>NC_064626.1:798408428-799034470 GCF_023864275.1 Schistocerca cancellata | reverse complement strand
CGTGGAAGCAGGTTGTCAGTCATATTTTCGAAGGTAACTGGAGTGTTACACAGTCCAAGCTGTATAACTGTAGCTCATGATGGCCATCAAGAGTTACGAAGACAGTCTTTTCCTCGTCAGCCCCTTCATCCTCAATTCGCCAGTAACCTGTCTGCATGTCCATAGTAGATAAATACTTTGCTAATTTCAAGGCAATCTAGGCTATCATCAATGTGCATCACTGCGTAGTCATCTTTCTTCATGATAGTGTTCAGTCATCAGCAGTAGGTCATGGTTTTGCGGTTAGCGTTGCTGACTCTAGATGACGAGGCCCTGGGCTCGATTCCCAGAGGAGTGAGGGATTTGTTCCACTAGGGACTCTGTGTGTGTGTGTGTTTTATACTCATCCTTATTTCATCATCCGACGCCCAAGTCGCCAAAGTTGCGTCAAATAAAATTACTTACACCTGGTGGCCAAACTTCCCAGAAAGAATTCAGTCGTCTTAAGTCGACGCAGGAACGATAATTGACGTCCTTCTTCACAAGAATAATAGGAGAGGACCAAGCACTCTCTGAAGATTCAATGATGTCATCTTGCAGCATATTCTGCACTACCTCCCTGAATAACCATTGCTCAGCTGGTGACACCCTATATGAGATATGGCTAACTGGTGGATGATTTCCCAAACTGATATGATGCTTTATCATGAACCGTTTGCTCTATCTTTCCTCCAACCCGTATTTGAAATCATCTAAAAACTTACGCAGAAAGGCCATCACTCGCGGACATTGTTCCTCGGTGAAGCCAGATCCTGTTGGTTGTTTGATAGTAGCTTCCTCTGTAGTCTGTAGCGGGGTGGAGCATAATTCTCCCCGATAGTACTCAGATGCACTTTCTGGACTGGTTCGACTGTTCCTATGCACTCACTATTGGGGATGAGTTGTGGTTGCTCGCGACAATTAGCGACCAAAAGTACTCCTTGACAACATACTACGCTTATGATCATAGTTGTCATGTAGATTTCTTTTGTGAGCTCAAGTAGCTTTTTGCAATCGACCAAAGCTTCACAGTTTAACTGGGCATCTCGATGAACGGGTGGAAATCGTCTCATTGGTAATGGCGGTATAACAACGTCTTCAGAGGCAAACAACAGTCTTTGCTTGTAAGAGTAGCTTCGTCAATGTGGAGTTCTGATCTTTCACAGCCTGTGGCTAGTTGTGATACCTGCAAGAAGTCCCGTCCCAGAATGACATATTGACTACATCCTGACAAGGGTGTTCTGTCATTGATAGTTATTCCTGCAAAACATGTCTCTGTCGGTTGAACATATTTTTCATTTACGACCTTCAGCATGGTGGTCTTCTACAACTGCCGTTATATAGTTGGTCATACCTTTATCCTCCGTCTCTTTTTCTATTGAATTTCCTCGATTCGCTGGTACTATTTGATGAATTCTTCTGTCGGTGTGACATCCTTTACCAGAAGAGCCTGGTACATGTCTTGTGCGCCTCCTTTCATCAAGTGTGAGATTTTGCCATCTTCTGTCATATTGACGTTCACTATGTGACATAAGATCAAAACAATCTGTATGTACGACGAGCCGTATTCTTTAATTGTTCTTCCTCTAAGCGGAGTTGCTGCTGATTGTTACCAAATGTTTTCTTCAGTTAAACCTGGAATTTGTCCCATCTCTTAAGCTTCTCTTTATTGTTCTCGAACCACTGCTGGGCTAGGCCGTCCAAGTAAAAGTACACATGTGCTAAACACGCAATGTCATCCCACAGTTTGTATTTGGTGATCCTTTCAACTGTTTGGTCGAGTACTACAGAGCATCTCCGGAAAACTGCAGTTTACACTGGTACCCTATAAGATTCAGAATGTATGTACACATAATGAAGACCCCAAGCTAGGCTGCAACGCTGTGCCTTTGCACTTCGTTTTTTGACACGCATCCACACCACATTCTGACTGATTACAGCGTGATTTTTTCACCTGGTGGCAGAAAGCGATTTATTTCAGCATACTCGTCAAGACCGCCGATTAATGAACATATCTACGGTGTTTCAGCTCACTGAAATGTATATTTTAACCGTATAAATTATTTTTAATTTACACTATGAGGGATTGAAACTTTGAGCCGATTCCTGTGGCGGTTTCGGAAAGATTCATTGGTAGCGCTCTGCGCCCAGAAGGCAGGGATCTGCAATGGAGTCCAGACTTCTCCACATAATTAGAACTCGTCATAAATAAATGCTTGCTTCATTCTTTAGCCATATCTTTCTACTTGTTGCGCAACCCATGAGGTACCTCTGCCGATCTCAGTACATACGTTTGCTTCATTAAATTCTTATTAATATATAACTACACATGACATATCCTCCTTCACAGAGAATAGCTGAAGATGATGACCTGAGATTTTTTTTAACAATGGAGAGTCATCATGTCTTGCGATTAGTGTATACGTACTAAGAGACTGTCGCTACCATTTCCTTTATGACTGATCTATTAAGATGCGTCTGATGGGTAGCACATTCACTCATAGAGGTAATATCAACCAGAGACAGAGCGAGAGAGAAAGAGGGAGGGAGAAGATACCTTATGTAAGTGTTCTGGAAAGTGTTTCGTTGTCTGCCTGCGATCGATTACGCCCTTGCTCCAGTGAAAAGCTCCTCTCAGATTTCGGTCTCTTTCTCTCTCTCTCTCTCTCTCTCTCTCTCTCTCTCTCTCTCTCTCTTTCTCTCCATCCCATTGTGTCCCCTTGTCTTGATCTCGAGCTACCTCGAAAACCATCTGTCTATAAAATTTTTAATGCGTAAAACAGATAACTTCACCAATTCATATGTCATTTTTAAAGAATATCTCGGAATGTAATCGCATGCGGAATGGCTATCTTTTATATAAAGGCACAGAAACATAGTCGAAAGCACGGTAAGCAAGTCGCACTCATTCTTATTTTTTCTATTTTTTGTCCACAAAAGTTCTGGCTTCGTAATAATACCAAGGAGAGGTAAGTATTGATTTGTTATTCGGCAGCAATCGTTTCTGTCAGTCAAGCAACAAACTTGGATCTGACAGAGTACACAAAGCCATGAAATCGATTCCACAAAGCTATGAATGTGTGAACATGTGTTGGCATTCTTCTTTCAGTTCAGTATGCATGGGTATATTGCTAATTGACAAATAGGTCGGCGTGCGGCCCACACGCAGTTGGTAATTGCGGCCGGCGACCCCTTCACGGGCCACCCGGGCTAAACGAGCGCCAGTCGGCGGTTTCAATTTATGCTGCACCGCCCGGATGTCATTTGGCACTAAGCCGCTTGTTTAGCTCCGCTTCGCACTTTCAGCGAAATGGTTTTAATGCCAATCTGAGTAATTGGATAGTTAACATGTGTAGCTTAACTGTTTAATGGGCAACACTACAATTTTATCCTGTAACCACATTCTGGACTTTAGAAGGAACCAGGGCGGTGTAAACGTGTTCATCTGCTTTTTGGATAAAAGGATGGTGGACGCACTCTTGTAGAAAGATTGAGTTCCTCGCTATTCCCTTCCTGGCAAAGGATTCAAGATTTAAATGACGTACGAGAGGCTTTACGTTTAGCAATTTACCTAAACTGTCTGGTCTGTCTGCCATGCTGAAGATGATAGGAAGAAGTGGGACATGGTATCTCAAATAGATGATTGATTAGGTGCATGAGCTTTTGTAAATTGAGTGCCGTGATTTCCACTGCGTTTAAATTGGTGGTAAGTTCCAACGGGACCAAACTGCTGAGGTCATCGATCCCTAGGCTTACACCCTACTTAGTCTAACTTAAAATAACTTACGCTAAGCACAACACATACACCCAAGCCTGAGGGAGGAGTCGAATCTCCGACGCGGGAACCGCCCTCTGCGTTTATACGTTTCATCATGTCCTGAACAAGCATATGTTAGACCTTGAACTTCCAGTTTTTTTTTCTTTTTTTTTTTTAACTTGCGCCTCTTTCATGACCCTTATTCGTTATCGCGTGTAGCCAAACTACTGATATATATTATACGTTACAGTTAAATATTCGTTAGTATTTGAGACCGTATGATCAGACGGCGACAGTACTCGCCGTACGTCTCTGTCTCGTAGGTCGAGAGTACCGAGCAAAGCCTCAGTCACTAACATACGTTTTTTTGCAGAGATCCTCGCCTGTGAGATAGCCGCTTCGAATCCTGGTGGTGGAAGAGATATACAGTTGTTGACCGGCAGAGAGAGGAACGGAGAAGCGTAAAGTTCCTGATTACCGGACTACTCACCAATGTTCTGAATTAAATACCAAACCTCTCCGCTGAGTCTCATGGACTGAAGACATGTGACCGTGTTGATGGTGATCCGGTCGTCGGATGAGGAGGTTAAACACACACCCATCTTCGTCTCCTACACCCAAAAGACACAGTTAACTTCCTCACACTACAGGGAAAGGGGTCATTGTGTGCAGGGGCTGAAAACCTTATCCGATTATGTGGAACCTACCCCTCGAGTCTCCCTACGAACAATGACATACGACTCCTTCTTTCGCGGTAAAGTGGAACCACACTGAAACACACTATAAGTGCACTTGTGATCTGAAAGAGGCACTCGTTGCCTGCCGGAAATATTCCACCACCCCGCCTTAGAGGCTTGAGAGGTATTTGCAGAAGACTAAGCTACAATTCTACGAAGCTGTATATCTTGGATGGGCCGTTTGCAGATACAAAGTACTTACATTCTGCTGACTATTAGAATTTTGCTTGTTCACTTCCTAACTAATTACACTTCTCCTGGTCGATGACGAAATGCCTAATCCTTACCATGGTTGGGTGGAGTTCATTAAGCACATTGGACTGAGACGTCACTATTAGTTTATTATATGCTTCGTCGAAAGCTATTATTGACTTATAGTTACAATATCATGCCACGAGATTCGAATAAAAATTCAACTTCCACGAATGCTTCAATAACGGACGACGTGATCTACTCATTTTTTTCCGACAAACGACTGTAAAATTCAGTGCACTATTCGGCTACCTTTAGAATGCTTCTCGCGTTGAGTGTTCACGACCGATGACAACTGGCGAGCGGACAAAACGTAATAATAGTAAAACCCATTGCTGATCCCAGAGACACTGTACCCATATATGCCCACGGGGTCGAGAACGATCCTGCTGCGACCAGACAAGGTCGCCTGGACACGGGTTGACCTGCATAACACACGTGACAGTCCGGTAGCACCCCCTGTAGCAACAGAAGCAGAAAATGAACATAGGGGCCGCAGCCGTATGTAGCCTAATATCCTGCGCCAGGCGCGTGATGAAAGTAGGTCCGAGCTAGAAATCCTTGTACCAGCTGGATACATGAATAATTTCGAGTGGTAGTTATTAGAGCAAGTTAGCACAAGTTCTTTTCCGAAAAAAGTTGCGAACGAGTGCATATAAATGTAAGTATTTCGTATGTATTATGTTATTCATTAGTCAGATTTTGCTATAGTAAATTATATATGTGATTGAGAGATTTAAATACAAATTATTCTAATAAAATTTATTTTTCTAGTTGAAATCAGTTTAAATTCTTTGTGGCCTGACCCAGTGGGAATATATTATTCTTGACGTTCCAAATGCTTTCTTTATGAGGTCGTGGCACGTGCTTACTACTAATGAAATAGCCGAATTACTGGATGGTGTAGGTGAAGATGAAGATATCCAGGGTTCGATATTTAATTTGATCCAGCCTGCGGAGGTATAATATCAGACAGCGACTCTGGAGAAGAGGACTGTCACAGCATAAATAGGTTGAATCAAAAATCAGTTACTCCCACCGGCCAATAATGATGACACATCCATCAGTGAGGTCACTCCTACTAGTACTTCTCAGATCTGTGAACCTATTCCAAAGACATCTGGGACTAGCTGACGAAGGTCGCGGCGGCGTCATCGTCGTGCTGATGAACAGGATCACTCAGCTGGGAAATCTGACGGGTCTAACAGTTATTCTGGTGCACATCTTTGCGACATGGAAGACATCGTAACATCAGGCCGTGTAAATGGATAAAGAGCGATTTGCTTCCGCGGCATGATGATTAGTCACCGCCAGCTCCACGAATAGTGCTTACACTCAATAAAGATAGTAAACTAATAGATTTTTTGAGATATTTCTCAACGAAGACGTCATGCGACATACTATAATGCACGCGGTAATGTACGTCGTTGAAGAACGTAACATTAGTGTCTGCCTTTCGGGGGATGAAATGTACTGTTTCTAGTTATATTGATCCTTAGCGGTTACGCTCCTTACCCAGATGTCGCATGTTTTGGGAGGCCAGCGAAGATACCCACCAATTTTAGTGGTCAAATCGACATGACGTAACGGGTTAGAAGAGGTATTCAGGTATTTTCATGTCGCAGACAATAATAACTTACGCGCCGATAACATAATGGCTAAAATTCGGCGATTGTTCGACATCATGATCGAAAATTTTTTAGTGTGTGCATCCATTGAGAAAAACTTCATTTGATACTCTGTTATGGACATCGTGGCTGTAAACAGCATACTCATGAAAAGGCAGTCCGTTTTGGGTACGAAGCATGCGTTGCAACAACTTGTTTAGGGTACTGTTTGGAACTTGACTTATATGAGGAACGATCTGGAGCACGAGGTGCAGGGATTGTAGAACATTTTGTTACCGAACTGACAAATACAATAAAGAATGAATATCGTGACCCACAGTTTTCTTTCAATCGTGACTTTTTTTTTTACATCCTAAGGGTTACTAACTGGAACAATAATTGTTCTCTGACTGCCAGCGGAACATGAAGCACTTGGTGTACGAGACACCCCTAGACACTCCAGAGACCTGGTTGGCCGTCTGGCTAAAGCTGCAGCTATTATTCGTGAAATATCGGGTTATTTTAAGCGTGTTAGACAATGATTAGACCATACATGGTATTTGTCCACTCACGTAACCAGACGACATTTTCAAGAAAATCTCTAAAACAATGTTCATTACATAGCAGTTTCAACAACGTCTCTGAACATTACTGGTGTCAAAACTTTTATGGACTTCAAGGCTGGGAAACGTAGTACCTTTCACATTTTTGCAATGTAGGAAAAGTCGTTCTTTCTATCTACTCTAGACACTGAAAAATTAGACGTATGGAGTGTAGCCATGTATGGAAGTGAAACGTGGACGATAAATAGTTTGGACAAGAAGGGAATAGAAGCTTTCGAAATGTGGTGCTACAGAAGAATGCTGAAGATTAGATGGGTAGGTCACATAACTAATGAGGAGGTATTGAATAGGATTGGGGAGAAGAGGAGTTTGTGGCACAACTTGACTAGAAGAAGGGATCCGTTGGTAGGACATGTTCTGAGGCATCAAGGGATCACCAATTTAGTATTGGAGGGAAGCGTGGAGGGTAAAAATCGTAGAGGGAGACCAAGAGATGAAACCACTAAGCAGATTCAGAAGGATGTAGGTTGCAGTAGGTACTGGAAGATGAAGAAGCTTGCACAGAATAGAGTAGCATTGAGAGCTGCATCAAACCAGTCTCATGACTGAAGACCACAACAACAAAACAACAAAAACAGTGTTTTCCAGCGACTAGTGTGTTTACACAGTACTTTTTCGTAAACAAATAAATACATACAAGTGGGAAAGTAATCACCAGTTTGGTCCATGAATGCGGATGTGGCATTAAAACTGCACGCTCCGCTGGACATAGTGGTGTGCGACTTCAGGTTTTGGGCGGCGTGCCGTGACGTGCGCGGGCTCGTTCGCCTTTGCAAAGAGGCGATCCAACTGCGGCATTAGTATGCGCGACCTCATCGAGAACGAATCGAATGTTAATGACGGGCGTGTCTGCAGCAGTGAAACGAAAACGGACGCCGGCAGCAGCAGCGGACGCGGCTAATTACTTATTTAGCCTGCCGTGGGGTTCGCCGAGCAGCAGCCGAAAAAGAGCCGAGGTCGCCGGCGCAAGCCGCGCCGCTCTCTCGTAAAATCCGAAGCGAACCATCAATCAGCCCAAAGATGGGTTTTAAAAATTAAAAGTGCTATTAAGATTACCAGAAATAATTGGCCGTGTAAATAATACAAGTCTCAAATCCGCTGTCGATGAAAATTACATCATTCGAAATTGATCCGTCGAAAATAATAGCGTTTGTAGCATCGCCGGGCGCTGTCGTTTTGCTCTCCGGGAGGGATATAGTGTGTGTGTGTGTGTATGTGTGTGAAACAGAGAGAGAGAAAATGGGGGAGAGGGAGTAAGCAGAATCATTCTGGCGAATTAGGCACTCGGATTGCAATCCAATCTGGCGAGCACAATAATGTGGAATATTTATTAACCGCCAATTTGCGTTAATAATTAAGGAGCGCCTTGCCGGGCCGGCCGGTGTCGGGCGGCGCGTCTGCTGCTTGCACTGCCCACCGCCGCCGCCGCCGCCGCTAATCGCATTTCCCGCGGCTGCAAATTAAAATTCATCGCTAATTACCCGGGCCGCCTAATCCCGCGCCGCGCCGCGCTGTGCTGCTGGCCCCGGTTCTGCACGCGCCGGCCGGCACTCGGCCCCGGCACCCCCCGCTAACGTGCTGCCATCTGTCCGGGTCCGGCAAGCTGTCTCCAGGGCCCGATTGACACTTGGCGCCAGTGCCCGAAACGAGGGCAGCCGAAATGCTCGCTCGCCGCTATTACAGTGATGTGCACGTAAGAGGGAGGGTAAACGAAGCGTTCTGTGCAGACAGAAAGGGTGAATACAAAGTCGTCAGGTTGCCCTTTCTGCGCTCTCGTTCCCGTGCAATGCCAACAGCTGACTGCACTGCAAGCGCTTGCTCTCGCCTAGCAATGTCGTTATTGATAAGAGTTTCAACGTTCTAATCAGTAGGCTTTCGAGCATCACACTCGTCCTCCGCTCCAAACGCAACACCGCCCCTGGTCATGATGGCGTCACCTACCGCCACATAAGGAATTCCCCCCCCCTCCCCCCGCCGTCCTTTCTTGCTGTCCTTGCTACCCTGTACAATGTCCTCCTCTCCACTGGCCTTTACCCCGACCTGTGGAAGACTTCCCGTGTCCTGCTGTTCCCTAAACCCAACAAACCCCTCTCTGATACCTCTTCCTATCGTCCCATCTGCCTCGCCTCCATGTTCAGTAAGGTCTTCAAGACCATCCTCTCTAGCCGTATTCACCACCACCTTAACCAGCATCACTTCCTTCCCATTACCCAGTGTCGCTTCCGGCCTTCCTTCTCAGCCGACAACCAGCTCCTTAACCTTACCAATCTTCTTTCCCTCCAACTGAACGCCCGTCGCTCCGCTTTGTTTTCCTTGACCTCCAGAACGCTTACGACCGTGTCTGGCATCCCGGGCTCCTCTTCAAACTCCAGGCCTTTGCTCTCCCTATCAATTTCGTCCGTCTCGTTGCTTCCTTCGTCTCCTGTTGTCCCTCCTATGTCACTATCCACAATTCCATCCCCTGTACCTTCTATCCCTCCGTCGGCGTGCCCCAGGGCTCCGTCCTTTCCACTCTCCTCTATCTCCTGTACAATGCTGGTATGCCCAAACCTCCCCCGCCTTTTCATCTCCTCCAATTTGCTGATAACACCGCCTTCCTAGCCCTTTATCCTACCCTTCAACAGTCCCAACGTACCCTCCAAATCCACCTTGACCAGTTCACCACTTGGTGCAACTTTGGCCTTACCCTCGACCGTCACCTCACCTGGACTCCCCATCTCCTTACAATCCAACACAAACCTCTCAACAGACTCCGCCTCCTGAAAGTGCTGTCCAGTCAGACATAGGGACTGCATCCTTCCACCATCCTTCACACCTACAAATCCTTGATCCACCTCATTCTTTCTCATGCCAGCGTTGCTTGGATTTCCACCCCTCCCAGATTCTATGAAGCCCTCCAAATCCTCAAACGCCATGCACTCCGCCCTACCTTCTGCATCCGCCTCACATCCCCCATGCACATCCTCTACGACATCATCCCCTTTCCCCACCTTCTCCTTTTCCTTGAACACATCCTCGATGCTCCTCACCCCCTGATGTCTTCCTTCCTCTCCACCCCCAGCCTGTTGCCATGCTTTTACCATTGTGTCCCACCCTCTCCCCATCTCCACAACCTCCACCTCCTTTCCCAATCCAACTTCCAGCATCTACCCCTCCCAGATGATGAGCTTCGCCCTGATGTCTTCCCTTCCTACCAACTCTAACCCCACCTTCCTCCTACCTCCTCCTCAGGGCTCCCTCTCCTCCCCCTCCCTTCTCCTGAGCAGCTTTCCACCTCCTACACCCCATCCCTCTCCTCTGCTCCCCTTCAGTGACTCTGCACTCCCTCCTGCCTTGTCTTCCTTCTTCATCTCTTGCCCTGCTCGTCTTCTGCCTCTTGGTGTTCCCTGCCCCCGCTTTCCTCTTCCTCCCGCCCCCATCCCCCCTCCCCTCTTTTTTCCTCCTCTCCGACCTCCAGTCTGTCGGCAGGCCCCTACCAGCGGTTTTTATTCTTTGTGAGTGTTCCTTTGTTTCCAGTCGTTTTGTTTTTTACATGCCTCGCTCTGTGTGATTTTTATACTGTGGCCGACTTTTAACTTGTGTTTGACTCCAGTAATTTTAAGTATGCAACAAATTGCCAGCTGTGTTCTTTTAACTTTATGTCGACTTTTTAATTGTCCCCCATTGTCTCTGTATTTGTGTATATTTTAACTCCCATCATCTTCATTTACTGTATTTTTATGTCCCCCTTTTTACCCCCATTTTTTATGTAAGAGTTACCCACATATTTTTGTTAAAGCCATTTGGCTGAAGGGCGGTGGACTGTGCTACTGCCAGCCCTCCCCTGCCCATATGGGACAGGGGAATGAAATTACAATAAAGAAAAAAAATAGACTGTCGAGCTAGAAAAGTATATTCCATTTATACTTTAACTAGTGGCTCATCCCGTCTTCACACGCATTACACTAATGAGGAGAACACGGCAAGTGCCATCGCCAGATTCCTAGAAACATCGATCAGTGGAAATCAGCGAATATCGAGGCTCGGCTTATATGTCGATACACGACTGTTTCTGAAAAAACGGCAGTCAGTTTTTAGCTATTTTCGAGGCACTTTATGTGCCGCGCGGTATTCTCTGACACAATGATGGCGAAGTGGCTAGTGTAGCGGTTTCTTAATCTCGTGCCCCGTGTTTGAAACCCGATTATTGGTTTTATTTTATTTTTAATGTTTTCATCTACCCATGTCCGTAGAAGGTTACTAAACAAATGTGGAGGTACAAAGGCGTTATATTAATTGTAAAATCACAATTAGGTTTCACAGTAAGAGTCACAAATTTATTATATAATATATGTTTTATGGTATACTTAAGGGTTAAAATTTCTTTCAAAACCTCAGATTCTCATATTTCAATTCTTACATTAATTCTTATATTTTCTTCATCTGTATTCTTCAGGAATATTTGGTGCATTCTCTTGGATGACACAGACTGTAGAAACACTCGAAACACAGATATTCGGAACACCACGAGCATCACGCTATGACAGTTTTGCCACAGTGACGTTTCCTCCTATGAATCTCAGTCGGGTAAGAAAAGTTATCAACACTGCTGAAAATTTTGGTTGCTTGCAACAATATCACGCCAAACCATGCATAACATATCACTTTTCCGAAAACTGACTGTTAAGCAAGACACACTACAGGATTTTCACCGAAAACAGTTTCAAATAATTTTCTCATTTTTTACAATTCACTCATCTGAAATACAATGGAGAGACGAATATGGACAACGTTATATATTTATACACTGGAAAACATTCGAATACTAATCTTCTAAAGACATGGGAATAAAAATGAAAAGCAAAAATAAAAGTAATATTCGGGGCAAGCCTAACCACTGCCCCACAATTTTGCCTGAGATTTCACGTGCTAAAAGCCACATGCAATACTTCGAAAATACTTCTAAAACTTTGCCCATCGTTTCTTCTAAAACGGTCGAGTATCTACGACAAACTAAGACACGTTTTCGCTTATTTTAACTCTTCTTCCACTGAACAAAGGTTCCAGAAAATCGAGTTATGGTATTTGCTGCCTTCTCCTCGCAAGTATCTAAGGACATGCCAATTGTCTGGCATAGCGGTAATAAATTACGTGCACAGATCTTTCAGTCTACCTATTAGAGAAAACCTTATCAAAATCCCTACAGAGTTTCTGAGATTAGACTTCACATACAGACAGAAAAACGTGACGGGGGACTTTAATTTATAATATTTATAGAATAAGAAGATATGTATAGATATTTACATTCCGGTAATAATAATTTCGTGTGATTGAATAGCCTGGTGCAAGTCTTTCAATTGACCGCCAGTTCAGTGACTTGCGTGTCCGTAACCTACCCCAGTTATCCAACCGGGGGAAGGAGGTCTACAGTTTAACATGTAATCCAAATTACGTGTCGTTTCTTGCAAACAATTGAGAGATGAGTTGTAGATTAAAGTCGTCCGACCGGGATTCGATCATGTGACCCAGTTTCAAGGCACTCGTTTTACGACTATTTTTTTTTTCTTCTCTCCGTTCTTTCGACCTGTTCCTCGTCATTCATATGTCTGTACGGATGTCGCATGACATATTCCAAATCTTATCGATGAGAAACTATATTCAGTTTTTTTAAATTTTATTTTATTATTTAATTACATAGGGTAGCCTGTCCCGTGACCGCAGAAGCTGAGCCACCGTGCGGACACCACTTGATCGCAAGGCCCGATATAAATTACACGCAAGCTTCGTCGGACACTGCAGTCGCTGCGGCTCTTTGCTTTGCTGCTTCTCCAACCAGACAGCACCTCCTCTGAAGCTGATCAGCTCATAATTCCCAACAATGGCCATGAGATGGAACTCTTAACACCGGTTAAATGTGGAACAGATAACAATATACACTACTGGCCATTAAAATTGCTACTCCAAGAAGAAATGCAGATGATAAAAGGGTATTCATTCGACAAATATATTATACTAGAACTGACATGTGATTACATTTTCACGCAATTTGGGTGCATAGATCCTGAGAAATCAGTACCCAGAACAACCACTTCTAGCCATAATAACGGCCTTGATACGCCAGCCCATGCAGCTTCAATACCATACCACAGTTCATCAAGAGTAGTGACTGGCGTATTGTGACGAGCCAGTTGCTCGGCCACCATTGACCAGACGTTTCCAATTGGTGAGAGATCTGGAGAATGTGCTGGCCAGGGCAGCAGTCGAACACTTTCTGTATCCAGAAAGGCCAGTACAGGACCTGCAACATGCGGTGGTGCATTATCCTGCTGAAATGTACGGTTTCGCAAGGATCGAATGAACGGTAGAGCCACGGGTCGTAACACATCTGAAATGTAACATCCACTGCTCAAAGTGCCGTCAATGCGAGCAAGAGGTGTCCGAGACGTGTAACCAATGGCACACAATACCATCACGCCGGGTGATACGCCAGTATGGCGATAACGAATACATGCTTCCAATGTGCGTTCACCGCGATGTCGCCAAACACGGATGCGACCATCATGATGCTGTAAACAGAACCTGGATTCATCCGAAAAAATGAAGTTTTACCATTCGTGCACCCAGGTTCGTCGTTGAGAACACCATCGCAGGCGCTCCTGTCTGTGACGCAGCGTCAAGGGTAACCGCAGCCATGGTCTCCGAGCTGATAGTCCATGCTGCTGCAAACGTCGTCGAACTGTTCGTGCAGATGGTTGTTGTCTTGCAAACGTCCCATCTGTTGACTCAGGGATCTAGACGTGGATGCACGATCCGTTACACCCATGCGGATAAGATGCCTGTCATCTCGACTGCTAGTGATACGAGGCCGTTCGGATCCAGCACGGCGTTCCGTATTACCCTCCTGAACCCACCGATTCCATATTCTGCTAACAGTCATTGGATCTCGACCAACGCGAGCAGCAAAGTCGCGATACGATAAACCGCTGTCGCCATAGGCTACAATCCGACGTTTATCAAAGTCGGAAACGTGATGGTACACATTTCTCCCTCTTACACGAGGCATCACAACAACGTTTCACCAGGCAACGCCGGTCAACTGCTGTTTGTGCATGAGAAATCGGTTGGAAACTTTCCTCATGTCAGCACGTTGTAGGTGTCGCCAACGGCGCCAACCTTGTGCGAATGCTCTGAAAAGCTAATCATTTGCATATCACAACATCTTCTTCCTGTCGGTTAAATTTCGCGTCTGTAGCACGTCATCTTCATGGTGTAGCTATTTTAATGGCCAGTAGTTTACATACTACTGACTCAGCATTACTTAACGGAAAAAAATTACCTGCACAAGCCTTCATAGTGAAGCAGTCTCTGTGTTAGTGGAAACAGTATCAAAATCGGTACAATAGTTCGTGAAATTAGTCTGAACATACAGAAAGAAAACTCTTCAGGAGACTCATAATACATATAAATTTCACATCTCAGCCAGACTTCATGAGCAATTTATCTCGTCATTTTCGTGGATCCAGACTGTTTTTTATCTACTGATTTTGATACCAGCCATGAGACCTCAGAAATAATGCTTTATTGGTCCTTATTTGCGATTCATTTTTTCGAGGCTTAAAATTTAGAAACGCTCTGTTTAACTGGCGGTAGAGGCCAACTGGAAATATTTTACAAGCTGTCATAATATTTTTCACTTATATGGGCATGAACAGGTAGTTGTCACATACATTAAAGTACACTCGAGTACAAAAAAAGCCACGTCACGAACGAATTATCCGAATAAGACGCAAATTCGTAGACGTGATGTACACGTACATATTCAAGAGAAAGAGCTTCACAGATTCAGCAATTTAATAATGGGTTGGTCCACCTCTCGCTCTTATTGAAGCAGTAATTCGGCTAGGCACTGATTGATAGAGTTGCTGGATTCCTCCTGAGGGGTATTACACCAACTTCTGTCCAATTGGCGTGTTATGTTAACTGGGACCTAGAAACGACGGAGAGGCTCCGTCCCCGCCGCAGCCGCAGTGGTCCACAACCCCACGACGATTACGGCAGTCTACTTCACCCCTCCGCCGCCCCACACCGAACCCAGGGTTATTGTGCCTTTCGGCCCCCGGTGGAACCCCCAGGAAACGTCTCACACCAAACGAGTGTAACTCATATGTTTGCGTGGTAGACTAATAAAGGTGAACGCGTACGTGGAGAACTTGTTTGCGCAGCAATCACCGACATAGTGTACCTGAGGCGGAATAAGGGGAACAAGCCCGCATTTGCCGAGGCAGATGGAAAACCGCATTAAAAATCATCCAAAGACTGGCCGGCTCACCGGACCTCGACACAAATCCGCCGGGTGGATTCATGCCGGGGACCGGCGCCACTTCCCGCCCGGAAAGCCGTACGTTAGACCGCAGAGCCAACCGGGTGGGCAATTGGCATGTTAGATCGTTAAAACCCCGAACTGATTGGAGGACCCTGTCCATAATCCTCCAAACTTTCTCGCCCGGGGATAGACCCTGCAACCTTGCTGGCCCTTGTACTGTGTGGCAACCCAGAAGACAAGCAATGGAAACTCTCGCCTTGTGCGGGCGGGCGTTATCTTGCTGAAGTGTAAGCCTGTCACAAAGGGCAACTAAATAGGGCATAGAATATCGACGATGTACCTCTGTGAATATGAGTGCCGTGGATGACAGCCAATGGGGTCCTGCTATGAAAGAAATGGCACCCCAGACCATTACTCCTGGATGTTGAGCCGTTAGCGGGCGACAATCAGGCTGGTGTTCCACCGCTGTCTGTGGCGTCTCCAGACCTGTCTCGGGCGTGGACTCTCATTGACTGGGGTAGAATTGGCTTCACTCGTGAGTTCCGCTTGGAACTGAGCCTCTATTTCCAGTGGAGACGTGTCTGGAGACGCTCCAAACAGCGATGGGATATCGAGCTGTCTGTCCCCCGCCATACCGCCTTACAACCAGGAGAGATGGTCTGGGGTGTCACTTCTTTTCATAGCAGGATCCCTTTGTCATCCGCGGCACCCCAACAGCACAGAGGTACGTCGATGATATATTACGTCCCGTTTAGCTGTCGTTCATAGCAAGCTATCCTGGACTTATATTTCAGTAAGATAAAGCCCACCCGCACAAGGCGAGAGTTTCTACTGCTTGTCTTCGTGCTTGACAAACTCTACCTTGGCCGGCAACGTCTCCGGATCTCTCCCCAATTGAGAATATTTGGAGCATTGTGGGCAGGGCCTCCAACCAGCTCGGAATGTTGACGATCTAACGCGCCAATTGGACAGAATTTTTTCGCAATATCCTCAGGAGGACATCCAACAATTCTATCAGTCAGTGCCAAGCCGAATAAATGGTTGCATATAGGCTAAAAGTGGACCCAGGCGTTTTTAACTTTCTCAGTTTGTGAAGGTATTTTTCTTGAATAAGTCATCCAACTTACCTTTCTGTACATGTACATCAGCGGTTTTTTGGCTGAGAGTGTATATAGAAAGCAACTACAACATCATGGACACATAATAGAAAATGCTACTGATTTTGTAGGCAGTTTAAATGCTTGCCACCGCTTCAGAATCGTCACAGACAACAACAAAAAGGATACATTTCCAAATGATTTCTATCACAAAGGTGAAAATATTGCGCACAAGTGAAGACAACAACAATGAAAATGAACTCTACTAGCAATCTGACTCTACAAAGTTCAGTGCCACTCTTAAACAACGAAACACAAGTGGTGCAGCGTCTTGGATAGCTGCCGCAGATAACAGGGAAGGCAAACACCCAACGGGACAGCTGTTCGCTCGTCTTTCACCCTGTTCTAGTATATACATGGGTAGTCGCAAATTAACCCCCAATTGGATACTAAATAAAGAAAAAGTAGCTACAACTTTGTTATATTCAGTCTGTACTTACATGTTGACATTACTTCTCCACAACGTCGCCACCCGAATTCAAACATTTATCGGGCGTGACACTAACTTCTTTATTCCTTCATCAAAGAATGGTGGCTCGTGGTGCTTCGTTAAACATCTCACCCATTTGTTCTCGCCTTATCTTTGGAATACTGTAATATACAATTGTTCTAGGCATCTTTACATGCTCTCTGTGCGCCCAAAATTGAGAAGTGCGACGTGACGTGATCGATGGGCATACAAGAGACCTTGTGCAACACAACTGCACAAAGCTTCATCTGATTTTCACTGTTGTTTTAATTTCTCGACTGATCAGAGGTAGAAAAAAATTGCTATTGAAGTACGTACTTCATTTTAAAACGATTAACGACGAAACTGATTCGATGTAAGCATATTTTCCCCTTCAGTTTTAACTGTTAAGAAGTGCGCTGCTGAAATTAACACTGGTGCGTATCCTTTGAAGATCATGGACAGTCAGGACGCGCAAGTACCAGCACTACTGGTGAGATTGTGGGAAAAATATGCAACGTCATACGCAGTGATTGCCGGTCGCACATACGTGAGCTCAGTGACGTTGTCAAGATATAGCTAGTTCTCTCAATGTATTTAACCATAACGGCAATGAGTTTCTCTGACGTTTCACAGATCGCAAGTAAGAAGAAACTGGATTTTTTCGTAGAGGCGGCGTAGACGAAGAAACAATCGGAAGAATACGAAAGCGTTTTGAATCGTTTTACATTAACTGTAATAGCGTTTATTTGCTACCAATAATTACCTTTTATTCAGAAATCTGAAGAAATGACTGGGTGGTCGAATATTCATATCAAACGATAAGGTTGAAGCTGCAACAGGTGCTTGTGGTAGGGTAGGACGAATTTTGTTTTAACACGTTTTAAAAAGCTACTCAATCATGAAACTAATATTTACAAGTTGACTTTAAAGCAATTAAAAAAATATCTCTAAAAACGTACACATCTGGCCATTAAAATTGCTACACCACGAAGATGACGTGCTACAGACGCGAAATTTAACCGACAGGAAGAAGATGCTGTGATATGCAAATGATTAGCTTTTCAGAGCATTCGCACAAGGCTGGCGCCGGTGGCGACACCTAAAACGTGCTGGCATGAGGAAAGTTTCCAACCGATTTCTCATACACAAACAGCAGTTGACCGGCGTTGCCTGGTCAAACGTTGTAGTGATGCCTCGTGTAAGGGGGAGAAATGTGTACCATCACGTTTCCGACTTTCATAAAAGTCGGATTGTAGCCTATGGCGACTGCGGTTTATCGTATCGCGACTTTGCTGCTCGCGTTGGTCGAGATCCAATGACTGTTAGCAGAATATGGAATCGGTGGGTTCAGGAGGGTAATACGGAACGCCGTGCTGGATCCCAACGGCCTCGTATCACTAGCAGTCGAGATGACAGGCATCTTATCCGCATGGCTATAACGGATCGTGCAGACACGTCTAGATCCCTGAGTCAGCAGATGGGGACGTTTGCAAGGCAACAACCATCTGCACGAACAGTTCGACGACGTTTGCAGCAGCATGGATTACCAACTCGGAGACCATGGCTGCGGTTACCCTTGACGTTGCATCACAGACAGGAGCGCCTGCGATGGTGTTCTCAACGACGAACCGGGTGCACGAATGGCAAAACTTCATTCTTTCGGATGAATCCAGTTTCTGTTTACAGCATCATGATGGTCGCATCCGTGTTTGGCGACATCGCGGTGAAAGCGCATTGGAAACGTGTATTAGTCATCACCTTACTGGCGTATTACCCGGCGTGATGGTATGGTGTGCCATTGGTACACGTCTCGGTCACCTCTTTTTCGCATTGACGGCACTTTGAGCAGTGGACGTTACAGTTCAGATGTGTTACGACCCGTGGCTCTACCCTTCATTCGATCCCTGCGAAACCCTACATTTCAGCAGGATAATGCACCACCGCATGTTGCAAGTCCTGTACGGGCCTTTCTGGATACAGAAAGTGTTCGACTGCTGCCCTGGCCAGCACATTCTTCAGATCTCTCACCAATTGAAAACGTCTGGTCATTGGTGGCCAAGCAACTGGCTCGTCACAATAGGCCAGTCACTACTCTTGATGAACTGTGGTATCGTGTTGAAGCTGCATGGGCAGCTGTACCTGTACATGCCATCCAAGCTCTGTTTGACTCAAAGCCCAGGCGTATCAAGGTCGTAATTACGGCCAGAGGTGGTTGTTCTGGGTACTGATTTCTCAGGGTCTATGCGTCCAAACTGCGTGAAAATGTAATCACATGCCAGTTCTAGCATAATATATTTGTCCAATGAATACCCATTTATCATCTGCATTTCTTCTTGGTGTAACAATTTTACTGGCCAGTAGTGTATGTATTCGGAAGGTCAAGGCATTTCGAACATCTCTCGTAGACGCTATGTTTTTTTTTTTTTTTTTTTTTTTTATAACTAATTCTCCCGACGTTACGATCCGGAGGTGAGGGGCTGATAACATTCTGATTGGTACTGTTTATTCTAACACCATCTGAAACAAAATAATTGACTTTCCAATTGAAATAAATGTTGAAATTTCTGATAGCAAAGTAGCTGCGATGTTTGTAGCGTTACTATTATGATTCAGAGAGTAGTGGGTGAAGGTTGTTCTGCATTACTGGGTGGGAAAGAGGGCTGTCTTTTAGGGTTGCGCCGGGAGAGGGTACGAATATTGCCTGGAGACGAGGAGAGGACTTACATGTTCATACAGGCGCGATTAAGGTTCAAATGGCTCTGAGCACTATGGAACTTAACATCTATGGTCATCAGTCCCCTAGAACTTAGAACTACTTAAACCTTACTAACCTAAGGACATCACACACATCCATGCCCGAGGCAGGATTCGAACCTGCGACCGTAGCGGACACGCGGTTCCAGACTGCAGCGCCTAGAACCGCACGGCCACAGCGGCCGGTGGTGCGATTAAGGTCGAGGGGTCAAATGACGGGGAAGACACTGACTTTCTGGTGTTAAAGTTGCCGGTGTGCCCCAAATTCATTTCCTAAAATAGGTATCAGTGACACCAGTTTTCAGATCGTAGAGCCAGCCGCTGCAAAACCCTCCAGCAAGCCAGGCAGATCAGCACTGCTTATAGGAGCGCCGTTCGCATCCTGCAGCGTGGCACTCAGTTCGTTAGATTTATTCTGTAATGGCTGTTTGATGAGTACTTCAAATGTTGGGACAGTACTCGAGCTATGGCCTTAATAATGTTTACTATGCGACTTCTTTTGCACATAGATGCGTTGTTCTTCTCCACTACCCTTTCAACAAATCTAAGATTTTCATTCGCATTGCATATTATAGATTTTAAACATTCGTCCCATTTCATTAAGCTTTTTAGCATTGCCGTAAATACGTAAACGATGTGACCTGCTCCAGCCGTCCATCATTAATTCAGTAATCGGGTACTACCGGAATCTTTCTCGTTGTTACCGAAATTGTTTCATTTATCCACATTGAAAGAGGGCTGTCATTTATAAGATCAAGTGGAAATTCGTTTCAATTCCTCCTGAGTTTCCTTACGATCGCCCAAAGACCGTGCTTTGATGTTGAGAACAGCATCGTCAGCGAAAAATGTGGTATTGCTGCTAACCCTTTCTGGTAAATCGTTTATGTGTGTTGTGAAAGCTAGAGAGGTCCTATTACGTTTCTATTTATGTTTCCTTGGAGCTCGGCCCATTTTCCTTTCTTTTCTGCAAAACACCGGCCGTCAGAAATATTCACTGGGGTTTATACTAGTACTCAAAGGTGAAGAAAGAAACCACGAAGGAGCTACGCGGATTGGCCATAAACTGAAATTCATACAAGTATCGACAGTAAATGCAAAATTGTAAAGCTTGGTGACCATGGGGTGAATGTGTGACGCTGCAGCTCAATTGCTCCACGCGGCAGGCAAGGGTTGTAAACAGGAGACATGTCGATACCAGGGTACTCAGTCCTTGCGAATTCCATTCCGCGTACTTAGTTGGACAGTAACTATGCCTCGCAGACAGATGCGTGAACAATATACGCAGAGGTCAGCATTTGGGAGAGGACGTGTGGTTGGGGTCAAAGAAGCCTGTGGGAGTAATCAGCAAATTGCTCGGCATTTGATTAGGAACGATGCCATTATTCGAGGTATTGACTGTGTGGGGCGGCTGGTGGAAATTATTTTGTTTTAAAATGTAGAATGTAATGTAGAAAAGAAAAGATGCTTTTCCCTGCCATTTAACCATATGTGGGGCGGCGGGTGGAAATTAATTGTTATATAAATTTTCCTATTATTTATGCTGTTGTTTTGCCGTTCTCAACACTGGCTCTCTAACTACAATTTTGGCAACCAGTAAGTGATTAGCAAAACGTGAAGCCTGTAATTAGAATTCCTAGTGCCCACTTCATCTGAGAAATACACTTATAGCTACAGCTTATAGCTCTGATGAATTAGGAGATTGTCTGGGATTCATAATCAAAAACGATCGTAAAAAAAAGTTCTCTGTATTCTGAAAGTCACAGATGAAAAAAAAGAATCCGCACAACCTGACTAACAGAGCAGTTCAGAGTCTAATGCGCTGATGCAACTATAACTGTCCAAATTAAATGTTTAAATGAATGCTCGCCATAATTTGATGATAATGTTCATCAAACGCCACGCTAAATAATGGTAGAATGTCTGTCCCGCGGCGGCACGTGAAAATACGACATACGCAAACTGAAGATAGATAATTAAAGTCATCCCAGAATTAACACTTCACTCGAAAATGATATCATGGTTACGCGTATCCCGAGTAACTTAATACGGCATCCGAGGCTGTTTATAGCAATGATACCGACGCGACGCAACTCCCGACAGAGATGGTGTGCTATTCAGCGTCTGGAGAGAAGAGAACTGGGGCCTTCTTCCTCGCGCAGCGTTTTTATATATAAAGCCGCAGTGCGGACGGCTAAGGGAACGCCTGATCAAATCGGCTCTCCCGACTAGCCGCTGGGCTAGTAATGCACCACTTTAAGTTATTGCATAAATCATAGCTTCTTTTGCTGATGGCCGATGAAGCTCTCAATTTAAATGCGCAATCAGGACACACGTAAGTAATCATAATAAAAGGCTGATGTGGCTAAGTCAATTATTTTAGGCGAGAGAATTAATTTAATTACACTACACGCAGTAGACGAGCTCTGAACTTGCCCTTTGGAGATACGCTATCGCTATAGTTTTATAGTTATTCAATTGAAACTTCTCACATTCTTATGATTATAGTGGATCTCCATTCTACTTAAATTTAAACATCCTAGCCTTATTTATTAGCCTACTTAATCTATCTTGCTTCCTTAATTTTTAACACAAAAACCAGAAAATATTGAATTTCAACTAAAATCTTAATTTGTGAGATCCAAAGTACTGTTTCTATTAAATTATTATGAAAAAGGAATATAAATATAAATTTTTAAGTCTCCAGCTCTTTTCTGTTGCGCCAATGATTTTTACAGAAAAACGTCCAAATTTCGAAAATGGTTAAAGTTATTGAACTGACACATATTAATTTAGTATTACTCCTGATATGCTAGAAATGTTTCAGGTTATTTACTTGATTTTTAAAGTATTGCACAACATTTATGACGTCAGAGCTAGTTACAGCGGACTAGGCTGGCACACAATGGAACGACTGATGAGAATTTTATAAGGTGTGAGTAGGCTGCTTCCCTACAACTGGAATGGATGAGCCAGAGCCTAACACAGCGTCAAGAACGGAGCAGTCGACCTAGAGAGGGGAAAGAACGTGAGAACAGAGCAATTGTCGGAGAAGCATTCAGAGCCCCGGATGCATCATTGTCGTCGATGCGACGTACAACTGATGCTTCAGTGACCACAAGGACGATTAATAGGCGGCTCACAGAAAGGGGGCTGAGCTCAGGGCGCCTCTTGCATCGACTACCATTTGCCTCTGTATACCGACAAGCCCGTCTGCAGTAGTGTCTGACCCATTCGGCCTTTCATTCGCTGGAGAAGAATTGTCTTCAGTGATGAGTCCCGCTTCGGTTCAGCCTCCACAACCAGCGAAAACGCATCTCGAGCACGCCCCGGACGCCGGTGCGATATCTATCTGGTTGTTGCCCTTGTATGCCCCGGCAATCAGTAGTGATGGTCTCGGGTGCCATTTCATTTCATAGCTGGACCGCTTTGGTTCTAATACGAGCTCTTACAGCACAGCGGTACTTTGACGACATTCTACGCTCCGTTTTGTTGCCCTTCATGGCAGGCCATCCTGGGCTTACTTTTCAGCAAGATCATGCCTGGCCGCATGTGTTTCTACTGCTTGTCTTCGCATTCACCAAACCCTACCTTGGCCAGCAAGGTCGCCACATCTCTCCATAACTGACAATGTTTGGAGCATTATGGACACGGCCCTCCAGCCAGCTCGGGATGCTGACGATCTAACGCGCCAGTTGGACGATTACCTGGTCGCATAAAGGCGAGAGGTGGACCAATGCATTATTGACTTGCTCAACTTGTGAAACTCTTCCTCCCGAATACGTCATCCAATATTTCTGAAATTGTAATCATTTGTCTGTCTGTATGTGCACATCACGTCTATCGATTGCCGTTACATTCAGATAATCCTTCGTGGTGCGACCTGTTTCCTTTTTTTGAGAGTGTGTTAGTCAAAAATTCACAGAGCCAATCCTACACCTGTGAAGACAGTCCCTACGATCTCTTGTTATTAATTGAAGATGTCGTACAGTGCTGACTGCCTTCCAGTAATCTGGGAACAATCTGGGCAAGGCTTCTCGTGCGACTTTCATTTAATGTCCATCACTACTACTTTACTGTCCGCTACATCCATTTCTCAACAACGCATTACAGACGCCCACGCGTGTGCAGTAGCAGGAACAAGAGGATACCGCCACACTTCAGCTTCGTGACAGCCTAGCCGACTTGGATACGTTTATTTAAAAAATTCAGCATATCGCATATCATCATTGACTGCTTGATAGAGAAACTTGAGTATTCTGAAATCCTGGTTGGCGAAAGATTCTATCTGTAGTCAGGAGACGTGCAGGGAAACAAGTCAGGTTCGTATGCAGAAAGTTCATTTACACACAGAAGACACTCCTTGAGTGCTAGAAAGAGAAAAATGCGCACTTTGAGACTCCTCCCCTTTCCCGGTAGGTCCTTCGGGCGGTTGAAAGTGCATACCCGTACCATCCACAATGAGTAACTTAGCGCAAATTATGATTGTAGATGAAAGGCGTTGAATCGTGCTGAAGTAAAACGTTAGAGGGAGAGGTTATTTAACGAACATCATGGAAATGAAAAACGTGCCTCCTACCCATGCTATCGGTTTCTACGAGGGGGGTTCAGTAACCAATGCGATATATATTTTTCTGAAAGCAGGGCGGTTTTGTTCAGGTTTCCAATACAGTGTATTATTCCTCACTCTTTTCATTACAAAACACTATCTTTCAACATAATCTCCGTTCAGAGCTGCGGACTTAAGCCGTCTTACTAGGAGGGCCTGTATGCCCGTATGGTACCCCTCTACTAGTGGACGTCGGAGCGAACGTATTGCTGCATCAATGAGCTAAACATTATCCACATACTGGTTCCCGCAGAGTGCATCCTTCATTGGGCCAAATATATGGAAGTCGGAAGGTGCGACATCCGGGCTGTAGGGTGGATTAGGAAGAACAGTCCAACGAAGTTTTATGACCTTCTCTCGGGTGCACAGACATGTGTGTGGCCTTGAGTTGTCATGGAGAAGCAGACATTCGTTCGCATTTTTGTGGTGGCGAAAACACTGAAGTTATTTCTTCAGTTTCCTGAGGGTAGCACAAGACACTTCAGAGTCGATCGTTGCACCGTGAGGGAGGGCTACAAAAGCAATAATCACTTCAGAGTCCCACAAGAGCGACGCCATGGCTTTCCTGGCTGAGGGTGCGACTTTGAAGTTTTTCTTCGAAGGAGAGGTAGTGTGGCGCCACTCTGTGGATTACCATCTCGTTTCCGTTTTGAAGTGATGAACCATGTTTCGTCGCTGTGACGCTTTTCAACAAAAAATTGTCACGATCAGCCTCGTAACGCCCAAATAATTCTGCACAGATGGTCCTTCTGTCAGGTGGCGAAGAACCCACCGGGCATACAGCTTCGAGTACACAAACTGGTGGACGAGAGTCGAGAGTGTCAGCACTAACAACCGAGAGGTCCAGTTGAACTGCGAGTTGTTTGATTGTGATCCGTCAATCATCTCGAATGAGAGTGTCCGCACGTTTCAACATTTCAATTACTCACAGCTGTGTGCGGCCGGCTCACACGCGGGAGATCGGACAAGTTTGCGCGACCTTTTTGCGATAATTACAGACGCCGCGCCCAACTATTCACTGCACCTTCGTCCACTGCCAGGTCTCCTCCGAGAAAAAAAAAGTGTTGCATTACTTCTTGAAAGTCCCTCGTATCGCCTGAAAAGGCGATTGATCTCTATTTCCCAAGATGTCAAGTCCATTCCCTTTAAGTACTTATTTAAATTAATTCTTATACGAAATCTCTCCATTTCCTAAAACTTGGTTACTCAATATAAGTTAGAGAAATTAAAAAGGGATCTTTGTAAATATCGTTAATACAAAAAATTCCATTAAATGCTGACAAGAGCCCCCATAATAGCTCAGCTTTTATCAAGTGAAACGATCCCATTGCAACTTACTTTTCGCGTCAGTGTGCATTCCGGCATTCAACTGGAATTACCTATGCTTAGGTCCCAGATTTGAGCACACCTTCTGCCAGACAACACTGCAACACTATGTCACCTCGCGAATTCAGCACTAAGTTATTTCTAGGAAAGTGGTTCCCAGCCTGGGAATAATTACCCCTGAGGGATAAAACAAAATTTTTTGACGGGTTAAACCGTAATGGTTGGATTGTATTTCGATAATGAAACTAAGCTATCGTCCCTATTTCATAAGACTGTAATACTGATTACATAAACTACCAATACCGACATTTTTCGTCAAATACTAGCATTAACGCGAGAGAGAGCGTGGTGAAGGCTACAGATTCTAAAATGAACGTATGAAGAACATATCCCTCATGTAGTCGACATACACTTTGTACTTTGTAGCATACATCTATGGCAATAAAATTGGATGTATACGTCACATATGTTTACATACCTAATAAAAATGCTTTCTCCGAGTTGTAGATAGTTCCTTCAATGGATCAGAACTTGCTCCGTTATTTATTTCGCAACAATAAATGAACTACTGACAGCACAACACAACAGTAACTATTTAATGACTCCTAAACTGCTGTAGGGCCTAATCAGTAATGTTATTACTATTATGGTTTATGCCGGCAACCAGACAAAGCGTTGATAGTGTGAAGTTGTAATCCCTGACACAGTACTCGTTAAAGCCTGTGCTATGGCAAATGAGCGGGATTCACCTTATGAGAAAGGATTTTCGCATAGATATCGACCGCGTGTACCTGAATGGTGGCAAATCAGACTTACATCCACTCTGTAATAACAATGATCCGTCAAGTAAGTTCGAAATGCAATTACACGTCAGGATGGATCAAAAGCAACCCAGAAGATGCTACCAATGTGATAATGATACGGTCCGCAGCTCGTGGTCGTGCGGTAGCGTTCTCGCTTCCCGCGCCCGCGTTCCCGGGTTCGATTCCCGGCGAGGTCAGGGATTTTTACTGCCTCGTGATGACTGGGTGTTGTGTGCTGTCCTTAGGTTAGTTAGGTTTAAGTAGTTCTAGGGGACTGATGACCATAGATGTTAAGTCCCTTAGTGCTCAGAGCCATTTGAACCATTTTTTTGATAATAATACGGTCTTCAGCCTAATTAGGCATTAACTGAGTTTCTTCCCTGTACAAGTTGGTATATATTCATACAAAACAACAAGTTGTAACACTGCATAATATAGTAGAATTTTAGATCCCGAAATTCTATTGAACTGATAGTTTCACGTTCTGTGCTGATATGGAAAACCATGAATACATAACACTACACTATAATGTTTACTACAAAACTTTATACTGTCTATTAATCTGATTAAAATCGAGCATAGGTTACCCTAGAAATTGTACTTTCATACCACACACAAAATGTCAATTTTGATAAAGATAAAACACTGATAAATTTTGACTTTTATATTGACTTTAACTTTTGCTGGTCAAACCAATTTAGAACACTTCAGAATTCAAGTGAATTAGGAGGGGGGGGGGGGGGGGGGGGACCCTGATACTGTTATGATCGCTGTTTTAAAAAAATGATTACTGGATTTATTATTCTTTCAAGATTTCCAGTATATAAATTACTACTCTTTTCATCTTATTTACTGCTTATTTAAATGCCTTTAAATCTGTCTCGAAGTAATAAACTTCATTACTACATCAATACTAAAGTTATCTTTCGACTTAGTTAGACCTTCGCTATCCATTTACTGGTTCATTAACAAAACATTTCTTTGAACACCATTCTAAAATAGCTAGTTCTGCAAATAATTATTATTAATACAATTTTTAATTTTCATTTCGCGACACTCGGATTGCACAACGTTTCGAAAGGACCCTGTCTAGGTTAGTTGTGAGGATAATTAAATGATGGAAAAGTTCTGGTAAAATTTAGGTTACTATTGCACCAAACAAACACAATTCACTCTCTGATCCATACGAATACAGTACTAAAAGTTTCAACTTGCTAGTATCGATGCGGCGGTTGGCGGGCGGCAAGACCGCGAGGCACAGAGCACACATACAACCACAGCTATGGCTCTTGATGTATCGGCACTTTAATTCTTCTTAGCGTCGCAATACTTTTCCATTTAGTGCCTATGTAATTTTGCCATGCTGTGTGGGCGTTGGAACGGCATACCCGATGCTCAGTGAAGCTATGTCTTCCAGGAGAACCTCCTCGCTCCAGAAGGTTTTGCTCAAACCAGTGCCAAACTCCAACTACTACTGTGCCCGTTGGGCCGTGCAGTGCCCTCGCGCATTTTCCCGCGCTCGCCTGCCATCCACCTTTTACCGCTCCCTGACAGACCGGGTATTCACCCGAGGTTTTGCATTCTACGTATCCTAACACATTGCCTACGTAGGGACCAGACGCATAGTTACTATTATAAACATCTTACAACAGTTTCAACATTTGTTACATTTCAGTTCTATTACAATATTACTTGACATTTGACATAAACATTAACATTCACATTGAAACTTATTTACAGTTTTCTTACCATAATGGCATGAAACAAAAAAGAAATGAAATCAGAACATCGATTACACAGGTTTATCGTAAAATCAGATGAAAAAAACAAAGGGTTCAAATGGGTCTGAGCACTATGGGACTTAACATCTATGGTCATCAGTCCCCTAGAACTTAGAACTACTTAAACCTAACTAACCTAACAACATCATACAACACCCAGTCAGATGAAAAGAATTACTTATAAGTACAATAGTACAGAGTCGTTGTTGTTACAAAGTCTTCCAAGCCGGCCGCGGTGGCCGTGCGGTTCTCGGCGCTCCAGTCCGGAGCCGCGCTGCTGCTACGGTCGCAGGTTCGAATCCTGCCTCGGGCATGGGTATGTGTGATGTCCTTAGGTTAGTTAGGTTTAAGTAGTTCTAAGTTCTAGGGGACTGATGACCACAGCAGTTGAGTCCCATAGTGTTCAGAGCCATTTGAACCAAAGTCTTCCAGTTTCTGCTGTTTCCAAAGTAAGCAGTCCAGCAATCAAGTAATTTTCAGACAATAAGTATAGTGCACACATTTTAACTTGGTTGATTTTCAATGGGAGTGCAGGACGTGGGCGAAGCAAGTGTCGCTAGGGAGAGGAGTCGTGCAGAGGAAGAATGTTTTGTAACAAGTGTCTGCCTTCAACCGTGGATGGCTCGTTTTCTTTTCTGTGATGGAGATTTAGGTAGCACTCGTGACGCACTGAGAATTCCTTCATCATTCTATAAAAGCTGTTGTTGGAGATAAGCTGCACCAATTGGCTCATTCTCTCGTTAGTTCGTGGTTTAATAAAACTCTTACAAAAGCAGAGTATCATTAATCTTACATCATTTTAAAAATATGTGTTCGAAGAACATTCTTTTTCATTCTGAAGCTTGTTTAAGTGCTAATGTAGATGGTGGGAGAAGCGGAGGGGTACTATCTAATATCTGATTATACTCAGTGGTAATGCTTTCAGAAAGGTTGGGGACGATTGCTCTAGAAAGTACAGATATCAATCAAGCTAATTTTTTTAACTACTGGATATTTCAGGTGGGCGGGAACGACACACTATCGATAATGCTCGCTATGGCAAATTCATGCACGAATAAATTGGTTGTCCATCAAGAAACACCTGAAAAATTAACGGACCGGCGCAATGTCCATGCGACAAAGCACGCAGAGTCAACAGAAAGAGCTCTATCAATAATACATACCTAAAGTGCTGTTTCGGAATTGAAAGTAATTTATCGCTGATTTTAAAACGTCCGAAATCAGATTAGTGACATCGTTGTGGTGCAGTGGCTATCGTCATTTACTACCAACCCGAATGACCAACGTTCAGTTTAGGAAAATCAGTTACGCTGAATGTTGAAAACACCCCGAGAGAGTCGTTCTACGCCCGCCAAATGTCCCTGAAATAAAGAAGAGAGAATCGGACGAGAAATTCTTCGTCAGTCACTCGTTCTTGGGGTGAGAAATTACACCTGCAGCCAGACGAATGCACTTCGTTTTCAAGCGTTGCGACTACTCTATATACAACAGCATCATCCGCGAAAAACCTTCTGGAACTTCCGACTTTATCCACTAGGTCATAACATATACTGTGAAAAGTAATGGTCCAATTACACTCTTTGGAGATATGTCCGGAGATACTTCGAGTCTGAAGATTTCTCTCCCTTGGGAATGACATTTGTTCTGTCTGCTTGAAAGTTTTCAATCCAGTCACACTGCTGGTCTCATATTCCTCGCACTCTTGTTCTGTTCTTTAGATGGCAGTGGAGAAGTGTATCGGACTCTTTTCCAAAGTCAAGGAATGCGGCATCAGGGAGGAAGCCTGTGTCTACTGCTTTCCCGATCTGGAGGACGGAAAGAGTGAACTGGGTTTCACGTGATAGGTGATTTCGGAACCCATGTTGATTACCACAGAAGAGATTTACAATGTCCAGAAGTGTAGTAACTTTCTACCATACAACATGTTCCAATTTCTACAAAACACCACATGAGAAATATAGTCTTATAGTTTCGTGCGTCTGTTCGACAACCTTCTTGGAAACGGGAATGACCTGCGCTTTTTTTCCCAATTACTAGGAACGCTTCGCTGCTCCAACTACCTATGGTACACCGCTGCGAGAAGAAGAGTAAGTTCTTCCACTTATTCTACGTGGACACGTTTTGGTTTCGAATCAGTCCAGTGGCCTTTCCACTGTTGAGCGATTTCAGTTTTTATTATATCACGTGGTAACTTATTTCGTTATCGTCATTTTGTCGTTTGTGCGACGATTTACAGGCGGAACCACTGTACGACCTTCTTCAGTGAATCAGTCTTAAGAAACAGACGTTGCCACCTGATTAAGAACGAGGTATCCTGATCTGTTTCGTACCAGTTATTGTCCAGTCGCATGTCTGTTTGGACAACCCGTATGCACGTACGGTTATTAGACAACGATGCGGAACTGTATTGAAAGTTTTCCGAATTCAAGACGTATGGAATCTGTGCGATCATTATTCTGCAGAATTTTCAGAGTCTGTCTTGAGGGAAGGAATGTACTCCACTGGAAGAACACTGAACTTACCGAAAAAGCACAGTCTCTCAGTGCCGGGTGAGACACGGCGTGACCTCCGCAGAAGAGCTGTGCAGGCAACGCGTGACGTCAGCAGCGAGAGGCAGTAGCGAGACGTCTGCAGCGCGGCCCTGGGGCGCCTGCTCCCTGGCCGGGCGAAATGACGTTAAAAGCTTTGCGCTGCATTATTCAGGCAGCACGGCCCCCCACCCCCGCCCCTCCCACCATTCCTCCACCACTACCACCCGGCAGGCCTCCAGGAGGCGGCTGTGCTCTGCACAGCCGGGCCGCTGCTGTGTCAATTAGGATTAGGCGCGGCAGGATCATCCGGCGGCGATGATCCGCGCGTTTACCACGTGCCCTCACCCTTTCCACCTCCACCCCCGCCCTCCCTACAGCTCGGGTTAATTTACCTCTCGCGCCCCCTCATTAAAAATGCCTGCGCGCCCTTTTACCGTGCCTGCGGCTACTTAATGCCGGGAGGTGGGGTAATGAAGAGTTGTTCCTCCCCTCTTGCTATCGCACACATCTTGCCTAGAGGTGTAACGCTGCTTACGAGGAGAACACAGCAAGTGCCATCACCCAATTTCGCGGGAATTTCGCTCAGTGGAAGTGAAATTAAAATATGCGAACACGTGTCTCGGCTTATTCGTAGGTATTCGACCGTTTCTGGAAAAACCGACAGTTAAAGCTTTCCAGGTATTTTATGTGTCCGGTATCCTCAGGCAAAACGTTGGCTCAGTGGTTATCGTTCCAGTTTCTTAATTCTGCAGCCCCTGTTCAAAACCTGATCACTGTTTTTATTTTTTCCATTATTGTTTTCATTTATCTACCGACGTCTGCAGAAGGTTAAAACAGGAATTTACATAAGCGATGTCTGTTCTTGCGGCCATGTCCGAGAGAACAGACACCACATACATAGATAATTAGGCCGGGACGGCCAGTGGTCTCTTCAGTGCAGATGCACACCAGACTCGAACTCCTATGGGAATCGTCGAAATACCGCGCGTAATGAGGACTGTGGGCAAGGGGCACAACATTTGTCGTGTGTCGGTAAGTTGAGAATTTGAGTCTGGCGGAAGGCGTGCTAGGGTAGCCTGCGTAGTTGCAATGGCCACAATAATCGGATGACTCAGTGGTCAGAGTATCTGTATAGTAAGCAGGAGACCCGGATTCGAATCCCAGTCCCCATAAACTGGAATAGACATCACGTGATGTCCGCCCAGTCCAAATGACGAGAACAATAACAATGTAAACGAAGACAAAAAAAAGTGATCAGAGCACCTGCCTAGTAAGTAGGAAACCTGAGCTCGAATCCTGGCCCGGCATAAATTTTCAACTTTGATTTCACTCACTGCCCGCTCGCAGCCAAGGTCTGCAACTGCTTTGTGTCTAACTACACGAATGTTTCTCATCACAATAGTGGATACGAGAATGTTAAATTAACTGGAGAATTACAACTAGACTTCACAATACGTATAAAACATTTATTATATAATACCAGTGTGTATGGTATGTTGAGGGGTTGCAGTGTTTTTAAATTTTCGTATTTTGATATTTCATTCTCACACCAATTCTTATATTTTTTTCATATGTTAATTTTTCAGGGTGATTCGGTACATTCCCTTGGATGATACCGATCGCAGTAGCATTCGAAACACAGATACTCCGAACTCAACGGGCTTCGCATGATCGCAGGCTTGCCGTAATGACATTTCTTCGTATGAATCTCACACGGGGAAGAAACCTCGTTATCTCTGGTGAAGAGTTTGCGCGTTGGCAATAATTTCGTGATAAACCATGCTTAACGGATCACTTTTGTGAAAATTGACTCTTGCAGTTGATTGTGAATCGAGATGCACTATAGGAATTTCACCGAAAACAATTTCAAATAATTTTCTAATTTTGTTTTAATTCATTCATCTGGCAACAATTAGTAGATGAATAAGGAAAATGTTACATCAACATACACTGGAAAACATTCGTTCAGTAATCTTCTACGGACATGAGTATGTAAATGTAAAACAAAAATAAAAGTAACAATCGGATTTCGAACACAGACCGTAAAATTAAGAAGCCTTGACACAAGTAATTTTGCCATCATTTCGCGTAACGACAACGAACAGTAAAAGATGCATCAAGTACTTCGAAAATTACTCGAAAACTTCGACCGTTGTTTTTTCAGAAACGGTGGAGTATTTACGCGACAAGCCGAGACATGTATTCGCTTAATTCGGTCTCTTTTCCTCTGAGGGAAGTTCATGGGAAATCGGGTTATGGCGCTTGCCGTGTTCTCCTCGTCAGCGTCACACTGTACCAATGGTCCTTACCTTAGGTAAGGACCATTCAAAAGCAGAACAATGGAACACATTTACAGATCGCGTGTGATACCGCCTATGGAGACTGAAGCCGGCCGTGGTGGACTAGCGGTTCTAGGCGCTCAGTCCGGAACCGCGCGACTGCTACGGTCGCAGGTTCGAATCCTGCCTCGGGCATGGATGTGTGTGATGTCCTTAGGTTAGTTAGGTTTAAGTAGTTCTAAGTTCTAGGGGACTGATGAACACAGATGTTAAGTCCCATAGTGCTCAGAGCCATTTGAACCATGGAGACTGAACATCTATTCTAAAGGAAAGAAAATGAATTCCGATGTACCGATTGTATGAAGGTCACGTCGATCTGTTCGTTCATGAGATCATGAGCACATAGAGTAGCTCACTCCGATGTGGTATCTCTTGATATTCAACAAGTCTTCCATACAGTTCCGCAAAACGAACGGACACGCGATGGGATACAAATTCCTGGCAAACAGAACATACTACGTTGTCAAAGCGGAAACAGCGTCTGAAGCGAAAGTACCAGGATCATTTGAAAAGAAACGAACCGCAGGCTTTAAAATGAAAACCGCTGATGGGATCGTAATGCCATTGCCTGCGGACGAAGGTGCGGTTCCTGTATGAGCACTGAGGCCCAAATTCGCCGCTAGAGGGACTTGGGTGCACACCCAAGTGACGATAGAGCTTCAAGAAGATGTAGTGCATAGAGAAGATGTAGTGCGTTTCCTTACGGCGGGAGGATCGCGGCGATGTTAATTCATTGAAGAAAGGAACAAGTCTAAGGTGAACACTGAATGTCCGTTGCAATTGAACGCTCAATCCTACCTCTGCGCAATGGCTGCCACCGTAACTTGCCAATCTCCAATAATGAGGACATCTTCCTGCCGGACAACGGTATCGGTAATGCGGTCTGGTGTCCCATACCCTGGGTCATCGGCCAACGACACCCAACCCCGCTTGCATCGCTTGCGTCACCCTTGAAACGGACGTGCAGTGCTCTTCGTACACTTGTGCCACTCTCTGATCAATTGCCGTTCCCGGCAATCCTTCCACTGTCAAGGAAACGTACTACATGCTTTTGCTCTTCTTTTGAAGCCCTCATATCTCTGTTTTCAGCACGACTGAGTGCAGTGAACCGTCGACGTGAACACGTACTCGCTCTGTCGTCACGTGGAAAAAGAAACGAACCGCAGGCCCCTCTAGAGGAGTATTCCGAGTCTCAGAGCATTTATGGGAACGATTTCTTTATCCATAACCAGTGGCATTACGCTCCCTTCAGCGGTTTTCGTTTTACAACCTCTGGTTCGTTTCTTTTTTAATGAACCTAACACTGCGCACTCTATTCAGAGGATTGTCATAAGACTGAAACAGTTCGAGATATACATAATTTACCTGCATCATTACGTCTGAAGCTCTACGAGGTATTGCGTAGAGAGGCAACGGCGTACAGACGGATGATCACCATTAACATTCGTAAATCAATGACATCCGATTCTTTTACGATCTGTCAGGCAACTCCGACTGTCCTAGACTACCTGTGCTGAGTAATTTAAGCTGGAACGATCACCATCAACCTAAGAATCGAAGAGGCAGGTAACACTCATATTTATTACAACCTTAAGAAGGTATACTTCATGCAAAGATGACTTCGCTTTCGTACCGCGGTGTTATAATTAATGTGCAGCTACTCACAGAGGTCTAGTGTGGACTCTAATGGTCGTATGGCAGCAAAACGTGGTAGGTATTCTACTGCGTTAATGGGGAACTTATTTAAACTGGAAGAAAATTAGTTACAATTTTGGCCACCAGATGCAAATCTGGCGCTGTGAATGCATCATAGACGTATATAAATGCTTCCATGTGTAATAGATTAGGACCGGAACGTGGGCAGAATAGATCAATCAAATGAGCAGTCATAATATTGATTTCACTATTAATCTCGCTTACACAGTTTGCTCAGCATGAGCACCGGAGTCACTGACGAGGTGCTGCATCTACATCTACATCTAAATCTACATGGTTACTCTGTAATTCACACTTAAGTGCCTGGAAGAGGGCTCATCGAACCCCTTTCATACTACTTCTCTACCATTCCACTATCGAATGGCGCGTGGCAAAAAGGAACACCTAAATCTTTCCGTTCGAGCCCTGATGTCTCTTATTTTATTATGACGATAATTTTTCCCTACGTAGGTGGGTGTCAACAAAATCTTTTCGTATTTGGAAGAGAAAGTTGGTGATTGAAATTTCGTAAATAGATCTCGCTGCAAAGAAAACCGCCTTTGTTTCAGTGACTGCCACCCCAACTCGCGCATCATATCAATGACACTCTCACCCCCATTGCGCGATAACATGAAACGAGCTGCCCTTCTTTGCACTGGTTCGATGTCCTCCGTCAATCCTACTTGGTAAGGAACCCACACCGCGCAGCAATATTCCAGCAGAGGACGGACAAGTGTACTATAGGCTCTCTCTTTAGTGGGACGTAGTAGCATCTTCTACGTGTTCTGCCAACAAAGCGCAGTCTTTGTTTCGCCTTCCCGACGATATTATCTGTGTGGTCTTTCCAATTTAAGTTGATCGTAATTGTAATTCCTAGGTATTTAGTCGAATTGACCGTCAGATTTGTGCGATTTATCGTATACCCAAAATGTATCGGATTTCTTTTAGTACCCATGTGGATGACCTCGCACTTTTCTTTGTTTAGTGACAATTGCCACCTTTCGCACCATACGGAAACTCTCTCTAGATCATTTTGTAATTGGAATTGATCGTCTGATGATCTTATTAGACGGTAAATTACAGCGTCATCTACAAACAATCTAAGGGGGCTGCTCTGATTATCACCTAGATCATTTATGTAAATCAGGAACAGCAGAGGGCCTATGACACTACCTTGCGGAACGCCAGATATCACTTCTGTTCTACTCTATGATTTACGGTCTATCACTACGAACTGTGACCTCTCTGAGAGGAAATCATGAATCCAGTCACATAACTGAGACGATACTCCATATGCACGGAATTTGATTAATAGTCGCTTATGAGGAACGCTGTCAAAAGCCTCCTGGAAATCTAGGAATATTGAATCGGTCTGAGATCTCTTGTCAACAGCACTCATTACTTCATGGGAATAAAGGGTTAGCTGTGTTGCACAAGAACGATATTTTCTGAATCTTTGTTGGTCATGTATCAGTAAGTCATTTTCTTCAAGGTGATTCATAATGTACTAGTACAGTATATGCTCCAAAATCCTACTGCAAATTGCGGTCCGTGATATTGGTTTGTGCATCCGTAAAACCATGTGATCAGCAGTTGCTCGCAGCAGTTCTGGTGAAATCAGAGCTACGTGTTCCTGGATACTGGTCATCAGATCCCTGTCCGGATAAACGCGTTCTTTTTTATATTCCCATATAACATGGGTCAGATCAGGCAATCCTTGACCCATGCATCTGGAAAACCTCTGAAGATAACATGTTTGTTGAAGGTTGCACTAAGCAGATCTTTCACCAGGCGTGCGACGTGAGATGTTGCCACATCTTGCATAGAAACAGTGGTTTCCACGCAGTGCTTGTAAAAAACAGGATGAAATCACCGGGAGAAATCACGAGTTCCAAAATGCCACCAGCAGTCTACTTAGCACATTGACTGTGAGCAAGGAGTAAAAAAAAAATGGAGTAAACAGTGAAGCACCTCATCCTACGCCTCGAATTTCTGTAGTTGGTGTTAAGCAACAAAAGGGGTCATGTAAAGAGCGAGGACACTGGACAAATGGATGCCTGGAAATGAGTGATTTGGGGTGATGAATCATGCTACACCCTGATGGAAGGGTGGGTGCCTGTAGAACATTATCTGCCATAATGTGTAGTGGCAACAGTGAAGTACAGAGGTTATGGTGTTATGATATGGGGCGGTTTTTCCTTATAAGGATGTGTTCCCCTTACTCCGCTTACGAAGACGCTAAATGCGGAAGTATAGGAACACTTATTACAGCATTGTGTACTTCGTAGCAGTTCGGAGATAATGACTGTTTGTACCAGCGTCTTATAAAGCAGCATCCGTAAAGCAATGGTTTGCGGACAACAGCATTCCTAAAATGGATTGAAGAGACCAGAGTCCCGATATGAACTTAATGGAAAACCTTTGGGGTAAGTTGCAATGTCGACTTCCTCCAGACCCAGCGTCCAACATGATTACCATCTCTGGTTTCGGCTCTTGAGAAACAATGGGCTGTCATGCCTTCACATACATTCAGACACATCACTGAAAATGTCCCCAGCAGAATTGAAGCCGTCACAAAGGCTAATTGTGGACACTCCGGATATTAATGTCCACTGTTGGTTGTGCAGATGTTTTTGACTAGATGGCGTATTTTATATCTTGCAATAGCTCATCATTGTTGTTAAGGCTCTTCCCTACGGACTGATATGGCCTTACTGCATGGGTAAAGTGGAATTATTATATCGTCCCTCTCTCTCTCTCTTTTTCTTTATTCTTTATGAAAGGTATCGGTTTGCTACGTTTGGAATAGTGGATAAAAATATTCGTAAGTCGTGATGTCGCGTGTATTTCGCATACTCGTAGTAGCGGCTAAAATATACGCTAACAACCATCAATGTTGCTAAGTAGACAAATAATTATCAGTAAAGGCTCTAGGTTGGGTCGTAACGATTTACTTATGTTATCAATACACACGGCTAGCTCAAAAATATACGTGCTTTGTTTAAAACGCAAGTAGTTAAGGCCCGATAAATAAATATTGTTGCAGAGAGAGACACTATATGATCACCTACGCAGCTGCATTATTATTCTTAATGTTACGTAAACTGTGTGTTAAATATTGACCTTTTATGCTGTTAATTATGATTTGAATAATATTTACGCAGCGATTTACACATAAATAAGTCTGAGCTTCGTATTTGATCTCTGGTTTTGTGGTCTATATTTAATGAAAACATTTCTGTAAAAGATATTTTCTTTTCATGATAGCAAAATGTTTAAAGTATTTTTCCTTGTTATCTTGTGGATGAAGCCCGAAAACCATGTGATTAATTATATTTCACGTAATGGCTGCCAACGCGCCATTACGACAAAAGAATGGCAGCCAGTCAATGATAAAACTTGAATTCCAGCGAAAATTAATTATTCCACTTAATTACATTTACACGCAGGGAGAGGTATCAAATAAGATTAAAAGGACGAATACTTTTTATACATTTATTGTGAAAAATCTTACGTACAATTAACAAAATTGTGCTTTCAGAAGCACTCCTCATACGAATGCGTCTGTTAGCTTCGAAAGCTGACATCGAAGTGATAGGTTTATTCATCTAAGTCTTTATGTCACAATCATATAGTAATTCCATGGTATGATGCACTCATAGTGTTTGCTATTGTTAGTATTTGTTACAGACACATATTTACTATTAATATTCATATGTTCCAAACATGTAAAGGGGGAGGGTTTTCTCGTTCCAGAATAACATATTTTTTCATTAATATTATATTTGCATACATAAACACGCTGAAACGTCCCCTTCGAAAAATTATACATGAGTGTGCTTAAACTGACACACAATATTTATTTTAGCGCAACGCAATCTGACTTTCAGTAATCCCTACAAGAGAATGGCCCTGACTAACATTAACCTATACGTTTCACAAATCACTTACCTCACAAAAATCTTCGTTACTCGAACTACTGCAATACAGCGAGCGCTACTACTGCCAGCTAAATAAGAGATTCAAACGATGGAAGGCACTAACTACTGATAGGCATAGTTAGCAAATGAAAGATTTTGATAGAGAACAAACAATGTATTTACCTCAATAGTGTTCAAAAGTCATAATGTATATAGCAGTTCATGATATCCAGTATTACAAATTTCAAAACTCCGTCATTTCTCTCCCCACATCCACCAGTGCTGGCGGCTCACCTCCAACTGCGCAACGCTACGCGCTGTTAACATCCAGCAGCCCAACACTACAATGGCAGACAACAATGCAAACTAGCCACAGACTGCACACAGCACAGCCATTGATTTTCATACAGAGCGCTACGTGGCGTTACCAATATAAGAACCTAAACAGCCTACTAACAACGCATAGTTTTATTCGTTATTGACATAGTTCACTTGTAGTTATCGTGACACTTTACTACGAGTTTTAGAAGGCTTTCCAGAGGACGGTACTGAGAACAATCCTTTTATTTTCTTTGGCTGCCTGCGCTTATTCTCACATATTGTTCCATTTGTGGGTCTAATAATTTGCGAAATATTCACTAGTTTTTTCTCAGGAAAAATTGACCGTTGTGTTTCCAGAAGATGAAATCTACATCACCATTTTTGGTGTAAGACAACCGGTGTCCACTCATTGCTATGTGTTTGGATGTTTCGTTCCTGATGTCAAGTAGGGTACCCACATCTTGTTCTCTGTAACAAATTTGTACAAAATATCATTTGGGTTCTTTTAGAATGGTGGAACTATGCTAATGAATTGTTTTGTCTTTACTTTCGGTCAGTATTCAACAAACGCGTAACCATGTTGTACAAAGCTTACTTATAGTTGATTCGTCGTGTCAAAGTACGATTTGTTTATATCTCCGGAGGCGGATACTTCTTCTTCTTCTCCTGAACTTCAAGGTTTCGATTGGCGCACATTTATAATACAAATGAAAAGGTTGAATAAAACAAAACTTTATGGAACCATCACCTAGAAAGAATGGGCGTAGAGAAAATTCCACGACAGGCTATGCTTTACCATTCTGTCTACAACCATTCCTTGTAAGTGATGTTTCCATAACGTTTTGCTTTATTCAGTCCTTTCGCTTATATTATAAATATCTAGTTGATTTCTAATATCTCCATTTATTACATGGACTTCCCGGGTAACATCTCTAATTTTCCTGAGAAATCTCATTTCTGCTGGTTGTTGTTTACTTCTATCGATTTTTAGGGGTACATGACTCACTTCCACATGGCAATACAGATGTAGCCATCATTTTATAAAATTTTATTTTTATTTTCTTCCGTATTTTGATTTGGAATGTTCTGTTTATCGTTCAGCATACTGACTGATTTATTCTTGTTTTCTGTATCCTTGTCCATATCGTAGGTTATATGATATCCTAAAAATTGAAGCTGAAGATCTGCTCAAATGAGATACACTCCTGGAAATGGAAAAAAGAACACATTGACACCGGTGTGTCAGACCCACCATACTTGCTCCGGACACTGCGAGAGGGCTGTACAAGCAATGATCACACGCACGGCACAGCGGACACACCAGGAACCGCGGTGTTGGCCGTCGAATGGCGCTAGCTGCGCAGCATTTGTGCACCGCCGCCGTCAGTGTCAGCCAGTTTGCCGTGGCATACGGAGCTCCATCGCAGTCTTTAACACTGGTAGCATGCCGCGACAGCGTGGACGTGAACCGTATGTGCAGTTGACGGACTTTGAGCGAGGGCGTATAGTGGGCATGCGGGAGGCCGGGTGGACGTACCGCCGAATTGCTCAACACGTGGGGCGTGAGGTCTCCACAGTACATCGATGTTGTCGCCAGTGGTCGGCGGAAGGTGCACGTGCCCGTCGACCTGGGACCGGACCGCAGCGACGCACGGATGCACGCCAAGACCGTAGGATCCTACGCAGTGCCGTAGGGGACCGCACCGCCACTTCCCAGCAAATTAGGGACACTGTTGCTCCTGGGGTATCGGCGAGGACCATTCGCAACCGTCTCCATGAAGCTGGGCTACGGTCCCGCACACCGTTAGGCCGTCTTCCGCTCACGCCCCAACATCGTGCAGCCCGCCTCCAGTGGTGTCGCGACAGGCGTGAATGGAGGGACGAATGGAGACGTGTCGTCTTCAGCGATGAGAGTCGCTTCTGCCTTGGTGCCAATGATGGTCGTATGCGTGTTTGGCGCCGTGCAGGTGAGCGCCACAATCAGGACTGCATACGACCGAGGCACACAGGGCCAACACCCGGCATCATGGTGTGGGGAGCGATCTCCTACACTGGCCGTACACCACTGGTGATCGTCGAGGGAACACTAAATAGTGCACGGTACATCCAAACCGTCATCGAACCCATCGTTCTACCATTCCTAGACCGGCAAGGGAACTTGCTGTTCCAACAGGACAATGCACGTCCGCATGTATCCCGTGCCACCCAACGTGCTCTAGAAGGTGTAAGTCAACTACCCTGGCCAGCAAGATCTCCGGATCTGTCCCCCATTGAGCATGTTTGGGACTGGATGAAGCGTCGTCTCACGCGGTCTGCACGTCCAGCACGAACGCTGGTCCAACTGAGGCGCCAGGTGGAAATGGAATGGCAAGCCGTTCCACAGGACTACATCCAGCATCTCTACGATCGTCTCCATGGGAGAATAGCAGCCTGCATTGCTACGAAAGGTGGATATACACTGTACTAGTGCCGACATTGTGCATGCTCTGTTGCCTGTGTCTATGTGCCTGTGGTTCTGTCAGTGTGATCATGTGATGTATCTGACCCCAGGAATGTGTCAATAAAGTTTCCCCTTCCTGGGACAATGAATTCACGGTGTTCTTATTTCAATTTCCAGGAGTGTATTATCTATTATCATTTTTGAGCTTGTCGGGTATTTCCCATGAACAGCCATGGTTTTAGTTTTCTTTATACATATGCGAAGGTTATATTCTCTTTTTCCCACATGATTAATTAGGATATTTCGAACATATTTAATCGACACTCGATCATTAATACAATGTCCACTTTTTTAAAACAATCTACAGTATTATGCTTCACGTGGCGCACAGAGACAGTGTGTAACATTATGGGCACACTTAGCCACTGCCGCCAACTACACTGGCAGCCAGTGGACACGGCCACAGCGTGAAATGGTCGCCACCTCCGCTCCATTGCATACGTATAACTCATCATCGGTATCTGTATGGTGAGTACCGCATCAAACTGTGCCCGTAGAAGGCTAAAGAACGTGGTTGGCCAGACTTACACCCTGCCGAAGTTCCCCGAGATCCTAGTCGCCGATCCTATGAATGTATTACCGCTCGTGTTGGTGTGACTTCTCCCAACACGCTGAACGAATAACCGCCGGGGGCGTTTACGCGTTACCTCTACATCTTGGCGCTGCCTGCTGATGGCCGTTGCCCTAGGAGCTTAGACAACAATGGATAGGGAAGTTTCAGACAGGTTTAGGGGTAATCGCTGTTCGGTATGCCAAGGGACTGCATCATATCGCCAACGATGACTCAAATGTTAGTCACAACCACGCGTGGCTCGACGCCTCAGACGACCTTCCCAGTAGTTATGTAATATTTTCCTTCCTAACAGGTACTCCGTACTCGTATCGGTAAGATACCTCTCATAACATTGACGTCTCGCTGTCGATGACGCTTTTACGTGCTCTACCTCACATCTTAGTTCCGCCGGAGAACTCCCGTTGCTCAGGGTTGAAAGGGATTGGTGTAGTTTATGATAGTTTTGTGACTAATCACTGTGCTGTTTGTCAAGGGACATAGTCGTTACTGCACAGTACCTCGGATACCAATATTCCCATAGTACAGCGTGACCTGACGCCTCAAACGGTTGTCCCAGTATTTACCGCTTGTTCGTACTCGCAAAGTTATATACTATTTGTGTTAGCATGTTTACACTTGCTATGTCCGACGAGTTACCGCAATCATCATTTGCACACTATATACTGCAGGGAGGCCGTTTACTGTAAATTTAACGGCCAGGCAGAATATAGAGATTTCGTGGTACAAGTCAGCTATAAGGATCATCGTCATGTAGTTTGCCTGGGTTGCATAGTGACCGCTGCCCACAGGAAAGTGGCTCTCGCATACCGGTTAATCCCCCCGGCGCCTCGGACGATGGTCCAGGCCGACTTGCTCAACTCCCATGGTCCGGAGCCGACAATGGAAGATATTCAGCGACAGCTGTCTGTTACGAAGGCCTACACTATCGGCCTCGTTGGAACATGCCCGGTGGCGTTGCCTCATAGCGGTTAGTTCAGCCACACAGTGACCTGGGGACGTGCAAAAGTTGTTGATGTTGTGGTCTTCAGTTCGAAGACTGGTTTGATGCAGATCTCCATGTTACTCTGTCCTGTGCGAGCCTCTTCATCTCTGAATAACTACTGCAACCTACATTTTACTGAATCAGCTTACTCTATTCATCTCTTGGTCTCGCTCTTTGATTTTAACCCCCCCTTCCTTCCTGCAACACTAAATTGCTGATCCCTTGATGCCTCTGAATGTGTGCTATCAATCGATCCCTTCTTTTCGTCAAATTGTGCCACAAATTTCTTGTCTCCCCAGTTCTGTTCAGTACTTCCTCATTAGTTACGTGATCAATCCATCTAATCTTCAGCATTTTTGTGCAGCACCAAATTTCGAAAGCTTCTATTTTCTTTGTATCTAAACTGTTAATCGTCCATGTTTCACTTCCGTACATGGCTACACTCCAGACAAATACCCTCGGAAAAGATTTCCTAACGCTTAAATATATATCCGATGTTACGAAATTTCTCTTCTTTAGAAATGCTTTTCTTGCCATTGCCAGTCTACATTTTATATCCTCTCTACTTCGGCCATCATAAGTTCTTTTGCTGCCCAAATAGCAAAACTCATCTACTACGTTAAGTGTCTCATTTCCTAATCTTATTCCCTTAGCACCACCTGATTTAATTCTACAACATTCCATTATTCTTGTTTGCTTTTGTTGATGTTCATCTTAGATCCTCCTTTCAAGACAGAGTCCATATCGTTCAACTGCTCTTCCAAGTACTTACCTCTCACAGAATTACAATGTCTTCAGCGAACCTCAAAGTTTTTAGTTTTTCTCTCTGAACTTTAATTCCTACTCCAAATTTTTCTTTGGCTTCCTTTACTGCTTTCTCAACCTACAGACTGTATGACGTCTGGGGTAGGCAGCAACGCTCACTCACTACCTTTTCAATCACTGTGTTTCTTGCATGACCTTCGACTCTTACTGCTACCGTCTGGTTTCTGAAATTTGTATAAGTTGTAAATAGCCTTTCGCTCCCCGTATTATACCCCTCCTATCTTCACAATTTCAAAGTGAGTATTCCAGTCAACATTCTCTAAAGTTTTCTCTAGATCTACAAATGCTATTAACGTAGATTTGCCTTTCCTTAATCTAACTTCTAAGTTAAGTCGTAGGGTCACCATTGCCTCGCATGTTCCTATACTTTTCCGGAATCCAAACCGATCTTCCCCGAGGTCTGCTTGCCAGATGCTGTGGCCGAGCGGTTCTAGGCGCTTCAGTCTGGAACTTCCCTTCTGCTACTGTCGCAGGTTCGAATCCTGCTTCGGGCATGGATGTGCGTGATGTCCTTAGGTTAGTTAGGTTTAAGTACTTCTAAGTCTAGGGGACTGATGACCTCAGATGTTAAGTCCATAGTGCTTAGAGCCATCTGAACCATTTTGAAGTCTACTTCTACAAGTTCTTTTTCATTCTTCTGTAAAAGTTTCATATTAGTATGTTGCAACCATGATTTATTAAACTGATAGTTTCGTAGCTTTCACACCTGTCATATCGAAACCTGACAGAAAATCCAAAGAGATTGTGATCGTATGTAAAGTATGCTAGCGATAAGACGCAATCAATACCTTCTCTCCGCGATAGCACTGGAAATACTATAGCCGACAGTGCTACGAAGCGCAGTTACTTAATACAGCCTTCGGAAATTCCTTCATCAAAGAGAACGAAGCAAATATTCCAGAATTCGAATCAAGTACAGCTGCCAACATGAGTAACTTAGAAGTAAATATCATCGGAGCAGTGAAGCAAATTATGTCACTTAATAAAAGCAAGTCTTCCTGACCAGATTGTATACCGTTCAGGTTCCTTTCAGCGTATGCTGATACAACAGCTCCATACTTAACAATCATAAACAGTCGCTCGCTCGACGGAAGTTCCGTACCCAAAGACTGGAAAGCTACACAGGTCACACCAATATGCAAGAAAGACAGTAGGAATAATCCACTAAATTACAGGCTCGTATCATTAACGTTGATATACAGCAGGATTTTGGAACATATATTGTGTCCAAACATTATGATTTACTCCGAAGAGAACGGACTATTGACACACAGTCAATGCAACTAGCACTTTACTCACGCGAAGTGTTGAGTGCTATTGATGAATGATATCAAGCTGATTCCGTGTTTCCAGATTTCCAGAAGGTTTTTACACTGTACCTTACAAGCGGCTTGTAGTCAAGTTGCGTGCTTATGGAATATAGTCTCAGTTATATGACTGCATTCATTATTTCCTTTCAGAGAGGTCGCAATTCGTAGTAATTGACCAAAAGTCATCGAGTCAATCAGAAATGATTTCTGGCATTCACTGACGTAGTGTTATTGGTCCTTTGCTATTCCTTATCTATATAAACGAATTAGGAGAAAATCTGAGCAGCCGTCTTAGGTTGTTTGCAGATGATGCTGTCGTTTATCGTCTAGTAAAGTAATCAAAAGATCAAAACGAATTTGCAAAACGATTTAGAAAGATATCTGCATGGTGAAAAATCGGCAGTTGACCCTAAATAATGAAAAGTGTGAGGTCATCTACACGAATGCAAAAAGAAAACATTAAACTTCGGTTACACGATAAATCAGTCAAATCTAAACGCCGTAAATTCAACTAAATACCTAGTAATCACAGTTACGAACAACTTTAACTGGAAACAACATATAGAAAATTTTGTGGGGAAGGCGAACCAAAGACTGTGTTTTATTGGCAGAACACTTGGAAGATGCAACAAATATACTAAGAAGAATGCCTACGCTAAGCTTGTCCGTCCTCTTTTGTAGTATTACTGCACGGTCTGGGGTCCTTACCAGACAGGCTTAACGGCGTACATTGAGAAAGTCAAGAGAAGAGCAACAAGTTTTGGGCTATCGAGAAGTAGGGGAGAGGGCGTTACTGACGTGATACAGGATTTGAAGTGGACATCATTACTGTAAAACAAAGGCGTTTATCGTTGCGACAGAACCTTCTCACGAAATTTCAATAACCAAGTTTCTCCTCTGAATGTGAAAATATTTTGTTGACGCCGCCTTACATAGGGAGAAAAGGTCATCGTAATAAAATTAGGGAAATTAGATGTCGGACGGAAAGATATAGGTCTTTGTTTTTTCCGCGCGCTGTTCAAGATTGGAATAATAGAGAATTATTGTGAAGGTGGTTTGATGAACCCTCGATTTACAGAACATCCATACAGATGCAGAGATACGGAAGTTCTCTCTTTGGTATTGGACTTACTACATTCTTCTTGAAGTCTGAGTCACCTGTCTCATACATCTTGCACACCAGATAGAAGAGTTTTATCATGGTTCTCTCTCCCAAGGCTATCAGTATTTCTCACGGAATATCGCCCACTACCGGAGCTTGTTTTGACCTGGATTTTTCAGAGCTTTGTCAAGTTCTTCTCACAGTTTCATATCTCCACCTCATCTTCATCTTCGTCCACTTCCCTTTCTATAATATTCTACAGACCCTGTATGTACTCCTCCCACCTTTCAGTTTCCTATCTTTGCTTAGGACTGGTTTACCATCTGACCGCTTGATATTCATACTGCTGCTTCTCTGTTCCCCAAATATCTCTCTGACTTTCCTGTAGGCGCTATCTATTTTTCCCTTAGTGAAAAATGCTTCTAAATCCTTGCATTTGTGTTGTTAAGTCCCTACGGGGCCAAACCGCTGAGGTCACCGGTCGCTTTGCATTTGTCCTGGAGCCATTCCTGCTTAGCAATTTTACACTTCCTATCAATCTCGCTTTTTAAACGTTTGTATTCCCTTTCGCCTGCTTCATTTGCTGCATTTTCAATTTTGTCCTTTCATCAGTTAAATTCAATATCTCTTCTGTTATTCATCGATTTCTACTAGGCCTTGTCTTTTTACCTATTTCATCCTCTACTGCATCTCTTAAAGCTGCCAATTCATCTTCTACTGCACTCCTTTCCCCTGTTCTAATCAACCTTTTCCTAACGCTTCCTCTGAAGCTCTCAACAACCTACGAGTCTTTCAACTAATCCAGGTCCGATCTTCTTAATTATCTACCTTTTTCCAACTTCTTCCGTTTCAATCCACAGTTCATAATCCAGATCTGCCCCTGGAAATGTCTTGCACTTTAATATATCGTTCCTAAATCTCTGTCTGACCATTATATAAATAATTTGAAACCCTCCGGTGTCTCAAGATCCCTTACACGTATACAACCTTATTTTACGGTTCTTGAACCTAGTGTTAGCGATGATTAGGTTACGCTCTGTGCAAAATTCTAACAGGCGGCTTCCTCTTTCATTCCGTTTCTACAGTGTATATTCACCTACCATTTTTCCTTCTCTTACTTTTTCTAGTATCTAATTCCAGCCCTCTTTCATTCCGTTTCTACAGTGTATATTCACCTACCATTTTTCCTTCTCTTACTTTTTCTAGTATCTAATTCCAGCCCCACATCACAATTAAATTTTCGTCTATAAATATCTGAATAATTTATTTTATCTCGTCATACGTATTTTCAATCTCTTCACTGTATTCACCTCAACAGATGTCCTGTTGCTCCTGCCATCGAACTTCACTGACTCCCACTAAATCTAACTTCAACCTGTCCATTTCCGTTTTTAAATTTTGTAACCTACCTGTCCGATTAAGGTATCTAACATTACACGCTTCGGTTTTGTTTCTGGTGATGATGTCAACCTCCTCAGTAGTCCCCGACCGGAGATCCGATCGGGGGACATCTTACCTCCGGAAAATTTTACCCAAGACGACGCTATCATCATTTAACCAAACCCTATGGGATGAATAAGTATAAAATCCCCCCCCCCCCCTCCGAGTTACCACAGTTGGCAAGTAACTGTCTCCATTTGTACTGGAGTAGACGAACGTGTAAGAGGCCTAGCTGTTTGCTGCCACGTCCAAGCAAAACACAGAATTTCTAATATTTTTACCAACCTAGTTTCTTCAAGTGATGTCGTCGTTCCAGCACAGAGGTACAAAGCAGATCTTGAACCAGCCGCTTTTGCTATGAGGCTTTAATGGTACTGCAATGAAACAGGCCAAGACTCTTTCTCGCCAAAATAATGACTGCCGTAGCGTATCAGGATCCCAGACATTTCTCCGTCGTTCTCTGGCGAAGCAGTCGCGCCTGAGGGCTCTTATGTTCTTATATAAATGTTAAAACGTATAAAAAGTCGTAAAAACAAACTATATCACTATAAATATGTTGTGAGAATTTACCTCATTCGTTGTCCATGGCATAATTCGTCGATATCGTTTGATTATTATTGTACACATATAATCAACAAAAATAAGAGAAAATATTGAAAATAAATATACTATGTGACTAAAAATTATCCCTTACAGTAGTTTTGATGTATAGAAGTGATATAGTTAGAAACATAAACATTACAACATGTTTTACTGGCAGGTTGAGCCAAATATAACATGGATGCTATGTCTTATTCTGGCAGGCTCAGTGAACTATATCATGCCCTTTCGTTATCACTGCTTTATTCTGGCAGGAGAAGTCACGTATAGTATGCCTACTGTTACCTGTTTGTTAAATGTTAATGTTAATGTGCGATAGACTTTGCATGTCTGTTCATATTATTGAACCTAACTGTGTTTATGAATGTAATCTGCAAGAAAAGTTATTTAGCTCTTCTGTAACGTGCAAACAACACACCATCCCGCAGTGATTTTCGTTAATTTCTTGTTTTCGTTTGAGAAACTATTCTGCACACCTGGATACAAATGAGCTCTTTGTTACCTTAAGATGAGTTGAACTTCAATGAAGTGTGTCTATCCTTTCTTGAGGTAAATTCGTTGGCCAATGATTCACTGAAATAAGAGAGACCTACTGTCATCCCTTCAGCAGTATCACTTGTATTTTTCACTGTTATATTACAACACCGGTCCCGTAAACCGACAAAACGGCGGCGACAGCGGTGTGCTTACCACATACCCCTCCATCTCCGCATCCACTGACGCCTGCGGGCTGAGGATGACACGGCGGTCAGTCGGTACCCTTGGGCCTTCATGGCCTGTTCGGGCGGAGTTGAGGTTTTTCTTAATTACGACGCCATCTTTTACCATACACTGTTATTATTTACTACATCACATGTTTTCACTTTGTTAAACATAAAATTGTTCGAGTACTTTTATATTCAGTATTCAACACTATCTTCCGCTCTCAGTATTCTGTCTCAAGACTGTTACGTATGCCACTATTTCTTCTCAGAGCCCGGCCTCAACCGCCGTGTTCGCCACTAGTCTGTCTACTACTCAGGTCCGCCCCCAGGCTGCACTTCTTGGCGTCACTCTCCGTGGGTATATAGAGTGAATCACCTAACACTTGCACCGCATATAACTGCGGACATGGAAGCCACTACAGATGCACGGTTTTCGCGGAACTGAATTGTAGGCAAGGGCGCGTATTTGCAAGCAATACAGAGATTTTGAGTCATTGACCAAAGTACAGTTATTTACAACATCAACAAATTTTTAAACGGGGAAATGCCTATTGACAGGAAATGAGAACGACGATGGTGTTTGTTGCAGGAAGATAGGGCAAGTAGTTTACGAGTTATCGCATCGTGAACATTTGAAACACCGACAGCAGTTGTTCAATCCTGTTATTTAGATGCTAGATGACGATGTTAAGTTTGTTTACATTGTGTTGTGTGTACACTGAGATTGCATTGCGACGATGCTGTCAGTTATTGTGTGATAGTGAATGTAGTAGCGCGAGCTTGGAAGATGATGTTTCCCAATGCGAGAAAAGCGGATATGCTCATGGCTTATGGTGACTGTAGGAAACATGCTTTCGATCGTGTAGCGTGTACGCCGGAAGATATCCCAAGCTTTTCAAACAATTATAGATGGTATGATACGGCGTATTACTACAGCCTGCGCAGCAGTTTCCTCTGAAATGCTAGAACATCTGGAACTATCACTGCACGGCAGACTGCAAACTTGTATTGACTCTGGTGACGGTCATTTTGAGCATAGGCTTTGACTGTACACTGGTTCTTTACGTGTCAAACACCACAGAGGTCCTGTAATCATTTTCGTTCATCTTTCATTTGGCCAAGGCAATGTCTCATTGAACAACACGACACCTCCGGAGACGCATTAAGCTGTGTGTACGGTTGCACGTACACACCCAGGTGAAGTTCACATTGGTTTGCGTTACCACATGGAAAAACAACTGTCGGTGTTTACAATGTTCAAACTGCAGATCCCATAAACTGCTTGCACTAGAAAAAAAATGGCTCTGAGCACTATGGGACTTAACATCTATGGTCATCAGTCCCCTAGAACTTAGAACTACTTAAATCTAACTAATCTAAAGACATCACACACATCCATGCCCGAGGCAGGATTCGAACCTGCGACCGTAGCAGTCGCGCGGCTCCGGAGTGAGCGCCTAGAACCGCTAGACCACCGCGGCCGGCTCTTGCACTAGACTCCTGCAATGAACACCATTGACATCCTAATTTAGTTTACTTTGCGCCTAGAACCGCTAGACCACCGCGGCCGGCTCTTGCACTAGACTCCTGCAACGAACACCATTGACATTCTAATTTAGTTTACTTTGATCGTGGTACTGTCAAAAGGCATTGTTACATTAACGTAATTGTAACTTTTGTAAATAAATACGCATTAGAAACCGATAAAACACTGTGTATGGGCGAGCCGCTGTGGCCTGGCGGTTCTAGGCGCTTCAGTCTGGAACTGCGCGACCGCTAAGGTCGCAGGTTAGAATCCTGCCTGGGGCATGGATGTGTGTGATGTCCTTAGGTTAGTTAGGTTTAAGTAGTTCTAAGTCCTAGGGGACTGATGACCTCAGATGTTAAGTCCCATAGTGCTCAGAGCCATTTAAACCACTGTGTATGGGCTCCAAAGGCGGGCCCCTATCTGTCATTCCAACCTGTGGAATCCACTTATCAAATGTTTCTTCCATTATCGATATATTTGCGGAGCAAGTGTTTTGTGATTCACCCTGTATATCCTCGTCTGACGCCAGCAGATAGCAACCTTACATCACACGTAATGATTTCCACTTCTTCCAATAATTTCGTTTTCTGAGTGGTGCTTTCTTCTAATCAAACTGTTCCATACCCTGTGGTTTGCGTTTAGGGTTCATTAACATGTTACCTTACGTATACAAATTTTAACTGTTTGTCACTGAATGAAACGGAACGTGTCTTTGGAGGTTTCTGCAGATACAGTATTGTATTTGTTTTGATCTGAGGTTTAAGTTCCGAGGCATCCTTCACGTTGATCGTCTTCAAGAGAAATACAGCAACATCGAATGTAGAATTTAGCTCAACAGACGTGTATCAGGTGAAAGTAGATTCTAGATTGCTGTAGTACACGATAGGTTGGCAACATTAGTGGGAAAAGTCATTCTTCTTGACGAGATCGTAGAAGTATTCCTTCACACATGAAAAATAGGTTGGCAACATTAGTGGGAAGAGACATTCTTCTTGACGAGATCGTAGAAGTATTGCTTCACACATGAAAAACAATTTGAATATTATAAATGTAAAGGTAGTAAGAGCCATCCGGAGTCAAGGGAGACGAAGAAACTGTGTGCGATTTAGTAAAAACTGCTCAGTATGGAGAACAACGGGATCAAATAGCGTTGTGATAAATGAAGGGGGTGGAGAGGAGAGGGTGGTTGAGAAATGAATTTTGATGCAGCCGGCTGGCGGAGGGCTGCGGCGCGACGTGCTGCCTCAGCTTTTCCGCCAGAGACGGCCCTGGCGGAATATCAATGACAGCCGGCGGTAAACCAATTGCGGCGAACACCTTGCTCCTCCTGCCCGCACATCTGCCGCAGGCGCCGCGCGCGCATCAGCGAGCACCGCGCAGTGACGGCCGCCGCTCGCGGCTGTGATTTGCTTCCGAAGACTACGTGAAACATGTTCCTTTTGTATGCGGCGTAATCCTGTCCTCTCTGGGTCTCCTCATCTTATCTTAAGTCTCTTGGTATGACTCGGTACCTGATTCTGCTTCTTTCACCATTTCTCCGTACCTATATGTGTCTTCTAAGGCGACCACTATCCAGATACCGACCACTTTATGGCGTAAAAACATTTTTAAGGCACAGGAAATCCACCCTGCACCTTCATTTGTACACCGTCATTCATTCACACATGCACGCTAGACGTTATTCCTCCTTCATTGCCATTTGTCCTGATTCGGCAGCGTCAGTAGTGGTATATCCCACACTGCTTAAGACAATGCACTCGTATTCCACTTTAAATTCCGAACTGACAATCGTTATTTAAGTTTTGCGGTTCGCCTAATCCACATGAACACTCCAAAGACCGTGACAGATTCCTTACCCTTCTACTCAGTAACATTGTCATCCCAACTTATTTAGCCGGTCGCGGTGGTCTACGGGTTCTAGGCGCGCAGTCCGGAACCGCGCGACTGCTATGGTCGCAGGTTCGAATCCTGCCTCGGGCATGGATGTGTGTGATGTTCTTAGGTTAGTTAGGTTTAAGGAGTTCTAAGTTCTAGGGGACTGATGACCACAGATGTTAAGTCCCATAGTGCTCAGAGCCATTTGAACCAACCCAACTTATTTATATGCCAACCTCTACACACCCCAACAGCGCGGCGCGGGGTAGCCGAGCGGTCTGGGACGTCTGGTCAGGTCCGCGCGTCTCCCCCCGTCGGAGGTTCGAGTCCTCCCTCGGGCATGGGTGTGTGTGTCACACTTAGCGTAAGTTACTTGAAGTTAGATTAAATAGTATGTAGGCTTAGGGACCGATGACCTCAGCAGTTTCGTCTACATCTACATACAGACTCCGCAATCCACCATACGGTGCGTGGCGGAGGGTACCTCGTACCACAACTAGCATCTTCTCTCCCTGTTCCACTCCCAAACTGATAGGGATCCCAAACGCTCGAGCAATACTTAAGAATAAGTCGTATTAGTGTTGTATAAGCGGTCTCCTTTACAGATGAACCACATCTTCCCTAAATTCTACCAATGAACCGAAGACGACTATCCGCCTTCCCACAACTGCCATTACATGCTTGTCCCACTTCATATCGCTCTGCAATGTTACGCCCAAATATTTAATCGACGTGACTGTGTCAAGCGCTACACTACTAATGGAGTATTCAAACATTACGGGATTCTTTTACCTATTCATCTGCATTAATTTACATTTATCTATATTTAGATTTAGCTGCCATTCTTTACTCCAGTCACAAATCCTGTCCAAATCCTCTTGTATCCTCCTACAGTCACTCAACGACGACACCTTCCCTTACACCACAGCATCATCAGCAAACAGCCGCACATTGCTATCCAACCCATCCAAAAGATCATTTATGTAGACAGAAAACAACAGCGGACCTACCACACTTCCCTGGAGCAATCCAGATGATACCCTCAGCTCCGATGAACACTCACCATCGAGGACAACGTACTGGGTTCTATTACTTAAGAAGTCTTCGAGCCACTTACATATTTGGGAATCAATCCCATATGCTCGTGATGATGATGATGATGTTTGGTTTGTGGGGCGCTCAACTGCGTGGTTATCAGCGCCCGTACAATTTCCCAACCTTTGCTCAGTCCAATTTCGCCACTTTCCTGGATGATGATGAAATGATGAGGACAACACAAACACCCAGTCATCTCGAGGCAGGTGAAAATCCCTGACCCCGCCGGGAATCGAACCCGGAACCCTGTGCTCGGGAAGCGAGAACGCTACCGCGAGACCACGAGCGGCGGACCCATATGCTCGTACGTAAGTTAGGAGTCTGCAGTGGGGCACCGAGTCAAACGCTTTCCGGAAGACAAGGAATATGGCATCCGTCTGATACCCTTCATCCATGGTTCGCAAGGTATCATGTGAAAAAAGGGCGAGTTGCGTTTCGCAGGAGCGATGTTTTCTAAAGCCGTGCTGACGCATGGACAGCAACTTACCTGTCTCAAGGAAATTCATTATATTCGAACTGAGAATATGTTCGAGAATCCTGCAACAAACTGATGTTAAGGATATTGGTCTGTAATTTTGAGGATCCGATCTTCTACCCTTCTTATATACAGGCGTCACCTGCGCTTTTTTCCAGTCGCTCGGGACTTTACGTTGGGCAAGAGATCCGCGATAAATGCAAGCTAAGTAAGGAGCCAATGCAGTAGAGTACTCTTTGTAAAAACGAATTGGAATCCCATCAGGACCTGACGATTTATTTATTTTTAACCCATTCAGTTGCTTCACAACCCCAATGATGTCTATCACTATGACCTCCATACGGGAATCTGTACGAGACTCAAACGGCGGTATCGTGTATGAAACATTTCTCAAATGCTAAATTTAAAATTTCAGCTTTCGTTTTGCTGTCTTCTGTTGCCAGGCCAGACTGATCACTGAGTGACTGGATGGAAACCCTCGACCCGCTTACCAATTTTACGTAAGACCAGAATTTCCTTGGGTTTTCAGCAAGATCTTTTGCTAAGTTATGACGGTGGTAGTGGTTGTATGCTTCGCGTATCGCTCTTTTTACAGCAGCACGAATCTCTATTAACTTTTGCCTGTCCTCATTCTCCCGATCTTTCCTGTACCGTGAGTGCAACTGTGTTTGCTTCATGAGCATTCTCCGAACTGCGCTGTTAAACCACGGTGGGTCTTTTCCGTCCGTAACCCACTTTTTCGGCACATACTTCCCCAGTGCGTGATTTACAATGTGTTTAAAATTTGCGCCTAATTCTTCCACGTCCATCTTACCGGAAGTAAATGAAGTCGATTCATTTACCAAGTGGGATGCTAACAACTGCTTGTCTGCTCTTTCTAGTAAGAATACTCTCCTAACAGGGCCGGCCAGAAATTCTGCACACATGCGGTGCTCCTGCACATGTGCAACTTCCGGGTCACAGCGTGCACGCCGCAGCCGTCAGCGTTCATGTAGTGCAAGTTTCTACGCACCGATGTCGCTTTATCCACTTGCTGGAACACTCTGTACCGGCACATTCTAGTGCTCTTTCCACAGCTTGCAAGCCAACCATGGGAAGGTATTTCGCGTATTAAACATTTAAAATACTGTCACAGTCTGCTCATTGAGACGTCTACTTTTGTGTTAACAGTTTAACCACGTAAGACAAGTAATACAGTTAACACGTGAGGGCTTTTATTAAGGCAGCTTGACTGACGGCACGTAAATACGCGTAATGTTTTTGATTTTGTATTTAAGAAAGAGAGCACTTAGCGACTTCCAACGAACCTCATTCATGATTTCAAATGACATTAAACTAATGCAAGGTTTCCTATAACTAATTCTCGGTGCTCTCAGTTACACCCACATAATTTCTGTCTCACGACCTCTCGATGATCACCTGTTATTATTGCTATATCTTTCATCAGTTCCGTCTGAAATCTGCATAATAACCGACTATAAGGTGAATGTTATGTTTTATCGACTTCAGCTGAGCGTAGCCCTTCACACATTAAAAAAAAACCCTAAATGTAAGTATACATTGGAACAATCGGTTTAATGACCAATTTTCCTGATAATAATGTAACATGGAGCAGAATGAGGCAATACTGCACAGTTAGTAAACAAAAATTTTTAATTATGAAAGGAATAAATCCATACACGTTTATCACTGGTCATGAGAAATGATATAATTAATATCGGGCACAAAAGCACGGCTCACTGGCAAACGCAAGCAATTGCGAAGATTTTCATCACTTATGCTTGATAGAAACCTTGATTTATTCATTTTCATCACCGAGAAAAACCTTTCACAAACCTATGTCGACCCGAACATGGACATAACTCTCGCGGCTTCTCAGTGCAGGCGTGGAAATTCTTGTTGTGAAAAATTTTCGTAGAATTCTTTTGTACTTCGCACTGCAAAGAACTCGTCCTTCAGCCTTGTATTGCACTGTAGGTCGATCAGTTCCATCTGTAGAACATTCGGAACATCTTCAACTGACGACGAGAACGGTCGAGCAAAGAGGCGAATGACAGGAGACAAACTCGTAACATCTGCAAATCGTGCTCGAAATTGTTCCTTAATTTTTACAATTATTGACACGTTTTCTTGAAATCTAATACCTTCATGGACCAGTCCAAGAGTCGGGAAATGTGCAGTGTTTTCTGTCAATAGCAGCTGGCTCTCCCAAAGCGCAAGCTTCCTTTCAAAGGCATTTACTTTTTCCAACATGTCAGAAATTAAATTATTTTCACCTTGCAAACTGACGTTCAGGCTGTTCATGTGAGACGTGATGTCCACGAGAAATGCAAGGTCTGATATCCAACAAGGGTCTTCCAATATAGGTTCACTTTTTCCCTTCTCTTGTAAGAATGTTACTATGACCAAACGTAAATCAAAAAATATTTTCAGCATTTTACCTCGACTAAGCCAGCGTACTTCGGTATAGTAAGGTATGTCGCCGTACACCTAATTCCTCCAAGAACCGCCGAAACTGGCGATGCGTAAACCCATGTGTCTTCAGATAGTTTACAGTATGCACAACAATTTGCATGACGTTTGTTAACGTTACTGATTTTGCACAAAGCGCCCCTCGATGCAGAGTTCAGTGAATTCCATACAACGTCTCGTCTGTGCACCCTAGCTTTTTGCGCATCCGTGCTATGAGTCGTCTCTGATGGCCTTGCATTGATGGTGCTCCATCTGTGGTCACTGAGACTAATCGATCCCAGTCCATTCGACCCCATCAATCGCTTGCTTGACAGCTTGGAGTAAGTCCGCACCTGTAGTAGTCTCTTTCAAAGTACTAAGTCCAAAACGTCCTCTGTTGCACAAAGTGCGTTATCGACACCACGTATGTATATCAAAACCTGGGCTGTATCTGTAAGATCTGTTGCTTCATCGAGCGCAACAGAGAAAGCAACAAAGTCTTTAGCCTTATTTATTAGCTGCCTGTGCACATCGCCGGCCATAGCACTGATACGTCTTGTCACTGTTTGTTTGGATAGACCGATTTCTTGAAACCTGCTACCATTCGTGGGAGACACAAGTTCTGCAGCATCAGTCAGACACCCTTTCACAAACTCCTCTTCGGAATAGGGTTTCCCTGATTGTGCAATTCTTAATGCGATTTTAAAACTTGCTCGCAGTGAAGATTTAGTGTGGTTGTCATTCTGGAAAATTGAAAACAGTACATTGTACAGCGTACAGTAAAATAGACATTATTAATGTTAACACAAGAAACTAAGAGTTCAAGAAGTATCAGTTACTTAGACGTATAGTAAAATCTAGTTGATGTGTCTCATCCATTTTCTTAAGGACATTTAATTTTGCTTGCCGTTCTTCACTGTTGAGTACACTACACTCGTCTTTGTGATATGTATTGTAGTGTCTTTCAATTGAAAACTTAGGCTGGTCGCCTCTAATTCGGCGGCACAGCAAACACTGTGAGTTTTCGCCAACGGATACAAAAAAGAATTGCAGTTCCCAGTCATTTTTAAACGACTGAGGACATAGATCTCCCGTCCTGTGCTTTTTCACAGTACCTGCCATTTCTCAGTACTTCTCTGTTAAGGTTACGGTCACCAGGGGTAAACGAAACTGGGTATGTTGCGCTCTTGCTTGTACCACATAAACAGGGAAGTGGAGCCGCCGCCGTTCATTTAGGACACATGTCTAATAACAGATGTCGCTGTCGCTTGCTGTCGCACACGTGCGCACATGTGCAGCACTTCCGCACGTCTGCACACTGTGCAGCGTTTGGTCAGCCCTGCTCTATGGCACTGGCACCAGCTCGCATCTTTCGCCTGTGTTGCTTTTACCCTGGCTGTGTCTTGCTGAGACGACAAAGCAGTAGCTAACGGCACACCATCTGCCTGTGCGTGTTTTCCGCGCTGGTCTGCTGTGTAGTCGAGCCATATACGGCGGGAAGACAATTACTCCATAAACTGGGAGACAAATCTCGTCGCTATTAATCTTCCTTGCGCACCCATACCTACCGCTTTTCTCAAAACAGAAATCGTATGTCTGCATACTGATAGCTCTCATTATCTTCCTCCTCTTTCTGGTACTGTATCAGACTGCCTGCAAATGTTTTTTTGCTGAATGAGATATTATTGTGTTGAATATTGAGTATTATATTATTACCGGTCCACTGAAGACTCACAGATTTATGTGCCGCTGTGAGCAATGGCTTTGCGGGATATTGCTTTCCAAATTTCTACTGCATATAGCTTCCTCCGCAGTATTAACTTGGAAACCGGTGTAGATGAACCTTCATCCAGTGTGAGGTTTGTAAGCGACTGTCACTTGTCTTCGGTCGCCGTATGTTAGTATCTTTTTACGACCACTGTGAGTAGTACGCCATTCCTAGTAGACACGGTGGAAAGTCTGCGTTTTATACACAAACAAATTGGATAACTTCATCCGCGGTGTGGTCATGGACACGTGCAAACACAATAGCCCTTTTCTACCTATCCGTCAAGTTTCCATGCTGACCCAGCTTACGGCACCAATTCCACACAACGCACTGGTGCTGGCACACGTCATGACCGTGACACATTACCGCTGTTATCAGTTTTACAAACTCTACAGCGTTTCAAAGCGAATAGTTTGCACTTTCAAGAGGGTGACTAATTTTTTTCCCACTTAGGTTAAAGTTCACGGTGTTTACGTGCGCACTGACTCTATACCTGCGTCATGGTATCACGTTCCTATGAAATGTTGGTGTTTACTACGTCTGAATACTGCGGGATCTTTAGCCAAACAGTCGCGGAGCAGCACAAGGCAAACTTATAATCCCAGGGGAAATCTACACGCTTCTAACAAGTCAATAAACAGACTAATAGTTAAACAAGACGAGTGAGTGTGGTGCTCATTAACGTCACTGAGTAACAAGAGAATCATCATTTAGTATGCCCACTGTGCACAACAACAACATTTTCATAATGAGAGCAACAAGCTTAAGTGTACAATAGATTGTATTTATTATTACTGCGGCGCCTAACCATGGAAAAGCTGTAGAACAATTTAGAGGATCTTACAATTTAAATCAAGTCTGAGCATAAGACATTTTTATTTGATCTAATTATTGGACAAAGTTCATAAGTAACTGACAGAGAGTAAAGTAAAGTCTTCTAAAAATAGGGATTCATTTCACACAAAAATGGCGCTAACACTGTGGGATCTCAATGCTGCATATGACACAGTTAACCATAAGTTTCTTACCCAGAAAGTGTATAATGTTACTAAGGACTACACCCTTTCTATGTTCGTGCAATGTATGCTACAGAACAGACGCTACTATGTAACCTTACAATCTAAAAACAGTCGATGGAGCACACAGAAAAATGGACTTGCACAGGGTAGTGTCTTGGCTCCAATTTTATTTAACATCTATACCAATGATCTTCCCATCAGCCACCAAACACGAATGTTCATATATGCTGATGATGCAGCAGTGGCCACACAGGATAAAACCTTTGAACAAGTGGAGGAGAATCTCACAGGAGCCTTAACAGAACTTGCTACCTATTACGACGGCAATAATCTCAAACCAAACCCTAGTAAATCTCAAGTATCCGCCTTCCATCTTAGGAACAAACAAGCGAAACGAAAACTCCGAGTCATGTGGCAAGGGGAAGAGCTGAAACATACAAACAGCCCAAAATACCTGGGAGTAACATTGGACAGAGCACTTACTTTTAAGCAGCACTGTCACAACACTAAAAAAAAGGTCTGTGCCAGGAACAACATACTGCGGAAGCTAACAGGTTCATCGTGGGGAGCTCAACCACATGTTTTGCGCACCACGGGTCTGGTGCTGAGTATCTCAGCAAAGGAATATGCGGCGCCAGTTTGGAGGAACTCTGCTCACACTAAGCAAGTTGACGTCGCCGTAAACGAAACTGTACGTATTGCCACAGGGTGCCTCAAACCAACTCCCACAGACATCGTTTACCCCATCATAGGCATAGCACCACCCACTATCCGCAGACAAGTAGCCGCCGAGATCGAAAGATCAAAACGAAAGAATGATCCTCGACACCTGATGCGTATGCACCGGAAACAACGTGTCCGGCTGAAATCCCGCAGGAGTTTCATTGAAACTACTGAAGAGCTCGCCACCAAGCCCGTCGCAAGGCGGCTATCTCTTTGGGCAGAAATGGTGCCACACACCACAATGGAACTACTTGAGGAGGGATCTGCAGGATTTCAACTACCTTTTACAACTTGGAGGTCATTAAACCGGCTGCGCACTGGAGTAACTGGGTGCAAATCAAACTTATTTAAATGGGGTTACAGTGATGGCGACAGGTGTGAATGCGGAGCAATACAGGACTTGGACCACCTACTGATCTGCCCAGATATGTCTATAACATGCACTAAAGATGATATTTTGAAAGTCAATGACAAAGCAATCTACGTTGCTAATTACTGGGAAGGGAAGATATACGGGATGCATTCAAGTTCTAAGGCCTCCGATTTTTTTTCTCCAGACTGGAAAAACATATAAACATGCGCATTTTTTTTAAAATGAGGCCGTGTTCTTTGTCAATACGTCCCAGAGATGGCAGCACCGTACGGCAGATGGAATTTTACCGCCAACAGCGAGAATGAGAACTGTTTTAAATACTTAAAATTGCGACGTTTTCCTTACTTGAACAGCGTGCAATCATTCGTTTTCTGAATTTGCGTGGTGTGAAACCAATTGAAATTCATCGACAGTTCAAGGAGACATGTGGTGATGGAGTTATGGATGTGTCGAAAGTGCGTTCGTGGGTGCGACAGTGTAATGAAGGTAGAACATCGTGTGAAAACAAACCGAAACAACCTCGGGCTCACACAAGCCGGTCTGACGACATGATCGAGAAAGTGGAGAGAATTGTTTTGGGGGATCGCCGAATGACTGTTGAACAGATCGCCTCCAGAGTTGGCATTTCTGTGGGTTCTGTGCATACAATCCTGCAAGACGACCTGAAAATGCGAAAAGTGTCATCCAGGTGGGTGCCACGAATGCTGACGGACGACCACATGGCTGCCCGTGTGGCATGTTGCCAAGCAGTGTTGACGCGCAACTACAGCATGAATGGGACTTTCTTTTCGTCGGTTGTGACAATGGATGAGACGTGGATGCCATTTTTCAATCCAGAAAGAAAGCGCCAGTCAGCTCAATGGAAGCACACAGATTCACCACCACCAAAAAAATTTCGGGTAACCGCCAGTGCTGAAAAAATGATGGTGTCCATGTTCTGGGACAGCGAGGGCGTAATCCTTACCCATTGCGTTTCAAAGGGCATTACGGTAACAGGTGCATCCTACGAAAATGTTTTGAAGAACAAATTCGTTCCTGCACTGCAACAAAAACGTCCGGGAAGGGCTGCGCGTGTGCTGTTTCACCAAGACAATGCACCCGCACATCGAGCTAACGTTACGCAACAGGTTCTTCGTGATAACAACTTTGAAGTGATTCCTCATGCTCCCTACTCACCTGGCTTGGCTCCTAGTGACTTTTGGCTTTTTCCAACAATGAAAGACACTCTCCGTAGCCGCACATTCACCAGCCGTGCTGCTATTGCCTCAGCGATTTTCCAGTGGTCAAAACAGACTCCTAAAGAAGCCTTCGCCGCTGCCATGGAATCATGGTGTCAGCGTTGTGAAAAATGTGTACGTCTGCAGGGCGATTACGTCGAGAAGTAACGCCAGTTTCATTGATTTCGGGTGAGTAGTTAATTAGAAAAACAATCGGAGGCCTTAGAACTTGAATGCACCTCGTAATTGGTGCATCCGGACACGGAAGAAGAAGAAATCCTTACCTGGGCAGCTGGCGGGTGCAAAGTTAAAGACATAAAATCACAAATTATAATCAAATGAACAACTCAACCTTAGTACCAGAGCAAGTAAGCATCTACCTACTCAGAGCACAGATCGCAGTATTGCAGATTGGAAGACTTGCATTTGCCCAATGTCAACAAGGCGTGTAGCCATCAGAGCGAGGCCTCCTCCCTCAGTTCTCTACTTTCAGAAAACCCTACATGAGGGAGTGTCTCAATGCAACTCCGAATATGATAGATGAGAACATCGCTCACTTCATGAAAAACAGGGGGACGCAGCAGAAACTTTCCACTATTGGCTTACAAGACACACATTAAGGCTTACAAGACACAAGGCTGGTACTGGCCTAGTGAAGTATCTTCTCGATTGGTCGCGATCTTCAAGCCAAACAGAGTGTCGGGGCGATTCAGTTCGACTGAATGACCAGAAGTTTGGGGCGAGAACAACCGTGTTTCACACACTGGCCGGGCAGCGCCGTGGCGTCAAATGTCATGCTCAGTTATTCTCCGGGAATGCCAGTGGTAACACGGCGCCGCCTGCCTACAGCTAGGAAAAGCCTCAGCTCTGTACAGAAAGACACGAAGCAGGACACAAAAACTGCCCTCGTCCTGGGGAGGCTCGCCTCTCCTGACGAGATTCACTGTCTGCTTCTGCCAACAACAGGACCCTGAGACCAAACTGAGACTGCACCTCCCCGGTTCGAAAAACGCGAAAGCCTTCTTCCCAGACCCACAGTCCATTATTTTGAATATGATAATCGCGAAATAGTGGCAGAAAATGAAAGAGCATCGCTCAGCAATACAAGAGGTGTGTCTGTGTATGTGTATGTGAGTGTGTGTGTGTGTGTGTGTGTGTGTGTGTGTGCGCGTTTGAGTCTGAGAGAGAGAGAGAGAGAGAGAGATGGGGGGGGGGGGAGGGGAAGAAGGGGGCAGACTTGTTATCTACCCAAGTTTTTATTTTTTGCAGACAACAATAGTGTCCTCTTCAAAGTAGTTCCCGTCGGCAGCTGTTTTGGTAGCAGCGCTGAAAGCCTTCAACTAGTAGATCCTTTAACATGTCGGTCACATCCTTCTGAATGTTCTCTAGAGTCCCAAAATGATGTCAGTTTAAGACATTTTTCAGTTTTCAGTTTCGGGAAAAGAAAAAAAGTTGCAAGAACTCAAATCTGGTAAACAAGGAGGATGGGGGGGGGGGGGGGGGGTGGGTGTTGTGGAACAAGAGAAACGCCTTTGGAGGTCAAAAATTTCGTGATGGCCGTGTAACACGGAACATTGTTATGCTGCAGCATTCACTTGACTGCGGTGTCCAGTCCCACTCGATTCAACCTTTTCCTGAGCCCCTTAAGGACATCTCTGTAAAACACTTGGTTGACAGCCTGTCCTGGAAGAACAAGTTCTATATGCACGATACCACTACTGTCAAAAAACCAAATCAATATTGTGTCGATCTTTGATTTGCTCATTTTTCAGCCGACGAGACGTCTCAGTGTGCCACTCCTCACTTTGCCGCTTTATCTCAGGATTTGACTCAAAACTCCAGACTTCATCACCTGCGATTGCGTGACTGAACCATTCGTGGTCATTGGCAATCCTCTTCGACTGTCCTCCTGCTCAGTTGTGAGATTTTGCGGCACAAACCTTTCGCATGTGCAAAACATCGATCAAAACTTGTTGAACAGTGGAAGTGTTTAACATGTCGATCACAATACTTGTTGTTAAACGTCGGTCTGTTTTCATGAGAGCACGCACACGTTCGACGTGTTCATCGGTTTTTTGAACGTTTCCATGAGCGAGATTTATCTTTACCGTGTTCTCGGTCTTCCAAAATTATTTGTGTCAGCAAAAAACATTTGTTCATGATAAGGAATCTTCCCCATAACACCGTTTCAAGTTTTCAAAGGTCAGACTCGCTGATCCCCCAAGTTTAACACAAAACTTGATGGCATAGCTTTGCTCTAAATTACGCTCTTCCATTTTCGTAACAGACAACAAAAACACAACTTCACTGATGGTGCTTTCAGAAATCACGTAATGGCTGTACGGAGCTGGAACTTGTACTGAGCATTTGGAAGAGATGAACACACCGGCCTAAACAACACAGCGTTGCCAGATCTCTTGCAGTGTTATCAGTCTCATTACTTTTATCACACACCTCGCATGTGGCAGTAATGTCACAGAGGTTATCCAAGTTTGAGAAATTATTCTTTAGCCTTGCTGCTGCTCGAAAGATATACTTATCTTCTTACACATCATGAGTATTCACTTTGATGCCTCTGGTTCTCCGACTGAGTGAGATGGCCTGGATTGGCATTTGGAAGTAATGCATCTACCGAAGGTGCCACCAGAAAAATACACCCAAGTAGAATATACTTTAAACATTTATTAAAGTCAAACAGTTAGCTATGACAGGAGAAAGTGTTAAACACACAGATGTCAGCAAGGCTAAGTCTTGAATATTTATTGAATATAAAAAATCACTCTAACTGGTTACGACCTGAATATTCAATGAACAGACTGACTTCAGCAAGTTAATTGTGTTATCTTCACAAAAAAATATAAGGCTGAAAGCTAGTAACTATCTTCACGTGAGTTTGTATAGAAACATTTATGAAAGCAAAAAGACTTCTTGTATAATTGAAGAATACAAATAATATTATTGTGGCCGGGACTGTCACAGTATCTTGGATCGGATCGTAGGAAGTTTGCATTGAAGGACTTCGAGTAAGAATGTTACTCTTAACACAGTCAGTGCTCGCCCGGTTAGCCCTGCGGTCTAAAGCACGGCTTTCCGGATTGGGAAGGAGCGCCTGATCCTCGGCATTAATCCGCCCGGCGGACTTGCGTCGAGGTCCCGTGAGCCGGCCAGTCTGTGGATGGTTTTTAGGCGGTTTTCCATCTGCCTTGGCGAATGCGGGCTGGTTTCCCTTATTCCGCCTCAGCTACACTATGTCGACGATTGCTGCGCAAACAAGTTCTTCACGTACGCGTACACCACCATTACTCCACCACGCAAACATAGTGATTACACTCGTCTGGCCGGCCGAAGTGGCCGTGCGGTTCTAGGCGCTGCAGTCTGGAACCGCGAGACCGCTACGGTCGCAGGTTCGAATCCTGCCTCGGGCATGGATGTGTGTGATGTCCTTAGGTTAGTTAGGGGACTAATGACCTCAGAAGTTGAGTCCCATAGTGCTCAGAGCCATTTGAACCATTTTTATCAATACTACCGTCATGGGTGGTTTTGGTCGAAATTGTTCTGAATTATTACTTCGTGAAGAAGAAGAAGAACTAGATTGCGTGGGATCGGTTGTTGTGAGGAATATCCGGCTGATGATGGTGGACGGTGAAAAATGTACGCTGGGTACCGTTCATAGGAAGGTGTGCTTGAACAGTTAGGATGCGGTTGGGCTTCTTCAATTACACTTAAGTTTCGTCTTTTTACAGACAACTTAATGTACTGAGGTATTTTTTCGAATTCGCTGGCCAGAGACCAGAAAAAAAGCCCGTCCTCATCTGTCATCATTTGTGTGGCTTCTGTAGATTTTTGCAGAACATCGATTAGTTGTCTTCCAGTTTCGTCTTCAGCATTCTTTTTCTTACCGAGCACCCTATCCTGGTATGGTCCACTTGGAACTTCCCTCTCTGCTGCGGCCCGAACCTCAGCATTCCCAGGTGAAACGCTGCTACGTGTATGCGATCGTGGAGTGGTAATATTTAGAAATGATAGGAGATTAAAATACAGATAAGGCGTCTTTCTCGCACCTGCAGAATCACTTTTATTGGTTAATCTGCGTTTTTCTCGGCTGTATGAATCTTTAATGTTATGCCATTTGTTCTGTAACGATATACCTGTAAATATGAAATATTATCTTAGCTACTAATAATGGTTACACTTTGTAAATGGAAGCAATAAGCAGTGATATGTTAGATGAGTTTCCGCATACCATATGTCATAGGAAATGATGGGACATACGTTAATGTAAAGAAAATGATTAGAACAATTCTGTTTATCAGATTATCTTAGAAAAATATTTCGAGACATTTTGTTCAGAAAAAGGTTGCCTTAAAACTAACATCTCTCGGAAAAGTGTGTAATAATTTAGTAATTTCTCCCTTTCAGATATCTGGGAACTGGAAATTCGTTTATTTGCATCATGCTTTACGACTTGGAGTGACAATTATCAGAAAAGTTGTAAGAAGAGTACGTTCATCAATCTGGATTGTCTTAAAAGGTGAATGTTTGTCAGAACCGACCAAGAACGACTGGGTGGAAATGGCCAAAGATTTTGAAACTAAGGCCAATTTCCCAAACTGCCTCGGCGCCGTTGATGGAAAGCATGTGCGACTGGTGAAACCAGCAAACGGTGCATCTGTGTTCTTCTCTGTTGTATTAATGGCTGTTTGTGATGCAAACTATAAATGTCGGATAGTATGGTAAATGTGTTGACTCATCGATATTTCAACAATCAGTGTTCTATAAGCGATACTGTCTAATAATTTCGACATTCCGGAAGACAAACACATTTCAGACATAAACAAAACGACAGTGCCTTGTGTATTTGTTGCTGACGATGCAATTTCGCAGTCACACAGAATTGTGTGTGCATTCGTAGGTCTGCGACTTGATACAAAAAAAAAGTAGTCAACTATCCTCATTCTCGATCAAACGTTTCGTAGAGTGCACGTTCGGGATAATGGCAAATAAGTGGAGGATCTTTCACAGAGCCCTGAATGTGGACACTGATTTAGACATACACATTGTTAAGGCATGTTGTGTTGTACACAACTGTGTGGGAAAGAGTGATAATCTTCAATATTTAGATGCACTGTATGGGTATCCTTCAGTTCATGGGGACATTCCACAACGAATATGTAGGCTTGCATCGAATTCACACAACAGAAACGTTTTTGCCAATTATTTTGTATACGAAGGCGCTCTGCTATGGGAGTCAGATTACATTCACTGAAGTCTAAATTATATGTACCTGTTGAGTCAATAAAGATAAATAAAAATAATAGAACATATACAGCGTGTTTTGTTCCTGTGGTGTTGCACATTCTCTGTCCCCGAACATTACGGTCACTTCCTTCCACATTCTCTTTTTCACACGTTTGTCAGCATATTCTTCAGATGACAAATGTCACAAAGCAGGCCTCTCCCTTATGTTTATAATAACTTTGTCCGTATCAAAGTCCATGATGACAGAATGGTCTTTCTGCAGACACACAGCAGCAAACAAATAATAAAATGTACAATATCTCCGCAGCTGGAATCACATTGACGGCTGGCAGCTAGAGATGGGGGATGCACTCTTGAACTAATTCATAGAGTTGAATCTTTCAAAGGAGTGAACAATCAGTGATTCAGAAAAAAAGAACGGTAGCTCCAAATGTTTCCCACGGCAGAGAGAGAGAGAGAGAGAGAGAGAGAGAGAGAGAGAGAGAGAGACGAAGCATATCAACAGCGCCTCTGCTGGTCACAGCACAGTGCACGCCACACAACACAGCCAGCGCCGGCCTCTGCCCTGCTTCTACCTTGGCTGCCTGCATTGTGCAGTGCCCCATTGGATTTTGTGTTTCACATATGCCCTGCCGTCTCTGTGCGTCGTCTGCCGCGTGCAGTGTCTGGCGTAGCTTAACTTCGCATCGCACTCTGTCAGCGATCGTTTCAGTCGCACGTCCTGCCCTCTGGGCAGTTGATGCGAGCAACAGGACAGAGAGCCACCTAGCGGATAACATAGGAACTACTTGCAACAACCTGCTCGCAAGGGAACGGACGATTTGTCTCGGAGCGGGTGAGTGGTGGCTGTTCACCGCTCCCCCCACCCTCGGAACTCGCCCCCTCAACACTCACCCCACCGTTCTCGACTCTAGCCAGAGCGTTGAGCAAAATAACTCAGGTGTCACTCTGGTCTCTGCGGTCTTAGCTCAGGCAGTAATACAGCTCGCGGCTCGACCTGCTCGACTCAGTGCTTCTGCATCGGAGTTCGTCTCTACTGGATATTGTTCTTCGTAGTAATACCGCTATGTATATTACATTATTATGTTATGTATACATCATTTGTTTTTATTTTATCTTTATTTGTTTGAACTGATCAGATTAGGTTCCTGACGACTCCTCTTACTATAGGATTTTTATTATGGACACACGAATTTACGCTTTAATTACGAGCGAACCGATAAACGTATCGCAAAATGTGAGACACCAATATTTTCCTTGTTTTATTCTGCGTAAGGCTATATGCAGCACTTTCGTTTTACAGTCAAATTTATATATTTTTTTCTTATTCTGGTACGGACTTTGCGATTTTAGGCGTCTTCGGAAGGAAACGTTCACTTTAAAAATATATGGCTTGCGATGTATTTGTATGAGGTTAATGAAATTTTAATACATTATGCCCAAAAATATTGTTAATGTAAATCTCAAGTTACAACATTTTCCGATCACCCAAAAAACCACGATAGTGCAAAATAAATCAATAATCAAAAACTTTGTCATATCGTGGAAATTTCAATAAACAATACAAAATTCTTACTCATTATCTGTGTTACTTCAAAATAGGATCACATAAGATCAAAATACAGGTATAGTACTGGAATAAACCAAGTTTAAAGGGCAATGTGCCTTCCATTTATTTTCTATTGTAAATGAGTGGTGAGTCATGAAGAAGAGCTAATTCATTTCAGGGAGTGAACAGTTCTGATCCGATCTCTGAAAAGAACAGTTTTGCCCATCTCTACTGGCAGCACACTGGCAGTGGAACTTGCGCGCTGCCCCATTCAGCTGCGTGTGACTTATGGCGCAGCGGCGCCCATTGTCGCACGACAAAGCGCTGGCCGCAAGGACGGCAGGACCCACGGCCGGCTGGCCGCAGCAGGCTCGGTGCGCTTTGCGCGGCACCTTTCCATGCAAACTTGGCCGCATCCGACCAGCAGCAAGAGAGGCCGTGGCAGCTGCCGCACTGGTGCGCTATTGCCCTAAGTACGGCCAGCATACAGTCTATCTTGCTTACTTTCACGTGGCCGGCGTAAGCAAGTGGTTCGTGGCGACAGTGACCTCTATCGCCGCTTAGGTCGCCGTCTGGTGACTGTGTGTAGTGTGGCAGCCTTCGGGTGTCGCCCGCTAGGAAGCTGGCTGCCGGCTAACTGGGATGTAGTGCGTGTTGCTGGCGGAGTAGCCATAACCCTACAATACAGAAGTTTTCCTTGGTTTTGCTAAATCAGATAATTCAGGTATTAACACTTTTCCTATGAAAAGAACATGGCTGATATTCCTCCGTACACTTCTAAAATCCGAGCTTGTGCTCTGTCTCTAGCTGCCTCGTCGTCGATAGTATGTTACAACCAAACCTTCCGTTTTCCCAGTACTCCGATATTCAGAGGAAAATTGTTTCAGAATTGCCTCTCAGTGATCCGATTAACATCTTATGGACCTGACGCTAATTTACCCCACCCAGAAGGCAGTAAACCTCAAGCCTTTGGTGCGCACTGGATGCACTGGAGAGAACCTATTAGGATATTGACCAAACTGTCTCCGTGAGTTGTGGGGGACTATCGAACGTTGTCTTTTGTGGTATAAATGACGGTGCCTCTCTCCTATTCGTAAGAGCGAAAGACGATACTCTATGTTATGAGACCGATCTTGCTGAATCGCTTGACCATTTGTATACTTTCGTTCATGCTGGATTTTCTGAACTCCGCAGCCACCAGTTAGTATAATTTATATGCGAAGAACTTTAAGCTTTATAGTGGATGCAAGGACTGAAATACGTACCTTGGAAGACGTCAGTTACACTTATCCTTCTTACTCCTTTGGAGGGCTACGTTTTGAAACGATGTTACGAGGCGTCACTGAAAAACGTCTGTGTAAAATGGTACCTATAGAAGCAGGCCACTGTGTTTCAACAGCTTTTACTGGGTCAAGTGCCCATAAGGGTTGTAGTATGAGCACTTGCTTTGAGTCAGGGACTAACATGGGAACCATATTGCACGAAGTTTTCATAATGTTAATTCTTTATGTAAAATATGTTGTACCCTATAATCGATAGTATAATTCTACACTGTGCGGTTCCTCCGTGTTTGCGTTTGGGATTGCAGTTTCGAATCTTCCTTGACGCCCAAGAAAAGCACAGTAAATCTTAACTCAAAACCAATTTCTTAACTGTTGAAAACGAAAAAGTAGACGTCTTATTAACTTCCCCTTACTTTGTACGAACTGTCACTGGTGATAATACGTGCATAACGATTAATTTAGTGACGAAACAGTAGCCTAGTTTATCCATTAAAATGAAACTCATACAACACGCTTACTAAATGAATTCGTACATGCAAAACTGTTTAGCGGGTCAAGTTTACGTGACTTAGGTTGACGAGAAATATGTACCAAAAAAACAAAAGTAAACTTTCATTGCAATAATGTAATATCTGTGACAGGATTACTCGTATAATGTTCATCTTGCCCTCGTAGCTAATTTTCGTAGAGGTTTTAGGAACCAGCTATCATGAAATCTTTGAAACATACATTGTGAATCATGTGAGCTCTCTCTTCCATCCTCGACTTTCACGCTTATAGCAATAGGTTCACAGGTCAGTTTCGCATTGAAACATCAACTGGTATATACTGAAAAATAATTAACACAGAACTATGGGGACCGAAACATTTTCCGTGTCAAAGAATTTCGTGTTAAACAACGCATAAGTTACGAGAATATATTTTTCACGTCATATTGTTTAAGTATTGAAGGTAACGCAGACTACAAAAAAGTGTATGCATAGATGGCAAAACATGGTTAGGTACATCGCAAACGTAGCTTTAACTTTATGGCGTATCCTTTTCTGAAAAGTTTCAACCAGCTGTTCTTGATAAAATTCAGTGCTCGTTTATTTAACAAGTTCATCGGCTCTTTCTAGCAAAACATCATGGAAGCATTTCGTAACATTGCTTCTTTTAACGAAATAAGCAGCGCCGTTCTATATCTTCTTGTGTAGCTGTTGTCACACGTTTTCTCCCTGGCCGTTATATACTGCACTGAAACACTGCCGTAATTTGATCTATATTCTTAACTATCATTGAAGTTAGCTTCATATCCCAGATCTGTTTATAGGTACCTGTTTTCGATTACTGTTTCTCATCAAATGCCTTAAGCGGTACCATTTTGTGTTAAGCAAAATAGCGATTTGTTTTCATTCTGATGTCTCTGCCGTGGCCCGTAAAAGCATAAATTCACAGTACCTCAGTGAGAAACAATATATACAATTACACAATTACACCTAGTTTGCGGCACCCAACAACAAATTCTAAAACAGACTAATGTGTTTTGACAATGGTTGGACCAAATAAGCGACAGTATCAAAAATAGTTCACTTAATTTGGTCTAACGAAAAAATAATTTAATAAATCTGGGTCATGCAGTGACTGTCAAATGCAGGTATATTTGTTCATACGAAAAATGAGATCTTTTCGTATTAAACGATTTTTGTTTCGTTTTAAAAGTAAAAGATGAAATTAAATGGTATTTTGGTCGGACCACACAATTATTTCGTCTTAACTAAATCTGCACCTCAGGCCTTGTCGTGTATTCGTACAATTGTAATAATTCTATAGTTCGACTGCAAATTCAATATCGAGTGGGCCAGTCCCCACTCTCTTCACTCTAATACGTCACAAGGAGCAGCTCGGGGCCCACGGGAAATGTGGGCCATCTGCAACAAACTTTGACGTCACACTACTCGTCTTAGCTGGTCCTCTGTTACTCACAAGGGAACCTCCCCATCACACCCCCCTCAGATTTAGTTATAAGTTGGCACAGTGGATAGGCCTTGAAAAACTGAACACAGATCAATCGAGAAAACAGGAAAAAGTTGTGTGGAACTATGAAAAAAATAAGCAAAATATACAAATTGAGTAGTCCGTGCGTAAGATAGGCAACATCACAGGCAGCTGCCAGTCTAGGGGCGCCGTGGTCTCATGGTTAGCCTGAGCAGCTCTGGAATAAAAGGTGGTTGGTTCAAGTTTTCCCTCAAGCAAAAAATTTTTCTTTCTTATTTTCGCGAAGTCCGTTCATTCATTGACGTCTCTGTTCACTGGAATAAGTTTAGTGTCTGTGTTTTGCGACCGCACCGCAAGACCGTGCGATTAGTAAACGAAAGGACGTGCCTCTCCAATGGGAACCGAAAACATTTGATCGCAGGTTCATAGGTCAACTGATTCCTCCACAGGAAAACACGTCAGATATATTCTATACGACACTGGTGAAGGCATGTGCGTCACATGACAGGAATATGTTGTCAACCCACCTAACCTGTACACTTGGCGAATGGGTAAAAAGATTGTTCTACCTTGCCCGATTTAGGTTTTCTTGTGGATGTGATGATCACTCCCAAAAAAGTGATGAAAACATAAGAGTTTGTCACATAAACTGCAACAAATGAATGCAACAGTTTCAAAGTCGCACAGTTTTCCCTGTGTTCTGTCAAAACATATGTTTTTAACGATTTCAAATTTTTCCGTGCGTAGACCGTCTAATCCTGCATATGTCCAACCAAATCTGAACATGTCCTGGAATTTTGGAGAGCGAAGTTGATTATGTGTGGGTGCCTGAACTTTGATAATCGTCTGAAAATAAAAGTTTAAACTTTTCGCGCGAGGGAAGACTTGAACCAAGGACCTCTCACTCCGCAGCTGCTCACGCTAACCACGAGACCACGGCGGTCCTGCACTCACAGTTGCCTGTGATGCATATCTTACGCATGGACTACTCAGTTTGTATATTTTGCTTTTTTTTTCATACTTCCACGCAATTTCTTCCTGTTTTCTCGATTGATCCGTGTTCAGTATTTCGAGGCCTATCCATTGTGCCAACTTATAACTAAATCTGAGGGGGGGGTGCGATGGGGAGGTTCCCTTGTCAGTACTTTGAGCTATCACACATAGATCATGTATGTGTTAAGTGTTCGCTGCTCATTATTATTTCTTTAAGAGTGTTAACTTGGAAGTTAGTGGAAGTACATGTCATTATTGCTGAATGCCATATTCCATTCTGAACAGTGTAAAATCATTTTCTGCGAACGAGGTACATACGTTCTGAACTCTCTCTTTTGCAGAGGTTTTCGAGCTACAGTGCATGTTCTTCGGTGACATATTGAGCTTTACTTGTCCATTGTGGTGGGTATTTAAATGTAATGTTTTAAAACTCTGTTTCTTTTATTTAGTACATTTCATGAAACCTCAGAATTGTCATAAAGATGTAGTGTCGTTGGATGTCATTCAGATTACGACTCTGAAACTAAAAGAACAACAATAGACGAAAGGTATGCTTCGTCATATCCCAAGGGACCTTTCCAAGATAAAACAACTTGGTGCGAGCGTCAGATATTTCGATGACTCATATATCATTAGCACTGACAGAGTTCTGGATAAGGGAGTGTCAAGATAACTTATAAAATGTGGGGATCGTCTTTTATTTAAAGTAGCACATTAAGACACAAGGCTACAATGAACGACCGACTACATTTATTTTTTTAAATAACCATTATTTCATATTGCCACCTTATTACAGAAACAATGTATACCGTATCTTGCAGCATCAGGTGACTGGAGCATTACTGTACAGAAATTTTTATCCTGTAGTACTTTTTCTGTCTTCCTTATCAGTAACGAAATCTGCATCACAGTGAGCCACTAATTTTTGTTCTTGTTTTTCTGCTGCGTAGAATAATACGCTTCCCGTCGTTCGCTTCAGTTATCTTAATGTTCTCTTCAGGTTTTGGTAGTTTGTGTGATTTGAATTACTCGTTGATCTGCTTTCATGTTTCACTGGATATACCAGGTACAATCTTGTTTTACATGTTAAACAAAATAAAGTGCTTATCGCTTCACAATATGGAATCGTCAGACTTTGCTGCATCGATTTCTTCAATTTTTCCGTTTGGTGGAATTGGAGTTATTACAGTTGTTTTTAGTTTTCCAGTCTATAGCTTTCCACCACTTCTTTAGCTTATTTTTCTTGATGGGTATAAACACCTTCTTTTGTTCTTTCGCTTTCAGGTCCGTGATACATTTTTGGTTCTTCATTAATTGTAATATGTCGGCCGCTGTGGCCGAGCGGTTCTAGGCTCTTCAGTCCGGAACCGCGCGACTGCTACGGTCGCAGGTTCGAATCCAGCCTCGGGCATGGATGTGGGTGATGTCCTTAGGTTAGTTAGGTTTAAGTAGTTCTAAGTTCTAGGGGACTGATGACCTCAGATGTTAAGTCCCATAGTGCTCAGAGCCATTTGAATTGTAGTGTTTTTGCTGGAGATTTTTCATTTGACAAATGCCTTCTCCAAATAGAAGGCTACCATCAATGTGTAGAGGAAGATAAATTCTCTTCAATGTATCTGATTGGTAAACACATTGGTCAGATTTCAGTTCAATGAGTTTTTCATTATTCTAAAACTTTTTCAGTTTCTTATGTCATTGTAAAGGAGCTTGTTTCAGTCCATACAGTGTCTTTCCGAGCATGCAAATTTTTTCAGGTGCTTTGTATTCCTTATCCCTCCGTATACACTACCCTACGGCTCAAAATCATCTTGTATCGTTAAACGTATCTCCAGTAAGGGAAAGGACCATCTGGCAAAAGCTATTAAAAATAATGTTGCTCCCCATAAGAAATTTACTTAAGTGCCAACAACGATGTCGCAATTCTAGGAAACAGAAAATGTTTCATAACAGGTTGCATGTGATGAAGGATGATGATAGGCTGCGTATTTGTCTTCTAGTAGTAGGCAATTACTATCTCATGTAATTTTCTTCACCACTATAAATGATGATTTGTCATACAATGCAAGTATTAATACTGCCAATAATGCTGTGAAAACCTTGACAGAAAACACAAAGTCACGAATCTCAATAAACGCTTTAGACTCTCCTATATTGGAAATTGCAAAAGGAGGAGGAGGAGGATATTAGTGTTTAACGTCCCGTCGACAACGAGGTCATTAGAGACGGAGCGCAAGCTCGGATTAGGGAAGGAAATCGGCCGTGCCCTTTCAAAGGAACCATCCCGGCATTTGCCTGAAGCGATTTAGGGAAATCACGGAAACCCTAAATCAGGATGGCCGGAGACGGGATTGAACCGTCGTCCTCCCGAACGCGAGTCCAGTGTGCTAACCACTGCGCCACCTCGCTCGGTGAAATTGCAAAAGGGAAACTGGAATCACTTGTTAGAAACAAATTAGACTGTGTAATCCAATATGTGGGAACTGAACCCAACTTGGATGAAAATGAACGACTAAAATTGGTTATGGAACAACTAAAAGCTCCACAGCCAACAAAAAAATAGACTATGCTAACAAAAATATGATAGGAATTAGTTGTTTGCATGTCAATTCAAACAGTGTCTTGTTTCTATGTACATTCTGCCTCTCAGTACAGTGCTCTAGAGGCATGCAATCTGATGTTTCTACCACAGAATCTGATTTTTATTTACCAGCTGGTGAAGCCACTATTAAATAGTAGTATTCCACATTTGAAAAACACAGTTAAATATTTGACACTATCGAACTACTCTCTTCGTATAGACAGCCAAAACTTTTAGAGAAACACACGGCACTAACGTATTTGAAACTGAAACTTGTGCTAAAATAGCCCAGGAATTTGTCGTAGCTTCACTTTTGTCAAAATATTTTGATGTGGTGGCTATCGTCCGTTTTGCTAATATGACAGATGAGTAGGTGATATCCTTAGGCATCATTACTGTAGGTGTGTTGGAAGGAACAGGGTTCAGAGTAGTTAGCCTCATTGCAGATAATCAGGAAAGCGTAAGAAACCTTTTGTTGAGGATCCACTAGACTCAACTAGAATTTTTTTGTGTTTGACATAGTACATTTTGAAGTGCCTCAGAAACAGTTGGGAAAGAAAACGAAAAGTAAACAAATTTAATATTTTCCACGTGTGAAGGGTTGCTTGGTAATCCTATCAGCACAATACTGACACGTGGAACTGGTTTTTGGAAATCGGAAAACTCTTTCGTTAAGTAAGGCCACACTCCTCTATCAACAATTTTGTGCCCTTCAGCAACTGAAAAGCAGCAATTTAAAAATATAGAATGGACTACATGTTTCTAGGTAAATTTCGATCTGACAACATGAGCTGCTTTGGATCCTATCGACAACTAAGTGGGGCGAACCTGTTACATAACCTAAATCCAAGTCTTCGAAAATGAAAAGAAATTAACATTTAATAATGATGTACTATTTACTGCTCAGAATACTAATATTCACCCGAAAACTCTAAATCCAGTTCAGCAAGTTGTGGTTGCCGCGTGATTTCGTGTGTTCACGTGTGGCTTTAGTCTCCCTTGGAACAGGGCACTTACGTGTGTTTCGTAGTGAACGAAATGCAGGAGCAAGGGCCTCCACAGATTAGGGACTCGACACTACATAGATGATTAGTACTGCAGACATGTACATGAGCTGTGACTGTGGAAATTCAAAACGGAGTAGCACCACAACGTGCTGCAACCAGGTCCGCTAGACGTCGTGGCATGGAATCAAAAAACGCCTGAATATAGTGCTGGGGAACGTTCTGCCACGTGGTTTGTAGGCGCGTCCACAAAGCATCAACTGTGGCTGCAGTAGTACTTCAACGAACAAGACACCGACCGATCATACCCCAAAAATGTTCGATGGGCGTCATTTCAGGTGAAGGGCCAGACTGGGGAAGCAGTGGTACTTGTCATACTTCGACAAAGACTTGTACATTCCTCGCCACATGCGTCCGGGTGTTGTCTCGCTGAAATATGGCATGTGGAGTGGGTTGCAGGAGGGGCAGTTCTTCGGGCTGTAAAACCTCCCTGATGAGGTAGTAGCTATTCAGATTGACCTCAAGACGTAAGAGGAGAGATAGCAGTTTATAGGCAATGGCGTTTGTCCGCTATACCGCTCAACAATACAGTGGGTCTCACTATATTCATCTCGGCGGCACCGAACGCTTAAGCTGCTATCACTGTAGGCCGAGTTTAAGTGGTGTTCGTCCGAAAACACATTTTGCCACTCAGCATGTCAGTTTGGCGTTTACGGGCCCTCTGCAGCTTGCGGCGTTGGTGGTTTCTAGTCAGTGGAACTCGACGTAGTGACATGCGTGCCACCAATCCAGTCCGCAGAAGACGCAGACATGTGCACACACGTTGCAGTGCTCCATCGTCTCGCCAACACTGCGGACGAAGCTGTTCTGGCCATTAGGTCAAACGGACAAGATGGCGGTCATCTCGTGCCGTGTTCACATTGTGTCGCCCCGTAACCTGTTGGTGCTGCATACAACCCTCTTCTCTCCACTGGTTGTACGTAAGTCTCACTGTTGAAGGAGCGTGCCCTGTACGATCCGCAATGTCGGGGAACGATAGACCCGCCTCCCGGAGACCAATCGTACTGCCCCGTTCTACCACACTCACATGCCGATATTCCACTCTGTGATGTTGGCGAGACATAATGGCACTTGGCCACACGTTTCCACTTCCGATGACCGCTCCGTACTGACTGAGCGTTGGGTAACACTGACCTGATCGGTCACACAAAAGAGGGCGCTGTTGGTCTTACGTGCACTCAACCTCTCTGTCGTTTAAATAACTTGTGGTTCCGCAGTTCTACACGTCCTCTTATCGTGGCGTGTTGCAAACCATCGCTTCTGAGATTTCACTTTTTACAAAAATTAGTGTAGTTGGCTATACGGTGAGAAAAGATCTGCAAAAATCAAAATATTATATGTGTACTGTGCGGTTACAGCTAAATGAAGAAGTGGAAGTAGACACTTCATATGACTTTCTTCGGGACCTGAACAGAGATAAACAGACATTTACTTCTGGGGAAGTAGTGCTCACTGTTGGATTGGCGTGGCATACAGTATGTGTACTTTCAAACAATATTCTTCAGTAATTTATGACATATGGCAAACAACCACCTATTTCTCATAATTTAGTAATTAAATGATCGATGAGTAGTAAGTTCATTTATGGTACGTGCAAGTGTTTTTGCTCCAGAACAGACTGTTGGAGAAACTTGCAGGTGTCTCTCTTTCTACGTGCAAGGTGGTTATCGGCAACTTTAAGAAATGATCGTTGATAAAGAGAGAGAGGATCAGGTCACTTTAAAAAAACTTCAAAAACTTTAGGACTTACCTTTAAATAGAAGAATGAATATGTAACTGCTGAACTGTTAATGATAATGATTTTATTCTGTTTCGCTAATGCAAATAAAATTATACTCTCAACAAGCTGACTTTCTGAGTTGTTTAACTACTGGAGTATTTTCAGATATATATATATATATATATATATATATATATATATATATATATATATATATATAGTTTATCTCTCTCTCTCTCTCTCTCTCTCTCTCTCTATCTATCTCTCTCTCTCTTGGCGCACGCGCGCGCGCATTTGTGTGTGTGTGTGTGTGTGTGTGTGTGTGTGTGTGTGTGTTCGTTTGTGTGTGTCTTGATCAGCAACTAAACGCGTTGATGTGTTAATATTAGATGTCATACTAGAAAAAAATTTCGCATTCTTGTGTAGTAGCTGGGTGGCTACTTATGTCTGCAAAATTGTAATGTTAGACTTTACTTTGGTTTCTTTTTGTAGGTCTGACATGGCTGCTAATTAGGGTAGAAAACTGCAATAGTTACTGTAAGTGCCAAATGTGGCTTCTTGCACAGGAACTTGTAGAAGCCTTTCTTATTATGTGAAACATACCTGACTTCCTTAGTGATATTTGAGCATTCGCTTCAGTTTTGCACAAGTTACTATGGAATCGTGTACAGTGGCACTGTAGCAAACTGCATCCAAATTAATTTGTTTAAGATCCAAAATGCTCTCTTTGGCTCCCACCCCTCTCTTTCTCTCTTTCTCTCTCCCTCCCCCTGTGTGTATGTTTGCGTGTTTTCTAAGAGGGAACAGTAGATTATGACTGACAAAATTTTGTTATTCTCCACAAAGGTGTCTGAATCTCAGATTCGAGAACTTTTTATTTGCTCACTTCTGCCCTACTTTCAAGAGTAGTGTAAGTTACATCGTTTCTGTATATGTGGCTTGTGGATGCCTTTTATGAAATTGGTCAATGACGGAGCTTGGAAGTTTGTAGAACTTGGGGATTACAGCTTCATTCTTTCATCTCGTCCTCTTACAGTTTTTCATTTTGTACACAGTTCTGCTGCTAATCTTATGTACACTCGTAGAAGTGAAGATCAGAGACGTTTGCAGTGTCATTAATTCTTGTACTATCCTTTCATTAAATTTGGTATTTGTTGCCCATGATTTTCGTTTCAAAAGGGAACCGTTATGCATAGTGGAGCGCATAGAGTGTAAAATGAATGACTGACAGCATAAATGTATTCTACCTGGAAACAGCTCAAAAGGTAAGGTTATGCTTTCGCCAGTTTTTATTGCTTGCAGAAAATCTGCAAGAAGTGATATTGCAATGCAGTTTGCAATATTAGAAAGTTTACCACGCTGCTAAAATCAAAAAATGGTTCAAATGCCTCTGAGCACTATGGGACTTAGCAGCTGTGGTCATCAGTCCCCTAGAACTTAGAACTACTTAAACCTAACTAACCTAAGGACATCACACACACCCATGCCCGAGGCAGGATTCGAACCTGCGACCGTAGCAGGCGCGCGGTTCCGGACTGCGCGCCTAGAACCGCGAGACCACCGCGGCCGGCTGCTAAAATCAGTATGTCAATAACAGTTAAGGAACTCACTGAAGACATGTGTTATCGAGAGCTTGTATGTATTAGTTACAAATTATTAAACTGGTCAGAAATGGTAGCGAACTCGCTCCCTGCCGGAGACAATCGCTGGAACTCGTAAGACTTGTTGTGTCACGTGACGCTACTGCTGAAGCGCACACACAGGGTACATACATCTGGTTGGCCACGGAGCAGCCACAGGCTGTTTCACAAGGCTACACGGATCCACCCGTAGCGTGCCATTTGAATCAGTGACAATGCAGTCTGCAGACACATGCAGGGGGTGTTTGTTTTCCAGTATATGTAACCCAAAATTAACGAAAGAAACGCCCACGAACAGAATATACACAAATCATCGCACGCTGCTTCGCACTGCTAGACAGGAAATTGGTTCTTAGGTCTCCTGTACGGCAGACATAGCATTCTTCTAGGAAAGGGCACTTCTCCCAAAATAAGGTTGATCATCAGTTTACAGACAGACTGTAACAACACACCCTCAGAAGTACCAAGGTGGCCATCGCGAAATTAGACACCTCGCTCCCCGAAGTCCGCCAGCTCTAAGCGCTGTGATTCGCCTGCCACATAGTTCTGCAGCCGCATGTACACTGTTCACAGGGTAGTTGATCAGCGCCAGTTGAATGTTGTGGTTTCCGTGTATTTCGTGTGTTCACGTGTGGTTTTAGTCTTCCGAGGAACAGTGCGCTGACGTGTGTGTCGTAGTGAACGAAATACAGGAGCAAGGGCCTCCATTGGTCGGTGTGCGTAAAGAGCGAAAAAACGGAAGGTTGTTTTCTTTTTATTTTTTTTTATTAGTGATCTGGCGAACAGTGAAGAAGGCAAGAATAATAGAATAATACAAATTTTGAGCAAGTTCGTGAAATGACAACAAAGCCATGTTGTATTTCGAAAACTATTGTGTTTCATATTAACAGTGCAGTAGCATCGGCAGGATCTCTAGATGTGAGCACGTGTTTTGATTCTCCAAGGTAGGGATGCAAATGAAAATGGAAATCACGAAATTTGGCGATGTTGACAAAAAGGTAGTCAGTAGAACTGTGCTTCGATACTACGACAACACGAGAAAAAATTAATTATTCTGGTTCAGAGACCTCCATTTTCTGTCTTCTCCACTCACTTGGTTTTTGATTCAGAAGGTGTAATGATGGTCAAATTATTTAATGGAATGATGAGACATTGCAGCAGCAAGAGCGAAGTTTTGTATGAATTGCACTTACTGAGTGATGAGGACAGTAGTTTTGAAACTTGGGTTTCACAAAACCCCAGGTAAAAATATCTTTTGTTCGACTTTAACGGAAATATCGGCCTGAAAGTACCTACAGTTACTTTTGTATAGCGTATATCGGCGATTTAGGAGATGGGTGCAGTGACGAAGGCCAGCAAAAGCTCCAAATAAAAACTTTCCGGGAGGGGGAGCATATTCTCAGTCGTGTTAAGGTGAGGTGTTGGAAGTAAAATCCTCTTGTAAATAAAATGTGTCCATACGCGACACGATACAAGCCTTTCAGTTGTTACCAAAAGTAATTTCATCGTTTCCTTAACAACTTTCTCGCTGGAAGTTTCCACATAGTACAACAGAACGTAAATTCATCAGCAGCAACATTTTTCGTTACATAGGCGGAACGGTTTCATACCTCTTATGGTACCTTATTTTTATCTCAAAATACTTTTATTTTTCATGTTAAAGTATGCATGACATGCATCTATAAACTTTGAGAATCTTCATTTAACATTTTCAGTCCAAATATGTCAGTGGTTCTGTTTTTTTATACTGGTTGAAGTAAAAAAAAGTATATTTGTTCAAAATTTCTTGTTACGTTGGTTTCATTTTATCCGTAGCGGTTGGCAAGAACTCCATCATAAATATTGAAGTCTAATATTTTTTCGAAGTTTTTTCAAACATTTGAAATTATCACTAACTGTCAACACTGTAGGACGGTGAGATAACATTCTTCTTTCTTTCTTCTTTTGCTTGTGCCTTTTTCCCGCAATGACGCAGGGTCGGCATGGTTAATCGGAATTGGCAAGGTTAATTTAAGGGGTGGCCGGATGCCCTTCCTGCCGCCACCCCGTACCCCCCAGGACGGAATTAGTGTACCCCAACTGTCTGTTCAAAAATGGCTCTGAGCACTATAGGACTTAACATCTGAGGTCATCAGTCCCCTAGACCTTAGAACTACTTAAACCTAACTAACACAAGGACATCACACACAACCATGACAGAGGCAGGATTCGAACCTGCGACCGTAGCGGTCGCGCGGTTCCAGACTGAAGCGCCTAGAACTGCTCGGCCACACAGGCCGGCCCCAACTGTCTGTATCTAGTGTAATCCATGGAATAGTGCAAATGTGTTCAGATGTCTGCGAGCCGTGTAACTGAGGCGGAACGTGGGGACCAGCCCGGTATTCACCTAATGGGTTGTGGAAAACCGCATAAAAACCACATCCAGGCTGGCCGGCACACCGGCCTTTGTCGTTAAGCCGCCGGGCGGATTCGAACCGGGGCAGGCGCGCCTACCCGATTCCAGGAAGCAGTGCATTAGCGCTCTCGGCTAATCTGGCGGGTGCGGTGAGATGACATTGAGGTGGCTGTTTTAGTGACGGCCGCTATAGTACGAAGCCTGTGTCAGTCAGAAGCAGCTGCAGCGGCCGTGACGCGGTGGCCCCCCGCTCCCCGCTGCCTGACAGACTCGCAGCGCCACTAATGACGGCCAGCGGCTGCACCTGCTGGCCATTGTGAGGCCCGCTTGGCGGCTTCCTTCCTTCCGCTGACCCTCCCTCGAACGACCGCCGCCTGCCCCCCACACAACTCCCCGCAGTGGCTGATTGTTTCCTGCCGCCCCCGTGCTTTTGTTCACACCGCCAGTTACACCAAGTTTCCGCTCGAACCACAGGGAAACTCAGACGGCGGGCATTATTGTGTCTTCTTCCTGCAGAACTCTCCTAAGACTGAGAGAACTTGTGGAACATTTTTCCGCTGACGTCTGACCATTGTAGGCGTACAATAAAAATAAAAGCCTGAATAAATAGGTGGAACACAACGATGTCCAGTAAGCTAGGTCGAAATGTCTCTCCACTCGTACTCATGGAATGCCGTGGAGCGTCTCACTCTTGGTTAAGAGCTCCTATATAATAGGCTGAATCGTCATAATCGTAGTAGTAGACGGAAAGTCATCGAGTAAAACAGAAGTAGCATCCGGCGTTCCCCAAAGGAAGTGTTATAGGCTCTCTATTGTTCCTGATCTACATTAACGACGTGGGAGACAATCTGAGTAGCCGTCTTAGATTGTTTGCAGATGATGCTGTCATTTACCGTCTTGTAAAGTCATCAGATGATCAAAACGACTTGCAAAATGATTTAGATAAGATATCTCTAGGTTCCGAAAGTGGCAGTTGCGGCCGCGGTAGTCTAGCGATTCTAAGCGCGCAGTCCGGAACCGCGCGACTGCTACGGTCGCAGGTTCGAATCCTGCCTTGGGCATGGATGTGTGTAATGTCCTTAGGTTAGTTAGGTTTAAGTAGTTCTAAGTTCTAGGGGACTGATGACCACAGATGTTAAGTCCCATAGTGCTCAGAGCCATTTGAACCATTTTTAGTGGCAATTGACCCCGAATAAGGAAAAGTGTGAAGTTATTCACATGAGTACTAAAAGAAATCAGCTAAATTTCGATTACACGACAAATCACACAAATCTGAAGGCTGTAAATTCAAGTAAATACTTAGGGATTACAATTATAAATAACCTAAATTGGAACAATCACTTAAATAATATAGTGGGTAGAGCAAACCAAAGGCTGCGATTCATTGGCAGAACACTTAGAAGGTGCAACAGGTCTACTAAAGAGATTGCTTGTACCACGCTCGTCCGCCTTATTCTGGAGTATTGCTGTGCGGTGTGGGATCTGAATTAGGTGGGACTGACGGATGACATCGAAAAAGTAACAAGAAGGGCAGCTCGTTTTGTATTATCGAGAAATAGGGGAGATAGTGTCACAGACATGATACGTGAATTGGAATGGTAATCATTAAAACAAAGGCGTTTTTCGTTGCGACGGGATCTTCTCGTGATATTTCAATCACCAGTTTGCTCCTCCGATTGTGATAACATTCTGTTGGCACCAACCTACATAGGGAGAAATGATCATCGCGATAAAATAAGAGAAATCAGGGCTCGCACAGAAAAATTTAAGTGCTCTTTCTTCCCGCGTGCCGTTCGACAGTGGAACGGTAGAGAGACAGCTTGAAGATGGTTCATTGAACCCTCTGCCAGGCACTTTATTGTGAATAGCAGAGTAATCACGTAGATGTAGGTGTAGATCGTCAATGTTTTCCCAAATCTCAGCATTCGCCATTGTTTACCGTGTCGGACGTTAACCCTATTCAGTATTGTGTTCATGTGCAGAAAGCGAGTGTGGTCTTCGCTGAGTACCAAGGTGCAATATTAGTATGCCACAACAGTGGCATTATTGAATATGTAATCCTGGAATTAAGTACCTAATATCCCGTCCTCAAAGCGTGTCTCTAACCCCAGTGAAAATTGAAAACACAGGGCAATATTACGGAAATGGAAGAGGACATAGAGGAAAATGAGAGGGAAGATATGGTACTGAGTGAAGAATATGACAAAACACTGAAAGACATATGTCGAAATAAGGCCCCGTGAGCAGAGCTACTGATAGCCTCGGATGAGCCAGCTATGACAAAACTCATCCATCTGATGAGCATGATGTACGAGCCAGTCGAAATACCCTCAGTCTTCAAGATGAATACAGGGCGTTTCAAAAAGAAAGAGCAGATTTCAAACATTTATTTCTCAAAAACTACAAATGATAGAAACACAATTCAAACGTTTCTTGTCAGAGAAAGGTTCAAAGTTTTTCAATGGTCCGCGCAGAAGTTCCATGCAAATCCGCAGTGGCGCTGGCGTTTGTTTGTAGGAAAATGGCGACGACACCACAGGAACGATCATTTTGTGTGCTGCAATTTGCAAAGTTAGAGTCCATTGTTGGTGTGCAACGTGCATTCCGCCGTCAATTCAACAAACAGCCGCCTCGTCATAAGCAAATTTATGAGTGGCATCACAGATTCGTAGAAGATGGTTGCATCTGCAAGCGAAAAAGCACGGGTCGTCCACGCACATCGGATGAAAATGTCGAGCGTGTCCGTGCAGCTTACGAAAGGAGCCCTAGAAAATCCACGACACGGGCAAGTCACGAACTAAACATGTCTAAAACAACGGTATGGCGCGTTCTGAGTAACCGTCTGCACATGAAGCCGTACAAACTGCAGTTATTGCAAGCATTGCGTCCTGACGACCACAACAAAAGGTTCGAATTTTCAACTGCAATTCTACAGGACATGGAAGAGGACAATTTTGCCGAACGATTAATTTTTTCAGATGAATCAACGTTTCACATTTCTGGTAAAGTTAATCGGCATAACGTACGAATTTGGGCGAGTGAAACTCCGAGGGACGTTATTCAACATGAAAGAGACTCACCAAAGGTTAACGTCTTTTGTGCAATTTCGGTAAACAAAGTTTTTGGACCTTTCTTTTTCATGGAGAAAACTATCACAGGAACCATTTACCTGGACATGTTAGAAAACTGGCTATTTCCTCAACTTCAGGAAGATTCAAATCACTTCATCTTCATGCAAGATGGCGCCCCACCACACTTCTCTGAACCTGTACGACGGTACCTAAATAACACCATTCCAGGACGGTGGATTGGAAGAGCAGGAGCACAAGATCAATGTCATCGTCTGTGGCCTCCCAGGTCACCAGACCTTACTCCCTGCGATTTTTATTTGTGGGGGTACATAAAGGACTGTGTTTATGTCCCACCTATGCCCGCTACTCTTCAAGAGGTACGACATCGAATTGTTGCGGCCGTGAATTCGGTAACTAAAGACCAGTTGCGTCGTGTGTGGCAAGAAATGAGATACCGGTTTGATATTTGTCGTGTAACAAATGGTGCTCATATTGAGGTACAGTTTTGATATTTGTTGTGTAACATTTGGTACTCATATTGAGTGAAGGACCGTTGGAATTGTGTTTCTATCATTTGTAGTTTTTGAGAAATAAATGTTTGAAATCTGCTCTTTCTTTTTGAAACGCCCTGTATAATAATCCCGATTCCAAAGAAAGCAGGCGCTGGCAGGTGTGAAAATACCGAACCATCGATTTAATAAGTCACGGCTGCAAAACATTAACACGAATCCTTTACAGAGGAGTCGAAAAACTGATAGAACCCGATCTCGGGCAAGATCAGTTTGGATTCCGGAGAAATTTAGGAACATGCGAGGCAATACTGAACTTACGACTTCTCTTAGAAAATAAGTTAAAGAAAGGCAAACCTATGTTTATAGCATTTGTAGACTTAGAGAAACCTTTTGGCAATGTTGATTGGAACACTCTTTCAAATTCTAAACGTGGCAGGGGTAAAATAGAGGGACCACAGGTCTATTTACAATTTGTACAGATAGCACTTATAAGAGTCGAGGGGCATGAAAGGGAAGTAGTGGTTGAGAAGGGAGTGAGGCAGGGTTGTTATTCAGTCTGTATATTGAGCAACGAGTAAAGGAAACAAAAGAAAGATATTAAAGTCCAGGGATAAGAAATAAAAACTTTGAGATTCGCTGATGACACCGTAATTCTGTGAGAGACAACAAAGGACGTGGAAGAGCAGTAGAATGTAATGGATAGTGTCTTGAAAGGAGAATATAAGATAAACATTAACAAAGCAAAACGAGGATAATGGAATGTTGTCGAATTAAATCAGGTGATGCTGAGGGAATTAGATTAGGAAATGAGACACTTAAAGTAGTAAATGAGTTTTGCTGTTTGGGAAGCAAAATACCGATGATGGTTGAAATAGAAAGGAAATAAAATGTAGACTGACAATGGCAAGAAAAGCTTTTCTGAAGAAGAGAAATTTGTTAATATCGGTTGTAGATTTAAGTGTAAAGAAGTCTTTTCTGAAAGTATTTGCATGGAGTGTAGCCATGTATGGAAGTGAAACATGGACGATAAACAGTTTAGACAAGAAAAGAATAGAACTTTTTAAGTGTGGCGCTACAGAAGAATGCTGAAGATTAGATACGTATATCACGTAACCAATGAGGAGATACTGAATAGAACAGCGGAGAAGAGAAATTTGTCTTACAACCTGACTAAACGAAGGGATTGGTTTGTAGGACAACATTGTGAGGCATCAAGATACTCGTATCAACGATTTAGTACTGGAGGAAAGCGTGGGGGACAAAAATTGTAGAGGGGACCAAGGGATGAATACAGTAGGCAGATTCAGAGGGCTGTAGGTTCCAGTAGTTACTCGGAAATGAAGAGACTTGCACAGGGTAGAGTATCATGGAGAGCTGTATCAGACCAGTCTTTGGACTGAAGACCATAAAAACAACAACAATAGGACTATTATGCAAAAGTAACATTTTATTTTATTTTTTGTTCATTACATTAAATTAAATTTTGTCCAGCAAGAAGGTCTGAGGAACTGCCCCCTCAAACACCAACTGTAAATTTTGTGTATCTGGAATTGACACTGTTGTTAAATATCTTTATCATTAACACAAAATGAGACGGATAATTTGTTGCTCGTTGAGTTGAGATCAAAACTTTATTGTTTGAAAGTTACGTTACTTGTGCGTGTTGCGTGTTCCCTCACAGTGACGAACCCACTATAAAAAATATCTTAATTATCACTCGTCCTACCGTACCTATATAAGAAATAGGGCTAGATGTTATTCACTGGTGTGTATGTATGTTTATGATAACGACGTATAAATATCGGTACATGACGATCAGTACTCCTCTCCAGTTTTCCAGTTCCGAAAATATCTCCGAAACAGAAAAATTTTAAGACCAACTGCTTCAGTATAGTTTTAGTCGGGGTGGGGGAAGAAACGCAGTTGTGTGCAACTGATTTCATGTTTACAACTGCTTTCATTAATACATACTTACAGTACACAATTGAGCGCCAGGTCCTGGTTTCCACTTGTCTTGGACAATTTATGGCTCATCTTTTTCTTTGTTCGGAGTCACTTGGAGATTTAAACAGGCGAATCTATTTTTACAATGGTTACTGCACTTCCACCTGAGCAGCTATCCATATTTACGACGTATTCTTCAGTACATTTCATTACAATTTTCCACTTGCATCGTGACTCATATGTTAACAAGCATAAATATCCTATACTTTGGGAGAACATGGCGCACAATCAGCTCCGGTTATACGAATCTTACTCTGGGCTGCGCCTGGAGTTCACATGCGGACACGGAGCTTCTTAAACGGAATGGAACTGATAGCTGATCTAAATAGCCGACTGGTTACCGACTCGGCGGCAACGCAATTCCACACATTGTGCTGCTCTGTAGGGACGCAAATTGTGCGAGGTTGTAAGAAAGAACGTACTGATTGTTATTACGCGGGGGTAGCTTTATGTTACACTCGGTTCGTCGAGTACAGATTCAAGCTCAGAGCAACATGTGGTATTGCATCAGAGAAACGGAGATTTTGAGTTCGTTCTTAGATCGAGATAAACGTAAGCCGCAGGCTTTCTGTAGTAGTGAGGGAGCTGCAACATGCAGATTCATAGCTTTCTACAGATTAACTAAACCGTGACACAGTGATCTGGTACAACTTCTTTCTCCTGCCATGCCACAGCCCAATATGAACAAGAGAGAGTGCGTTTCTACACAGAAGTGGAAATTAATCACCCTGTGGTAAGAAAGCTTCGGTTTAGTTTATACTCACAGTAAATCTGTAAAGCTTGTATGTTCAAACAAAAAAAGGTGATTCCATTCTGCTTTGCATTCAGGTAAAACTTGACATCGCTCTTAGGGAATAATAAGGAAAAAATATAGAAATGATAAAGTAAACTAAGCGCCTAACTCACAAAAGTATTCTTCACGGACAGTGGCTACAACTTTCGCATTTGTTTCATTTTAGTAGTTCCTTACACGAGGTGAGATTACTATTGAACACATCGTAGCGGAGACCAAAAGGTATTTTGAAGCTGGTGAATATTTGTTTAACATACTTCCATTATAAATCACACCTCTTATTTTGTTAATGGCCTCTTGTGATGCTGAACGGTTATTTACTGTGGTTGAAACCGATTATACTGGAAGGAATAGTGACGGAAGAAACTGCCATGCTTTAGCAATCAAACACTGGACAATGCACGCAATTCCTAATGTTCCATTCCCATCGCAGAATGACAGAGCTTTACCATATTACTTGGTTGCATATGAGACGTTTCTCTTATTACGTTAGCATTGAGATCATTGTCCACCAAAAAATGGATATCTGGAAATAATTTTTAATATAGGTTAAACACAGAATGGAAAAAATGATTCAATGAGCATTTTCAATGTAATCATACAAGTTATACTATTGTAAACTTGTTGATCCGCCGTTGTAAGGACGCGCATGATCTCTGGAAACAGGACAGACAGTCATCGGCGACCGGCAGGACGGGCCGCTTCGAACCATTCATAAACTGGTATCTTGCGGGTTTGCAACTGGTAGCGCTGTGCCCAGCATTCCATTGAATGTAACAAGAAGTGGCTGCAAAGCGACCCATTGCCAACTGTCGTCCTGAGCGAGTTTCTTATGAGGAGATTCGTGCCCGGACAACCTCAGCGACGAACTCGCGCCCGGGACAAATTATACGATGTATTCGGCCACTGACTAACAATGAAACATTTATCGGCTAACATGGATTAACTGTCATCACTGTTGCACTTATAACACAGTCTTAGCAAAAGGAAATCTACACACAGGCCACAGGAAAAAGCTATGCGGATTGAGAGTCATAGCAAAATCTGAACACCAGTTTTCCACGGAAACGTCCTTGGGCGGCACACTTTGTACGAGTACTGACCCGTCCCAACCGCCACAAGGTACAGCGGCAGCAGAGCTTCGTCACAAAAGCAGCTCCCTCCGTAGTCGCCAATGTCGGACAATAAAAGTCTGTCTTAAATTATCATCAATAAATCAGATATTCAGTCATATAAGAATTTTTATTTACACTCCTTTTAAGGAATTACAGCAGGCAATAGTTAATGCTACCTTTCTCCAGCGGTGTTACAAGGGACAGCCAAAAGAAAACCAGACAAATGGAAAAAAGTAAGTAAACTTTTTATTATTTCAAAAGTAATCACCATATCTGTTATAACATTTATCCCACTGTGAGACAAGACGGTCAAAGCGTTCATGAAAACAATTTTGGCGTTGCCTACGGAACCATGAGTGTACCCAGGCGTGCGCTTCTTCATACGAAGAAAATCGATGATCACGATTTATTAAGTGGTTCTCTGAAAATGGACTCTCCGTTAATTCTTGGTAAACAGTATCAAAAATACTGATGTAGCACACGAGCAGAAATCAGTAAGGAGTAGAGTGCTCCACATTTTTGGATGTACGTACTGATGACAACTTGAAATGGAAGAAGCATTTTATTGAGCCTCTGAAATAACTTTTGCTCATCGTATAACTGCTAATCTAGGAAACAAACGAATCAACCTCCTGACATACTTTGCATTTTCCATTCAATAATGTCTCTTCCACCATTTCGGAAGAAAGTACTGATAGCGCAAAAGCGAGCAGCAGTAATAATATGTGGTGTTCACCCTCGTACGTCATGTAGATAACTCTTCAAGAAATTAGACATTCTAACTGCACCATCACAATACATATACTTACTAATGAAATTTGTCATAAATACAAGGTCATTCTCAATTATGGACCTTTTTTCAAAAATTCGTATGTATTCAAATACAAATCCAAAACGTACAAACTTTATACCAATGAGAAGAGGAAGTTTCAAAGTTCTTGGCGGGTGGCGGCAGGCGGCGATGGTTCCAGAAGCGGCTGGTACAGTTCGCGCGCCAATAGGGCCGTCATTCCGTTTCACTGTCAGTTGTGAGTGAGATGGCGACTGTGGAGCACAAGGTTTTCTGCGTTCTGGAGTTCGCGAAAAGAGAGTCGCAAATTGCAGTGCAGCGGGCCTTTCGTACCAAATTCAGTATTGAACCACCCACTTGCAAAAGCATTAGCTGTTGGTTTAAGCAATTTAAACAGACTGGGAGTGTGTGCAAAGAAAAAAGGACAGGCCGACCGCGCGTGTCTGAGGATGAGGTCCAACGGATTCAAGAAAGTTTTGTGCGCAGTCCCAGTAAGTCTACCAACAAGCCAGTCGAGAACCTGAAATACCCCAACCAACTGTATGGGAAGTTCTGAGACGGCGTTTGCTGTACAAGCCCTACCGATTACAACTTGTGCGGGCTCTCAGCCACAATAACAAGGCAAAGTGTCTCGCATTTTGTGCTTATGTGCTAGCAAAGATGGAGGATGACGCATTTCTACAACGTGTAATTTTTTACGATGAAGCGACGTTCCACATTAGTGGAAAAGTTAACAGACACAACTTTCGCATTTGGGGTTTTTTTAATCCACATTCACCATTGCAACACGAAAGAGACTCACCGAAGATCAACGTGTTCTGTATCGTATCCCGTACAAAGGTTTATGGACCGTTTTTCTTTGCGGAAAGAACTGTAACGAGAATCACGTACCTGGACATGTTGGAACCATAGCTGTTCCCTTAAGTTATAGAAGATTTCCAGGACTTCATTTTCCAATAGGATGGAGCTCCGCCCCATTGGAACCATGATGTAGGAGGCTTTTTTAATGACTCAGTTTGTCAGCACTGGATTGGTCGCAGTGGCTTGAGGCGCTGGCTCTGCACTTCTGGTCACTGCGATCTGCTGATCTCACACCCTGCGACTATTTCTTATGGGGTTATGTGAAGGAAGCTATTTACGTGCCGCCTCTAACAGCCACTCTGGACGATCTGCGGAACCGGATTACTGTTGCCGTGAACGCTTTCGAGTGTGTGGGACGTCTTTGGCTACCGTGTCGGTGTTTGCCGTGCAGCCAACGGTGGCCACATTGAACATTTATAACATTTATCTCATTTCTAATTATCAAATAATTATTAATAACTAATTAATTACAAATTATTAAATTTATCAAATTGATATCAAAAATTATGAAAAAAAACTTTGAAACTTCTTCTTTTCATTGGTATAAAGATGGTTCATTTTGGATTTGTACTGGAATAAAAACGAAATTTTGAAAGTGGGTCCATCATTTAGAATAACCTTGTAATATCACAATTTGAGAATAGTGATGTTTACACCTACAACGCTAAAGAAAAATTACCTTTCTTATCCATTATTTAAATTATCGGTAGCTCAGAAAGGAGTTCAATATGCAGCAACAAAAATTTTTGATCATTTGCCCAATAACATAAAATGACCGACAGGTAGCGAAGCAAGATTTAAATGTAACCTATAATCGTTTGTCTTAGACGGCTCCTTACATTCCATGGACGAGTTCCTATTCAATAACTGGTACCCCGTAAATAAAAAGAACAAAAATAATTCTGAGTGTTGTTGCATGAGTAGAAATAAAAAATGTGTTCGTTAATATTAACGCTAAATACTTACACATATCCTTTAAACTGACTCGCTCCACATCACTTCGATAAAAGACTCGTTGAAATGGTATATGTAACATGTAATTAACTAACTAAGCTACTAGCGGTCGGAGAAAGGAAAGCAACTTAGAGATGAAGGCGTTTCAGTAAAAATGGTGAAAGCTGGATGCAAAGAAACAGTCAAAAAACTTACAAATTGTTCGAAAATGACTGTGGAAGAAATTTCGTCCTTAGAACTGTAACAAATGTATAATTACTCTACTACACAAAAAAGAAGGCAATCAAGACATAAAATTTTATTGAACTATCAAGCTCTTCTTCAAAATGTGTTACATGTTCATCAAATTTATCACAAGCGGCATAGAAAAAACGCTGGGTTTTAATGAGGCGGAAGAAACACTGGCTTTAAAAGTGGATACCGTACAGTAGACAGCTTGAAAGAAGTGAAAGAGATAATAAAAAGGACTGGTGAGCGCGAATCACTTCTTGACATGGAATTCGCAGATTTTGTGAATACTTTTACACAGTTTCCATAAAATTTGCTCTAACAACCAGCTAAAATTGAAAGGTTTCTTCAACCTATGTCATATTTAAGAGTAATAAATCCACCGATGTAGGAAGTTCCATTAGATTTCTTCACAATTGTGTACGAAATTTAAAACTGGGAGATGACTTAGGCATTAGGAGTGATGACTTAGGCATTAGGAGCGATTTAAAATGGAATGATCGTATAAGTTGATCGTCGGTAAAGCAGATGCCAGACTGAGATTCATTGGAAGAATTCTAAGGAAATGTAATCCGAAAACAAAGGAAGTAGGTTACAGTACACTTGTTCGCCCACTGCTTGAATATTGCTCACCAGTGTGGGATCCGTACCAGATAGGGTTGATAGAAGAGATAGAGAAGATCCAACGGAGAGCAGCGCGCTTCGTTACGGGATCATTTAGTAATCGCGACAGCGTTACGGAGATGATAGATAAACTCCAGTGGAAGACTCTGCAGGAGAGACGCTCAGTAGCTCGGTACGGGCTTTTGTTGAAGTTTCGAGAACATACCTTCACCGAGGAGTCAAGCAGTATATTGCCCCCTCCTACGTATAAGCCCGGTGAAGTGGCCGAGTGGTTCTAAGCGCTACAGTCTGGAACCGCGCGATCGCTACGGTCGCAGGTTAGAATCCTGCTTCGGGCATGGATGTGTGTGATGTCCTTAGGTTAGTTAGGTTTAAGTAGTTATAAGTTCTAGGGGACTGATGACCTCAGTAGTTAAGTCCCATTGTGCTCAGAGCCATTTGAACCTCCTACGTATAGTTCGCGAAGAGACCATGAGGATAAAATCAGAGAGATTAGAGCCCACACAGAGGCATATCGACAATATTTCTTTTCACGAACAATACGAGACTGGAATAGAAGGGAGAACCGATAGAGGTACTCAAAGTACCCTCCACCACACACCGTCAGATGGCTTGCTGAGTATGGATGTAGATGTAGAAAGAGATTTCATATCACCAACGCTAATCTCAGGAGTTCGAAGGATCATTTCGGATCACTGAACTGGAAAAACGAAGAAGTAATATGTGTAATTGGACCTTAACTGAACCACCTTTTTTTGCTGTTGATGCTTCTTTCCTATATTACAGATAAATTTCCTCAATGAAAAGAAAAACTTGATGGAGAAAGCTTGTAAGTAGGATTGAAGACCAAAAAATTGTGTAATAGAATAGAAGTAGACCACGTTAACAATGAAATCACAGAAATAGTTGATGAAGAACGATGAGAATGTACATATTGAGAATTAGTGAGAGAGACAGCAAAAAAGTAGATGTATCAGGAAACAAATAACGGAGGAAAACATTATTATGACTGCAATGAAAATTATATGGAGGTTGGAACGGCATGTATCAGGTGAGCAGGTGACATACGATCGATGAAGTGTCTTTCTGGGTTTCAAGTGAATGATACGATGACGTAATGCAAGATGGGTAGGTTTTTTTAGAAATCACGCAAAAGCAATGTGGACGTTGAGGACCATGGTGCACAGAAAAGTCTAGTATGTGAGTATCTTGAAGTCCTTTCGCGTCTGGTCCAACTCTCTGCTGGCTGCCAGACGTGTCCTTAATCTAAAATCGTGTCTGATGACTCCGTTGCTTAGGAGATTTTGAACTCCATCCTCTCCTCTTTAATAGAAGGTGAGCAGTGTAGCGTTCTCACTTGCCTAATTGTGTAAATTCTGTTATGTGAAATTTCATGTTCAAATGTTTCTGCGTGCTGTTGCTGAAACAGAGACGTGGAACAAACAGGCTAGCCGGAGGACTATACCAACAGCTGTTGATGTGCAGAGTGAATTAGATGCGAGATTGATTCATCTTCCTGTCACACAACTTTTCTAAGCTTTACTTGAAACAGTATGCATAAACAATTAGAATATTTTCTTATTCTACTCTAAACTGTACAGACGTAAAAAATAAACTTTATCATTTGAAATGGAATAAAAACTACTTACATTGCGTGTACTGTCAAGTTGGACATGAACTTTTTTCAAACCGCATTCTGAGTACATCCTTGAGTCAGTAATATGTTGCTAATTTTGTAACTCAGACTAGATTTATTAACAGAGTTTCGTGAATATGCCAACCTTCTCCAATTTGAATTTCAGCAGTATTTCTGTTACAGTTTCGGATGAGCTATACCGACCTGCTACGATCCTAGCAGTAAGTCTCTGAATCGTTCGACGTCTGACGTCATGTCTATTTAACAAGTGCTCCAAACACTGGAACAATATGCTTCACTGCTAAAAAAAAAAGTTCTCACTAGTGTCAGGTCTCGTGCACGAGTAAAGAATGCACATTATAGCATTTTCAATATAAGTGAAATATACAACGCATTACCCTCACATTTATACGAGTCTTAGCCTTGTAGACTTACTCACTATATCAACTTAAGGCGCTGAAGTACACAATGCTCAAAACGGAGTGAGTGTGCAGGGGGTTAGTTTTTAAATACAGTATACAATATTGCATGGGCATGGAAATACGTGGCAGACTCAGTAGCGTGGTAAACAGACAATATTAACAGTGGAGGAAGCCAATAGTGGAGTAACTTTCCTGCAGGAGAATCATTCACAGCTATATGTAGGAAGAGTATTTGGTGTAAGTCAACATTAATTATCGAAGTTTTGGAAACGATACAATGAAATGTATACTGTTGCTAGACAGCAAGGTTTTGGTCGAAGAAGAAAAACAGCAGCTGTTGAGGATCACTACCCTCGAATTATTGTATCGAGAAATCGCACCAAAACAGCATGTAAGTTACGAGAAGATTTTCGACAAGCGACCAGACAACTGTGAGGTGCTCTAACAATTCGTAATAGGCTACACGAGAAACAGTGTAGGTACAGACGGCAGAAGAAAGTGCCTCGTTTAATCAGATTACATAAACAAAAAAGACTGCGCTTTGCCAAAGACCATAGACACTGGCAGCTAAAGCATTGGAGAAAAGTGTTGTTCTGCGACGAGACTAGAGTGAACTTACATGGAAATGATGACCGTATCGGGGTGTGAAGTGGGGAAAGTAATGTGGAAGCTTCAGTGTCCCCAATAGTCTCTTTTGAAGGAGGCTGTGTCATACTGTGGGAAGTAATTACAGTGGACACTAGAACAGGGATGGTTGTGGTCCACAGAATGAATAACAGAGACTTAACAAGGCATAGGTACTTCAACGAAATGCTTGATCCTTTGGCACAAGATCTTGGAAAAGAATTTCTTCTGATACACGATAAAATTCGTGTCCACGTTGCAGCCATAGTGCAAAATTTTCTTCGGTGACACAATATCAATGTTCTACAGTGACCAGCATTTAGTCCCGAACTGAGCCACATACAGCACGTTTGGGATTATCTGAAGACAAGAGTTAGTGGTCGTCCAAATCCTCGAAAAACACTACAACAGTTACAGGGAGCCTTACTGGAGGAGTGACAAGAAATACCAGAGCAATTCATTCGACAGCTAATTCGAGACACGTATGTCGAAACGCTGTGCTGCAAGCAAGAGGGGGCAACACGGCCTGCTGATGGGCATCAACCGCAAGGAAACATTTTTTTTATGTGAAACAAGATCCACTTCGGTTTATGCTTCTTCACACTTTTTTAGACACAGCAGGAAGGAAGTCGGGTCCTTTGTAAAGCCTATTTTCATTTCCGTGTGAGAAGATGTGGACAATTTTGTAAAGTAAGTTTGTTTTTGTGAAATGCTAATATCCTGAAAATTCCCTGCATTTAAAATCATGACAACTGTTTTTGAATAATGCAGAAATAGCCACTCTAGCGTTTTCTATTCGGTTTCCTTTAAACATGTGTTGCAATTTCCCAGAACCCTTGCAACAGCCGGCCGGTGCGGCCGAGCGGTTCTAGACGCTTCAGTCTGGAACCGCGCGACCGCTATGGACGCAGGTTCGAGTCCTGCCTTGGGCATGGATGCGTGTGATGTCCTTAGGTTAGTTAGGTTTAAGTAGTTCTAAGTTCTAGGGGACTGATGACCTCAGCTGTTAAGTCCCAAAGTACTCAGAGCCATTTGAGCCATTTTTGAGCCTTGCAACAAATCTTAATCTTCCTTTCGCTTTCCAGATTTTTCGTCTTCATCCCATTGCGAATTTCTTCTTGATGTTACCCCTAAATATGTAAACGACATGGTGACATCCATAAGCGTATAACATTTTTTATTGGGTTTTGTGACGTCTTTCTTCTTTTTGTTATGAGAACTGTCTTGCATTTATACACTTTGAAAGATTCGCTGCACCAAATGGAACGGCTATATAAAAGAGAGAGAGAGAGAGAGAGAGAGAGGAAAATTTGTCCAAGTCTTTCTGCATTTCCTCACGACTATCCAGCACCGATACCACATGTATATAACAGCATTGTCAGTGAACAATCTGTTAGTCCTGCTGATCCTGTCTGGTTAACTGTTTAGTTCTGTAGAGGTATGTGGTATTTCGACCTCTACGGTACGTGGAAGGGCCGTTCTTCTATTTCTCATGATGGCGTCCAGCTCTTCATCTTGTCATCACCAGCGGAGTGGCAGGTAGGAGCAGAGTGGATGGCCAGCAACAGATAAAGAGAGTTTAAAGTGACTAACATTTATATTATGGAAATGGAACAGGATGTAGAAGAAGATGAAATGAGAGATATGATACTGTGTGAAGAGTTTGACAGAGCACTGAGAGACCTAAGTCGAAACAAGGCCCCGGGAGTAGACAGCATTCCATCAGAACAACTGATAGCCTTGGGAGAGCCAGCCCTGACAAAACTCTACCATCTGGTGAGCAACATGTATAAGACAGGCGAAATGCCTTCAGACTTCAAAAAGAATAAAATAATTCCAATCCCAAAGAAAGCAGGTGTTGACAGATGTGAAAATTACGGATTATCAGTTTAATAAGCCACCGCTGCAAAATACTAACGCGAATTCTTTACAGACGAATGGAAAAACTGGTAGAAGCCGACCTCGGGGAAGATCAGTTTGGATTCCGTAGAAATGTTGGAACACGTGAGGCAATAATGACCCTACGATTTATCTCAGAAAATCGATTAAGGAAAGGCAAACCTACGTTTCTAGCATTTGTAGACTTAGAGAAAGCTTTTGACAATGTTGACTGGAATACTCTGTTTCAAATTCTGAAGGTGGCAGGGGTAAAATACAGGGAGCGAAAGGCTATTTACAATTTGTACAGAAACCAAATGGCAGTTATAAGAGTCTAGGGGCACGATAGGGAAGCAGTGGTTGGGAAGGGAGTGAGACAGGTTTGTAGCCTACCCCGATGTTATTCAATCTGTATATTGAGCAAGGAGTAAAGGAAACAAAAGAAAAATTCGGAGTAGGTATTAAAATCCATGGAGAAGAAATAAAAACTTTGAGGTTCGCCGATGACATTGTAATTCTGTCAGAGACAGCAAAGGACTTGGAAGAGCAGTTGAACGGAATGGACAGTGTCTTGAAAGGAGGATATAAGATGAACATCAACAAAAGCAAAAAGAGGATAGTGGAATGTGGTCGAATTAAGTCGGGTGATGCTGAGGGAATTAGATTAGGAAATGAGACATTTATAGTAAAAATAGTTTTTCTATTTGGGGAGCAAAATAAGTGATAATGGTTGAAGTAGAGAGGGTATAAAACGTAGACTGGCAATGGCAAGGAAAGCGTTTCTGAAGAAGAGAAATTTGTTAACATCGAGTATAGATTTAAGTGTCAAGCAGTCGTTTCTGAAAGTGTTGGTATGGAGTGTAGCCATGTAAGGAAGTGAAACGTGGACGATAGATAGTTTAGACAAAAAGAGAATAGAAGCTTTCGAAATGTGGTGCTACAGAAGGATGCTGAAGATTAGATGGGTAGATCACATAACTAATGAGGAGGTATTGAATAGAATTGGGGAGAAGAGAAATTTGTGGCACAACTTGACTAGAAGAAGGAAACGGTTGGTAGGACATATTCTGAGGCATCAAGGGATCACCAATTTAGTACTGGAGGGCGGCACGGAGGGTAAAAGGGAGACCAAGAGATGAATACACTAAACAAATTCAGAAGGATGTAGGTTGCAGTAGGTACTGGGAGATGAAGTAGTTTGCACAGGATAGAGTAGCATGGAGAGCTGCATCAAACCAGTCTCTGGACTGAGGACCGCAACAAACAACATCATTTATTCTCTCATATACAGTGGTTGTGTCGTCGTAGCTTGTCGCCAGGGTAGGATACGGGCCCTGGTAAATGGAAATGAGCGTTTGGCGTCATTGGCTGGGAGGCCCCTTACGGGGCAGGTCCGGCCGCCTTGGTGCAGGTCTTATTACATTCGACGTCACATTGGGCGACCCGCGCGCCGAATGGGGATGAAATGATGGTGAAGACAATACAATACCCAGTCCCTGAGCGGGTGTGCCAGAGTGCAGATCTCAGCGCGTAGTCTTCGCTGCCACGGCCATCTCACGGTGTAATCGGCTCGCAGCGCCAGTGTCCAGCCGTCAGCAAGTACACGGCACAGAAATTCAAAAAGTCAGATCTCCGCCCGGGCAGCATCAGCTGTGACGGCCTCTGGGCAAGGTACCCACGCTGGCTGGCACTGGAGCACAGATCAGTGCAGGACGAACCAGAGCACGCAGCGTCGAACCGTGGAACCCATCTTCGATGGTAGTAGCAGCAGCTTCCAGCGTCAGTGTGTGCATACACAAGGCGGATCAGCAACAGTGCCCGGAGAATGCAGCTAAGCAGGTTCAGGCGTGAACCATGGACCCCCAAGTAGGCAACCCACAGTCGATGGAAGCCAGCCGATAGATGGATCTCTGGCTGGAAGGCACCATTTCAGTTCCCAGCAGCATCCAGACTCATATGCAGTAGGTACGTCAGCAGTTTAGTGAAGACAACGTGTAACAGCGGCAGCTACATGAGCCATTTCGCGACGATGACCGGCGTGAAGCACCTCCGATAGCTCGCTGCGGGCAGTGACTGATACTGCGTGGCTAAAGTGGGCAGTATTTATGCGGGCCAGGCCCATCACTGTTTCTAAAGGGCCACAACAGAGGCTTTGTGGTGTGGCAATCAGATCACCATCGCCACAGTGGCTTTCATCTTTCTGCAGTGGCAGCGGTATTACAGCTCTGGCTGTACCGCCATGGCTCGAAGGTGTGGCGGCTGCACCTACTACTAGACCCGGGCAGTAATTCATGTCGTATCATCATTCCACTTAAGCAGTTTCTTATGCAAGAGTGTCTAGCTGGCGTCTTTATGTCCCGCTTCCGTGACAATGTGTCCGCCCGTGGTGGTATCTTTTCGTTAACTCAGCTATGGCAAGCAGAGAAGCTATAGTGCAACAGTCCCTAAATCTTAGCTTTCTGCAGATTTTATGCAACAGCATAAATCCACAGTCGCTGTATTATAACTAAAAGCTGCATATAGAAGGATATCTCTGACGATATCTCGGAGTAACTGTAAAAGGACGGCAACGATTATAAACTAAACAAAGGCTACCAAATAAAATATAACAAAAGTTAGTTTATACCTTCTAAAATACCTTCTCAAAAGACATGATGTCGCATGTAACAAGATTTTCTTCTTCTTTCCTATGTGTTACAGTTAGAGGATTAGAACAGGATGTTTAGTGGTGTAACTAACTTACCATGAGAACGCACCTGCCACTGAGATGCGTGAATAGAAACAGTTTGCAAATTCTCTTCATCGCCATTATATAATAAACTACAAAGTGGGGTTCATATCGACTGTTCTGTTTGTTGTCTACAAACCTATCTCCAGCGGGCATAAGTACCGTAGGGTTTGGCGAACTCATGTTTCTGCCATTTTAAAGCGGAGGAATGCTTTGCATTTCTGTTCTCAAGGAGGAGGAGGGAGTGGTTTGAGTACAATGGTCCTCCGAATTGACGTCGAGCGTACGGAAAAGAAGTGGGGGGAAAAACTATTCTTGGCCTTCCTGCGTAAGCCGTCCCACGAATCGCCCAAATTATTTCAAACATCTGTTTCAATATTTAATCAATATTAATTAAATTAATTTATTATTTTAATTTATATAATTTACTGCATATAATTTATCACTTTAATCAACATTAATTTAATTTAATATTGATTTGATTAAGAAACTACTTCATTTCGCTTCGTATCTACTATAACATTACTACCACACACCTGTGCTACAGATTCTTAGAACAGTTTTAAAGAATAAAATAGTTCCGTTGCTGAACTTCGCTGCGACCATATTTAAAAGAAAAAATCAAGGATAATTTAGAACACACTTCATATGTTGAGTAAGCAAGATACGCCCCGCCAATAGAAACTTGCAGCCTCGTCGCAGTGCTCGGTAGTGGGAATAGCTGCCACTACGTAAGACGTCAGCCACCGCACGTGGCTTTGACGAAGATGCTGTATGATATTAAGGCTATTTATAAAGCGAAAAATCCCATGTATCAACTGAATGAAAGTGTCACCCTGGTCAAGTAAGTTAACTACTAATCACGCTTCCACAGCGTCACCCATCATCGAATCCCTAAATAATGAAATTGGAGCTAACTTCCACAATTTCTCGTAATTACTTGTGATGAAGAAATTCAAAGTGCGAAATCAGCAGCAATCGGGCACTGAAACTGAAATAAATTCAATGGCGAGAAGTAAAAATTTGTGCCAGACCAGGACTTGACCCGGATTTTCCGCTTCACAGGAGGGGTCGTCTTAACCGCTTTGTGTGTGTGTGTGTGTGTGTGTGTGTGTAGGAATGGGCCGACGGGCGCTCGGGAAAGGCAGCGTGGGCAGGGGTCGAATCCTGAGGCCTGCCCACAGTGTCCCTCACCGCCACCTAGCCCCTGAAGCATGGGAAAGTAGGAGACACGGAAATCAAAAAAAGTGGAAAGCTTTTTTCATTTTTATTTCTTATAATTTATGCTATTATTATGAAATTATGTGGAACAGACGTCACATAAATACAAAAAAAAAAGGAAGACTGGGTAAAAAAAATCGCGCATTTTACGGCGCACTGTCCCATCTGCAGAGGCCGATCGCTTTGGCTGTCTGAGGACGCTTCAGTTCCAATCCAAATACGCAGCTTGTCGCACACTACCTACGCCCCCCGTCCATTACCCTCATTGGTCACAGCCTCACGCTGATTCCCGCAAGAGGTCGGACGAAGAGTGCATGTGCACTGAATGGCCATTGCGTGCGGTCAAGGCGCATATATATATATATATATATATATATATATATGTGTGTGTGTGTGTGTGTGTGTGTGTGTGTGTTGTTTGGCATTTCGGACATGTCAAAAAGAACAGACATCACACATACATACAGAAAGAAAGTAATAAATTACGTTGAATGACGACTAGAAATGCAATGCTCAGCTACCACCCATTTGTTAGCGTCACGTGAATATATATAAGGCCACTCTTCTCAGTCCGTTGGAGAATTCAAGTATGCGTCACTGACAGCACATAAATTTAAGCTGATGTTTCGTAAGCGTTCTTCATATCCTACAGAATAGTAAGTAACGTGTGGACATAATTATATGCCTTCTTTTCTGAAATCGGCGTTAACAGGTTCGTTCGACAGATTTTCTTCTTCAAAACGATACCTAATACAGCAAATTACGGTATTTTACTAGAAACCGGTGTTTTGTATAATTCGTATTTTTATGACTGGGGGGGGGGGGCTGGGGAGGAGCGGGGAGGAAGCGAGGGGTGACGGCCACGGGGAAAGGCATTATTGTGGTTTCGCAACGATCAATTGTAGATCAATTATTCACCCAAGCGACTTTCCAATTATTATACAACAAGTAGAAGTAATTATTTCCTTTCGGTGATACGAATGCTACAGCCAAACTAATCAGACATACGGCAGCAGAACACCATGGATCATGTTTTGATGCCAATGCAGGAAATTATTATGTTGTTAGTAGACGGAAGTGTGGTGTTGATGACAGAGAAAACTCTACCGATTTCCAACAGATTTATTTTCCTTTATTTCGAAAACATCAAGTATAGATGCACACTTTGAGCACAGGACGTGCTCAAAGTGTGGGTTTCTCATCTACGACTATTACCTTATGCAAAACACATCAGTTCACCACGCATGAGATTCCATCTGTCTGTTTATCGTTGCCCTACCGCATGATAAAAGGTAGTGGACAACTGCGTACTTTGTGAATTACCATCGCAGTAATGGCACGCAGGTAGCTACGCTTCATTTCGATGCGATCAAAGAGAAAAAAGTTGCTTTTCCAGTACTAATTTCTGAGCTTTCCACTGTTGTTCCAAGGGGGTATGTATGTAGAGGGGATAACAGTTTCTGCAATATGTATGGCAGTGATGTGAACTGGCTATCTACCAAAGATTACTTATTCGCTTTCTACCTAAAAGATGTTCTGTGTGAATAGCGAGAATTTGCGCTTACCACGACAGCGAAATTTTATCTTTGCTTTTTGCGTGTTTCCTGGTAACACGTTGTGCAGGCTGCTTCCAAATTCAATGTTACACTGTTACAACCAATTTCAGAGCGTAGTCGATGTCCCTCCCTCTTTTTCCCCAAGCCGAAACATGGACCATACACAGAAAGAACTGATACAGTTATTTACTTATATACGCTATCTTCTGGTAACAGCGTTTATACATTCATTCGACAGATTTTCGTCTTTAGAAAGTCACCTCATTCTGCAAATTATGGAATTTCGATGTCGGAACAAAATCGGTGACAAGAGGAGTGGAAGAGAGGTATCGCGTCACTGCTAATTGAAAGCCAGTGCCAGAGAGAGGCAGAGTCCAGCGTGGATCCGACAGTCCAGGCAGCGGCCGGCAGCTGACTCGTGATTTCTCCCCCACGCTTCCTGTTGTCTACCGGCAGCGGTGTGTAGTGAGCTTGTTTGTCAGATCCTTCTGCAGGAACAAACAAACTATGCTGAAGCGACGATCATATTCGGCAAGTAGGCAACAATGAACTGCACTTGAAAGTTGCAGGAAAATATTAAAGTCAAAAATTATACACAAAATAAAAATATGAAATACCAGGTAGATGGCCAGGCATTCTGTACAGTTCCTCTCCCTTTTGTGACGCCCACATGTAGTTGGGTGGGGATGGGACCTTTAGGTGGCTTATAGCTAGGGGTAGCAAAGGCTTGATCGTCTAAATTTACCAGATGGGCTTACAAAAAAATTTTACAAAAACATATTTTTTAAATGTCTTATGTCATAGCTTAAATTGAGAACAGAAAACTAAATCTCCTGTAGCCAGTTCTTAAAACCCACTATAATATAACACAATACTGAAAACGAGATTATCACAAGAAACATTGTTATAAACAGTGGAAGCTGTGAACGTTTGCCTGTATGTCAGTTTTCGTCACATTATCGCTGGTCATTATCGTTGAATAACATTGTTCATATCAGCATCTTTTCAAACACTTTGCTTCCTTAAAAATCACTGTTAAACCTTTTATTTCTACCAAGAAATCTACTCGCAGTGGTTTAATATTTAAATTTAAACACCTGGTATTCTGATTAGTTAGTACTTGAAAAACTCATCTCTATTTTTCAGGACATTCTGGTGAGCTGTCTTAGTCTATTCAGTAGGACTGGTAAAATATTGAAATGGAAAAAGATCTGAATCTAATGGAAGAAATCAGACATTCCAGCACTATGTTCGACGCTCTACCTAAATATCGATCCGTTAAACTGAAAACAGAATTTGGCAACACATTTTACTGTCGCGACTGATGTGGTGAGTGAACATTCACCCCCATCTCGCGGTGGCCCCCCTAAGGCGGCTGTGAAATTTACTCAGATTACAGTACGGTTCCACACTCAGAAAACGGTATGCCTACTATTTCTAGGCACTGATTGTAAATGATACGTTCTTGTCAGATCAGACTCCCAGGGAGTGTATTGGAATATCACCTTTTTATGATTACCACGTTAAAGTTTGTCATTATGCATCTAAAAACAGCCATCCTGACGCAACTTCTTCGGAATCGAGGAGAGAACGTCAGGGTGACTACTGCGCATATTGATAAAATACCTCTCCGTACGTTCCACAGACCTACGAATGGGAAAAAAATATCTGATTCATCTCAACCAATGAAATGTGACACCTTTAGAATCCATGTTCCCTTTTGCGTTATTCATTCTCTTACAGTTTCCTGATGTTTCGCTTATCTATATTTTATCAAACACATTAAAATCCACTGAAGATATTTTGTAATAGTTTTGTTTATTTCATCATATTCTATTGCGTTTATGTTATCGATTTCTTGAAACTCTAACTTTTCCTTTAAAAGTTACTATGTTCTGTTGGAGATTTTCTGTAGATTTATTTTATTTATATCTTCCACTTGCATCTGTTAAATAATTCCGGGTTCGATTCCCGGCGGGGTCAGGGATTTTCTCTGCCTCGTGATGACTGGGTGTTGTGTGATGGCCGGCCGGAGTGGCCGAGCGGTTAAAGGCGCTACAGTCTGGAACCGCACGACCGCTACGGTTGCAGGTTCGAATCCTGCCTCGGGCATGGATGTGTGTGATGTCCTTAGGTTAGTTAGGTTTAAGTAGTTCTAAGTTCTAGGGGACTGATGACCATAGATGTTAAGTCCCATTTGTTAAATAATTGCCTGTTTCCTCTGTGTCAGTATAACTTCTCACTATAATTTTTAAGGTTCAGAATTTGTTACTTGTCTGTTATCTCTCTCTGTTGTTAATTGTATGTAAATAAAAATCAGTTGCTGCATGTATGAAAGATCATCACTTGAGAATGGCCCGAGTGATTCGGCTGACTTCTTTTTTTTATTATGAAATTATGTGGAACAGACGTCACGTAGATACAATTTCGTAATTAGCAGGACAAGGTTTGTACGAAACAAAATTTTTGGAAAATCCACCGGAGAACTCGGAAATGTGGATGTTATTTTTGTATGAAAATCTCAATGAAAGAAATGTGACGTTCGGTTTGATAGTTCTGCTGTCACATGTTTTCATAACAAAAAACAAATCTCCTCACGTAAAGACAAGAAATATCGCTCATCACCTAGCGTTGCATTGAACGTATTAAAAACACCAACAAATTATTGTCAAAACAATGAATTCCAATATATTTCATTTCAATAAATTCATGATCTAACTGAAATTGTTTTGTTTCAGTTCACAAAAATTCGGTGAACGACTCGGTTGCGGTTGGATGAATCCCTTCTCTACAAACTGACAGACTGACAGTCAACGCACAGCGCAGTTTTGTTTTCCTTTCAGCTGTCATTTTTAAAAGAAAACAAGAAAAACAAGTTTATGGCTAACTTTACAATCCTACCTGTGAGTAGATTAAAACCATGCGAAATACTGTCGTTAAGCGACTATCATAACAAATCCAGCAGCTGGAAAGGTGTCTCTCATACTCGTCTGCTAATGATTGCAACCGATTTACTCATTCATATTGCCTTCTACAGTATTCTCAATCAAGGCTCCGTTTGCAAGAACAATAAGTAAGGTCAGAGGGAGGGAGGAGGAGGGGATGGACAGAGAAGGGGGAGGAAATGAAGAAGGGGAAGGAGGATTCTGACAGAGAGATGAGGGAGGGGGAGATGGAGAGAGTGTGGGATAGCGGATGTACAGGTAGGGGTGGGGAGACGGACAAAGGGGGGGGGGAGGGAGGAGCAGAGATAATGAGACAGAGAGGAGGTAGGAGGAGTATCAAGCTCCCACATGTATTTACGAATTGCGGGTTCATTAGTAAATAAATAAATAAATTCTTATAATCTACATTTCTGGCTTGAATTTGTTTCTTCTTAATTCTCATCCCCACTGCCTGACGAAAAAGAGAAGCACCCAGAAGATATGTTCAGATATTAATGTAACTTCGTATATGTACACACTATCGTAATGGGGGATGAGGGTGAATTATTGTTGTTCGTGTTTAGTGGTGTGACCAGGCCTGGCAGGGTGTAGAAGAGTTGTGAATAGGATCCGGTGTTGAGTGTTAATTGTGAAGAACACGTACTCGTCATGGATAGCGTCTGATAGAGTTTAAAAAGGGCATTATTGTGTGTCTCCGTTTGATGGGCTGGTCTAATCGTGCAGCATTCACATTTGTTGGGCATTCGAATTTGGCAGTGGCCCGAGGTTGGACTGCATGAGAACGTGAAGGTAGGCATATTGCCTGTCCACCCTGTTTGACCACCACATGGGAGGATCATTGTATTGTGCACTAAGCACACCGAAATCCTTTACATCTGCGCCTGCCATCCGAGAACGAGTAACGGACTCCCTGCAACATTCTGTCAGCCCACACCACTGGTCGGAGAGTAGAGGCCTCCTGCCTAGGGAATTACCGTCCCGCGCGTAGGCTGCCCTTAACACCACAAAACAAATGTCTGCGTTTGCAGTGGTGCTGTGACCGGGAAGCGTCGACTGCTGATGAATGGCCTCCCATTGTGTTCAGCAGTGAATCATGTGTCTGCACTACTGACCATCGTCGGCGAGTATGGCAGTGACCTGTGCAGAGGTCCCGTTCCTCCAATATTCTGCAGAGGCACAGCTGTGTTACGTCTGGCGTCACGGTGTGGGGGGACACCGGGCATAAATTCACGTCACAGCTGCTAGTGACTGAGGAAACACTGACAGCACAACAGCACGTCTCCGACATCCTGCGGTCTCATGTGTTTCCTCACGTGACAGCATCGTGGTGCCATTTTTGAACAGGCCAATGCTCGTTCACACAATGCACGTCTCTCTATGAATTGTCTGCTTAACGTTGAGCTATTCCCGTGACCCGCGAGATCACCACATCTGTGCACCGAGCGAGGTGGCGCAGTGGTTATCACACTGGACTCGCATTCGGGAGGACGACGGTTCAATCCCGCGTCCGGCCATCCTGATTTAGGTTTTCCGTGATTTCCCTAAATCGCTCCAGGCAAATGCCGGGATGGTTCCTTTGAAAGGGCACGGCCGGCTTCCCTCGCCGTCCTTCCCTAACCCGACGTGACCGATGACCTCGCAGTTTAGTCTCTTCCCCCAAAACAACCCCCCAACCCCAATCACCACATCTGTGCCCAATAGCACATGTATGGAACCAGCTCGGATGTCAACTTCGACACAGAGCCAAAATGTCGCACATCATAATTAGTTACAACAGTTGCAGGCCAGCTTGTCTCTGGAAACAATAGTATGGTTTTATTATACCCTTGCCAATATCATCAGCCATTCATGTAAGCCACACATGGTGCAACGTCATACAGATAAATGGGTCCATTCTACCAAGTTATTTGTAAATTTCTCTTGATTTTGCAAAAACTGAAATATCATCACATATCCTCTGAACCTATAAAGTTTGATTTTTTTTTCCTTCTCCTCCTCCGGGTGCTTTACTGCCATATGAGCCAGTGTATATAACAACGAAGATATATGTCAATAAGACCTTCTCTAAGTGAAAAGCCGTGCGAGATTAGCCGAGCGGTCTCAGGCGCTGCAGTCATGGACTGTGCGGCTGGTCCCGGCGGAGGTTCGAGTCCTCCCTCCGGCATGGATGTGTGTGATTGTACTTAGGATAATTTAGGTTAATAGTGTGTAAGCTTAGGGACTGATGACCTTAGTAGTTAAGTCCCATAAGATTTCACACACATTTGAACATTTTTTTCTAAGTGAAAAGCATTTTACTCTGTACTTGTACTTGGATGATTTTATTGATGACATTCTGTTAATGCTTGTACATTTTCTTGTTGAATGAGGTAGGAATCATGTAAGAGAGTATTAATTTTAACAAATGACTCATCTTATTACAATTCACTTGACCTGCTGTTACTCTGGTAATGGTGACAGTTCATTTTCTCGTCAGTGGCGAGTCCAGAAATCAAGGGTAGCGTGGAAATTGTTGCTGAATTATGCAATACGATGTTCAGTTGATGTTATAAGGGCTATTCGGTAAGCAAGGTCCGATTGGTCGCGAAATGAAATCCACAGTGAAAATCAAGAATGCTTTGCTTGCAGCAGTTCGCTCCACCTTCCAGTTACTTCTCTATAGAGTCGCCGCTTCGACTTAGACATTTGTCGTGTCGTTGTATCAACTTTCCAATACTCTCGTCATAGAAGGCAGCAGCCTATGCTTCCCGCCACTTCTCTAAGCCGGTCTGCAGTTCGTTGTCTGTGCCAATATATTGTCTTCGTAGTCCTCAGTTCATGTCAGCAGGAACGGAAACGTACATCAGAAGGAGCCAGCTAATGTCTGCATAGTGGATGATCAAACACTTCCCATCGAAAACGCTGCAGGGGCGTCCTCATTGCGCAATGTGTAGCCGGGAATTGTCATCAGTAAGGAACTGCATAACAGGTATGTTATGTGAGGTTGCATGAAATCAGCGAAACCTCGCAGCGGGCATCCATAGTTGACGAAAGACATTGATGTCCCAAGCACCTTTACGTGCTCACTGTGTGCTCAGGACCGAAAAAAGCGACGTGACGCGATTGTCAGGTATACTAGAGAAACTGCGCAACACATCTGTGCAGGGCTTCATCATCCATACCGCGGCCTACCGGACCTTACTTTCCGAATAGCTGTCGTATAATCCGTGTCTGCTAACATTGTCCATTCTTTTTTTGGTTAGTTTTCGAGGACGCTTAAAAATCACTATAGGTTAAGGGTATATAGGTAGGAAGTAGACGCTGCACCATTATCGCCACTTGGTATAGTTAACACTTCGCCAATCGCACTTCTCGTACAAATGTATTCGCATGGCCCCAGCAGCGCTAATCGGATTTCTTGACTTGTCGTCGGCCGTTCCTGACATTATCGGGAGATTATAAATTGTTAAGTTTTACTAATCTCATCGTTAGTTCTCATAAGTTCACAACCCTGTTCCCCTACTTTCATAAAATTTCGAAGATATACGTACGTAAATTGCAGTAGGTACTGGGAGATGAAGAAGCTTGCACAGGATAGAGTAGCATGGAGAGCTGCATCAAACCAGTCTCAGGACTGAAGACCACAACAACAACAACAACAACAAACAACGTACGTAAATAAATAAAAAATTTGTTTCATTCATATGTTTGTTTATTTGCATTGTCTTTAGTACCTAGTATTTCTCTTTTGTATGATATGCAGCAAAACAGCCTCAAAGATGTAACTCAACTCCACAAGACTTGCACGTTAGGTTTATTGTTCTCCTTTTTTTATTTTTGAAACATACATGGCAGTTCCTTCGCTTTCGTTTATTCATTTCGGAAATAAGTATTAGCTGGTGTTGCTTTATGTGTCCGGAAAAATCTGTCAACAGGATCATGATGAGACGTACGCGATGTAGTGGCAACCCCCAAGTCAGAAGCAGGCACATGATCTTTTATCCACGAAGCAGACACTTTCAATAAAAAGTCGTAAAATCGTAGAGTCTTGTGGTCTGTATTGACATATTGCCATGTCCGGAGCGCACTAAATAATGCGCAATTAAAGAAGTACATACAAACCTTTTTTGACCATTTTATAGTTTTTCTATATATAGGATAACAACCCAAATATTGGTCTCCCTGATCCACTCCTTTCATGTATTTGTTGTAGTCTAATATACTTCAAGGTTTTTTAATTGTGTAATTGGTTTTTCTACATTTTCTTTGAGTGATCATTATGTATTATAGTGGCATTATGTGTTATAGCTATCATTAGGATCGTTTTAGTTTTCGAAGCTCTCCATACCTGTGCGAGTACTTTCCGTTGAAAAATGGTTCAAATGGCTCTGAGCGCTATGGGACTCAACTGCTGTGGTCATAAGTCCCCTAGAACTTAGAACTACTTAAACCTAACTAACCTAAGGACATCACACACATCCATGCCCGAGGCAGGATTCGAACCTGCGACCGTAGCGGTCGTGCGGTTCCAGACTGTAGCGCCTTTAACCGCTCGGCCACTCCGGCCGGCTTTCCGTTGATGACAAGCTTCAAACACATTGACTATTTCGGGCTTTAATTTTTCCGGAAATAAAATATTTTGACCTATCGTTCCACAAACGCGAATTTCTTTTCAAGTAATTTCTCTGCAAGTTCTACGCTGTTATAATAATTATCCATGTAGAGGTGATGCCACTTTCCATCAGAAGGTGTCAATAGTTGCATCACTGTTTTTGCTAAAGATTGACCAGCGCCGGAATTTATCTTGAATGAGGAAATGTATGCCGTACTCTAAACACACAGCATCCGAATGAGTAGGCCATATTTCGTAATTTTCGCCGGATTGTAAACTTTGAAATGTAACGGTCCACGCCACGGTATGATTCCTTCATCAATTGAGATGTTTTGACTTGGATTATAGGTTTCTTTAAACTTTTTGGAAAAATAATAAATTACGAATTGCACTTAGAAAAGCCGGTCGGCATTATCCGGTTTATTGTTGTCAGAAAAATGTAAAAATGATAATATTTGTCTGAATCGGTTGCGGGACATCGTTTTGCGAAATATCGGTGTGTCTATCAACGGATTCGTTGAGCATAATCATCGATCCTAGCTTTTTTTACAGTTCCCACAAGGATAGCAAGCCCAAACCATTTTCTAAGTTGGGGTCCCGTAACGTCGACAAATTCGGCAATTTTAAATCCAGTTTCCTCCTATTGCAATTCTGACTGTAGTACTTGTTGGTTTCATTGCTAATATACTCAAATAGATCGTTCCCAATATATATTTCTACGATATCCTCGACGCTCTGTGTATCTTTGGGAAATATGTGTAGACTCCGAGATCCTTCAAATTTATTATTGGTCCTCGGTAAATCAAAGTCGGACCACTGTGCACTGTCTTCTTCTTCCGATTCATCCGAATCAGTTGGCAACCGTAGCGTTCACCGAATTCTTCTTGGACGTATTTCACTATCTTCCGACGATTCTGCTTCACTTTCATTTTTTTTTTCAATGTCTTCTTCCCAATCGGCCAAGTCATCCCGAACGTCAGACAAGACGACCGCGCAATCATCGTAAATAATCGTATCGTCTCTCTCGTCTGCCATGATGAAAGGGCACAAGTTCCTATAAAAACAAAAAACTTGTTGACTTGCGTAGCTTATTGTTACCTAAGCAAAACAGCAACAGAATGCACAAGATACTAAAGTGCTGTCGCCGGCCACTGAGCGATACTATGCGGACGACACCACTGTGATGTCGTCGGCCGTTGACCGCTATTTCGCGCACGACACCACTGTGGTGTCGCCGGACGGCATAGTGTTAAGGTTATACTTCAAAATGGTTCAAATTGCTCTGAGCACTATGGGACTAAACTTCTGCTGTTATCAGTTTCCTAGAACTTAGAACTGAAACATCCCCTTAGAAAATTTTTATGAATGACAGTGCTGATAAACCTCTTACATTATTTGATTTTCAAACAGCTGAGCACAACTGAACGTACTCAGACATTTCTCTCTTTACTTATTCTGATCTAAACTGACACGCAGTGTTTTTTAGTGCAACGCAATCTCACTTTCAATAATCCCTACAAAAGAATGGCGCTGACTAACAATAACCTATACCTTTCATGAATCACTTACCACACAAAAATCATCGTTACTCGAACTACTGCAGTACAGCGAGCGCAAAAGTCATCACACACACACACACACACACACACACACACATATATATATATATATATATATATATATATATATATATATATATATATCTCTTCCAGTCACATACAAAATCCTCTCTCAATGTCTTCTGAACCGAGCACAACAACAACTTGAATGGAAAATTGGCGAATATCAAGCAGGTTTCAGGCCAAATAGATCTTGCCCAGAACAGATTTTAGTCCTCAAACTAATTCTCAGACATCAAAAAATTTACAATAAAAAACTAGTTTGTACCTTTGTAGATTTTAGAAAGGCTTATGACTCAGTGGATCGTGAATCTCTTTTCCAAATTGTGAAAGAACAAGGCCTGGATCCTAAAACCACGGCAATTATCAGAGACACGCTAACTGGTACAAAATCAAAAGTAAAGTTCAGAGGAGAAATTTCAGAACCCTTTGAAATAAAAACAGGCGTGAGGCAAGGTGATGGACTCTCTCCGTTGCTATTTAACTGCGTTCTAGAAAAAGTAATACAAGAGTGGCGCGAACGAAAATTGGAGTTCAAAATTGACCAACCAGTGAAATTAGGACGAACAAATATTCGAATAGACTGTTTGGCCTTTGCAGACGACTTGGTTATTCTAACGCAGGACATCCAAATTGCTCAGAAACAAATAGAAATTCTTAAAGAAACAGCAGAAAGAGTAGGTCTCCAAATCTCATTTGAAAAAACACAGTATATGACTAGCAACAAACTGGCACCCAAACTTTTGGAAACTAAGTATGGAAAAATCAAAAGAGTTTCGCAATTCAAATATTTAGGTGAAACAATCTCAGAGACTGGTCTAGAAAAAATTGGAAATGAAATTCGTTGTCAAAAGATGGAGACAGCTTTTAGACTTACAAAAGAGATCTACAACAAAAAATGTCTCTCGAGGTACTCTAAATTGAGACATTACAACACGGTCATAAAACCAGAGTGCCTTTATGGGGCTGAAACGCTAATTTTAAACAGAAAAAAGGACATTCAAGAAATCCAAAAAAGAGAAAGAAAAGTAATCAGAAAAATTCTAGGTCCAAAATATACTGAAGAAGGAACATACAGGCTAAGAGCAAATAGTGAAATTCAACAATACACCAGCATATATTCGGATATGAAAAAACGCAGATTAAAATTTTATGGGCATATTAAAAGAATGGATGCTACCAGACTAACTAAACAAGTAGTGGAATACTACGAAAATCGAAGTAAAGCTAAATTTGAGACAATAAAATGGATTGCTGCTATAATAAGAGGACATGAAAGAGGCAGATATAAAACAAGATGAAATTCAAGACAGAAAATTATTTAGGCAAAAAATTCATGACTGGGTAGTTGGTCAAGCTGAAAAACCAAAGAAAACTGGAACCACATGGTCTGATGAAAGGAAAAGAGCTCATTCCGAGAGAATGAAAACAATTTGGGCAGAGAGAAAGTCTAAAAGAAAATAACTGAATGCCCCGTGATTGTACTTCGCGTGGTCCAGTAGGGCCCAAACGTGAATAATAATAATATATATATATCAGTTCAAGATACACAGTATTACAAATTTACTCTTTCTGATGGAAACACGTCCAGATCCTCCGGTCTCAAAATTCTGCCATCTCTCTCCCCACATCCACCACTGCTGGCGGCTCACCTCCAACTGCGCAACGCTATGCGCTGTTCGCATCCAACTACCCAACTCTACAATAGCAAATATTCCAACAATACCAACCAGCCACAGACTGCACACAGCACAGCCGGTGATTTTCATACAGAGCGCTACGTGACGTTACCAACATAAAAACCTAAACAGCCTACTTACAGGACTACTTAAACCTAACTAACCTAAGAACACCACACACATCCATGCCCGAGGCAGGATTCGAATCTGCGACCGTAGCGGTCGCGCGGTTCCAGATTAAAGTGCCTAGAACCGCTCGGCCACAGCGGCCGGCGCTTACACTTCAGCTAATGAAAGATGTCGGTGAGGTTGGACCCTTCTACCTTGTACTCTCTGTCATCCAGGTTTCTGTATACTTGATTACAGGGACTGTAAGGGTAATCAAGGAAAAAAAAAACAAATTTACTTAACGTTGTCAGTTTTTATTATTTTGTGCGCTGCCGCCAGTGTCGCGTACGGCGACCGTGCCAGACCAGTTCTTGAAGGCAGCGGGGAGAGAGCCAATAGCAGCCGCAGATGGCACCACGTGACACGCACGCCTGGGACCAATGGGCTGCAAGGCGGGCCCCGACCGCGATCCTCAGCAATAAAATATGAGCAGCGCGGCCGCGTCAGCCCTTTTTATTTTGTCCTCGGTTTTTTGCCTTGTGCTGATGGTCCGAGCGAAGATACCGCCGCTGAAAAAGTGAAAGGGAAACGCGAACGAGGGAGAGGAAGGCAAAACGACAGCGGAAAGCGGCAGCGCGAGCGGCGGCCGATCTTGCGCCGACCGCAGGCGCAGGTGCGGCGGGCAGCGGGCGGCGCCGTCGCTGCGCGTACGAATTTAAACTGCGCCTGAATTCTTTATTAGGCGCGGGGCGCGGGCCGCGTTTTTGGTCCACTTTCCTGCGCTGCGAGAGGCTCCGTTACTTATTCAATTCAGAGTGGAATTGGCTGGCAGAGGCCGCCGCAGGCCCGCCGAGAGAGGGCTTTTCGCTAAATAAAAAAAGCTAATGTGTTTAATGCTTGTAATGTTTTGTTAGGGCGGGACGGGCGGCGCGGCGGCGGCGTGAATTAATGAAGAGCGCAGCCAATGTTAAGTGGACGAGCTAAGTGGGCGCGGGTAATCTCGGCTGCTCGGCTGCGCGGCTCGTGTATTTTTCATTAGGCCGGGCAGCGCGCCTCTCCGGGGACCCGCCGCTCGCTACCTGCGCGGCCGTGTCACGGCGAGCGCCGGCTTCCGGCCGCCGCCGCTCCTTCACATACTCCTCGCTCCTCGCCTCGCCTCCCCCGCCCCCTCCACAGCTGGGGTCTGACGGACACGGCGGGGAAACGCTGCGACCCCGAGGACAGTTTCCTCCGAAACCAAACTTGACCTCACACATCATCCGTGGGGGGCTGTACTATTCAAAGCCTGCCTCACCGATAGATTCTTAAAATTTTTTAGTTTCTCGCGGGCAGGGACATAACTACAGTCGCGGAAACCCTAGATTTCCAGAAAGCCGTGCCCCCTGCAGACTGTTAAAGAAAGTACACTACTAGCCATTAAAATTGCTACACCAAGAAGAAATGCAGATGATAAATGGGTATACATTGTACAAATATATTATACTAGAACTGACATGTGATTACATTTCCACGCAATTTGGGTGCATAGATACTGAGAAATCAGTACCCAGAGCAACCATCTCTGGCCGTAATAACGACCTTGATACGCCTGGGCATTGAGTCAAAAGGAGCAGGAACAGCTGCCCATGCAGCTTCAACACGATACCACAATTCATCAAGAGTAGTCACTGGCGTATTTTGACGAGCCAGTCGCTCGGCCACCACTGACCAGACGTTTTCAATTGACATGGAAACCTCGAGAATGTGCTGGCCAGGGCAACAGTCGAACATTTTCTGTATCCAGAAAGGCCCGTACAGTACCTGCAACATGCGGTCATGTATTATACTGCTGAAATGTAGGGTTTCGCACGGATCGAATGAAGAGTAGAGCCACGGATCGTAAGACATCTGAAATGTAACATCCACTGTTCAAAGTGTCGTCAATGCGAACAAGAGGTGACCGAGAAGTGTAACCAATGGCACCCCAAACCATCACGCCGGGTGATACGCCAGTATGGCGATGACGAATACACGCTTCCAATGTGCGTTCACCGCGATCGCCAAACACGGATGCGACCATCATCATGCTGTAAACAGAACCTGGATTCATCCGAAAAAAATGACGTTTTGCCATTCGTGCACCCAGGTTCGTCGTTGAGTACACCATGGCAGACGTTCCTGTCTGTGATGCAGCGTCAAGGGTAGCCGCAGCCACAGTCTCCGAGCTGATAGTCCATGCTGCTGCAAACGTCGTCGAACTGTTCGTGCAGATGGTTGTTGTCTTGCAAACGTCCCAATCTGTTGAGTCAGGGATCAAGACGTGGCTACACGATCCGTTACAGCCATGCGGATAAGATGCCTGTCATCTCGACTGCTAGTGGTACGAGACCGTTGGGATCCAGCACGGCGTTCCGTATTACCTTCCTGAACCCACCGATTCCATATTCTGCTAACAGTCATTGGATCTCGACCAACGCGAGCAGCAATGTCGCGATACGATAAACCGCAATCGCGATAGGCTACAATCCGACCTTTATCAAAGTCGGAAACGTGATGGTACGCATTTCTCCTCCTTACACGAGGCATCACAACAACGTTTCACCAGACAACGCCGGTCAACTGCTGTTTGTGTATGAGTAATCGACTGGAAACTTTTCTCATGTCAGCACGTTGTAGGTGTCGCCACCGGCGCCAACCTTGTGTGAATGCTCCGAAAAGCTAATCATTTGCATATCACAGCATCTTCTTCTTGTCGGTTAAATTTCGCGGCTGTAGCAAGTCGTCTTCGTGGTGTAGCAATTTTAATGGCCAGTAGTCTACGAGCATATGGAGCAGGTTCCCAGATACAGGTGTGTGAGACACTCGAAGCTTTCTTAAGTTATATAAGAGGAGTTCAATGAGTATTGCACCCCTTTTTTTTTCCTCCATCGATTTCGGTTGGAAAAATGCGGAATTTGTTGTAGGACATCGTGGAATATCCTGCTTCAGCCTCTATAGTTTCATGAATTCGTGAAGTTCCGATTGGTGGTGGCGCTATACGTCGCCTCGAAAATGGCTTCTGTAACGGAGCTGCGTACCAAGCAGAGACCTGTGAGTGAGTTTCTTTAGGCGGAAAATGAGAGGGTCGCAGATATTCATAGGCGACTGCAAAATGCCTACGGAGACCTGACAGCAGACAAAAGCACGGTGTGTCGTTGGACGGGGTGTCTCGTAACGTCGCAACAGGGTCGCCCAAACCTGTCGAATCTCAAGCGTACTGGCCAGCCCGAGACACCTGTGACTCCTGCAATTTTGAACCGAGCGGACACTCTGATTCGAGGTGATCAACGGATCACAATGAAACATCTCGCTGCTCAACTGGACGCCAATGTGGGTGGTGCTGGCACGCTCTTCCACCACTCAAAGGTGTCTGCCAACTGCGTTCCTCGCCACCTAACAGCAGACCGTAAAGAGCAACGAAGGATCATCTGTGCGTAATTGTTTGCGCTTTACGAGGCTAATCGTGACAATTTTTTGTAGAACGTCGTCACAGGCCATGAAATATGGGTTCATCACTTCGAACCTGAAACAAAAGGGCAGTCCTCTGAGTGGCGCTACAACACTTCTCCTACGAAGGAAAAGTTCAAAACAGCACCCTCGGCTTGTAAACTCGTGACGACGGTCTTCTGGGATTCTGCAGTGGTTATTCTGTTCGATGTTCTCCGTCACTGTCCAACGGTCAACTCTGAATTGTACTATGCTACCCTCACGAAGCTGAAGAAACGACTTTGGCGTGTTGGTTGCTACAAAAGTAACTTCTCCTCCTCCATGACAACGCAAGACCTCACACAACTGCGCGCACCCGAGAGGAGCTCATAAAACTCCATTGGACTGTTCTGCCTCATCCACCCTACGGCCCAGATCTCATACCTCCCGACTTTCATCTGTTTGAAGGATGCACTCCGCGGGAAGCAGTACGTGGCTGATGGGGAGGCTATTGATGCAGGAAGATGTTGACTCTGATGTATACAGTAGAACGGTACCATGCGGGCATACCAGGCCTCCCTTCAAGTTACTGTTGTAAGGCCGTCGCATTGAACAAAGATTATGTTGAAAAACAGGGTTTTGTAACCAGAAGAGTGGAGACAAATACAGTATATTGTAATTTTGAATAAAACCAACCTGCTTTCAGAAAAAAATGTGTTGCATTACTTATTGAACGGCCCTAGAAACAAATCCAGTACTTTGTGCTCGACGGAGAGTGTTCATCAGAGATAAGGAATCGTCAGAAGTGCCCCAGGGAAGTGTGATAGGACCACCTTGTTCTATATACATATACATATATACATATATACTTGACGGACAGGGTCAGCAGCAACCTGCTGCTGTTCCTGATGGTGCTGCGATGTACGGGGAAGTTACGTCATTGGGTGATTGCAAGAGGATACGGAGTGGCTGAAAAAGGGCTCTGAGCACTATGGGACTTAAAATCTGAGGTCATTAGTCCCCTAGAACTTAGAACTACTTAAACCTAACAAACCTAAGGACATCACACACATCCATGCCCGAGGCGGGATTGGAACCTGCGACCGTAGCGGTCGCGCGGTTCCGGACTGAAGCGCCTAGAACCGCACGGCCACAGCGGCCGGCGATAAGGAGGGACTTAGATAGAATTTCTGTTCGCTGTGATGAATGGCAACTTGCTCTATACGTAGTAAAATGTAAGTTAATGCAGATGAAGTGGAAAAACAATTACGTAGTGTTTGAATACAATAATAATGAAGAGTTATTTGACAAAACCACATCATTTAACGTTTAGGCGTAACGTTCCAAAGCGATATTAATTGGAAAGAGCACGTAAGAATGGTAGTAGCAAAGGCTAATGTCGACTTCGATTTATTAGGAGAATTCTAGGAAAGTGTTGCTCATCTATTTCGGAGGTGGCTCGTAGAACGCTTGTGATGCCCATTCTTGAGGATTAGTCGAATGTTTGAGATCTCCAACAGGTCGGATTAATGGAAGATATCGAAGCTATTCAGAAGCGTGCTGCTAGATTTTTCCCGGTAGATTTGATCAACTCGCGACTGTTACGGAGATGCTTCTTGACGCAAATGGCAATCCCTGGAAGGAAGATGACGTTCCTTTTCGCGAAACACTGTTGAGAAAATTTCGAGAACACGCATTTGCAACTGATTGATGAACGATTTTAATGCCACCAAAGGGCATTTCGCGTAAGGACGGCAGTGGCAAGATAAGAGAAATAAGTAATTGTTCCTCGCTTCCTTCGCGAGTGGAATAGGAAAGGGAATGACTAGTGGCGGTATAGGGTCGCCACTGCCATACACCGTGATGTGGCTTGCGGAGTTTGTATGTGGCTCGCAAGATATTCCCCTCCAGTGAGTGCTTCCCCCTCCAACTCTACTCGGTTGGTGTCGTCACGGCGTAGCTGAAGCCCTCGGTTCGTTCGTTTATCAGCAATCAAGTGGAGCAGCGTTTCTTCGACTTCGAAGAGGCATCTCTGTTTCGTTAGTACAATCGCTCTACGCTTTTCGTTCAGATTGACTCTCCATAATATTGCGCTATCACTCAAGTTGTTATTTTATTTATTACTGTGGCTATCATTCAGGTTTTGAGTCTGATTATTTCTATGTCTATTTTTCTATAACGGTTCTTAAGAGTACTTGTTTGCACACAGTTTCGATGGAAAACTTCGATGTTTAATATGTTGAAAATCCGCGAGTCAAAATAAAGGTCTCAAGACGAACTATGCCCTTTTTTCGATAACTTATAAAAAAGGTATAAGAGTTGCATGAACCATCGAATCTTAAAGAAAAGAGTTTCACTGCATTGAATGTCGTAAGCTTAAAATTTGCTACAGCTCAGAAATGCGTCAGAGACGGCTTACACGTAAAATAATTTGCAATAGAGACGGCTAAATCATTTGGCTCGATGATGCCGCCGTACATTTTAAGACAGCAGCTTTTCCACGTAACACTGTGAATTTATGATGTAGTACATGGAATACAACAGAAAAGTCAATAAAATTGCAAACTGTTGGTCCTACTTTTGTGTGTGGACGAGAGCATCGGTCGAACACATCTTACGAGGGGAGGCCGCGACGTTGGGATCACAGTTTTACTTCAAACTTTGTACACCGTTAGTTGGCCATTAAACGACATAATGTGCAAGTAGTAAGGTGCACTACTCTGGCTATTCCTAGAAAATCGCAAGAGACGTTTTACGCGTCTATTATGTTACTGGTGTAGCTGTGCGTAGGTACCGACCTTTAGAGTTTACGGTGGTTAAGTGGTTAGCATTCGAGCTACGTAAGATGAACTTCAATGAAGCGACGGATCGACTCCTACTGAAATGTAATTTTTAATCTATAGTTTTTCATCGCTGGTCATATTCTTTAATTTATATGACATTTGAGAGGTAATAAAATTTGAAAAAAACCGCTTGTATTTGAATAAAGTTTTAGTGAATTACTATTTTTAATTAAATTTAACTATTAGAACAAACATATTTATAACCGTCGACAAGTAAATGTAGAAATGCATAAAGTCTTCCTGAAAATTATGCCTGTCGTGATCTGCCGTAATCCTTTATACATGCAATCTGGTAGGGTACCCGGAAATACTTTGCTCCTCGACTGTTCGGGCTGCAGACACAGAGGCAGGCCCCATTTGGCAGTCAACCAGAGTAGCGGTGAGACGTTGCTAATATAGCCTAGAATGAATAGTGTAGGTGCAAATTTTTTGTATATTACGGAATTTACATTTGCATTTCAAAAACGAAGGTTTGAGTGGGAGTCGAACAGTCGCCTGATACACGTTCATCCTACGAAGCTCGATCTCTAACCATTATTACGTAAGTTACATAACGGATACAGAAACTTTTCTTGCGATTTTCTCGGAACTGCCAGAGTAGTCCACATCACTACTTGCACATTATGTTATTCTAATGGCCAACTAGAGTTGTGCAAAGTCTGAAGTAAATCCGTGACACCAACGTCGTGGCCTCCCCTTCTTAGTCAACTATTAATTTTTCTCGCGTAATAAAGGAGGACTTTTCTGTTCATGTAGAGTTACACACTTTAGTTCCGACGCTCAGAGGAACAGATTTAGATATTTTAATGCAGTTAAAAAGTGTGTTGGTTGTTTTAAAAATGCTCTACAATTTTTGTCGATGGTACACAAGCTGTGGTCGGTACTAGAGAAAATACCTTCGTTGACTAGTTAAGAAAAGACGGAATAGTTTAATTTTTCATTGCATTATTCACCTGGAATCACCATGTGGGAAAAGTCAGACTGCTGTCCACAATGAAAAAGTAACGAAATTTATGAACAAAATACACATAGGAAATCGATATATATCTCACTGCAAACTTAGACAGTTTTTGGAACAAGTTAGGGCGGAATGAGGAGACATACTTCTTCATTTCGAAGTTCGTTGTTTGAGTGCAGGAAGATGTTTAATTGGTTACTTTTGCACTTAGAATATAACTTTTCAAGTTTTTTGAATAGAGAAGTAAAATCATATAATACGGAATTCGAAGATGAGCTGAATGATTCACTTTCTTATGAGAATAAGCATTTCTAGCACATTTTACAAATCATTTACATGATTTGAATTTACGCTTGCAAGGAAAGGACATACGTTTTGTGATATTTTAACGGATATTGATGGACTCCAGTGTAAAGATACGTTGGTTAAACTACATATAAACAAGGGAAATTTGCGCTACTTCCCGAGTTGCTGTGAATTGAAACAAAACACAAGTGAGTAAAAATTTGAAGATTTACTTCCATCATTTGTGAAGTCTTCAATAGTTTCATAGTTGTTTTCTGTTTTATAGAGCCGGATATCATTTAGTTTCATAATCCAATGAAAATTTGTCTTCTTCAACAAGAAGTTTGCAGGTTACACAATGATGCATTCATACTACCCAGAACAAAAATAGATGCTGAAATTTTTAAATTATGCCACAATATCACTACCTAAAAATCACAGACTTCACTCTTAAAATAAAATCTTTGAAACGTCAACACCGTTTCGCTTCAACGCAAATTGAAGTGGAATTGCAGACCTTGTCAAGACCAAAAATAATCCAGCCTAAATATTTAAATATCTGTTTAATGTAAATACAAGAGTTTAAGACAAATAATGTAACAAAGATCAACGTTTCGGCAGTGTATGTCTTTTGGGCTTTGTATTTAGGTAGCTGGTATTACAGAGCTTACGATCCATGACGACTCACGTCCGGCGTGGCCGTGTCGGGGCTAACAGTAAGACTGTAACTTGAGCTAAACTCTCCGTCATATTTTTCCCAAAGAATGAGATATTCATAATTGTTTGCATATGAGTCACGATTCGAGTGGAGATTTCTAACTAAATATATTGAAGAATTCGTCGTAAACATGGGTGGCTGCTCATCTGTGAACTGCGCTAATCACTGCAAAAACAGTTTTCACATATTTAGATTTGTATGCGATCCCGAACGAGGATGGGCCATAAATTACCGCAGAGACAGAACCAGGGCTTGGCGCTCAATTGTGTACTGTAGGCTTATTTTAATGAAAATACTTTGAACATGAAACCAATAGTATACAATTGCGTTTCTTCCTCGTGTCTAAAACTGTACTGAAGCATTTTGTCTCAAAGTTTTCGATTCCTGAAATATTTTCGAAATTGGCAAAATGGGGGAGGAATGTTTATTGTGATGTATTTCTAAATCTTTATCATAAACAAGTATACACAAACTGAATTATAGTTAACCCCTACTCCTTATATAGTACGGTAGGATGAGTGACAATTAAGATATTTTTATAGCGGTTTGGTCATTGTGAGGGAACCTGGACAACTAACATAACCCTGAAAGAATACTATTTTGACAACAAGTCATCAAGCAACAGATTCTTTTCACTGCAACATGAAACAATATGTTTCCCCATCTGTACAACGTACAATAAAGTCGCATTTCTTAAAGTACTTACTTAAGCTTAAAAAATAAATACCACTTTTGCAGGTGCCCGTATACGGGCAAAAACTAAAAAATAGTCCCAGGTTATTGCTGCATAACACTCATGTTTGAAGATATTGCTACCGAGTTCTTAAATCATCACTTTTAATATTTACAAATTACTACGCAAATTCCTAGCCTACATTTCTATAGACGTGTAATATTGTATTTCAGTTTTTCGTTTGTATGAAAAGGGCACTTAAATACCTCTATACCCGTTAATTACTGGTTGGTACGCTTTATACATGTAGTATCAAATATTTTAAAAGAAATATTGCAAAAAGTTGAGTGAATAGGTTTACCCACCCACAAAGTAAACATTGCTCATTCCGCAACTCATAGTTGGGGAAAACATGGCGGATGATTCAGCCTATTATATAGGAGCTCTAGTCGGGACTGTGACGTCACCGCCCGAGTCAAGTTGGAGAGAGAAGCACTCGCTGGGTGGAAATGGTTCGTGAGCTACGCTTTGCTTGGTTTGATGTTGACGTATAAGTAGCTACCAAATAAAAACGAGACATATGGGAAAAAGTAAGTAAACTATTTATTATTTCAAAAAATCGCCATAACTGTTAATGTATTTATCCCAAAGCGAGAAAAGAAGGTAAATGCCTTCATGGAGAAATGTTTGCGGTTGCCTACGGAGCCATAATTGTACCCAGGAGTGCATCTCTGTCCGAAGCAAATTTGTGGCCACGAATGTCTTTCTTCAAGGCTCCAAATATATGGAAATCACCTGGGGGGAGGTCGGGGGCTGTATGGAGGAAAGGTGGGCCTGCCGATATGTAGCCAAGGTTGTTTCGACTATGATGCACAAGTTTCGCTGGGAAGCCCTTGGACGTCCTCCATACAGTCCCTATCCCTCCTTATCCAGTCTGCATATTTTCAGAGCCCTCATGGAAGACATTCGTGGCTGTCGGTTTGCTTCGGACGAAGAGATGCACGCCTGGGTACAATAATGGTTCTGTAGGCAACCGCAAACATTTTCCCATAACGGCATTCACCGTCTTATCTCACATTGGAATAAATGATATAGTCATTTTTGAAAGGGCGTTGCACCGAAATCTTAAGTTTTCAGGAACGAAGGAAAACATCCCGCAGGCGAGTATATGGAATGTAACAGGATGGGCTTTCCACTGTTTAAAGAACAGAATGAAATGGATACTTTTACAATACTACAGTTGTTAATTTTGCAATCTCTTTAGAAAAACAATAAGTCTAAAATCTTGTATTGAGGTCCTTTTCTTGAGGAAGGTGGTCAAGTTGCTTTAGTGGTGTTTTAAGTGGCTTGTTTTCTTACCCATACAGTTCCACAGCATTATAACTCTAATCAAAGTACTTAAAAATGATTTCATTGATCCTTATCAGCAGAATCAGCAGCAGTAGCAGCAGCAGAGGTACGTACAGGCCATTTCATGAAATCGTCGTAGAAATACGTATATTCATGCTGAATGTAATCAATCAGCTAGTTCAGATTGTACTTCACGCAAAATCCATGAACTATATTTGATCCTCCGCACTGCTGTAGCCGGGACTTGAAGTTCCCTAAATACTCGGCGGGCGTTAGGATACTGAGCAAAGCTCTCATCTCGCTGATGTGCTCGGCACAGCGAAACAGTGCAGCAGAACCAGTGTCCTCTGCCTCCCCACTGCGTTTTCTGCGTTTCCGGAGCGAATCTGTGGTGTCGTGTCACCGCATACGCCTGCCGTTTATACAGCCCCGCAGACTCCGCTGTAAGGCGGGTAGCCTCTGTGCCCCGAGAGATGCGCACACGAACGAACTCAGTGCACAACACATTTAACAAAACCACTAGATGGTAAATTAATTCTTGCTGTACCCGTATGGGACTTGTAGTGTTCTTACAGAAGGGTCTCTCACCTCACTAGAATCACTGCTTGAATATCACAGAGAACCCCTTGAGTGAGAGGTCGCAAGTTCGATCTTTAGTAAGACTCTCCGGAAAGTGTTGTGTTAACAATTATGACAGGAAAAATATTAGCTGCTAATAACTCAACATGCGCATCAGCAGGGCGACAGAAAATGAATGCCCAGGAGGTGCCGAGATCAACCTTCTAAGGGAAGTTTGATTACACAACACAAAAAAGGATGTCGTCGACATCCAAGAAATGTTCAAAACAAATCACTAACTTGTACCACGAACAACGGATGAAAAAAGGCGCGCCACAGTGATCACAAAGGTTCGGACCATCAAGATCGAAGGTGAACTCCAAGGGAGTTACAAACTGTGCAGGACCTTCAGTTAGGTATCCACTTTTAAAGGATGCATATAGAATCATATTGGTGTAATGGGGTGATGAGAAATGATGGAATTTGACGGCATGCAACCGAATGCGAAACAATCTGCCGTGGAACTTATCGTGAAATTGACTATCCTCTAAGGAGTAGCTACAGATATTGCGATCATATATTTTATAGGCACAAAAAAACATCCAGAGGCTGAATCAGTCCAATGATCACACGTGGTATGAACTGCGATGTCACACACTTTTCAGGAGGGATAGTCTGCTCCAAAGGAGTGTGATTTTATAGACAAGTTATTTTTACCAGTTACTGGCCAGATGCAATCTTCGTAACATAATTGAGTTCTTCCACTCTTGCTTGCTGTTACGTAAATATTCCCTACTGCCCTTGCAAGATCACACATGCGAGAAGGATTTGTAGGGGGCAGAGCGCATCCAGCTTCTCACAACACAATAAATAACTTTCCAGCCAATTTAACTTCCAGATTAATAGTCAGCATAATTGTATATGAATTCGTTAAGGCATTGATGTTACTTGATCTTGATACAACTTTCTTGCTACCTCTAATTTCCATTGCTTCTTTCATCTGCATTTCCTCTTGAAATCCCGATTGGTTCGAGTTTAAAACAAATTCCTTACTGGATGAAAGATACGTTTGTTCACCTACAAGTTTTCGGGTCGATTCCGCAGTTTGCTCTGCATCGTCAAATTGACGCTCTCTTCGAAATTTGATTATCTTACGTGTTCCAATTCTGTAACAGTCTTTGAGGTTGTGCAACCATTTGCTGCTTCCCTCGACATCACTCTAATGTATGTAATGCGAAATTTGATGTGCGTGACGTAGTATATCTGTATCATGCATCTCCCGTAAATTAAGTCGAGCGTCCTAGAAACGTGCCAACATCGGTTTCGTGACAAGTGCGCCTTGTCCTCCCTTGAATATCAATAGTTTTTCTTATGCACTATACGGTCATACTGCTGCGGACTTATTCTAAATCGGTTTATAATTATTTCCCGTTTCTTTACTATCAATTGAGTGTCGTTCATGTACGTAATTATGTTTAGTACGCCGTTCTTGGACAACGATTGTCCTTTACTACGTTTCACTGGAGATGGGATTTGTACTCCTCATATACATTGTCCGCGCAGTCGAGCGTATACGACATCACACATTTCACTGATTCATCTTGCTGAAACGCTAATATTTCATCTGCCAATTCTTTCTCACTCCGAAATTCTTTAAGTTCCTTTCTGACGAAATGTCAACTTTGCCAACTGTTATTGTAGATATAATGCAATGTTTGCTTTGTTTATCGTTGCCATTGCTCTGCTTTGTATCGACACCACTAGCACTGTAGCGAGCTACTCGTCGACTCTTCAGTTCAACTACGCTCCGTGGTATCACGCTGTGCTCACCATTTTATACATTCAGTTCCGCCCACCGTTGCCATTAGCAACCAACATCGTGGTTGCATGGTAGAAAATATGTGGGGCGTCGAACGCCGTAAATGTCATTGGCCTTTTGCTACCTCGCACTCAAAGGATTTCTTGTCAGCTCACAGGAGGACTGTGCGTGCCCTTTTCCTTTCACAGGACAGAATGCTTTTTTCCTCCTATAGTTTTGCCCTGGCGAAAGTCAAAAGCCGAGTGAATACCTGACTGATCTGCGATCTTTTGTCCCAGTCTCAACGAACCTAAATTCCTCAAAAAAAAAAAAAAATGGACTGGTTCCGGATCACAGCTATTGATTACGAACATGCTATGGGCATTTTGTGAACATACATCGATACATGTCGCATTTTTTTATTTTCGTACTTTCCTTTTCTGTGTTAGTTTCTCCTTCCTTGGCAGCAATAATGTCCCTTTCCGATTGGGCCCATGTGATGATGATGATGATGTTTGGTTTGTGGGGCGCTCAACTGCGTGGTTATCAGCGCCCGTACAATTATCCAATCTTTGCTCAGTCCAATTTCGCCACTTTCCTGGATGATGATGAAATGATGAGGACAACACAAACACCCAGTCATCTCGAGGCGGGTGAAAATCCCTGACCCCGCCGGGAATCGAACCCGGGACCCCGTGCTCGGGAAGCGAGAACGCTACCGTGAGACCACGAGCGGCGGACTGGGACCCATGTCACTGCTGCGGTTCCTCCAACCCAGCTGCGACCCTAGTCGCGACTTCTGTGGCTGTTAAGATTAATACGGACTATTAAAAAAAGTGCGTGTTGTGAGAAGTAGCTTTACGGGATTTCTAGACAGGTTGCATTCATCGTATGGAGTTGTTCAAACAAAAAGGAATATGTAATTCTACATAAAGGCTGGAATACCTTCCTAAGATGACCATAATTAGTATCTCTCACAAAAACTCTCCTAATAACGCATTTTCTTTCACAATATCGTGTGGATTTTGGTTAATTGATTACTAACGAGACACGTTAAAATTCTCTGAGTAATAATGATAAACTGATCATCTGTGAATGTCTGTCGCACGTTCAAAGGTCGTGTCGGATCAGAGAAGGAATTAAGCCGTATCATGAATCTAATTCATCAGACAACACGCAGTGGTAACACAAGATCCACTCCACCGTACGACGACGTGATTCAGTTTCCATTATTTTCTTTACAGGTGTTATGAAGTTCTTAAAAATACTTTGCAAATTCTCATACGTTAACTAAATCTTGGGAGGGGGAAGAGGTGGTATGACATTAAAAAGGATATTTCAAAGGTAAACATACGATTTATTACATGAGACGTTTTACGTTTGGGTACAAGTGGTTCAAATGGCTCTAAGCACTATGGGACTTAACATCGGCGGTCATCAGTCCCCTAGACTTAGAACTACTTAAACCTAACTAACCTAAGGACATCACACACATCCATGCCCGAGGCAGGATTCGAACCTGCGACCGCAGCGGCAGCGCGGTTCCGGACTGAAGCGCCTAGAACCCTCGGCCACAGCGGCCGGCGTTTGGGAACAAATGACAAGTAAAGCCTGTTATTGTAATTCAATATATCATCTCATAATATATCTGACCGTCTGGATATTATCTCAGCAGTAGTCTCCCTCTCGATACGGAATAACGTAAAACGATTAGACAGGAAAAAGAGAGTATGTGCGGGAGCTTGACTGTTGCGCAAAGAAACTTACCGTAGTGTTTACAAAGAATTGGGAATAATAAGCATGCAGTCTACATCTATCGGAGAATTCACTACAGGACGATTAAAAAAAACCATAGCGGCCTCCCACACGCATTTTTAAGCAAAATGTAGAGAAAATTTTTCACACGATTCTCGGATCATTGGCAAGCAAAATTATTACTGCTCTTGCGAGTACATATATTTATCGTTGAAATCTACTGTAAATGGATTAGCCACTCACCACGAGGTCTCAAGATCGAGCATATAACAATGAGATTCTGTCTTCGGCAAAATTGCTCACTCGGAAATATTCAACAAACACACGAATTGAAGAACAGGGGCAGAAATCACTACAGACGAAACTGGTCAAAATAAGTCCGAAAGGCGTTACTTAGCGTGGGTATCCAGTGGGACCAAGTGTGTGAAAATTGAATAACGAACAAAGCCCGAGCGCAAAGTCAAAAACGGCTCAAAACTAATTGAATTCCACGCGCAATAAGTAAGAATATACGCAAAGAATTTGTAGGGGAACAGGAAAATGATGAGACTTTCGAGTTTACTGATATCCTAACTGAAACACATAGCGATTTAATCTAATTTAGTGTCCACTAGCAACACACATACTTACCGACTCTACGACATAAAGTTAACCTCTGCCCTTGTTCAGAGCGGAGGTCGAATTTTATAGGAGAGGGAGGTGGCACCCGTTCCACTGGCTATGAGGATCGGCAGAAAAGCCGATAGAACTTACTTGCTGGTTAAGGGCCCCATACACGAGTGACGCATCGGAGCGATCCGGTGTATACGATATCGCCTGCAGTCAGTCGCTCGAGTCGACACACCACACATGAGTGATTTGCCAAGCGATTTCAATCAATGTTATGAACGTCAATGTGTCGAAAAGTTCTGATATGGAAAATGAACTATGTTTACCAAGAGTTGCCATTGATTCCCGTATCCCCTCGTGTGTGGGGCCCTTTAGCAGGCGACTCGAACTAGGCGGGAAAGCCCGTGATTCGCTAAAGTTGATTTAGGGACACCAGAAATACATGAGATGCGAAATTCTAGACGTTGGTACTGCTACTTTGGAGAATAAGTAAAGCGATTTCTTTGGCTTCTACAAAGCATTCAAACCACTCACCCATGCTTTCAAACCAAACGGTCACGGTGGGAAAAAGAGACGATAGCGACTACATGAGAGATACTGCTGCTTTTAAGAAAAATATATACGCCTATATCCCCTCAAGTATCGGTGTGATTTTGAAGTAGCAAATTAAAGGCAACAAGATCATACCACCACAAGATTTAAAAAAATGAAATAAGTTATGTAAGGAGTGCAAAACAGGCGCACGTCTTTCACCCTTCTTTCTAGGCATTGGAAATATGGAGACAGTAGGATCTTTCACAGCTTGTCCTGAATTTTTGTTCTCTAAATGCTATAGTAAGCTTTCGTAGAAATAAAAACTTGAAATAATAATAACCTTCCGCAGAAATAAAAACTTGATGGAACCGTTGCTGTTCACGATATGTTTAAATCACCTCTTGTATAGTCTGCAGCTGTTTAAGACAAGAAGAGAGAGGTGACATCCTTAGAAGCTTGCTCCTAAATACAAAGAGACTTCCAGAAGAGTAGTGTCTAGTGCACAGGAACCACTATTGCAGTCCCGAAAATGTTCCTACGTGTGTCGTGAGTTTCTAATGCAACCATTGTCAATGAGACTAATGTCTCCATCGTTTTAGTAAGGAACTATGCGGCAGGGATTATTATTCATAATTTGTATAATGAAAACAAAAGATCTGTATTTCTGATTAAGTAATTGTTGTTATTTAAGTGACACTATAAATTTTTTCACGAATGTAAATACATTTAGACAACATGAGCAAATATTTATTTTCATAAAACTAAGTAAGGAAATATCTCACTACGCTATTGCCTAACTATTCTAGCAAAGAAACCAGCATTTATATCCACTCGTTAACAACTGAATTAGAGACGGTTGCTCGGTTCTAACGAGAACGCTCATGTCGCCACGACAAATGGAATAATTCGACCTGACAAGTCTCTGAGATGATGTCATACTTTGTACACTCCTGGAAATGGAAAAAAGAGCACATTGACACCGGTGTGTCAGACCCACCATACTTGCTCCGGACACTGCGAGAGGGCTGTACAAGCAATTATCACACGCACGGCACAGCGGACACACCAGGAACCGCGGTGTTGGCCGTCGAATGGCGCTAGCTGCGCAGCATTTGTGCACCGCCGCCGTCAGTGTCAGCCAGTTTGCCGTGGCATACGGAGCTCCATCGCAGTCTTTAACACTGGTAGCATGCCGCGACAGCGTGGACGTGAACCGTATGTGCAGTTGACGGACTTTGAGCGAGGGCGTATAGTGGGCATGCGGGAGACCGGGTGGACGTACTGCCGAATTGCTCAACACGTGGGGCGTGAGGTCTCCACAGTACATCGATGTTGTCGCCAGTGGTCGGCGGAAGGTGCACGTGCCCGTCGACCTGGGACCGGACCGCAGCGACGCACGGATGCACGCCAAGACCGTAGGATCCTACGCAGTGCCGTAGGGGACCGCACCGCCACTTCCCAGCAAATTAGGGACACTGTTGCTCCTGGGGTATCGGCGAGGACCATTCGCAACCGTCTCCATGAAGCTGGGCTACGGTCCCGCACACCGTTAGGCCGTCTTCCGCTCACGCCCCAACATCGTGCAGCCCGCCTCCAGTGGTGTCGCGACAGGCGTGAATGGAGGGACGAATGGAGACGTGTCGTCTTCAGCGATGAGAGTCGCTTCTGCCTTGGTGCCAATGATGGTCGTATGCGTGTTTGGCGCCGTGCAGGTGAGCGCCACAATCAGGACTGCATACGACCGAGGCACACAGGGCCAACACCCGGCATCATGGTGTGGGGAGCGATCTCCTACACTGGCCGTACACCACTGGTGATCGTCGAGGGGACACTGAATAGTGCACGGTACATCCAAACCGTCATCGAACCCATCGTTCTACCATTCCTAGACCGGCAAGGGAACTTGCTGTTCCAACAGGACAATGCACGTCCGCATGTATCCCGTGCCACCCAACGTGCTCTACAAGGTGTAAGTCAACTACCCTGGCCAGCAAGATCTCCGGATCTGTCCCCCATTGAGCATGTTTGGGACTGGATGAAGCGTCGTCTCACGCGGTCTGCACGTCCAGCACGAACGCTGGTCCAACTGAGGCGCCAGGTGGAAATGGCATGGCAAGCCGTTCCACAGGACTACATCCAGCATCTCTACGATCGTCTCCATGGGAGAATAGCAGCCTGCATTGCTGCGAAAGGTGGATATACACTGTACTAGTGCCGACATTGTGCATGCTCTGTTGCCTGTGTCTATGTGCCTGTGGTTCTATCAGTGTGATCATGTGATGTATCTGACCCCAGGAATGTGTCAATAAAGTTTCCCCTTCCTGGGACAATGAATTCATGGTGTTCTTATTTCAATTTCCGGGAGTGTATTTGGCGTAGGCGCGACAGGAGACCGCAGGGTTGGCAAGAACCGGATTATTATTTCATAGAGACCACATCGTGGGTCTCCTACACATGAGGCTCTTCAAATTCAAGGACGTGCAAACACTGTGCTTTCCACGTGTCACCTGTCAAGGGTGTACCGCCAGCACCTCGATTCCGAGAAACCAGCCGGCATCAAAGTCACCCAACGTGGATAGTGACAAGGGTTACCGTGGATTATAGCAGCCAACGTACGGGATACAATGCTTATGAAGCTCGGTAGATCAGTGCTGAACAACGATCGGCGAATAGCCATAGGTCACGGAAGCGATGAGCGCAACCATGACCTCTACCCACCGCCCATTACAAATCATTCAAATAAACTGGAGCACCACCACTGGCAGGGAGGAAGATAGTTTCTGCTGATGAGTGGCGGCGCAGGTCCCTGCATGTCAGCGGTAGTTAGTGCACGACAACGACGAAAACCAACGAGGCGATGCGTCATGTAGGCAGTAGGCAGAAGCGTCCTCGTGTAGGCGATGTTTGTATGTGATGAAATGGGGCAATGATTCTTCTGCTCAGCAGTGTGGGATCCGTACCAGATAGGGTTGATAGAAGAGATAGAGAGGATCCAACGGAGAGCAGCGCGCTTCATTACAGGATCATTTAGTAATCGCGAAAGCGTTACGGAGATGATAGATAAACTCCAGTGGAAGACTTTGCAGGAGAGACGCTCAGTAGCTCGGGACGGGCTTTTGTTGAAGTTTCGAGAACATACCTTCACCGAGGAGTCCGCCCCGGTAGCTGAGTGGTCAGCGTGACAGACTGTCAATCCTAAGGGCCCGGGTTCGATTCCCGACTGGGTCGGAAATTTTCTCCGCTCAGGGACTGGGTGTTGTGTTGTCCTAATCATCATCATTTCATCCCCATCGACGCGCAGGTCGCCGAAGTGGCGTCAAATTGAAAGACCTGCACCAGGCGAACGGTCTACCCGACGGGAGGCCCTAGCCACACGACATTTCCATTTACCGAGGAGTCAAGCAGTATATTGCTCCCTCCTACGTATATCTCACGAAGAGACCATGAGGATAAAGTCAGAGAGATTTTAGCCCACACAGAGGCATACCGACAATCCTTCTTTCCACGAACAATACGTGACTGGAATAGAAGGGAGGACCGATAGAGATACTCAAGGTACCCTCCACCACACACCGTCAGGTGGCTTGCGGAGTATGGATGTACATGTAGATGTAGATGCTTCGACAATAGTATGTGAGTCTTGATTTGGGGTGATTCTCGTTGTCTGTAGTAATGGAAGTAGACTGTTGAGGTCCCTGAACACCGGATGGTAAAAATGCACGGTCTGCCTGAGCCACACAGCCGTATCGTTGCCAAACGGCATAAGTGTCTTGCAGATTTCCAGTTTGGCGCAGAGCAGCCATCACGCCAAAGTCTACCGCAGGGGTGGCCAAGATTTCGGCTCGCGGGCCATGGAATAATAGGTGCGACTTCAGAAATTCTACTGTTGGTACCACCAATTTCTTCAAGTGCTCCATGCCTGTAAATTTAGGACAAAGTGCTTCTTGATGTACAGAACAATGAGTTCCATCTTTGTAATTTGTTAGTCTTTCATTGTCACGCAAAAGTTTAAATAGTTTTTGCATGCTATTATAACGTCGTTTCGTAGCATAAAAATGGTTCAAATGACTCTGAGCACTATGCGGCTTAACTTCTGAGGTCATCAGTCGCTTAGAACTTAGAACTAATTAAACCTAACTAACCTAAGGATATCACTGCCCGAGGCAGAATTCGAACCTGCGACCGTAGTGGTCGCTCGGCTCCAGACTGTAGCGCCTAGAACCGGACAGCCACTCCGGCCGTAGCATATAAGCACACTCGTCGCTTATGGGAATTGTGAATTATCATCCTTCTCGTGGCTTGTCCCCTTCCAGTTTTTTTATTCGGCTTTTTCTTGTTAAGTTTCCGAGCGGTGACAGCCAGTTAAGGTCACTGGCGAAATTAAATCTGGAACGAGAGATTTTATTTTGTTTAGATAGTAACTGCGTGATAGGACTGTCGCGCTTTACTGGGCGTGGGCCGCGTGTTGCGGCACAGCTACCTGTGCGACAAAAGCGAGTCCGGCCCGCTAGTGGCGCCACAGAGGATTCCCGGCGTTTCCACCTTTGTGGCGAGCGGGGTGTCTGGGACGTGGGGAGCGTCGCGGCTGGCACCTCACAAACAGTTTTAGTGCACTTGGGCGCGCTGTTCGCCTGCCAGACGACGCCAGACGGCTGCATTGTCTGCGGCGAAAAGGAGAAGTTTAATGTCAGTGTCATTGGGGGGGTCAACAGTAGGGCGTCCATGTAGACCACTGGCGTCCAACGGCCAGAGTCAGTTTCAGGCCTACACTTCCCCACGCATAGACCAAAAAACGCCATCTGATTGGTGGATCGGTGTGATATGTGCTGGCACAAAAGAGCGTCCTCTCACAATTGGAGATTTTCCTGTGTGGTGGGGACAAGGCGTTAATCCCTGAACGTCAAGACGAAGTGCGGAGTTCAGAGATTCGCTTATAGACGGCCAGTGAGATCGGTCGTGCTTCCCTTCTGGACCACCAGAGCGAATGTTACAGATGTTCACCTCTGGTCAGCTAGAGTGAAGGTGATCTCAAAGAGTCAGAAGTATTACTGTCACAGTAGTCCGGGCATAACCTGTCTGTTACCACTTGGTGACAACAGTCAGATTTGTTTGTCGTTTCCCACTGGCACTACTTCGGTCGTGTCTTTGTCCATGGGTGCGGACTGTCACTGAGAGCGGCTGCAACATCATCCCTGTGCTCTGAACTGTCGGCGCTCGTCCAGTCTTGCAGATGATAATATATTCGCAGCACCAGCGCAGTAGTCTAATTAATTTGACCCCTACCAGCTAACGCTATCGCCTTGTTGCCACAGACAAAAACTGCTTGGATGTGTGATCTGAATCAAGGGCTCTCATTCCCGATATACACTCCTGGAAATGGAAAAAAGAACACATTGACACCGGTGTGTCAGACCCACCATACTTGCTCCGGACACTGCGAGAGGGCTGTACAAGCAATTATCACACGCACGGCACAGCGGACACACCAGGAACCGCGGTGTTGGCCGTCGAATGGCGCTAGCTGCGGAGCATTTGTGCACCGCCGCCGTCAGTGTCAGCCAGTTTGCCGTGGCATACGGAGCTCCATCGCAGTCTTTAACACTGGTAGCATGCCGCGACAGCGTGGACGTGAACCGTATGTGCAGTTGACGGACTTTGAGCGAGGGCGTATAGTGGGCATGCGGGAGGCCGGGTGGACGTACCGCCGAATTGCTCAACACGTGGGGCGTGAGGTCTCCACAGTACATCGATGTTGTCGCCAGTGGTCGGCGGAAGGTGCACGTGCCCGTCGACCTGGGACCGGACCGCAGCGACGCACGGATGCACGCCAAGACCGTAGGATCCTACGCAGTGCCGTAGGGGACCGCACCGCCACTTCCCAGCACATTAGGGACACTGTTGCTCCTGGGGTATCGGCGAGGACCATTCGCAACCGTCTCCATGAAGCTGGGCTACGGTCCCGCACACCGTTAGGCCGTCTTCCGCTCACGCCCCAACATCGTGCAGCCCGCCTCCAGTGGTGTCGCGACAGGCGTGAATGGAGGGACGAATGGAGACGTGTCGTCTTCAGCGATGAGAGTCGCTTCTGCCTTGGTGCCAATGATGGTCGTATGCGTGTTTGGCGCCGTGCAGGTGAGCGCCACAATCAGGACTGCATACGACCGAGGCACACAGGGCCAACACCCGGCATCATGGTGTGGGGAGCGATCTCCTACACTGGCCGTACACCACTGGTGATCGTCGAGGGGACACTGAATAGTGCACGGTACATCCAAACCGTCATCGAACCCATCGTTCTACCATTCCTAGACCGGCAAGGGAACTTGCTGTTCCAACAGGACAATGCACGTCCGCATGTATCCCGTGCCACCCAACGTGCTCTACAAGGTGTAAGTCAACTACCCTGGCCAGCAAGATCTCCGGATCTGTCCCCCATTGAGCATGTTTGGGACTGGATGAAGCGTCGTCTCACGCGGTCTGCACGTCCAGCACGAACGCTGGTCCAACTGAGGCGCCAGGTGGAAATGGCATGGCAAGCCGTTCCACAGGACTACATCCAGCATCTCTACGATCGTCTCCATGGGAGAATAGCAGCCTGCATTGCTGCGAAAGGTGGATATACACTGTACTAGTGCCGACATTGTGCATGCTCTGTTGCCTGTGTCTATGTGCCTGTGGTTCTATCAGTGTGATCATGTGATGTATCTGACCCCAGGAATGTGTCAATAAAGTTTCCCCTTCCTGGGACAATGAATTCATGGTGTTCTTATTTCAATTTCCGGGAGTGTATTTGGCGTAGGCGCGACAGGAGACCGCAGGGTTGGCAAGAACCGGATTATTATTTCATAGAGACCACATCGTGGGTCTCCTACACATGAGGCTCTTCAAATTCAAGGACGTGCAAACACTGTGCTTTCCACGTGTCACCTGTCAAGGGTGTACCGCCAGCACCTCGATTCCGAGAAACCAGCCGGCATCAAAGTCACCCAACGTGGATAGTGACAAGGGTTACCGTGGATTATAGCAGCCAACGTACGGGATACAATGCTTATGAAGCTCGGTAGATCAGTGCTGAACAACGATCGGCGAATAGCCATAGGTCACGGAAGCGATGAGCGCAACCATGACCTCTACCCACCGCCCATTACAAATCATTCAAATAAACTGGAGCACCACCACTGGCAGGGAGGAAGATAGTTTCTGCTGATGAGTGGCGGCGCAGGTCCCTGCATGTCAGCGGTAGTTAGTGCACGACAACGACGAAAACCAACGAGGCGATGCGTCATGTAGGCAGTAGGCAGAAGCGTCCTCGTGTAGGCGATGTTTGTATGTGATGAAATGGGGCAATGATTCTTCTGCTTTCATCTCTCACGAGCATACGATACACGAATCAACTGTCTTAACGTGTACGTCTGTTCACCTAGAGCAACCCACAGGATGACGTCATAAGCCAATGTACCCATCGCTCCCGAAATGCGTCGGAATGGTTGGATCACATAAAGGACGTAGTGGTCCTTCGACATCTCCTCAATCCTTCCTCCCCCGCCTTCCCTCCGCCAATTCCCTACTCATCCCCAAACAGTCTCCGTGAGCTGTAAGTAGCGGCTGTGCGGTTGTGCATCACGGTGGCTTCCAAACGCTTTTGATGTGCCTTACGGCCCAAATCACGACGCGTATAAGGCGTCATGAGGATGGAAAGGCCTTTTACACTCTATTAGATATCTGTATCTACTTCAGTTACTTATATGTTTACAAATGGCTCTTCCCCACACTCCAGTCCGTACATCGAAGAGGCAATGACGGAAATAAAAGACAAGTTCGTAAGTCGGACAATAATTCAGCGCCAGAGAATGAGAATATCTATCATAAGATTCGCTGATGACATTGCTATTCTTAGAGAAAGGACATTCTGAATGGAATGAACAGCGCACTGAGCACAGAACGTGCATTAAGAGCAAACCGAAGAAGACGGAAGTAATGAGGAGCAGCTAAAACGAGATTATATGAATGCGTGGTGTCTGCTATTTCGCACATGTCCGAAAGAACAAACACCACGCATCTATATAATTGATTCACCTAGACGGACAATGTATTCACCTTCTTTAGTGCGATGCACTAGTACGACCGACCTCCTGCGGGAATCAGAGTAGCGAGCATGGAGGGAATGAACAAGGAATGCGGATAGGAGGCGCTCGGTGGAAGTGTGGGTCGGCCGTGAGGCGTATCGAGGTGCGATAACACTGTGTCCGAGATGTCGCAGTGGTTGACACACTTGCCTAGTAAGCAGGAGATCACGGGCTCGAATCCCAGTCCGGCATACGTTTTCACTCGTCGCCGCTGATTCCGCGTAATGTCCCAATGCATCGACATCTACATCATACTCTGCAAGCCACCTAATGGTGTGTGGCGGAGGGTACTTTCGGTACCACTACCTGATCCCTCCAAACCTTTTCCACTCGCCAATAGTGCGTGGGAAGAATGATCGTCGGTAAGCCTCTGTATTGGCAGCTGACATCAGTAATGCCTTTCCTTTCCTTTCCTTTCTCCCCCCCCCTCCCCCCCTTCACCACCACATATCACAAATGAGCTTAGTGAGAAATTTAACATCAAAAATGGGGATCACGAATTAGAGGAAGAGCGGAAATTCTGTTACATCTGAAGTAAAACAACGTCTTGAAAACGAAGCAAGGAGGACATAAAAATCAGACTAGGAGGGGCGAGGAGGGCATTCCTGGCATACACTGAAGTAACAAAAGTCAGAGGGTAGTGGTAAGCTCGTACACGGATGGCGGTAGTATTGCGTACACATGGCATAAAGGGTGAATGCATTAGCAGAGTTGTAATTTTTCCTCACATAATTCATGTTAAAAGGTTTCCGACGTGATTATTGCAGCACGATGGGAATTAACAGTCGCTGCGCTCGGTATTGTAGTTGGAGGTAGACACATGGAACATTCCATTTCGGAAATCGTTTGGGAATTCAATATTCCGAGAGCCAATAGTGTGCCGAGAATACCACATTTCAGGCATTACATCTCATCACGGGCAACACAGTGGTCGTTGGCCTTCACATAAGCACCGAGAGGAGCAGCGTTTGTGTAGAGTTGTCAATGCTAAGAGACAAGCAACGTGAAATAACCGTAAATGTCAGTGTGAGACATACGGTGAAATTCTCCGGTAGCATAGTGCGATAAAATCTGGAGTTAATGGGCTATGGCAGCAGAAGAGCGATGAAAGTACCTTTACTAAAGACACGAAATCCCCTGCAGCGCTTCTCCTGGTCTCGCGACTATGTCGGTTGGACTCTAGACGACCGGAAAATCGCGACCTGATCAGATGAGTGCACATTTCAGTTGGCAAGAGCTGTTGGTAGGATTTGAGAGTGATGCGGACCCAAGTTGTAAACAAGGCACTGTGCGAGCTGGTGGCGGCTCCATAACGATTTGGGTTGTGTTTACATGGAATGTAACGGGACCTCTGGTCTGTTCGGTCACTTGGAAACCATTGGCAGCCATTCATGGACTTCATGTTCCCACGCAAAGATGGAATTTTTACGGATGACAACACGCCATGTCACAGGGCCACAATTATTCGCGGTTGTTTAAAGAAAATTTGGAGCAATTCGAGCTAATGATATGGCCAACTAGATCGCCCGACAAGAATCCCTTCGAACATCTACGAGAGATAATCGAGAGGTCTGTTCGTGCACAAGATCCTGCTTAACGACACTTTCGTAGTTATGGCCGGTTATAGAGGCAGCATGGCTCAGTTTTTGTGCACGGGACTTCACTTGTTGAGACCGTGCCACGTCGAGTTGCTGCACTACGCTGGGCAACACGAGGTCGGACACGATATTAGGAGGTATGCCGTGACTTCTGTCACCTCAATGTGCATCGGCCTTAATCTGAGGAAGAGATCTCTGTCAAAACACGTCAGGAGCAAGGGACTGTGTGGAAGTAAATCACGGATGGTAGGGCAAACGGAAAAGAAGAGAATCGAAGCGTTTGAGATGCAGTGCTCTAGAATGAAGTTGAAAATTAGGTCGACTGGTGAGGTTCTCTGTAAATCAGGCGAGAAATTTGTTGGAAAACATTGACAAGGTAGGACGGCATATAGGACATGTTTTAAGACAACATGGAATAGCTGCCATGGTACCAGAAGGAGCTGTAGAGCGTGAAAACTATTGGGAAAGGCAGAGATTGGAATACATCAAAGAAATAATTGAAGATGTCGGGTGTAGGAGCTGCTGTGAGATGAAGAGATTGGCGCAGGAGAAGAAGAAGACGTGGCAGGACGCTTGAAGACAATCTAAGGACTGACGACCCAAAAAGAAAATATGCTTGTCTTTGGCCGTGAAGCTAACTTTGGAAGTATTCGCCGGCATCTATGACCGAGCGATTCTAGGCCTTTCAGTCCGGAACCGCGCTGCTGCTACGGTCGCAGGTTCGAATCCTGCCTCAGGCATAGATGTGTGTGATGTCCTTAGATTAGTTAGGTTCAAGTAGTTCTAAGTCTAGGGGACTGATGACCTCAGATGTTAAGTCCCTTAGTGCTTATAGCCAAATGAACCATTTTTTTTGGAAGTATTCCTTGTTTCCCTTAATCTCCAGCACCCTTGTTGTTTTTTCATGAAGGCAAACGCCTGTCGCTTGGTACAGGTTTCATTGCTAGACGGTATGAACAGTCCCCTGGTAGATCATAAATCGCTCATCCCAGTTCTGCGTCGTCGACTGCAAAAGTAGATCCTTATTTTTATTCCGGATGATATCTTGGAGGAATGTACATCCTGTGTCATTATCACTTTCTTTCCCTCCTATCACACCCGCAAATGGCGCTTGTGTACAACGACTCATCGCTTTTTCCAAGTCGTCACTCTCTCGACTGGTTTAATGCTGCCCTCAGCTTTTCCTCCCTTGTATTCCACTTGTGTTTCACCCTTACGTAGCTACTACACCCAGCGTGCTCTACAATCTGTTTTTCACGTTCTACCTTCTGTTTGCCCCTGTCTTTTTCTCCTCTACTGCTCTTCAGTATTCTGGATGCTGCAGCAGAGTCCATCTAACCTGTCTTCCACACACTTCTTTCCTCACCTATTCTTTCTAGCCTTAATTCATTATCTACTTTATCACTTCGCTTATTTTTAACATTCTACGATATTACAACACTACAGATGCTTCCGGTTTCTTCTTACCCGGGCTTCCGATGTTTTACGATTCACTTCCATACATTACTGTGCTATGGATGTGTACTTTCAGAAACTTTGACACTGTTCCATTAAGTTTCGGGTGTGCAGCCACAATAATTCTCCTCCTTCTTCTAATATTTCGGCTGTATAAAGTTCAGCCATATTCAGAGTGAGCCGCAAGACAGCCGAAATATTAGAAGAATAAGGAGAATTTTGCGGCTGCACACCCGAAACTTAATGGAACAGTCTTTGCGCCGCAAAAACCTGAAGATTCACACTTTGACACTGATTTGAAACATTTAGAAGTGGGAATAACATTGTTTAATCCGATGATTCTCATCGACAAGTGAACATTAGGTTGTAAGTTGGTTGACCAGTAATGCCTACGTATGTTTTGCAATGTTATAGAGCCAATACGCATGTATTTTGATGAATTTAATGCTGACTGAAAAGGTCGAAGTATGCTCGTTGACAAAGCTATAATTTATTTCAGTAGTGCCAATAAGGAAACAATGTTTATTTTCATAAATAACACAGACAGTTTACATGGGGAAATATTTAATTTCAGAGTCCGATAAGTTTGCAAACGGTGGTATGGATACTGAACTTTCGTCGTCAACAAGTGCTGCTTAAGCTGGTTTATGAGTAGCTCCAATTGCAAGCCATGAGTATTTTTAATCTTACACAGCAATTAAGCTACGATGTAGCACCATTTGCGTTTTGTTGTTGAAATTTTACATGTTTTGAGAAATAAAACAATTTTTTTTTTCGGAGAAAATTTCGAATTTTCGCCGCGATCAGAGATCCGTAATTTTACTTGCAAATTAGTGGTGCGTTTGTGTTTTGTGATCTTTAATTATTTACATAAATAATTTTAGTTCAGTGAAAACACTGTATTTTCGAGATGTCGACCTTTTATTTCCGTCTATTTTCACCATTGTCTTTGGCAATCGCTCATCTCTATCTTGTTCCACTATTGTCTTTGGCCATGGGTTATGTAAATATAGTTTGAAGGCCTCCTTGTTTGTTATGAAAACATGCAGTTTATGTGCTAAATCGCAATAAACATCTACAAAAAAACAACTTATTCCCATCCTATAATAGCAATTGGTCAGTTCGTTTGTCTACAACTACTTTGTGTGTTTTTACATGTTGTTTTGTAGAGTGCTATATTTAGATTTGTGGTATTATTTAAAAGCTGATTATGGGAACGGTCTCGTAAACTGACATGCGGCCGGGAGAGCGGTATGCTGACCACATGCCCCTCCGTATCCGCATCCGGTGACGCCTGTGGGCTGAGGATGACACGGCGGCCTGTCGGTTCCGTTGGGCCTCTCGAGGCATGTTCGGACGGAGTTTAGTTTAGTTGATTATGGGAAACAAAATCTGTATCTGTTTTAGAGATCCTTTACACAACCGTTGTAGCCTTATTCGACAGTTGTATGTGTAAATACCGTCGAGTAGGACAAAATTACTTGTAATAAAATATCAATAACTGTCAATAAGTATCATCGATTATACTTTTCTAGTGTAGATCATGTTGAATTATCTTCTGCCTCCCCCCCCCCCCCCCCGCTGCCTCCCCTCAAATAGATGCTTGCTGAGAAAAAATGTTACTGAAAAACTTGTAAAAATGTTAGGCAACGACATTTCATTCTATGAAACAACAGTAAGATAGCTTCAGATCGAAAATATTTTGACAGATATTTTAGACTTGGAGGTATCACTGAAATACTAGACATAAACATTTTGTGAGTGTGTGTTGCTAACGTGTTTTTTGACAAGATTTTGAATTAACACTCACATAAATATTATGTTGCTGAAGTATTTTTACCGACGTTTTCGATGTTCATTAAATAGTGTTACTTGACAAGGTTCATAAAACAATCTAGAAGTGGAAATATTTAATTTTCTGTTCTATTGTGCCTTACAACAAGTGTAGGCCTAACAATGGAGAGATCAACTACCTGCTAAGGATGTTATTTTTTAGCCACATGTGTTTTGTAACAATTTAGAATGGGAATTGCACTGTGCACTTAATTTAAGAATCCATAGTCATGTTTCAGGCAACAGTTTTGACGTGTGTGTGTGTGTGTGTGTGTGTGTGTGTGTGTGTGTGTGGACACGTTGTGACACTTTACATAAACATTGCATCTTAGTATTGTATTTAGATGTGGAAATACTGCAACTTAGATTCTTTATGCAGTTTTATGGATAAATACTTTTGAACATGGTGCAAAAAATTCAGATTGTTCACATATTTTTGAGCACAGTCAAGATGGCTGCTTTTGAGCTATATCGTGCTTGGCTGTCTCATTTTATTGGGCGCTACAGTACTAGGCTGTAATTGGCTGTTTCGTTTTAATGACTAACATAGAGTGGAGGGGAGGAATATGATGATATCACTGATAAGTAATGTGGCGTGGATGTGGTGTTTCTCGTGATGATGGTATAGTAGATACGATTCCGTGGCTTGCGACGTCATTAAATAAAGGAAAGTGTGATGGGGTGGCCGTAGCCATAATACTAATAGCTCTTCGAATTTCATCCAAAATGCTGAAAAGACCATCAGAGGAAAATAGTAGCAGTCATGATTCTGCTGCAGCGTTTTTGCTTTTTCATAATATCGAAGACCGCTCAAACAGAGCAATTTTCTTAGATGCTTCTAATTTGAAAATGGAATTCCTAAGAGATTTTATCAGCGTAAACCAGACGGTCAGCGTAACCACATTTTCAAATCCTCTAAATCTACTTTTCGAAAATGAATCTTTCCATTATTTAGTGTACGCCGGAGCAAAAATGACCTCTGGTATTTGATCATCTCCGTGATGTCTTTCTCGCGGTGCCAAACTTAGCGCAGGTGGCGGGAGACGGAAAAACGCGTTACGAGACGCGCTGCCAGGAAACAGCCGTCAACGCGTCGCAGGGCACATCAGTGGGAGTTGAAGCTCCTTTTACACGATCGACCTTCTTGTCTCAACTGACCACTCAAGACTAGTGAGCCTACTGCAGCGTCCCTGGCGTTTTATTGCTGTACTGAGTTTCGTCTCTTTCGAGTGGTCATTTTCGTTTAAATGTAAGCACAAGTTTGCGTGTGTTGCTGACTGCTATGCAGTTTCGCATCTGAACGGTGAAAGTGAAGTTACTAGGGACTATCCTTTTTACGAGCAAATCGAAATACAGTAACAACGTATAGGAACAAGGAGTGATAATAGAGGTTGTTAATGACCAAAGCAGAATTCATTGTGGTATTTCTTGTCAAAGGTCGTCAGGTAAATTTTTAACACTTTTCATAACATATACGTTTATTTGTTCGAGAAAATATATAGTTTAAAAAGCATCAAACAATGTCTACAACACATAGAATACCGATTTTTTATCTTTTGCATCTTTTTTTCTTTACAAGTGCCAAATAACATCGAAAATTATTTTTCTCGTCAAATGATTCTGACTTTTTCACTTTTTCACTGTAAAACGTAAATGCTTTTAGGTACTACATTTCTCTTGTAGGAAAACATTTGTAGGAAAAATTACCACGGCCTTGTGACGAAAACGAAGCAAACAACACACGAAAAATTAAGAAAAACGAAAGCACGAAATCCATTTCTATAATAGAGACCAGAACAAAATTAACTTCCGATGTCAGCAGACGCCGCCATAGTTCCTCATTTCTGCGCATGCGCAACATGCAGTGTTAAAAATGTTTAAAATGGCTCTTGGCACTATGGGACTTAACATCTGAGGTCATCAGTCCCCTAGACCTAGAACTACTTAAACATAACTAACCTACGGAAATCACACACATCCGTGTCCGAGGCAGCATTCGAACCTGCGACGGTAGCAGGAGCGCGGTTCCGGACTGCAGCACCTAAAACCACTCGGCCACAGCGGCCGGCGGAGCATGCAGCGTACTTGTAAATTTAAAACTGTGCACTCGACACAATCTACGGATTATTGACGTCATAGATACCCTTTCCTCGTCGGTTGCTAATTTACACGAAGACGTGAAAGCGTACGCACTTCGAGTAGTCGATTTCGACCAGAAAGTCGCTCGTGTAAAAAGGGCATAAAACAGACGCAGAAAGGCATCACAAGGAGCAAACAAGTCAAGTCCTCAAACCTAGAGAGATAAAAGGTAGCTGTCTCCTAAGATGTTATAATGCACGGAGAGTGTTTAGCAAAAACGGTAGTGCCTTGCAACACGGTATGAGAATAAACCCTCTGTTCGCAGTTTGTAATTGACATTTCTAAAACAGTTATCATCGCAATTCACACTTTCCACTGACAACGCTATGACTTGTTGAAAAATTTGAATTAGAACCATTATGACCTAAAAGGAAACTTTTGCAGTGTAAATACAGATTTGGTTTCATTAAAAATATAACATAAGTGCATGTGAACAGCTGATAAAATATGATAAAATCTGCTACAATGTCCATCATACACTGATGGATCGTATCCACCTGAGGCCTGTAGAGACAACCATCCATAGCGCCGGTAGAGTGGCCGAGCGGTTCTAGGCGCTACAGTCTGGAACCGCGTGACCGCTACGGTCGCAGGTTCGAATCCTGCCTCGGGCATGGATGTGTGTGATGTCCTTAAGTTAGTTAGGTTTAAGTAGTTCTAAAGTTCTAGGGGACTGATGACTTCAGATGTTAAGTACCATAGTGCTCAGAGCCATTTGAACCATTCATAGCGTATCAGCTGTACGTAACAGAGAGGTGTGTCTATAGAAAGAAAAACTGGTAGGCACAATGTCACTGGACGAAATTTGTGAAAAACATGGTATATGGCTACCTAACATATTTAGTTCACTCTGGAATTCTGTTCAAGGATGTAGTATCCTCATTATGCAAGACTGTGTAGCTAATTGAGACACTACAGAAACGAGCTGCCGAATACAAGGTCGAAGCTTAGCTAATTTGTATAAAGACTAAAAGGTGCTATTGATCTTCATTGAGGTTATGCCACATAAGAATTGTAGAAACAACGTAGTCATTCATTCCATGAATTTCTCTTGAGAAATTTCCAAATATCATTTCTTGAAAATGATATTGCAGCATCCACTGATATCTCATATCTGAAACGGAAAATAGCAAGGAATGGGGACGAATCTAAGCATTCACAAGAAATTTTAATCAGCGAAAAAAATTTCTTTTCCTTATTTATTGTGCTGCATTAATAAGAGTTAATAGAAATTTATGGAGTTAGAATTCGTGTTATTATTTTATACGCGAAACGCGACTAGAATAATCTCTGTAAAAGCTTATAAGGAGACTCACTTTGGAATTTCTGTCGTTTTATTGTGAGAAGGACACAGTTATACAGATGGGTGGACATGATTGTTGAAGCAGAACTAACACACACCTGTCAGAACAACAAAGCGTAGATTTTAATAACTTAACATAATTATAATGTGCATTTGACGGGATGTATTAAAAATATGACCTTCGTAAAATGCCTGACATTCGATTTCGACAGCGGGACAAATCTACCGCGAAGTGTAATAATCGTCTTGGTTCAAGAAATGACGGAATTAAGAAATTAAGACACTAAGGAATTAAGACGATAAGGAATTAAGACAGGAATTCAAGACGTTATCTGCCAGTGGACTTTGATTTATGTCAACGGGGCAAGTTGAAAGTTTGTGCCGGACCGGGATTCGAACGTGGGTCTCATGCTTACTAGTCATGTGCGCCTACCAATACGCCATGCGGACACAGTGATCAGTACAAAAGCACGGACTACGCCTCCCGTCAGACCCGAATTCTCGACATATACCACACACCGATGATGTAGTGGCCCTCCTCATTAGCCTCATTACTCGCGGCATCTCGCCAGTTCCCATAAGAGTCAAAGCTTGGTATGCATCTGTACTGAAGGGATCATTGGCCGGCATTGCCTTAATTTTTTCCGAAAGAACAGACACCACATATACATACTTCTTGGTTGTAAACTGCTTTCACAGGACCCTATGAGTGAATTTGATATAGTTTTCTGACTGGCCGAATAAATCAATAGCGGAACTTTTTCCATGTTCCATCTCAGGTATAAGTTTTTCGTGAATTATTTGCAGCGAGTTAATTCTTACTTCTCAAAGCGAGTAATTTTGACTCGCAGTGTTATGCTGTGACTAACGCATAACTCTACATACAGATGAATTATGTTTTTGCTGTGGGAGATAGTGCCGATATCAGTAGAACAGAGGACGAAACCGGGTAACGCACTACACATCTACCATCCAACTTCTGAAGCGCCTAAGCGCCTAAAGGCGATTCCTTGTTCCGATCTCTCTGGACAGGACACTGTGCTGGTAACTTTCACGGGCGACTTTAAATCATTAATCTATGTCGGGTGTCACGTATCAGATGAATTGTCTCTTGCCCTCTGCAAGCAATGGATACAGTTGTGTCTTATTGTTACGTGACCCGAAAGGATCGACTCATTAAAAATATCTAAAAGAAGCATACGACCTAATTGATCTACAAACACTATCACCACAGCACGTTTCCACAGTTTGCTGCACAGTTAAAAGTCCCTAGTGAAATAGACTGCTGGTCATTAACATTTCAACAGCAGGAAGTATAGCAAATAAATAATTTTAATAATTATGGAATATCCCGTCTGTGCTTGCAGGAAAATAGACATATTAATATATATAGTAATATATTAATATATAGTACTGATGTTCCACGACAATGTGATTTTCTGTGAGAATGTTCATAGTTGGTAATAATTTAAGTCAACGGGTAAAACAGAAGTAATATCTGGCATTCCCCAAGGTAGTGTTTCAGGCCCTCTGCTGTTCCTGATCGACATAAACGATTCGGGAGACAATCTGTGCTGCCTTCTTAGATTGTTTGCATTTTCCGTCTTATAAAGTCATCAGACGATCAAAACAAATTACAAAACGATGTAGACAAGATATCTGTATGGCGCGAAAAGTGTCAATTGACTCTAAATAGCGAAAAGTATGAATTCGCCCCCATGAGTAATAAAAGGAATCCGCTTAATTTCGACTACGTGATAAATCACTTAAATTTAAATGCTGTAAATTCCATTAAATAGTTAGAAAATGTAACAAGTCTACTAAAGAGTCTGCTAACAGTATCCCTGTCCGCCCTCTTCTGTAGTATTGCTGTGCGGTGTGGGATTCGCATCAGATAGGACTGACGGAGTACATCGGAAAAGTTCGTAGAAGGGCATCTCGTTTCGTATTATCGCGAAATAGGGGAGAAAGGGCCACTGATTTGATACACGAATTGTGATGGTCATTGTTAAAATAAAGGCGTTTTCCGTTGGCATACGACCTTTTCATGAAAGTCCCATCACCAACTTTCTCCTAAGCGTGTGAAAACATTTTGTTGACGCCCACCTATGTAGGGAGAAATGATCATCATAATAAAATAAAAGATATCTGAGCTCTCACGGGAAGATTTAAGTACTCGTTTTTCGCTCGCGCTTTTCGAGAGTGTAACGGTAGAGTAGAAGCTTGAAGGTGGTTCGATGAACCGTCTGCCAGGCACTTAATCGTGAATTGCAGAGAATCATGTAGATACAGATGTTTGTTCAATAGTTCGTTATGATCCAGCTGTCAGCTTCCTAGCCATCGTCAGATAACTTAGTACTAAACAAATAGTCCAAACATCAGTGAGAGTTCACAGCTGTACAAAGACTGTTTTCCAAAGATTTGTGACATTTTACAGCTATAAATATCGATTAAAAACATAATTATAATGCAGTTCACATAGACTTTCTGACCAAATAAATCTTATATTACTTTATATTGAAAGGTTAAGAACTTAGTGATGTGTAAGCTAAAAACGTTGTATAAGCGAATAATGGCACAATATATTACGTTATATCAACCAACTGATGATTGTGATGACCAGGCCGAAAAAGAGGGGGGGAGAGGAGAGGAAGGAGTATGGAAGGTAGTTGTGCAACATTTATAACTACTGATGAAAAACATTTTGAACAAATATTTTTAGTTTTAGATATATGATTTAGTGATTGTTAGCGATCAATTATAAATTATCAATTAATAAAACAGCAAGATGGCAATAATCATTTATTTAAAAATGATGACTGGTTTCGGCCTTTATGCTGGCCATCTTCAGATTCCCGGCGCCATATGGCTGCAACCGGTGGTTTGCGGAACAGTTGCGTGAAGTCACCATCGTCATGACTATGTTTTTAGTCTTTCAGTATAAAGTAATATATGATTTCTTTAATCAGAGCGTCTATGTGAATTACATTATCCTTATGTTTTCTTATCGATATATAGCCGTAAAACGTCACAAATCTTTGCAGTCTTTGTACAGCTACGAATTCTCGCTGATGGGTGGACTATCTGTTTAGTATTAAATTAGAAGACGATGGCCTAGGATGCCGAAAGCCGATTCATAACGAACTATTAAATATTGCTGTTGAACGTCAGTACCGCATATTCAAGTTTTGTAAACAAGAACTTTTACTTATTGTGTACACACAGCATTGTAGGAAGAAGTTATTATTAAATTTGTAGGTAATCTGGTGGTATACAGGGTGCGATATACATTACAGAGAGCTGCGACTCTTGCACCAACAATGGTTCTAATGCGCCTAGGCACAGAATTCAATGACAGGCTTTAATGACAAAAGGGGTACGGCATTCTGTGAGGCTTTACCTTTGTGCCAGAGTTCATGTATCGTTGTGCTTTTGCGTGTGGTGGCGTGCTAGTCCCCCTGTAACCGATGAGCAAAAGTATTTACCGGGTAAGAGATCCCGAGTACATATGGCCAGGGCAATAGTCGAACACCCTCTGCATCGAGGGAGGTCTGTTCTGTACGAGAAACATGCGATCTCATTGTCTTATTGAAAGATAACGTCACTAAAAGGCACGTCCACGGGCCTTAACACGTAAGAAATTACCAACTGTTTTCCAAACTGCCAACTATTCGAACCAAAGGTCACCGTGTTGTGTACTCAGTGGCACCCATACCATTGCGGCAGCTGCTGTGCCCTTATGACAATAATGAATGCAAGCTGGCAACGTTCATTTTCCTCGGAATCTTCATGTGTGGATACGTTATTCTTTATGCTAAACACAGAAGCGGGACTTGTTTAAAAAGACAACTTGTGCTACTCCCGAGCCCAATGTTCTCGTTTGGCGCACCACTGTCGGCGCACTTCCTTCTGCTCGCAAGTTGAGGAAAGCTGAACCACGCTCATCGAGCTGCCAGTCCGTGATGTCTGGATGTTGTCACATAGCCCGTGAGGGTACGTGTCTTGCTGCAGACAAGCTCACTTCCTGACTCAACGTACGTGACGTGGCTGTACGAGCCTGAACGGCAGAGCGAGTAATAAGTGTGTACTCTAGGGGCTAATTATGTGCCTAGTTTTGTGCCCTGTCCTACGAGTTCCATATTCGCATGACAGTCGTGGAAACCCGACTAGGGCTACCGGCAGTATCTCGGAACGATAAACCATAGTTTCGATAGGCCACGGTCCTGCCACAATTGAATTCCGACACGTGCTGGCAGGCCTTCACCTTCTTGTATGAGGTGCAACACGAGCTTCTCACTTACACCCAACATTCAAATGCAAATTCTGAATGAGAAATCCTCTGGGTAATCTTTCTTTATATATAGAATGTAAGTGGGGTTATTACTATCTACTTTTTCGGTTGCGCTGAAATGCTAGTCATTTGCGTATCCAAGGAAGCAAAATACGCCACACCAGTTTGACGTTGATCGCATGCTGCCTTCACGATGTCATAGTTTTAATATCTACCAGGGTACTTTACCAAAGTACAGATATGCAGAGCTCACTGAGATGGACGTCCATATTTTCTTGAATCTCAGTTCCACATTCCGATAGAAGTTGGCAGAATGAGTCCGTCCACTGATGCAGACAACGCCATTGAAATGATGAATGAGCACTCGTGTTCTCTGCCACCGGTCCTCGTACCTCTAAATGATTTATTAAACTTATTTAAAAAGTTTATTCAAGATTTTGTTTGTTAGTATGGCTTTCAGTTTTACCCGGGGATCAGTTTGATGTATTACTCGTACATAATACCACGTAGAATATTTCAGTATCAAGTGAAATAGAAACTTTGGCGCCACCCCAAGCCCTTCCCGCTTCGTTATGTCATTGTCCACTTTCAAAGTCTAACGTTCCCTTGGAGAAAGCCGGACGAGCTGAAGCCCTACTGGGACTATGGCTATGGTAGATGTCTACGTCTACTTGTACGTCCACAGAATACGAATGTGGCGGAGAACAGTTTTTATTGTGCAGTATACTGAGGCTTCTTCTCGTACTATTTACGGATGTCTGCTTTTACGCGTCTGTGTGAACTGTTACTAGACTAATTTTATCTCTACGGGAGGAATACATAGGGTACTGAATATTTGAAATGTATGTCCTACAATATATTCTTGAAGCAATGTATTTTCAGTATAAGGAGTAAATGTTGTTCTGACTGAAAGCCTATTGAAACTCTAGAAAAAAACTCGGTTTTCCCATATCCATACCACTGAGGATATTATGAGCGGTCAACTCACGCCGATTTCCATGGAGAGAGGTACTTTCGTCAAGGTAAATCATAATGTTTCACCCCAGAGTAAGTTCTAGATGTAGGTGATATAGGTCTGTAAGTTTGTGGATCAGTTGTAATTACTTTTTTGTAACGGTGTAATAGTGCAGGTTTCCAGTCAAAGTGAACATGCCCATACGCAAGGCATCTGCAGTAAATTACGAGCAAACGGAGATAATTCACTCGCATGCTGATATTAGCAAGGCGACTCGCTCCGTAAGGTACAATGCAACATTCAAAAAAAACCTCACTTCACCTTCACTTCATCATAACGTGTATACACACCGCTGCCTCAGACTCTTATAGCTAAATATCAGTCACAGAAATGTTGTCCGTTACCAGTTTTCTAAATCTAAGTTAGTTGGAATCACAGGAGGGTGAGGCAGCGAATCTGATGACGTAGCGATGTGGAGTAAGCTTTTTCGAAAGAAAATTATAAATGCCACAAACGTGCATGTGGTTCAGAGATTAGGTGATACTGTTATAGTCATCAAACGCACTTGGTGCTAAACATACAACAGTGGTAAGAAGAGTACTCCCTACCACCGAAGCACTTCCTGTCACGAGGTGGCCTGCTTGCATGCGGCAGCTGTACATCCTCTTCACCGATCCAAATAGGGTTAGGGCAACAACTGTGGCAAAAATACATGGCAACAAAGATTAGCAACCACAGACAGTCATTAATTGAGAGAACTTATAGAGGTTTGATAATACTTAAATGGAGTATAAAGATTGAGTATGACAATACGATTCAGCGTTCGGTCTGTCTTCAGAGACTTGTACAGTCCTAAATCCGATGAGTAACATCACTTCTATAATGTTCACGTTGACTCTTCTCGTCGGCGGCTGTAGATGAGTCCTGAGGCATTCGCTGTGACATCATGCTGATACTGTCCGACGATTCTCTAGAAGAAGTACAAACTCATGAGTGGAGCCGCGTGTCTGCTTACATTCACTTTTAGCGGATGAATATCCACTTGGGAATTATTTCTGTGGCGTAAGGCACATGCGTAGCATAGTCCTATTCGTGTGCGCCTTGTCCCGAGTCTGACCTTTACTATGTTGCGCCTGAGTTGTAGGCAGTGTGGCACTCGCTTCTGTAAGCTGCGCCCCTCATCTTCTGGAGGACTCGGCGGATACTATCCGCCAGACATACTCGAGATAAGACGAAGCCAACGTAAACGTTTCCATCAAGAAGTAAGTAAAGTAAGCAAGAACAGACAGAGAAATGTAGTTCAGATTTATGACAGTAGAGTCCGCTCTATGATTGAAATATAGGCATGGCTATTCTCGCCTTTGCCGTATGTCATATCTCCTAAAGGCTGTATGTCTCCTTCAATGAGAGTGCAACCCCTTGCCTACCCTCCGTATGTCCATCATAGCTTCCATTTCGTTTCTCTCCTGATTCTCAATACGGACGAAATATAGAGATGATTGCCGCTCTCCAGCAAAGAAGACAGAATAATGAGTTGAAAGTGATCATCCATTGTATTTTCAAAGTAAGTCAACAATAACATCCTACTATACTAGGACGTTTCTCTTTTCGAGGGGCAGTGAGGCTTGATTCCTGTGTGTGTGTGTGTGTGTGTGTGTGTGTGTGTGTGTGTGTGTGTGTGTGTGTGTGTGTTTTTGTGTGTGTGCAGCAAAAAGATAGCAATCTGATTTGACACGCGTGATGTTGAACACGCCACTTGTACCTAAGAAGACTCAATATGTCAACTCTTCCACACTCCAAAGTTCCACACTCCAAAAACAAACGTCTTGTTGCTTAAGCGCTGAAAACTTGATCTCAGTTTACGGGTTTATTGTAACCAAGCGTGGTGGTGACGCTATCTGTCTACGACGTATGGTTTATATGGTAGCAGTTTGTGGACGGCCGCTGTGGCCGAACGATTCTAGGCGCTTCAGTCCGGAACTGTGCTGCTGCTGCGGTCGCAGGTTCGAATCCTGCATCGGGCATAGATGTGTGTGATGTCCTTAGGTTAGTTAGGATTAAGTAGTTCTAAGTCTAAGGGACTGATGACCTTAGATGTTAAGTCCCATAGTCCTTAGAACCATTTGAACCATTTTCAGCAGTTTGTGCTTTGGTATAATATGTTCCAACTTCCGCAAGATGCCACTCAAATTGCTTTCTAGGCTAAATTTAGCAAAGAGGGAAAACTTGAAGCTCATCAGACTGTAACACTGCGTTCAAAACTGTCAATGTAAAAGACATATTTCCAAATATTTGCATCTTACACTACCAACTAGCTTTAAAAACCAAAATGTTAATTGCAAAAATGTCGCTCGCTACACTGCGGTATTTTCAACATAGTACAAAGCACAAGAACCTCGTTATACAAGGGTAAGCCAATTATTATCCGTAAAGTAGTTACAAAATTTTATTGTAATCAAATAGGAAACTTACAAGAACATTTTTCGACATAGTCTCCTTGCGTTTCAATGCACTTGGTCCATCGTTGTACAAGCTTCATGATGCCGTCATAAAAGAAATTTCTCGGTTTAACTACGAGCCAGGAATGCACCGCTTTCTTCACTGCTTCGTCCGAGGCAAATCGACGGCCCCTTAATGCCTGTTTGAGTGGACCAAAAAAGTGATAGTCAGAAGGGGCAAGATCAGGACTATATAGGGGATGATCCAGTACTTCAAATTTGAGTTTCTGGAGCGTTTCAGCAGTGTGGGCAGCAGTATGCGGACGGGAATTGTCGTGCAACAACACAACACCTTTTGACAGCAATCCTCGGCGTTTGCTTCGAATTGCAGGCTTTAGCCTGGCAGTAAGCATCTCACTGTAACGTACACTGTTTATTGTTGTGCCCCTTTCCCCATAATGTTCCAGTACGCCACCTTGTGCGTCCCAAAAAACCGTAAGCATCAGTTTTCCTATGGACGGTTGGTTCTTGAACTTTTTCTTGCGCGGCCAATTTGGATGTTTCCATTCCATACTCCGCCGTTAACTCTCCGGCTCGTAAAGCTGGATACATGTATCGTCACCAGTAATGAACCTATCTAAGAAGTTGTCCCTTTCGTCACCACAGCAATCCAAATGTTTTTTGCAGACGTCCAAATGCGTTTGTTTATGCAACTGTTTTAGTTGTTTTGGGACCCATCTTGCACAAACTTTATGAAACCCTAGTCTGTTGTGGATGATTTCGTAGGCACAACCGTGACTAATTTGCAGACGATGTGTCACTTCCTCAATAGTTAGTCATCTGTCTAAGAGAACCATTTCAGTGAACGCTCAATGGTTTCTTCATTTGTGGCGGTAAACGGTCGTCCGGCTCGTTCATCGTGTGTAACGCTTGTGCGACCATTTCGGAATTTTGCAATCCATTCGTAGACACTCCGTTGTGGCATAAAACTGTTCCCGTACTGTATGTGATACGCCTTCCGACCACAAAAAACAGATCACTGAACGTTGCTCTTCTTTGGGGCAAATAGACAGCGGAGCTGCCATAATTAACAGCACTGCAGCGATAACAAAACTAACCTAGCAGCTTGAAAATTGCAAAGATATAAAAACAAATAAACAAAGCATGCGTCATTAACGTAAAACGACAGTACCACCAAAAGAAACAAAAATATAACTAAACTGCGGATAATAACTGACTTACACTCGTGTATATCTAGTAGGAATTGGCTGTGATTTAGCGCCGCGACGACGATGATGACGAGGTCAACAGAAACGAAACATAAGTTTGGAATGACGTGTCCATTTAAAAGGAGCCACCCCAGAATTTGCCTTAATCAACACAAGGAAACCACAGAAAATTAAATAAATAAAGGAGTTTGCACTCCGTCCCTCCCGACTGCGAGTCCATTGTATTAACCCCTGCACCATGTTGCTCTGTAAACATATTTGGGCTCCTTAGACGTGATGTGGTCTCGCGGTAGCGTTCTCGCTTCCCGAGCACGGGGTCCTGGGTTCGATTCCCGGCGGGGTCAGGGATTTTCACCTGCCTCGAGATGACTGGGTGTTTGTGTTGTCCTCATCATTTTCATCATCATCCAGGAAAGTGGCGAAATTGGACTGAGGAAAGGTTGGGAAATTGTACGGGCGCTGATAACCGCGCTGTTGAGCGCCCCACAAACCAAACATCATCATCATCACATCTTAGACGTGAACGAAGCAAATAAAAACGTGTTCGTGAATAACGGCCACCAAATAGATAACAGGGGATATGTTCCCTCGAAGCTCCCAGGCTAGAGACGAAAATGTTAGAACAGTTCGCGAAACAAAGAATGTTATCCTTTTTCAAGTTTTCGGCAATAAACTGGTAAGACAGAGGTTACGTATTTCGTGTGAAATTTCGTGCTGAATCCTCTTTAAATCAACACAGTTCTGTATTTAAACGAGAAATCAACTCGACTAGGGGGCGAAACATCCCAGGAAACACACAGAGCGTCCCTTTTCCAATAGCTGCCTACTGTTTCAAAATATCTGTAAGCAGACTATCTGAGGAACGCACAGAACTTTCTATCACGTCTCGCGAATGATACGCTGCCCTAATACTGGACGAATTTAGTGGCACAGTTATTGTTTGAAATTATTCACAATAGTTTAAGCTCTGGACATTCATTACCCTATGATGTTACAAGAATGGGAAAGCTCTATGATCGAGTCCACATGGTTCTCACATTGATCTCCCATTGGAGAGCATTGTATGACTTACCAGACGATTAGTGGAGTCTCTTATTTCATCACGTGATAATAACGTACAAAATTACTACCCTGTCCCACTGTATGCTGACAAAGAGTAAGTATAGCTAAGTCTCACTGCTTACTACCGCTTTTAAGTCGCTGGTGAAGATTACGTTAGCAACATGAACTGCGTATCTCAGCCGAAGTAAGTTAGTTACTTATTCTCATCTCAGATTCTATGTACGGACCAGACTGCTTTATTTTTCTTTTTTATTCACAAAATATAGCCAACTGCTAGTTTTTGTGACTCATCCAAAACACTTGATGCTGAAGTTCACAGCAATCATTTAGAAAAATTTAAATAATGCTTAATTGATATTACTGTTGTTCACTTATCTAACATCAAACAGTTGAGAGTAAGTGAAGAATGGAGCAGCACATTCAAGAAGAGGAAACATCACAACTGGTGTACCACTGCGATTAATATTGGCCCCAGTTCTCTATATGACCCTCACCAGATATTCAAGAAATTGAAATAGTTATCGTTGCAGATCATGCAAATGTAGAGTTCAGTCCACTTAAAAATATATTCCATAGAAAGATCTCATATAATTGTGTGTGTGTATATGTGTGTGTGTGTGTGTGTGTGTGTGTGTGTGTGTGTGTGTGTGTAACTGCCCACTACACATACGGTGCTGATATGTACATTTAAAATTTAGAGCTGCACTCCGCTTTCTGTTTCCAACGGAAGTGACTCAGAGAATGTGGCTATACATCTGACAGTCGAATCGCTATCGAATACTGGTACAGATATAGCCTTCGAACATTTTACACTGACAGCTTTCGGGCACATGATAACTACTTCCCCTCGCCGACATGTTAGCACATCAGCTTAGTCGCTAAATTCTCTTATAAAGAACTGTGAACTTCATATACGGATGCGATTACAATAGTCTGGAGTGTACACTTTCACTGCTAGAAATGCCACATTTCTTAAATTATTCCGGGCTGTTATGTCATGTTCGAATGAATTTCTAGGATACACCTAACGTATCGTCTCTATCTGTGGAGGGTGTCTTCAAATAGTGTTGCAGCTTCTGTGAAGTCTGATTCACACGGACCGAAGTAAAATTTCATTTCTGCTTACTCCCGCGCAGAGGCATGACGTAAAATCTTTTCTAAACTCGAGCGCAACTGGCCATTGATATTTGGTGATATTGCTATCGTCCCATGCTGGAAGACAGGTACATATATTTTTCACACCAGAGTCCAGATACACTTCAGTTTCACACCCTTCTCCATCCGATTATAGTTATTGTCCCATTCAGTAATCTCCCTTACATCTCTATACAGCCTCTCTTAGGATCCCCTCTCGTCAGCCACAACCTAAATCTAATCAAATCGCATCTGCGGTCCTTGTTGCAAAGCGTTTTGTAGCAGCTGAGCTGTTTTATTTTCCCTTCAGCTATCTTTATGTTTTTTCAGACGTTTTTACAACTGTTCTTTTTGCACTACTCGTGTACACATCTCCCCAACTATACGGTACCCTGTACATTTCTGATTTTTGCAACTGTTTATGAGCATCCTTAGGGGGTCTTAGTTGTTCTTGTATTTTCCTGGTGAGTTCATAAACGATATTTCGTTTCTTCCAGATTTTCTCTGTGCCATTAGTAATGTGTTTAATGAACAGTAGGAAAACTTCCTACTTCAGCAGACGGATAACCATTCTTCAGCAACACATTGCTGAGATATTCAAATTCGGCATCGAGCAGCTTCTATTAGTATGCTACTGGCATTCTGGAACACCTTGAGTGGTCCTGAACCGTGGAGATATCACATGCAGTCATTGACCTCTCGTGTAGGCATCTGTAACCTTGACATGTCCACACATAACGTCATCAGTACGACGGATGGTGGGAAACTTAAAAATTACAGATGGCGGATGGTGGGAAATTTAAAAACTAAACTGATATATTCTTTTTTCAGCCAACCATCAAGCTGCTGCTGGCCGGAAACTTTTTGCACCTGATGATGACATAGTATTTTTTTTTCAATGTCTGTCATGTTCAAAGTATCCCCATTATCTTCCACAGCACATTAATTGTCAAAAAAATTTTATGTCTGCACCTGTTTTTCTGCTTGCATCTCGTTCTCTCTCTACACATTGTGCAAAAGATGGAGTATGGTGGTGTGAGATATCACATTTATGGATTGCCGTCTCTCTGCAATGAACCAACAGGCTGCTAGCTTACTGTACTGAAACTGCAAGCAATAATTCGGAGAGTTATTTGTACAGGGGCCATTTAAATGAAAACGATACAGATTAGGAAAAAGGTATTAAACTATTTATTATTTCAAAAGTAATCGGCACAACTGTTAACACATTTATTGCACTGTGAGACAAGAGGATCAATGCGTTCATGGAAAAATGTTTATAGTTGTCTACGGAAACAATAATTGTACGCAACCCACATGTTACCAAGGTTATTTCGGGTAGGCCGCAGAAGTTTCGCTGGGAAATCCTTATACATCCTCCATTCAGTCCCAATCTCTCCCCATGCGACTTCCATATTTTTGGAGCCCTGATGAAAGACATTCCTGGCCATCAGTTTGCTTTGGATGAAGTGATGCATGATGATAATGAAGAAGAAGAGTATAATAATGAAGAAGAAGAGGATGAATACGATGAAGATGATCACTTTCACGATTGGAAGATGTTGTTTAACTGTCACCACATTTCGATTATGTTCACTGGGATAACCCAAATAAGTTGGTAGAGCGATTAGGTTTCTTGCTAGCTTTCAAAGCCATGGACAATAATTCATATGATAGTGAAATAATATCTATTGAAGAGCAACTTCGAGAAGCGTTGATTATTGCTCAAAGTTTCAAATGTAAATAGTCTCATAAATTTTTGTTGCGACATATTACAGTCCCACATTTAAAAATAGCGGACTAGGACAGCTACCTCTTACCCAAAAAGCCTAGATTAAAGCCTCCATTACCAAGAGCATAATCTTAGAAAAAATCAGACAGTCAAAAAACTTCTTCAGTAGTTGCCATCATTAGTGATTTTCTGAAAAATTAACCACAGCAGTACGTTAAAGTTAAGGTGTCCGTCCAATCATTTACTGTACAGTAGGCGATGGCCATTTATTGATAGTATGTAATCTTGAGTGATTTGGATTTTTGGGACGGCATACGATATTTCTGTGAGCTGAATTACTTTTGGCTGTTAGAATTCTTTTCAGTTTCTTACTGCACACTTGTTTTGTAAGGTTGAATCATTAGACTCCACTGTTTTAATCAGTTACGTAAGTGTATTCCACAGAAAGTAGTTCAGAACATCTACATCTACATTTATACTCCGTAAGTCACCCAACGGTGTGTGGCGGAGGGCACTTTACGTGCCACTGTCATTACCTCCCTTTCCTGTTCCAGTCGCGGAAAACCTCCGTGCGCGCTCGAATCTCTCTAATTTTACATTCGTGATCTACTCTGGAGGTATAAGTAGGGGGAAGCAATATATTCGATACCTCATCCAGAAACGCACCCTCTCGAAACCTGGACAGCAAGCTACACCGCGATGCAGAGCGCCTCTCTTGCAGAGTCTGACACTTGAGTTTGTTAAACATCTCCGTAACGCTATCACGCTTACCAAATAATCCTGTGACGAAACGGGCCGCTCTTCTTTGGATCTTCTCTATCTCCTCTGTCAACCCGACCGGGTACGGATCCCACAATGATGAGCAATACTCAAGTATAGGTCGAACGAATGTTTTGTAAGCCACCTCCTTTGTTGATGGACTACATTTTCTAGGGACTCTCCCAATGAATCTGAACCTGACACCCGCCTTACCAACAATTAATTTTATATGATCATTCCATTTCAAATCGTTCCGTACGCATACTCCCAGATATTTTACAGAAGTAATTGCTACCAGTGTTTGTTCCGCTATCATATAATCACACAATAAAGGATCCTTCTTTCTATGTATTCGCAATATATTACATTTGTCTATGTTAAGGGTCAGTTGCCGCTCTCCTGCACCAAGTGCCTATCCGCTGCAGATCTTCCTGCATTTCGCTGCAATTTTCTAATGCTGCAACTTCTCTGTATACTACAGCATCATCCGCGAAAAGCCGCATGGAACTTCCGACACTATCTACTAGGTCATTTATATATATTGTGAAAAGCAATGGTCCCATAACACTCCCCAGTGGCAGAAACTGCTAATGCCATTATTTTTGATACTTGGAACAGCTGTGAATTGGCTACTGCTACTGCTTTTCGCAGTGACTTTTTTGGGACGGTAACCACTGGAACGGGATCCACTCAAACTCGTAGTGCCAACTGAATAGCTGCATGAAGTGGGGAGAAGAAACACCGACACCGACATGCTAGCCGCCAAAGCGGTTTCAAATTGAAAACCTTGGAACACGTGACATTTTATTATTGAATTACAATGAAATGAATGCCCATAACTGCACACAGGCGTTGATATAAGTCAACAGGTACAGTTGAAAATGTGTGCCCCGGCCGGGACTCGAACCCGGGATCTCGTGCTTATATGGCAGACGCTCAATCCATCTTTTTTTTTCGTTGTTTTTGGTCGTTGTTGATCCTTCCACTCAGTTTTTTATTTAAATGTGTGTGAAATCTTATGGGACTTAACTGCTAAGGTCATCAGTCCATAAGCTTACACCCTACTTAACCTAAATTATCCTAAGGACAAACACACACGCACATGCCCGAGGGAGGACTCGAACCTCCGCCGGGACCAGCCGCATAGTGCATGACTGGAGCGCCACAGACCGCTCGGCTAATCCCGCGCGGCAGTTTTTTTATTGCAGAGGCCAATCAGCTCTCTGACCGAACACGCTGAGCTACCGTGCTGGCATCTGATCCACCGAGGACACGGAGGATAGTACGACAGTAGGGACTTATCTCTGGCACGCCTCCCGTGAGACCCACGTTCGCAACTTATTGTCCCGCACTATATTCATAATGCCCCTGCCCATTGTACTCTTTACTGACGATTCCCGTAAGTGCATCTGCACAGAAGAAGATGGTCAAATGGCCGGTGAGCATATATACAGGGTGTCCCAGCTATCTTGTCCACCCAAAATATCTCTGGAACAATAACAGCTATTGGAAAACGACTTTCATCGGTATCAATGTAGGGCTGGGGCCCATGAATGTACATATTTGGAAACATTCTAAAACGAAAGCATATGGGTTTTTTAACACAAACTTATGTTTTTTTTAATGGACTTCCTATGTTTTTTCTTCAGCAATCCATAACATGACAAAACACATACACAATGGCGTTGATTGCATCGCAATATTCCCATTACATCCCGAGATATTGAGACGCGAAGTTGACGCTTGAAACACCCGACATGCGCTGCTACCGCACGTCCTGTGGCTCAGGCGTGAACCCCATGATGCCCGTAATCGCGATGATGAAGATGGTATCTGTTCTTTCGGACATGTCTTCATATATATTTAATTATTGGTTTAAGTGTACTGATCAAAAGTATCCAAACACCTCTATGCGCAGTTGGCGACTTGAGGTCTCGAGAGGCGGATCTGCCGGAACAAAAGGAAGGGAGGAGGGGGGGGGGAGGGAGGGAGTATAGTGATGTTAATGGAGAAACAGTGACATCAGAATGAATCGGTCAGCAGACCAAGTGTGTTCTTACATGGACTAGCCATTGGATGTCATCTGAATAACAGTTCCAGCAGGGATATTTCAACCATTCTGAAGCTGCTCAAGTAGATTTTTGGTGATGTGATTGTTGAATGAAAACGGAAGATAGCAACCGCAGCTAAACCGAAAACACTGAGACCTCATGTTCTGACGGACAGAGACCGTCAAGCCTTACGGAGGGTAGCGGCAAAAAATCGCTTGAAAACAACGGAAGCAATGACTCCGTAGTTCAAAAGTGCTACCAGGAATGTAATTACAACAACGACTGAGTGTATGGAGTTCAAAAGAACGAGGTGCAATGATTGAGCAGCTCCTCGCAAGCCATACATTTCTGTTTTCAGTGCTAGGCGACGCTTGAGGTGGTGAAAAGAGCGACGCCACTTGTTAGTGGATGATTTTGAACAAGTGGTATGGAGTAATGAATCGCGCTTTCCCCTGTGACAATCCGACGGAAGGGGTCTGGTTCTGGTGAATGCCTCAAGAACATTACCTGCCATTATGTACTGTGTGGGTTGTTATTCGTGGTTTGAGTGTGCTCCGCTTGTTGCACGTAAGAAAACGCTAAATGCGGAAGGAGATGAATACATTGTGTACGGCGTAAGGGAGAGGAGCATTTCGGAGACGATGACTGGTTGTATCAGCATGGCAATGTAAGTCACAACGCAGTATCCATGAGGCAATGATTTGTGGAGAATAACATTTCTAAAAAAAGACTGGCCTACCAAGAGTTCCGACCTGAAAGCAGTAGGACAGCTTCGCGGTTAGCTAGAACATTGACTTCAGTCTAGACCCCAGCGTTCAACATCACTACCTCTTCTCGTTGCGGCCTTTGAAGAAGAATGCGCTGCCATTCCTTCACAGACGTTCAGAAATTTCATCGAAAGTGTCCACTGCAGCGTTAAAGCCGCCATATAGGCGAAGGGTGTACACACCCATATTAATGTCCGCTAATAGGCGTCCAGATACTTTTGATCAGGTAATGTAAATTGTTGTGAAATGATCATTCTGAACAAAGCCCTATGAAGACGAACATGTCGAGTCGTGCAAGGGTTGCGTGATAAACCTGTTTAATGAGCTCTCAGCATCCACAACTGTGAAATGAAGAAGTAAACACGCTCCCATATGGGGGGTCAGTGATTGATTTGAAAGTGTACATATTGATTGGTACCGCGCTACTAATGTAAGCGGACTGTTGCGTGGTATTTATCGCCGGAAGGCTTTGCTGAGGCGTGACGACAGCTGACCCGCTGTTTCAGGTGCTGGGTTCGGCGCCGCGCAGCAGTCGGGCTACCCCGTGACGTGCTCAGCGCTGAGGGACAAGCCAGCATCGCAAGGTAGGCGCAGTGCACCCCACCAGCAATGCGAGCGGCACTCCTGCCACATGTTCAAGCACTCTGTCTCCACTCTCTCGAAATTTTTTTTTCCTTTATTGGGTTTCGATTCCCCATAAAGAGGGCGGGCTGGCAGCAGCTGATTGCGCTGCTCTTCAGCCTACAGAATTTGTTTTAAAAAGATGAAGATAATAAAAAATAATAACAGTTGGCGATAAAATCGGTGACTTAAAGGTAAAAATGGCAGAAAATTCTGGAGCGTAAAACATAAAACACAGGGTGGATGAAGCTAATAAAACACACAGGAAGCTGAAAAACAATAGACAGACAATTAAAAAAAACACTGCGACAGTCTGGGTTCTGTTCTCAAGAGATATAAAAAGCACACCCAGCGACAGCATGATTTCTGTTCGCAACACTGTGGAAGGACGCACAACACCGAACACTCACTTAAACACTGCGCTAAAAGTTGGCACAAATACGACATACCACACCCGAGAGCAGGTGGGAGGAAACTGGTCAGATGACGGGAAAAAGGGGGGAGGGGGGAAGGAGAGGAAAAGTGAAGGGGGAGGGGGAAGGAGCCAATGGAAGAGGAGGATCCATAAGACGGGTGGGGGGGTGCTGAGCAGACGAGCCAGGGATTGGGGAAGGCAGAGGAGGGGAGTACAAAAGGACTCGGGGGGGGGGGGGGGCTCGAAAAATTTCTAAGGTTTAATTTTTATCAAATAATCGTTTCTCATATACAGCTATGCCATCTGCGAAAAGTCTGGAATTATGAATAATTTTATTCGTCAAGTCACTGTTATATAATATGAACAACAACACTACGCAGAACACAGCTAATGTACGAGGAGCGTTCAATACGGAATGCTAGACTTCTTTTCTAGGACAGTTTTGGCTGAAAAATTGCGGAGTTTTCTGTGGTACATCGTGCAATATTCCCGCTTCAGCCTTCTAGTTACATGCAGTTCCAATGGGTGGCGCCACTATACATAATAGTGTCTGGCGTCTGCAACGGAGGTGCGTTCCAAGCAGAGAGATGTCATTTAGCTTCTTTTCGCAGAAAACCGGAGCATCGCAGACATTCACAGATGCTTAAAGAACGTCAACGGAGACAGGCAATGAACAAAAGCACAATGAGTCGTTGAGTGAGGCGTATGTCATCATCGCAACAAGGCCGCGCAAAGCTGTCGGATCTCCCACGTGCCGGTCGGCCGCACACAGCTGTGACTCCTGTAAGACACTCTCATTTGAGGATGTCAAATCAAATACCTTTCAGCCGTCTACTTTCCACACTTATTTTATCTTATAACCAGTTTCGGCGACTTACTACGCCATCTTCAGGCACCTGACCAACGGGTAGCAAGATTCCCCGTCTGTTCTGGTCAAAATAGGGGCCAGAAATACTGGTATTAGTAGATTTGTGCTTGCTATACCGATCACTTCAAGATGGCGTAGTAAACCGCCGAAACTGGTAGCCAAATAAAATACGTTTGGAGACTAGACGGCTGAAAGGTGTTTGATTTGACATCCGGTATCGAACAGCCGAGTCCCGCAACCATCTCTGAAAAAATGGACACACAGAGACTCTCATTTGAGGTGATAGATGGATCACAATCAAACGTGTCGTTGCTCAGATAGCCTGACACAACTCTGCGCACCCGAGAGGAGCCCACAAAACTTCATTGGACTGTTCTTCCTCATCCACCTTACAGCCCTGATCTCGCACCTTCCGAACTCCTTTTGTTTGTCCCAATGAAGGATACAATCTGAGGAAGCACTACATGGTCGATACGGAGGTTATTGATGCAGCAAGACGTTGGCTCCGTCGCCGACCAGTATAGTGGTACCATGAAGACGTAGATAATGTTGAAAAATAGAGTTTTGTAGCCAGAAGAATGGGGAATGATATCATGTATAGGAATTCTGAATAAAGACCACCTGATTTTAGAAAGAAAAGTGTTGCGTTACTTATTGAACGCCCGTTGCAATTTTTTGTATGTCTGGGTGACACGTCTTTCATGAGAACATGTTGTGCTCTCCGTGTCAAAAAGTATTCTGCTCCAAACCATAGCTACATAACTTGTGCGAATAGGCATTATCGGGCATAAGTGTGATTCTCTTTTTCTAGGACAATGCGGAATTCCATGTGTATACTCGACAGGTCGTGTAAAACAGACTGATACGTGTAAAACAGACTGATACGATCACGAATTGGAAATGGAATGTGGTAAAGAAGTTCATATCACATTAAAATCAAATAGGGATTGATTAAAATGTGCAGGGAAAGAAAGAAGAGAGAAGGATATTATTAAAAAAGGGAGGAAAATTATTCTTTAACGTCCATTTGACGACGATTTCCTTAGAGAGGGTACAAGTTCGGAAAGGGGAAGCATTCTCAAGGATGTCGTCCGTGTAGTAAGTGAAGCACCCAGAAAGCATGTCAGTGTAACGTTGCACATGTGCACACCACCGGTGAGTATGTAGATGATTACAGTCGCAGTTCTCTGTAACAGCTGCAGTGGCCACGAGAGTGCTCTAGCGTGGATCATGTCACACTCTAAGGAGAAGTCAAGTTTTATGGAACTGAAGGCTATACACACAGCTTTGACTCATACTTAAAGAACAGAAAGCAAAAAGTTGTGCTGAATAATACAAATAATGTTGGGAGGGTGGTAAATTCTAGTGAATAGGGAGTTATCACAAAGGGAGACCCGCAGGGTTTAATTTTGGGTCCTCTGCTGTTCCTTATTCGTGTGAATGACCTCTTACTTAACGTTAAGCAAGCAGAACTAGTACTTTTTGCAGGTGACACGGGTGTTATAGCAAACCCCATTCCAAAAAAAGCAGCTGAAGATATTGTTAAGGATGTCTTTCAAAGAATTATTAAGTGGTTCTCAGAAAATGGACTCTCCCTTAATTTTGAAAAACCTTACTATATCCAGTTGTGTACACTGAATAGAGTCATACGGACAATTGTTGCATCATATGAACAGGGCTCGGTTAACAGGGTACATTTCTCCAAATTTCTGGGTGTTCACATTGATGACAACTTGAACTGGAATAAGCATATTACTGAGCTTCTCAAACAATTAAGTACAGCTTCTTTCGCTCTTCGTATAATCGCTAGTCTTGGTAATAAACATATCAGCCTCCTAACGTACTTTGCATATTTCCACTCAATAATTTCTTATGGAATAGTTTTGTGGGGTAATTCACCACTTAGACATAAAATATTGATTGCACAAAAGAGAGCAGTGTGAATAATTAGTGGTGTTCACCTAAGGACGTATTTAGGCACCTATTCAAGGAGTTAGGTATTTTAACTGCACCATCAGAGCACATAGATTCGGTAATGAAATTCGTTATAAATAATCCATCTCAATTCGCGAAGAACAGTGATGTTCATACGTACAACACTAGAGGAAAAAATTATCTTTCCTATCCGTTATTGAAGCTGTCAGTTGCTCAAAAAGGAGTACATTATTCAGCAACAAAAATCTTTGATCATTTGCCCAACAACATAAAGTGTCTGGTAAGTAGCAGATCAAGTTTTGAAACGTCCCCTTATAAAAATTAAGGATGACTGTGGTGGTATACTTCTACGTTATTTGATTTTCAAACACCCGAGCAAAACTCAACGTACTCAAACAGTTTTCTCCTTAATTATTCTGATCATCACTAAACTGACACACAATATTTTTTCGCGCAACGCAATCTGACTTTCAAAAATCCCTACAAAAGAATGACCCTGACTAACAATAACCTATACCTTTCATGAATCACTTACCTCACAAAAATCTTCGTTACTCAAACTACTGCAATACAGCGAGCGCCAATACTGCCAGCTAAATAAAAGATTCTAACTACTGAAGGCACTAACTACTGATAGGCATAGTAAGCAAATGAAAGATTTTGACAGAAAACAAACAATGTATTTACCTTGATAGCGTTCAAAACTCATAATATATATATATATATATATATATATATATATATATATATATATATATATATATATAATTTTATGACATCCAATTAAACAGATTTCGTTTTTCTGATGGACGCACGTCCAGATCGTCCGCTCAAAACTCTGGCATCTCTCTCCCCACATCCTCCACTGCTGGCGGCTCACCTCCAACTGCCCAACGCTACGCGCTGTTCACATCCAACTGCCCAACACTACACAAGCGAATATTCCAACAATGCCAACCTGCCATAGACTGCACACAGTGCCTTCAGTGATTTTCATACAGAGCTCTACGTGGCGTTACCAACATAAAAACCTAAACAGCCTACTTACAGTTTTAAATCTAGCTTAAAGTCATTTCTTTTGGTCAACTCCTTCTATTCCATGGACGAGTTTCTGTTTCAGAACTGGTAAAAAATTTTACCACTAAATGTAGTTGCATGTGTGGAACTAAAATTTTCAGTAATATTAATATTACCACTGTTCATGTGTGTATATACACTCCTGGAAATTGAAATAAGAACACCGTGAATTCATTGTCCCAGGAAGGGGAAACTTTATTGACACATTCCTGGGGTCAGATACATCACATGATCACACTGACAGAACCACAGGCACATAGACACAGGCAACAGAGCATGCACAATGTCGGCACTAGTACAGTGTATATCCACCTTTCGCAGCAATGCAGGCTGCTATTCTCCCATGGAGACGATCGTAGAGATGCTGGATGTAGTCCTGTGGAACGGCTTGCCATGCCATTTCCACCTGGCGCCTCAGTTGGACCAGCGTTCGTGCTGGACGTGCAGACCGCGTGAGACGACGCTTCATCCAGTCCCAAACATGCTCAATGGGGGACAGATCCGGAGATCTTGCTGGCCAGGGTAGTTGACTTACACCTTCTAGAGCACGTTAGGTGGCACGGGATACATGCGGACGTGCATTGTCCTGTTGGAACAGTAAGTTCCCTTGCCGGTCTAGGAATGGTAGAACGATGGGTTCGATGACGGTTTGGATGTACCGTGCACTATTCAGTGTCCCCTCGACGACCACTAGTGGTGTACGGCCAGTGTAGGAGATCACTCCCCACACCATGATGCCGGGTGTTGGCCCTGTGTGCCTCGGTCGTATGCAGTCCTGATTGTGGCGCTCACCTGCACGGCGCCAAACACGCATACGACCATCATTGGCACCAAGGCAGAAGCGACTCTCATCGCTGAAGACGACACGTCTCCATTCGTCCCTCCATACACGCCTGTCGCGACACCACTGGAGGCGGGCTGCACGATGTTGGGGCGTGAGCGGAAGACGGCCTAACGGTGTGCGGGACCGTAGCCCAGCTTCATGGAGACGGTTGCGAATGGTCCTCGCCGATACCCCAGGAGCAACAGTGTCCCTAATTTGCTGGGAAGTGGCGGTGCGGTCCCCTACGGCACTGCGTAGGATCCTACGGTCTTGGCGTGCATCCGTGCGTCGCTGCGGTCCGGTCCCAGGTCGACGGGCACGTGCACCTTCCGCCGACCACTGGCGACAACATCGATGTACTGTGGAGACCTCACGCCCCACGTGTTGAGCAATTCGGCGGTACGTCCACCCGGCCTCCCGCATGCCCACTATACGCCCTCGCTCAAAGACCATCAACTGCACATACGGTTCACGTCCACGCTGTCGCGGCATGCTACCAGTGTTAAAGACTGCGATGGAGCTCCGTATGCCACGGCAAACTGGCTGACACTGACGGCGGCGGTGCACAAATGCTGCGCAGCTAGCGCCATTCGACGGCCAACACCGCGGTTCCTGGTGTGTCCGCTGTGCCGTGCGTGTGATCATTGCTTGTACAGCCCTCTCGCAGTGTCCGGAGCAAGTATGGTGGGTCTGACACACCGGTGTCAATGTGTTCTTTTTTCCATTTCCAGGAGTGTATATCTTGTAATCTGACTTGTTCCACATCATATCGATAAAATAATCGTGAAAATGATCTATGGAACATGACATAACTAGAATATATTAACCTAAACTGTTGTTCCTGTTCAGTATTGTTGGCAGGCATGTTGGGGTATATAAGGGACGAGAACAGCGTCAGATATTGAGTGATCACTGTGAAGGTCACGGAAATGCCATGAACTCCTGTGAGACATCTTTGTCGGTACCTGACTGTTCCTAAGGGTCTCCATTTGACCATCTGGTGTAATCGTGCAATATCTACATTTGTGGGGCATTCGAATGTCGCAGTGACCCGATGCTGAACAGCATGGGAACTCGTTAAGGTTCCGATCTGCCCTCTGTCTGCTGCTGTTAAAAGGGTTCTGACCTCTTCACTAAAACCAGCTATTTAACGAAGCAATTCTCCACCTGAAGATGATGGTGTGAACCATCTAAAGGCGTAGTGACAAAAGAAATAAGTGACTGATGCAGAAGGGAGGGTCGCCTTTTTCTGCACCAAACACATCGTAACCACCTGGCACCTGAGCCTGCCGTCAGAGAACAATTAATGAACTCCCTGCAACGTTCTCTGTTATCCTGCACCATTACTCAGAGACTAGCAACAGCCTGACTAGTGAATTACCACCCCGTGCATAGATTTCTGTTAACATCACAACAGAAGCGGTTGCATTTGGAGTGATGTCGTGTCCGGGAGGCACGGACTGCTGATGAATGGCGCGACATTGTTTTCTGTGACAAATCGCAGTTCTACGCTATCTGAGATCACCATCGTCGGCGAGTATGGTGACGACCCCATTCCTTCGATGTTTTGGAGTGCGACATCGGTGGTACTCCTGGTGACATGGTGTGGGCAGCCATTAGGCACGACTTTAGGTCTTGATCGAGAGTGATTGGGGAGCGCTGAAGGCACATCGGTACGTCGCTGCGACCTTACGTTCTTCTTTGGTACCTTTCCTTGCGACAGTGTCGAGGTGCCAATTTTCTGCCGGCCAGTGCTCGTCCACACACGGCACACTTCTCTATGGACTGTATGCGTGATGGTGAGGTACCCAATGCAAGTATAAAGGGTAGCAAGGACCAATTAGAACAGTTGTGGACCACCTGCCCTCAGGAGATGATACAACGGCTTTATGACACCCTTCCCAACCGAATCAGTGCACGCATTCTGGCCAGAGAGGCGCAACTCATATACATTAGTTCTTTGTAAATTTGATTCTGTTTTACGATCACTGAAATACGATCACATATTCTCACAAACCGCAAAGTTTCATTTCATTTTCTTCTCCCCTTCTCGGTCAGCCAGTGTACTTTTCAAAAGAAAACCGACCGCAGATACAGTACCTATATAATGGTGTCCCTGCAATGACTTGAACATCCGTCCTCTTGAACACGTGTCCAGTGTGCTGAATAAAGAGTACTGTATCTGCCCACTCGTATTCATTTGTATGCGACATATACCGCTCTCATAGTGACAACTCGAAAGTCCAAGTATCTGTTGAGTATAATGTCAGAGCGAGTGAGGATGTCCACGTAGTTTCGATGCACGAGTTTTCCATTAGCTGTAGCGTTATATCATTTTTATTCTAGATTTCGTACAGCTTCTGCCTGTTAACACACGTCTGAACGCGTGGTCTTCTTCCGGTCGAGAACTGCGCTGAAATTCAACTAGAACTTGTTGGTCACGTGAGGTTGGGAACAGGTTTAATATACATTCGGAGTCACTCACTCACGGTAGCTGTCTCTTTTGCGTAAGCAAATAGACTCTAAAATATTTGTCATTTACAGCAAACAACTTGCCTAGTCAACCAAAATCGCAGTCCTTCCTTTACTTACTGGCAGCTTTAGTGATATTTTTGTTTCATATGAACAGTAAGGTGTTACATGCACATGGTTTGTGAAGGATGCCTCACCTGTAACCAAAATCTTGTATAGAAACGTCGCATCACTTTGCAGTTTCCGTTGTCATCATTCGGAGAACAGTAACCTATCTTGGAATTCGTTGTCATTGAAACTATTGATAGAGCGAAATGTGGAAAGGTTGAAGTATGTAGGAACCTTACTTTAAGTGATCCTACTTGCCTCGTAATAAAATGTGAATTGTGTGTTGCTATTCATCTTCTTTGGCGTAGTTTATTTTTCACACATCCATTATCTTCAATTTTTCTTAGTGTCTGCAAAGACAGATCGTGAAACCTTGGTACCATCAAAACACCTTTCACCACACAACGACACCGTTGCTCGAACAGTATGGCGACATTCACAATAAAGGAAAACCATATTCTTATCAACGCATCACAACCATGCGCCTATTTGCTGAACATGAAGATAACCTTAATAACTCTGTGCTTTGCCGCAAATATATGTTTAATTGCCGAATCAATTCACAATGTAAATCGTTGAAGCATGATCGATCTGGAGGAAACTGTAGTAGCTGGAACCTATTCGAGCTACAAAAACCATTTGCTCCGAACTCTTGAGTAACCTTCAAGCCATCCAGTGCAAGAAATCAGAGAAATCTGACAGCTGAACAAGGTCAACCCGACCGCAGGAATGCGAGACAACTAAGTGGTAGATGCCTCACTCAACAAGACTCCCACGACGTCTACTGTGGCACACTAACCCCCGTATATGCCGTGACCCTACTGCTGGAACGCAGGGTCATGCTTTATTGGGATAAACAGTGGCCGGAAGGGAGGTCTGTGGTCGTTGTGGCGTACGGGTACATGCAAAAGTCCGCCAAATTCCCACATGAGAGGTCGTATCACGGATGAAAACTATTTTGGACGATGTCATTCAGTGTCAAATGCCTATTAAATTATTTCCCTGTCTTCCCAGCTTCAACCAAAAGTGATGGAAATGAATAAATTTATCGCTTACAACCCCACAAAATGATGAAAGGAAAAACGTTTATGGCTTGCTAAATTTTCTCTGTTCATGCAGTAAACCTGTCGCATCAGCCATGACATTTTAATTTATTACTCCTTTACTACCAACACATTTTGCAGAGAGTTTTATCGTACGGAACTGAATATATGAGCAAAATTATATCACTTTGCGGATCAGAGTTCAGCAAATAATCTGCACAAAAGAGAAAGTAATATACAATATACTCTGATGCGTAAAATGATATAATTTTGCTCATATATTCAGTTCCCTATGATAAAACTCTCTGCAAAATGTGTTAGTAGTAAAGGAGTAATAAATTAAAATGTCATGGCTGATGCGACAGGTTTACTGCATGAAAAGAGAAAATGTAGCAAGCGATAAACGTTTTTCCTTTCATCATTTTGTGGGGTTGTAAGCGATAAAAATTTCCAGAAAGATTTGAAATTATGGGTAAAGTCTGCTACCAGTCACTAACAAGGAAACCCTTGCGAGCGAGGTTGTAGGTTCAGTCGTTAGTAAGACTCATTTGAAAGTGTTGAGTTAACGTTTATGACAGGATAAATATTAGATGCTAATGAGTCATCTATGTGCATCAGGAAGGCGACAGAAAATGAGTGTCCGGGAACTCGAGAGATGGGGAGGTATGTATTACACTTCACAAAATGGATCTCGTCGACATTCAAGAAATGTTCAAAACAAACCATTAACTAACACCAAGAACACCGAATGAAAAATGGCGTGCCACAGTGGTCACAAAGTTTGGCAGCATCAAGATCGGAGAGAAACCCCGTGGGAGTTACAGATCTTGCAGGACCTTCAGCTAGGTATCCACTACTAAGGAATTACAGGGTGCTTCCTTGATCGTGACCGGGCCAAATATCTCACGAAATAAGCGTCGAACGAAAAAACTACAAAGAACGAAACTTGTCTAGCTTGAAGGGGGAAACTATGGTTGGCCCGCTAGATGGCGGTGCCGTAGGTCAAACGGATATCAAATGCGTTTTTTTACATAGGAAACCGCATTTTTCATTACAGATTCGTGTAGTACGTAAAGAAATAAGAATGTTTTAGTTGGACCACTTTTTTCGCTTTGAGATAGATGGCGCTGTAATAGTCACAAACATATGGCTCACAATTTTAGACCAACAGTTGGTAACAGGTAGGTTTTTTAAATTAAAATGCAGAACGTAGGTACGTTTGAACATTTTATTTCGGTTGTTCCAATGTGATACATGTACCTTTGTGAACTTAACATTTCTGAGAACGCATGCTGTTACAGCGTGATTACCTGTAAATACCACATTAATGCAATAAATGCCCAAAATGATATCCGTCAACCTCAATGCATTTGTCAATACGTGTAACGACATTCCTCTCAACAGCGAGTAGTTCGCCTTCCGTAATGTTCCCACATGCATTGACAATGCGCTGACGCATGTTGTCAGGCGTTGTCGGTGGATCACGACAGCAAATATCCTTAAACTTTCCTCACAGAAGGAAATCCGGGGATGTCAGATTCGGTGAACATGCGGGCCATGATATGGTGCTTCGACGACCAATCCACCTGTCATGAAATATGCTATTCAATACCGCTTCAACCGCACGCGAGCTATGTGCCGGATATCCATCATGTTGGAAGTACATCGCCATTCTGTCATGCAGTGAAACATCTTGTAGAAACATCGGTAGAACATTACGTAGGAAATCAGCATACATTGCACCGTTGAGACTGACATCGATAAAATGGGGGCCAATTATCCTTCCTCCGATAATGCCGCACTATACATCAACCCGCCAAGGTCGGTGATGTTCCACTTGTCGCAGACATCGTAGATTTTCCGTTGCCCAATAGTGCAAATTATGCCGGTTTACGTTACCGCTGTTGGTGATTGACGCTTCGTCGCTAAGTGGAAGGCGTGCAAAAAATCTGTCATCGTCCCGTAATTTCTCTTGTGCCCAGTGGCAGAACTGTACAAGACATTCAAAGTCGTCGCCATGCAATTCCTGGTGCATAGAAATATGGTACGGGCCCAATCGATGTTGATGTAGCATTCTCAACACCGACGTTTTTTAGATTCCAGATTCTCGCGAAATTTGTCTACTACTGATGTTCAGATTAGCCGCAAGAGCAGCTAAAACACCTACTTGGGCATCATCGTTTGTTGCAGGTCGTTTTTGACGTTTCACATGTGGCTGTGCACTTCCTGTTTCCTTAAATAACGTAACTATCCGGCGAACGGTCCGTACACTTGGATAATGTCGTCCAGGATACCGAGCAGCATATATAGCACACGTCCGTTGGGCATTTTGATCACAATAGCCATACACCAACACGATATCGACCTTTTCCGCAATTGGTAAACGGTCCATTTTAACACGGGTAATGTATCACGAAGCAAATACCGTCCGCATTGGAGGAATGTTACGTGATACCACGCACTTATAGGTTTGTGACTATTACAGCGCCATCTATCACAAAGCGAAAAAAGTGGTCCAACTAAAACATTCATATTTCTTTATGTACTACACGAATATGTAATAAAAGTCGGGGTTCCAGTTTTAGAAAACGCAGTTGATATCCGTTTGACCTATGGCATCCCCATCTAGCAGGCCCAGCATAGCGCCATCTGGTTTCCCCCTGCAAGCTAGACGAGTTTCGTTCTTTGCAGTTTTTTCGTTTGATGCTTATTTCGTGAGATATTTGGCCCGGTCACTATCAATGGACCACCCTGTGTATAAAATCATACTTGGGCAACGAAGTGATGAAAACTGATGAGATGTGATGGCATGCAACCTAATGTTGAACAGTCTGCCGTGGAGCTTATCGTGAAACTTGCTGTCCTTTAAGGTCTAGCTGCAGATAGGGCGATTACATGTTTTATGGGCCCGGAAAAAAAACATCCGGAGGCTAAATTTGTCCAGTGGTTCCAGGTGGTATGAATTGCAATGCCATTCACTTTTCAGGAAGGATAGTTTGCTCTAAAGGAGCATGATTTTTATACGCAAACCAGGAAGCAAGCAAAAGCGAGTTATTTTTACAAACTATTGACCAAAAGCAAAGCAGTGGTCATACCATAATTGTACTTCTCTTACACCCGTTTCCCCAATCGTGTTTATTGTGACCTAAATATTCCGTGCTGCTCTTGCAAGATCTCCCACACGAGAAGGAATCGCAGAGCACCTCCAATTTGTCGCAGCACAATCAGTAACTTTCCAGCCAATTTACAATCCATTTTAACTGTCAGCATAATTGTATACTAATTCTTTAAGGCACTGATGTTAGTTGATCTTGATACAACTCTCTTGCTACCTCCAATTACCAGGGCTCCTTTCACATGCACTTCCTCTTCAAATCCCATTGCGTCGACGTTGACACAAATTCCTTATTGAACGACAGAATAAGTTTGTTTACCACATCTACAAATCTATGGGCCGATTTCGCAGTTTGCTGAGCATCCTAAAGTCGACGCTTTGTTTCAAATATCTTACGTCTTCTAGTTCTGTAGCACCGAAGTTATGCAATCATCCACCGTTTCCCTTGAAATCGCTGTAATCCATGTCGCAAGCAATTTGATATGCATAGCGCAGTCGGTTGGTGTCATACACCTCTTATAAATTGTGTTGAGCATCCTTGAATTGCGCAAACATCAGTTTTTGTAACAAGTGCGCCCTGTCCTCCCTTGAATATCCGTAGGTTTTGTTACGCACTATATGGTCATACTGCTGCGGTCTTATTCAATATCTGTTCATATTTGTTTTTGTATTTTTTTTATCAGCGGATGAGCTTCGATGTACGTCATTATGTTTAACATCTGCTCCTTGGACAACGGTTGTCCTTTACTATGTTTCACTGGAGACGCGAACTGTCATTCCCTATCCAACAAGGATGACGAACTACATGGCTCGACACCTGTTTCAGTACACTTTCACTTCTTAAGCACGTATCTTCATTATTGTACTCCTCTTTTACATTGTCCGCACAGTCAAGCGTATACGACACCATACATTCCGCTGACTCATCTTGCAGAAACGCTAATATTTCATCTGCCAATTCTTTCCGAGTATGGGAAATTACTTGGGTTCTTTTCTGACTAGATGTCAACTTCGGCAACTGTTGTTATAGATATAATGCGATGTTTACTTTGTTTATAGTTGTCCTTGCTCTGCTTTGTGTCAGCACCATTAGCAGTGTAGCGCTGTTGTGAGTTACTCATAGACTAAGCAGTTAAACGACGCTCCGGAGCCTCTTGCTGTGCTCACCAATGGATACCTTCGGTCCCTCCCCTTGTTGCCATTAATAGCCAATACTGTGGTTGCGTGGCAGAAAATATGTGGGGCGTCGAATGCTGTAAACATCACTGGCCTTTTGCGACCTCGCAGTCAAGGGGTTCCTTGTCAGTGCTTCCGTTCTAGATACTGATGGTGCTCATAGTAGCTCTATGTCATACAACGTGTACATTATACAACAGTGTGGAAGTATGGATTAAACACACTGAGGATTGTATAACCAATGTAATCGTTACATTCAGTCGTATCACGTGGCACATATAAACCGAGACTAGCATTTTGACAGGTATGGTAAAGTTGATAAGTCAAAGAGTAAAGAACTTTTTCAAAGAGCAAATATTTTCCCCCAATTCGCTTACTATTCTTCAAATTAGTAAGTACCTTGTACTACAAATGGTTCAAATGGCTCTAAGCACAATGGGACTTAACATCTGAGGTCATCAGTCCCCTCTTGTACTACAGACTTTCTAAAGTAGCCTTTGTTCTTCCTCTGGGTCCAAACTATCTCCTTACCATAATTCATCGAAATCTGTTCAACAGGCAAGTAATACTAAATTTAAACGCTATGCAAGATACGGCAGTTTTCCGCGCATCTCTGTTCGTGACATGATATATCCTAAATCATGTGTCGTACAGTGATATACGAGGGGTATTTGGAAGGGAAGGTCAGATCTGTCGCGATATGGAAACCATGGTGAAAATGAAAAATGTTTTAGCTACACTTTTCAGCTATTTCTCTAACAATCGGTGCGCCGACTGAGTCATTTGTCATAGTATTGTACCAGCTTTCCAATACCCCCGTTATAGAAGGCAGCCGCCTGTGCTTTTCTGCCAGTTCTCTACGTCGACCTACAGCTTGTTCTCTATGCCAGAATGTTGCCTTCTAGCCAGCGGTTTATGTCAGTAGAGATGAAAATGAGAGAGAACCAAGTCCGGGCTGTATGGTGGTTGATCACTGATTAGACATTCCAATCAGAAAGGCAGCAGGTGTGCCCTCATTGCCCCTGCAGTGTGCCGCAGAGAATTGCCATGGAGAAGGAAATGCATGACAGCTACGTTGTGTGAGCTGCATGAAATCAGGCGAAATATCGCACAGGCACTCATACTTGGCGGAAGACACTATTTCCTGGGCATCTTTACGTGCTCACTGTGCGCTCAGAACTGAAAAGAGCTACGTGACGCGATTGACTGGCATGCTAGACACACTGTCTAACATACCTATGCACAGCGTCATCGGATTTTCACTGTGGATTCCATTTCGCGACCGATCGGACCTTACTTTCCGAATAGCCCTTGTACTCGTAATTATGCAGGTACGTTCAGCAGTATTATGTGAACACTGTCTGCAAAATGTGTCGCCAATACAATTAATAGTAAAGAAGTAATAAATTAAAATGTCATGCCTGATGCGAAAATGAGCAGCAAAAATGTAGCAAGCGATCATTTTTTTCCCTTTTATCGCTTGTTGCATTTTCGCTACTCATTTTCGCATCAGGCATGACGTTTTAAGTTTATTACTGCTTTACTCCTAATTGTATGTGGGATGTGTCAGCGAGAAGAAGCTTCGTAAAGGTTAGAAAGTATGTGTAAAATTTGCTGCAAGTCATTAAAGTGCACTCGTTCTCAAATACTGAGTGACTAATATCTGGGTATTCGCGGGCCGCGGCCTACACTTCTTTTCCACCTCCACTCTTACCCCTTTGATATGTAGGTTGTTTTTACCCGCACAGCGATTTTTTTCAGACAGTAAGTAATATGAGTGGTTAATAGCGGGCCAGTGGTTTCGGAGGATATGTGGAACATGCATACATACGGTGTACATACATAAACATATGCATACATAAACTTTTATGATATGTATAAGTACCCTTTTCATGATGAACTATAGTCTCTACGGTGTCCCTAGCTACTCTGAAATTACAAGTGAAAACCTACAAAAATCTGTCCAGTCGATTTGGAGATTAGCGGGTTCATACAGAGAAACGGACAAGAAAGCTTCAGTACAACTTTAAATCACGATATCTTTTTCTGTGATCCGATTTTGATGAACTGAAGCCTATACGGCGCACCAGGATATTCTGAGGTTACGTGCGAAAGCTCCACGAAAATTCGTCAAGTATTTTTGAAGATTAGCGTGTTTAGAGACATATAGACAGATACGACGGCTTTACAGATTTATTATTAGTGTGGATTATAGTGATTACGACAGCCGTAGTTGGATGGTTTACATACGTTCCAGAATCTCTCTTCAGGGATGGAATCTATTGACTGGAGAAATTTCGGGGAAAGTACAAGAACTTAAAATGGGACAACGCAGAAAAATTCATCTTCCATTGCCAATTAAAAAAATTTCTTCTTGTACCTATGTACAGCACACTCAACTTACGGTTGCAGCTTGAACCAGGTGAGCGTTGTTGGGCGGATGTTCGTTCCAGTGTTGTCACCATTTGGTGGTCACGTCAAAAGAACTGCTACTTTCTAATCAACCTAGGGTGGTTTGCGTGATTTCAGACACGTTTTTGGTGGACCTTGTAGGACATCATACAAGGGAGAGTTCTTATGAGAAGTAATCGTTTTGAGTAAGTTTATATAGTGCAAAGCAATTAATGGCGAATTCATGGCCAATTGCCATGACGAAGAAACACAGACACAAAGAAAAAAGTATAGTTTTCGTCAGGCAAAGGGACCTGTTTCGAAAACGAGAAAGTAGGGCTGTGAAGTACCATTTGTCGGAACGTGTAAGTAATTTTTCAGATTTGATGCCCTCTGACGTCCAACAATCTCATATCAAACAAAAGCTATGACTGAAAAATGTTTTCACTCAGTGAGGAGTTCTTCGCAGCTGTAGATGTGTGTTTTGCAGACTTTTAAAAACCGCACTTCAGAAGATCGGGAGACGTGTAGTGTCCAAAAAATAAGCGCAATTTTTAGCTTAACTTTTAATCTTTTTCTGCCATACCGAGGAAGTTTTTCCTAGCACTCGCTTTTGTTGTCTCAGTGAACCTGAAAGCTCCGATCGGAGTACCATGAAACTGTACCGAGGCATGCTGGCAACCTACCTACCAATGTGTTTTCGCTGTACAGAGTACAAGTCGACGGCGACGAGTTCGCGGCCTGCGAGCCCGCCGAGCAGCTGGGAGGCGGCTGGTAGCGGCGGCAGCGGAGGCCGAGCTGCTGTTACCGCTGGCGGGGGCGGCGGCGGGGGCGGCGGGGGCGGCTACTCGCAGCGGCGCGGCTCCCTGCAGCTGTGGCAGTTCCTGGTCGCGCTGCTCGACGACCCGGGCAACGCCTCGTGCATCGCCTGGACGGGCCGCGGCATGGAGTTCAAGCTGGTCGAGCCCGAGGAGGTCAGCGACTTGCTGCTACACATTATTTATCTATCGTATGGTATTACTAGTACACAAAACTATCTAGAATCAAACAGAAAGGTCCAAATGTGACGACCAGTCAAGAGCACTTTCAATTACTTGATGTGAAGTCCTCAGATCACCGTCAAATTCTCGAAGAGGGCACTCCTTAACAATGTGATCTATTTGTTCCTCCGCTCCGCAATCGCAGTCAGCGCATGGACGGGAACCCTCACTTCTTCGTGGTGTATCCACATCTTCCTTGGCCAGTCCTTATGCGGTTCAGCCTCGGCCAGATTTGGCGTGGTACTTCCAATCCCTCGACCTTTTTTAGATCTTGAACCAGGTGAGCGTTGTTGGGCGGATGTTCGTTCCAGTGTTGTCACCATTTGGTGGTCACGTCAAAAGAACTGCTACTTTCTAATCAACCTAGGGTGGTTTGCGTGATTTCAGACACGTTTTTGGTGGACCTTGTAGGACATCATACGAGGGAGAGTTCTTATGAGAAGTAATCGTTTTGAGTAAGTTTATCTCCGACAGGCAGCCACTGACTGGGAGTAAAGCTGACAGTACCAGTGGTAACTCCCACGGCATGATTAAGCTGCACATCAATCTTTGTTGTGTGGGCACTGTTTTCCCACACAGGAGCGCAATACTGCCCAGCACAATACAAAACAGCGAGTGCAGCAGAGATTAGACTATTGACGTCCGCAACCCAGCTGCTTCCGGCAATCTTGGAAAGTAGATTTACTCTTGAGCCAGGTTTCTTAGACAACTCGATGCATAATTGTTTGAATGTCAAGGACCGATCCAGAGTGATTCCTAGACATATTGGATCATAGTTATGTGGTACTTCGATTCCAGTGAAAGTCGCATGCATCTTCCTTTGCGCTTCTTTATTACTCAGATGTATAGCAATAATCTCAGTTTTATCTGGGTTAGGCTGAAGTCTCCATGTATGGAAGTAATCATTCAGCTTCTTCATACAACTTCTCAAATGGTTCAAATGGCTCTGAGCACTATGGGACTTAACTTCTGAGGTCATCAGCCCCCTAGAACTTAGAACTACTTAAACCTAACTAACCTAAGGACATCATACACATCCATGCCCGAGGCAGGATTCGAACCTGCGACCGTATACCACTTCTCAGCACACACTCACAGTGCATCAGGTCTTTACTCTGCGAGACTAATGCTAAGTCATCTGCTTACTGTATTTTCATGGAGTCCATGTCTAGCTTATCATGGATACATAGGTTAAACAGGATGGGGGCGATAGCTGATACCAGAGACAGGCTATTATTTATAATGCTCCATCTGCAAGCTTCTTTCAGGAAAACCTCAAATCGCCTGTCAGAAAGCATGTAGTTAACTAGAAACACCAGCCTTTGTATGGGATGATTTCACTAAGCTTCAACATCAATCCCTAACTGTTTTAATTTCCACGAAAACTGCAGCTTATTTGAGACCTCAGTGAAATACAGCTTCTACTAGAGTTTTCAACGTTAAGGTCTGGTCGCAGCAGCTTCGATGCTTCCTAAAGTAGCCGCGCAGGGTATCCACGCGGTCTTGGGCGTCTTGCCACGGTTCGCGCGGCTTCCCCCGTCGAGGTTAGAGTCCTCCACCGGGCATGAGTGTGTGTATTTTCCTTAGTGTAAGTTACTTTAAGTTAGATTAAGTAATTAGGGACCGATGACCTCAGCAGTTTGGTCCCATAGGAACTTAGCACAACTTTCCAAAATTTCCTTCCTAAAGCCACCTTGTTCGATATGGGTAACTTGATCAATGGCCTCTTGAACGTGATTTACAATAAAATTTTATAGTAGTTTATACGTCATGCTGAGCAGTGACACTGGTCGGTAGTGAGAAATATCTGTTATGTCTATGCCTGGTTTCAGGATTGCAATTATCTTGGCCTGTTTGAAAAGTTTTGGTAATTTTCCAGTTTTCAGAATCTCACTAAAAACTTGGCGAGCCACAATTTTGTTTTAGGTCCTGCGGCTTTAAGAAACTGGTACATATGGCGATCCCCTTGTACCTGTATACGACACATGCAAGAAGTAAGCAAATGCTGATATTGCACAGTTCTTGAGCAAGAGGATTGTGGAGCTAAACTGAGGTGTTGCAGCGAGTACCTATATCACTTACTACTTCCTTGTCTGGTGACATACTTTTTCCAATCTTATATTACGTTTACCAAGTTTGGTTGAAGCTGCTCCAAGCATTTCAGAGCTATGATTTACGCGTCACCCCTTCCTACCGCCACTCCAACCCCAAGGGGTGAAATATCCTAGCCAAACGATGGAGCCAACTTATTTATTTTTGTTACTCTTCACAAAAAATGTGAAAATAACTAACAGACTTGGATACACACACGATAACAGTTCTGACAGTTTAAATGTCCCCAGAGGAATTTGTTTTAAATTTTATTGGGCAGTTGTAAAGTGTGCTGATAAAACTTATGAGAAACATCTGGAAAGTCAGTGGGTGTTCTTTCAATACTGATTTCCAACTGGAGAGTCCTCATACACGGAACTTAAAGTTACTATTGCCCAGTTTTGATTTTTTCCCACAGTAAAATTTCTGTCTGAAGTAGAAGGGCATAACACAACACTATTTGATCATTTATCTCTAAATATAACTTCTTTCGTTAAATAATGGGAACCACATGATAAACGGTTTGTTTGATGCTGACGGTCAAATGCCAGCAATAAATCAACCAAATACATTACCTAGATCCAAGAAGGGAAAAATAAAGTTTCGTAGATATCTAGAGATGCAGTCAACTCCTTCAGAGAAAGATTATTAAACGAACAATGGGAAGAAGTTTGCCAAGAACACACAGTAAAGTAGAATCTTACTTATTTTCCAAAGATATTCTTAATGCACAATGACACTAGTTTTCCTGTAGAACGAGTAAAAATGCAAATGACATCTAATTATAGACTTAGCTTCCTCCTTCCCGTGTTTCGAAGGTATTTTACAACAATATACAGAACCATTTTTATGTCAGCCTATGAACAACAGCTCAGTTTATCTGCCATAAAGGATTCACAACAGCAAAATCTCTTCTAGAATTCCACGAGAAAAAGCTGCCCTGTTGGAATTTTCTGTTAACTTGACGAAGTGTTCTTTTGAGTAGCTCAATTAGAATGTGATAACGTTAAACCCATCCCCCTTATGTTGATGGAGTAGTATTTCGACAACATAAAACAGAGGGTCACATTAATAAATGTTACCACAGGAATAAAACTAAACTGAGACTAGAGGAACATAAAAACTTGTGTCCCTCAGGATGCTGTGCCTGTTTCTATCCTGTTCTTATCCTACCTAAATAGTTTACGAGGAACAAAAAATTTTGACGTTTTTCAGTGCCATGGGTACACTGATGGAAAGCTGAAACACAAGCATACCAAATGCAGCAAGAACAATGGAATAGTCTTACAAGTATTTCGCATGAAACAGCTTAATCATATAACGACCCATGTTATTCAGCCCCAAACAAATGAAAATAGAGGTCAATGGACATATACCAGACGAAGCTCAAAGTGTGAAATTCCTAGGCATCTAGATGTGCTAAATTGAGGAGGCGTCAGTAAACCAAAAAAGCTTGGCTCTTCCTGCTTTGCACTTAAAAATATCTCCTGTTATGTTGACCTGCTGACAGAATTGCTAGCATACTTTGCATACTACCGTGCAGTAGTTCGCTATGGCATAATCTTTTGTGGTAATACACTAAGGCCAAAAAGTATTTACTCGAAAGACGTCTGTAGTACGAATATTATGTCAGATTGATTACTGAACATCTTACAGCAGCGTCCAGAGGATGTAGGGATACTTAAACTTATGTGTCAATATATTTACTAGCTAACGGCAATTTTGGTTAACAATAAGATTGAATTTAGGGTGAGCTGTGAAAGCCAAGGGATTCTTATCCTTATTTGCCAATATATTTACTGTATAATGGTAATTTTGGTTAACAGTAACAATGCATTTAAAATGATTTGAAACATCGAAACCGAAATACTAGATATAAAAACAATTTGTGTATAAGCTATATATCCCTGTCTGGAATTCAGAATGAAGTATTATGTTCAAACGCAAAAGTATTTAACAAATTTCCGGCAGATAGCAGGTAAGAATGGGTGCCAAGTCTTTCGTGATGGAGTCATTGGATAAAAATTCCTCGGTAAACTTTCCGCGTCAAATTTGGATAAATCCATAAGGTAGGAAACTCAAAATGTCCATATATTGAAAAGTAAAGTGACAGAACATTTTATTAGTCACTCCTACAAGTAATCATAACATTTGGACTCAGGGACAGTTGATAGTCTTCTGCGTAAACTTACATTAATGCTTAGTTGAAAGCATTATATAAAACTAGCAACTGAGAGGTGTAAGAGGAAGAGGAAGGTAAACTTTCCGCGTCAAATTTGGATAAATCCATAAGGTAGGAAACTCAAAATGTCCATATATTGAAAAGTAAAGTGACAGAACATTTTATTAGTCACTCCTACAAGTAATCATAACATTTGGACTCAGGGACAGTTGATAGTCTTCTGCGTAAACTTACATTAATGCTTAGTTGAAAGTATTATATAAAACTAGCAACTGAGAGGTGTAAGAGGAAGAGCAGTGTCTTCTTCCAGAGTAGCTGCTTTTCTGGTAATTTGCAGTACTCTAGAAGTAATTTCCATAATTATCAATTCGAATCTATTAACATTAGTCGTAGATGGTTGTTGGTACACTTTAGGGGAGTAGGTGTAGCGACTGTATCTGTCTCTTAAGGGGAGTTAGAAGAGAAAAAACTTTTTTTCACATTTTTGGATTTTTATCTCATTATAAAATTTGCAATATCACTCACGTGGGAAGTATTTTATTTTTTTAAATATAATCTACACCGGTTGAAAATGTTAAAATTTTTACGTGGATTACATCAAGATCTAATAAAATAGGTAATTTTTTATATAGAAGGCTGTGGATTGCTGTATTATAAAGGTTAAATGTCATGTCATGTCCAGAAGAGGAAGGGTACTAGGTTGAGGAAGCTGAAACAAAGTTTGAGAGACAAGAAACTTTCTGATGGTAAAACCATAAGAGGCAGACTGACAGACAAAATGATTGATGAACTACAGCAGTATTACGGGATGGCCATTAGAAATAACACTGAGGCTTTGTTGAAAATGAAGCAGGCAGTATGGGCTACCTTCTCCCACAAACTGTCAACAGATCAAAAATCAGTACACCACCTTTGCTCTCCTGGTGTCCTCATGGTGCAATTACCGCAATGCGCAGTACTCAAACAGTTCATCCCAGCAGCAGTCATGGATATCATAAAACCTATTTACAGACACCTGCCAAATCCTGAATTACTGAAGAAGTGTCTGCATGGTCAGACTCAAAATCCCTGTGAGTCGTTCAATAATCTTATATGAAATCGTTTATCAAAATTTGTTTTTGTTGGAATGGACACACTAAAGTTGGGGTCAGTGATGCTGCTATTGCTTTTAATGATGTCAACATTGGTAGGGTGAAAGTGCTACAGCATATGGGAATTAATCCTGGAGAAAACTGCATCAGATAACTTGAACGGATGGACAAGGTTCGCATTGATAAAGCAGAGTATGTAGCACAGTTGGCCACTAAGGAGTCCATGAAGAAGAAAAGAAGAAAAAACTTGGAAAAAGATCAAGAGGATGATATACAGTGTGGTGCATGGTGCTTCTGAGTGACTAAAAATAAAAAATTAAGAATATATTATTTGAAACTTTAGAACCCTTTCCTGAAAATTTACATTTTCTGTTGCATTTTTCCCTAAATCTCAGGAACCACTTCGAGTAGAGAATTAAAATTTTCAAGGAGTAATAACACACACGTCCCGAGTCTTCTGAACTAAAAGAAGAACATAATGTTATGTATAATTAAAATTATTTAGGATAATGTACAAAAAAGTACACAAAATTTAAACCGTGTAGTTAAAAAATTGTATTTCGGAAAGCAGTGGCTGAAATGCAATTATTGTAGTTCAGTAGACTCAGAACATACAGTTTAATGTCCTGTAAATGTTTCATGTCAACGGCTACATTGGTTCCTGGAATACAGGGAAGCCAAGTCATAAATTTTAACATTGTCGGGATAGGGCGTTTCAACTCTCATTAATCTTTACTTTAACTGCTTGTAAAATATTCGTGCGACCAACCCTAGAATACCGCTCAAGTATATGTGACCAGGCGACATTGAACATACGCGTGACAGTTCACAGGTATGTTTAACTCATGGGAGAGTGTCACATAAATGCTGAAAGACCTGACATGACAGACGCTCGAAGATAGACTCTAACTGTCTAGCGAGAGCATATCTACAAATTTTCAGGAACTGGCATTAATGGAAAAAAAATACTAGGACTCGTGCGCCGAGGGTTCCGTGCAAACTATATTACGTACACAGATACTTCATCCAGCACGGGAATCTAGAATCTCGATGATTTTTGCCTGTTATCGATATCGATATTTGCAAGATATCAGTTTCTGGAATTCCAAGATTTTCGAGAATGATAAAAAAAAAATTATTTTCTTGTGATATAATTACAAATTAAAAAATTTCGGAATTTTTCCTGTAGTTACACTATGAAAACCGCCGTATTGCAAAAATTTAATGATTCTAGGCCAAAGGGAAGTACTGTATACCTTTTGAGAGAGAGTTTGCGAGTATCAGAATATGTCACATAAATCGCTGTACCTGATTTCATTGATTTAGAAGGATACATTTATTACACCGCCAAACAACCATAGACCTTAGTATGCGATATGTATTTCAGCTCGATAAGTCTACCTGTTCTTGGGAAACGATATCTTAACAGACGGATGAACATACAGTCAGATAACAAATGAAAAAAAATTTTTTTCGTTGATATAATTGAAAATAAGAAATTTTCGGATTTTTACTTTTGTTGTACTGCAAAACCTTGCTTCTTGCCAAATTCATAATTCTAATTCAATTTTCATGAGGTAGTTGCGAGTATAAAAGTAAGAGAAAAAATGGGCATATCTTTTCATTCCTTTGACTTAGAAGCTTCAATTTTTTTACACCGCCAATGGACCGTTGTCCTTAGTATGCCACATATATTTCAGTTTCATACGGCTACCCATTACGGAGAGAAAAAGCTTCTAACAGTCGTACAGACAGACAGACGAATAATAAAGTGACCCTACAAGGGTTCCGTTTTTACCGAATGAGTACGGAACCCTAAAATCTAGGAATATACCACAGCGAAGATGCGATCAGACAAACTACAGCGCGCACCAAAGCTTTGTACCTGTCGATCTACGTCCGCGAATCATCTCTGTATTGCGCCAAAAGACATCTTTCGCTCAACTAAAAATCTTTTCCGCTGTATAAACAATACAACGGGTCGTGATACCATATTTCATTCAATACTGGCTACTGTCACACATGCGAATAATATACAATGCTCCTCTACAAGAAACCAGACAAAATTCAGCGGTAAGATATACTTAGGAAAGGAACAGAGATTAATCTAATAGTCGCTCAAATACCAGTTCTAGAATGTAATGAAATGTTGTCCATGATTCCGCATATTTATTTAGACAAACAGAGCACAAAAAGTGATAAACGTTTCCATTACAACTATTACAATCAGTCAAAACACAGTCCCACCTTTCTTCTTAGAATCTGCTCCATACAGCAGTAGACTATACGAATCAATCTACCACAGTAACGGTTCATACATTTTTTTATTTACTTATTATTGTTTTCTAGTGCGCATTATTTTTAGCCATCAGAAATTTAAAAAATTGACAAATACAGCAAGATAATATTTGACCTTCATCATACATACATTTTAGAGCATACAATCGTAAATTTATTTTCATAGTAAAAATATTACATGTATTCACTTAAACTACTAGCTTCAGTTGACAGGTAACCACTCATTCCTATCAGAGCAGTTAATTCAGTTAGTCAATTAATTTCAATGGCCACCATTCGTTTTAGATGTTGATACTTTCTTGCGCAATATACCTGGCTAAGGCATCACATGCAACCCTGGTCGTATCTCCAAGAAATGGGATAGTGCAGTGTGACTGGCATTGACCAAGTCACGAGAGCTACTTTAAAAAGTCGACTCTGCCTTTCTCCTAGCACTTGCACTGAAATAGAACGTGATTTGATCAGCAATTGTTATTTCATCACATTACAGTACAGTGTCTCCATTACGTCGACTCTGTGTAGTTGGGTGCGGAAAGATCTTTGATTGAGACGCATTCTCACAACGGACGCTATTAATTTTCTTGAATGTCCCGAATATCGGTAATTTTCACCTAAGTCGAACCACTAACAAACGTAGGCAGGATATGCTCAAATATATACAGATGAATACGGAAAATCGTACAGTATGCGCTTTGTTCTGCCCACAAACTGCGGAAGAAAGGACGTTTCAACTATCATGCGATGCTTCCATATTTCTGTCTTAAGTATTTGATGTTATGCAGGCAATAAAATGAGCAAGATCTCTCAAAATCCCTAAGGTAGTAACAATCACCGACTATTAATTTTCGCGCTCTGAAATCAATTAATTACAGGAATTGGAACAGAGAAACTAGTAAATCCACTATTGGCCTTTTTCGTATGTTTGCTTCGTCTTCAGCAAAATAAAGGCGTTTCACATTAAAATATTAAATGGTATATGACTCTGCTCTCTCTCTCTATGGGCGCTGATAACCACGCAGTTGAGCGCCCCACAAACCAAACATCATCATCATCTCTCTCTCTATCTCTCTCTGTCTCTCCTCTCTCTCTCTCTCTCTCTCTCTCTCTCTGTCTCCCACTCTCTCTCTCTCTCTCTCTCTCTCTCTGTTTCATTAAATCACTCATAGATTAAACACAGCTACATTTGAACGTGATTATATAGTTCTGTACAAGACTCCCATGCTTTAATTACATGCAAAATTATAAATCACAATTTCTTTTTACAACAACCTGCACAGTTGAGTCCGCACTTGCACATTCGAAAATATGTGGCTGACAGTTTGTATTTATTCATATATGTTTCTTTGAATACAATTACAGGTACATCATGTTTAATCAACAACAGTCACTTTTAAATTAATACTTTCCCAATGAAATTATATGTTCCAGACGTATGTTCCAAAGACATATTAAGTTTCACCTGCTTAGAGAATAGGAGATGCGGGTTCAAATCCCGGCCTTGGTACAAATATGATTCTTTGCTTCGACCTTATTCATTCTCGTGAATAATTTTCAATTATAATACGTATGGTTGTTATGTCTGTATGAAATGTGCCGAAATTATCGCATATATGAAATCTTTCGTGAACCTTGGCTACAATATTTAATTAAACATCTGTTATATGAGAAGATACCACTTTTGAATGGCCCGTCTTCAGTTAGTCAATGTGAGTGCCCAGTGTAAAACTTTCGTTTCGTTTCATATTTCTGTTTATTAGTAGATAGTTTCTAGTAAAAAGGATTTATTCAACATTCTTATGTAATTATCTTGCTACCTTAGCTGCTGTTAAAGATGAGCTTTTTACCTGCACCAATTTGACTATGACCCGTTTTTAAATTGCTCGCTTATTAAATTATTGGAGATCAAACTTGGCAGTCCTTCTCTGAAGTCAGCAGTTTAGAGTAAATTCAATACGCGAAGAAGTTCGTTAGAAGTTCAATTATGCTGCTAGTACAAATCATGTTCCGTTACTTGAAATTCAACTTCTTCGACATAAAATTATTATCTCTGGGCGTGCATTAATAATACTTCTTCCTGCTGAAATGTCTCCAAGCTTCTTCTTACACAGTGTTCCTGTTGCTAGAATGCTAATAAATCTTGCTGTCTATTTTTAATTACTTCTTCTCCGGTAATATTTTTTAGATAAATAGTAAAAGAAACAATACATTTTCTTTGTGGCGGGCAGAAGCGTGTATCGGAGAGTGTTTTTCGCATTGGATGCCAGACGAGAAAGTTTGCGTTGTCGTTGGACAGTGGGAAGCCGGTGCAGGGAGCATTCCTCGAGGTGAGAGCAACAGGGCAGGGGGTAGTGCTGTGCTCCCGCGTGCCCTTTGAGTGTGGGCCGCCTCGGCACAGTTGAGTCCGCACTTGCCACTCTCTTAATGGGTATCGATCGCGCCAACTACACCCCAACTTGGAAGCTCAGCTCCATCTTGACACGTCCTGCGGGACAACGCCAGCCAACTTCTCACCCTCGCTGTCTGCTGTGTGTTTAAAACCCTAGCTCATTCGCCTACTTTTGTCGCGAAACGTGCCACAGGCCGTAAAGGCTGCTTGTCCGGAACTCCAAAAGTGTCATGGCAATGAAATATATGTAGTGCGTACAATAAGTCACTGTTAAATTCAAAAAAATCATTCGACAGCTTACTGCCCGCCTGAAAGTAAAATTTTGACGTAGGAGACCAAAGAAACAATGTGTTAGACATCTATAGTGAACAGCCTACAAGATTCTACATTCTCACCTATACTTCGTAACCAGTTTGGTTCAGGATACACGTTGTTGCTGTTGTGCTCCTCAGTCCGACGACTGATTTGACAGCTCCCCATGCAGGTTTATAATGCAGAAGCATCTTAATCTCTGCGCAACTGCAACCTACGCTCACTTGAATATGCTCACTGTAGGCAAGGTTTGCTCTCCATTTACAATTTTTATCCACCAAACTTCCCTCCATTACCAAATTAACTGTTCCCTTATGCCTCAGGATGTGTCCTACAGCCTGTTCCTTCTTTTAGTCAAATTGAGCCATTTAGTTAACGCTCACCAAAAAGTGGTTCAAATGGCTCGGAGCACTATGGGACTTAACTGCTGAGGTCATCAGTCCCCTAGAACTTAGAATTACTTAAATCTAACTAACCTAACGACATCACACACATCCATGCCCGAGGCAGGATTCGAACCTGCGACCGCAGCGGTCGCGCGGTTCCAGACTGTAGCGCCTAGAACCGCTCGGCCACCTCGGCCGGCACCGCTCACCAGTTCAATGCATTATCTCTTTATTAGTTAGTCTACCTCGGGCACAGTAGTCTTGGGGTACCGGCACGGTAGCTCAGCGTGTTCGGTCAGGGGTCTTGGCCATCTTGTGTAATAAAAAATACTGACTGACGTACTCGTCGATGGCGTTAAGAGAGGTGTCATGTGATATCCGAGCAGAACTGCTGACGGAAAATGACGAAGAACAGATAGATACAACGGAAGAAGAAGAAAGGTAAAGCGCATGCCTGGAAACCGCGAGGTAGCAGAATCGAATCCCGGTCGAAGCACAAAAATTTTCACTTTGTCTTTAATCTAGCTTTTACCTCTCAACAATGCGAGAAGTCGTGGGTCGTATTCCACGTTAAACGGTAGGTTCCCTTTTACCAGTTGCATAACTGGGGTGGATTATGAAACACCCAAGTCGCCAAAATCGAGCCTAATAGAAAGACTTGTACTCGGCCATTGAGCCACATGAAATTACTGCTAATTTCTTCAGTATTCTTCCACAGCACCACATTACAAAGCTTCCACTTTCTTCTTGTCTATACTGTTTGTCGTCAACGTTTGACTATCACACGTGATTACTCCCAAGATAAGTAAGTACTTACAGAAAAGATTTTCTGAAACCTATGCTCATACTTCAACATACTTGCCGCAGTGGTAACACCAGTTCCCGCTAGATCACCAAGATAAGCGCTGTCGAACTCGGCACGCAGTTGGATGCGTACCACTGCGGTCTGCCGAGCACTGTTAGCAAGTGGGGTACACTCAGTCTTTGTGAGGCCAGTTGAGGAGCTACTTTACTGAGAAATAGCGGCTCCAATCACGAAAACTTACAACGGCCGGTAGCGTGGTGTGGTGACCAAATGTCCTTCCTTATCCGCATCCAGTGACGCCTATCGGTTGAGGATCACAAGAAGGTAGGTCGATACCGTTGGGCCTTCTAAGGCCTGTTCACGCGGAATTTTATTAGAAATTTATTTTCGATGCTAAAATATTTCTGTTGGCCGAAACGATTTTCTCGCTACCACTAGTCTTGATTTTGCGCTATTTGGAAAGTAAGGAACGATCGGTCACGAAATGGAAACCACAGCGAAAATCTGATGAAGCTTTTCACATATGTGGTGGGCAGTGTCTCTAGCATGCCCGCAGACAGCATCACGTCGCTCTTCTTAGTTGAGCACGTTAAGATGCCGAGAACTACAGTGTCTTCCGCCAAGATTGGTACCTGCGGAGAAATTTCGCCTGATTTCATGGAACTTCACATAACATAACTGCCATGCAGTTCCTTCTTCATGGCAGTTCTCGGTCGCACTCTGCAGGGACAATGAGGACACTGCCGCGGCGTTTTCCATGAGAAGGATTTGAACACCCTCCATACAGCCCGGACTTGGCTCCCTCTGATGTTCATCTCTACTCAGATGAAATGCTGGCTATGAAGACAACGTTCTAGCGTGGACAACGAGCTACAGTCTAACGTAGAAAATTGTCGGAAAGCAAAGGAGGTTGTCTTCTACGGCGAGTGTATTGAAAGAAACTTGGTACAACACTACGACAGATATCTAAGTCGAAGCGACGACTACGCGTAGAAGCACCTGGAATCTGTAGCTAACTGTTGTAAATAAAACAGTTTTTATTTTCACTTTGGTTTCCGTTGCGTGACCGTTCCTTCCTTAATTTCCAAACAGCCCTCACACATCTTGTTTACTTCACCCATTCTCACTTATTTTGCTGACCAAATAGCTAATTTACTAGTTCTAGTGCCTCATTTTGTAATTTTATTCCCACAGCATCGCCTGAATTAACTTTCCTAGTTCTACTAATGTTGATGTTCATCTTGCAACCTGTTTTCAAGACATCATCCGTTCCTTTCAACTGATGTTCCATGTCCTTTGTCGACTCTGAGAGAATTACAATGTCACAGACAAACCTTAATGTTTATATTCTTATTCCTTAACTTTAATTTCTTTTTCCAAACTTCCCTTGGTTTCCTTGATTTCCTTTGCTGCTTGCTTTGTATATAGATTATATAACATCGGCCACAGGGTGCAGCTCCTCTATAAACGTGTGTTCATCTTTCTTGAACTTATCTTCTAACACACATCCTAGGATCTGTATTCCTTCCCGTGATCCTACGTTTCTATGGAACCTAAATCGGTCGTTCCATCCTTCTCTAAATAATTATTAAACTGGTGATTCGCTGATTCTCAAAAATGGTTCAAATGGCTCTGAGCACTATGGGACTTAACATCTACGGTCATCAGTCCCCTAGAACTTAGAACTACTTAAACCTAACTAACCTATGGACAGCACACAACACCCAGTCATCCGTTGATTCTCACACATGCTACTTTTGTCCATTCGAACTGAGCGATACTAAAAATCTCGTCCCTCCGATCGGATTTAAAGTTTTCCGTGTACCTATTAAGGCGATGGTTCTTTTCGAAAGGACACAGATTATTTCGTTCCCTTTCCTTGTCCTATCCACGCTTCTTCTCCGTCTTGAATGACCTCACTGATGTTTCTTCCTCCCCTCCCACCCTTCCCACGCCCATTCTTTCGTATCTTCCGTCAACAGTGTACGGAAAGCTTTGTCGATGCATCAGTGCATAAACTCCTATTTCTCTTCTGATCATTAAACCAGATGTGTGTTGGAGAAATTAATGTTTCTTGACTCGTGTTGTAGCATAGACACTCCTAGCGTTTAGCGTCACGTTCTCCATAATGGTCAATGCTCTTGAATGAGATTTTCACTCTGCAGCGGAGTGTGCGCTGATATGAAACTTCCTGGCAGATCAAAACTGTGTGCCGGAAACATCCCCCAGGCTGTGGCTAAGCCATGTCTCCGCAATATCCTTTCTTTCGGGAGTGCTAGTTCTGCTAGGTTCGCAGGAGAGCTTCTGTAAAGTTTGGAAGGTAGGAGGCGAGATACTGGCGGAAGTAAAGCTGTGAGGACGGAGCGTGAGTCGTGCTTGGGTAGCTCAGTTGGTGGAGCACTTGCCCGCGAAAGGCAAAGGTCCCGAGTTCGAGTCTCGGTCCGGCACACAGTTTTGATCTGCCAGGTAGTGTCAATGCTCTTCTTGTAACGTCTACCTTTCGAGTTCGTAAAATATGTCTGAGACACTCACGCTGGCTAAGAAAACTCACAACTATCGCATAGTTCTTCTTTAAATCATATTCAAATCGGTGAGTGTCCTGAACTGACGACTAAAATAAGAACTGAGTGACAGACGGTTCTATAAGCCGTCTTCTTCGTCACTGAATTACACTTTCTTCCGTCCGATAAAGTCTGTCATTTACATGTCCCACATCTAAATGTACGAGACATATTTTTTTTTATCAGAACGGTCTCTACATCAGCTGCTGGTGCGCGACGTTGTGACAAAAAACAGTAGCTGAAGGCAGAAGTAGCGGCCGTCCTCCGTACTTTTAAATCTGAAAATGGCCTAAGTTGGCCGAAACCAGTAATACAACTTAATTAAAAACATGGTTCAAAATGTTTTGTTTCTAAAACCATAAAACAAGGTCAGTGGCATCTTCTGCTACACATTGTCGCCATCCCATGAATTAGTGAGCTTATTCCATCTTAAATGACTTTGAATACTTGTTTCTAGATGCCTGACAATTGTGACTGGTTCCAGTAACTGATCACCGAACTTGGAGCCACAGGATATCGGGTCTTTTCGTCTGTTCACGCTCGTCACATGACATGTATCAAAGGACAGGACCAGATGAAATAATAAAGCAAGACCGATGAAGGGTTCCAGCTGATGTGTTGAATTGGTGCTTAAGTGAAAATAATGTTTGGCGGCAATGTTCTGGCGTGGAGGACGGAGAAGCAATAAGAACGCCTGAGGTGGGAGACTACCAGCAGCACAGTGCGATGTGGTGGGTTGCCTACATGTGATGCCCCTAGCGAACTAACTCGGAAGCTGCATTGTGTACGAATTATTTTAACGTTCGATTGTCGGCAACAATTAAACGAAAATCATTCAACCGCCTCTACGAAATCCTAGGATCCGGAAGTCGGACAAGGATCCTGCTGTCATTATCTGTGATATCTGACGTCGTTCCGATTAGACACATGGGGAGAGATCGGGAGTGTATCTGCCAGCCCACATGTTGCCGATATTCTTTCGACTATGCGCAAAGATTTTCAGCTTATGTGTTGCCTGCACAATGTAACACAGGCCACAATAACACCTCACCTCATGTAGGTACGTTAAATCCGTCTCCAACTGAGCGAAGAGGGCTAAGCTTTTGGTTGAAGTGCGAAACTAGTCTCATCTCGAGTTTGCTAAAGTTTTTTCCTACCTTTCTTTTTATTTCTTTCTTTTACCGGCATTCGCACTCCTGGCTTTCAGACAGTGCACTCAATGCCTAAGATTCAGTCACACGTCAGAAATTCCACATTAATTTTAGTTGTTCTAACAAATAAATGTACATGATTCGTCGTTTCCTTCAAACTGGTCACATAAACGATGAGATCTTGCTAGTAAACAACATGAACTCATTAACACCGCATGACAACGGCGAGAATCGAACCCACGACTTCCGTGTAACAGCTTACCTACACTGAGACTATGCAAGCAGCCTCCTTCATATTTCAGCTAAGACCCGCTAAACATAGGAAAAATAATGGAAGACACTTATCTCCTAGGGTAGTAGAAGGTGAGACCGTCTTTCCTAATCACCGGAATTAATTGTCTCATTAATTGTGTAATGATTAAAGAGTACATATTTTTGTGATGCTATTTTGTGTGGTAATAAAATTGTATATAAATAATTCTTAGTTCCACAAACAACAAATGGAAGGTATGATGCTACCATCCACTTTGGATATTGTCAATGCGGTAGTTGTGAGATCTATAAAGGGCTGTCAAAGGAAACGAGACAGATAGAAGAAAAGTAAGTAAACTGTTTATTTTTTCAAAAGTAATTGGTATATCATTTTGTGCATTTATGCCACTTTGAGACAGTACGATCAATGCTTTCAAGCAAAGGTGTTTGCGGTTCCTACAGCACCATTATTATACCCAGGCGTGCACCTTTTTGTCCGAAGCGATTCGACGGTCACGAACTTCTTTCTTTGGGGCTGCAAAAATTTGGACATCGCATGGGGAGAGATCGGGACTGTAACTGCCAGCCCACATGTTGCCGATATTCTTTCGACTAACGCTGCAGAAGTTTCGCTGGGAAGCCCTTACACATCCTCCTTGTAGTTCCGATCTCTCCCAATGCGGTTTCCATAGTATTACACCCACGAGGGGAGACATTCGTGGCTGTCGATTTGCTTAGGACGAAGAGGTGTGTGAAATGTGTGTGAAATCTTATGGGACTTAACAGCTAAGGTTATCAGTCCCTAAACTTACACACTACTTAACCTAAATTATCCTAAGGACAAACACACACATACACACACACACACACACACACACACACACCCATGCCCGAGGGAGGACTAGAATCTCCGCCGGGACCAGCCGAAATAGCTGGTATGACCCCACAGGAAAAACGATACTTTCTGTGTTTCGTCTGTCCCATGCGTGTGAACATGGGATTTGAATTGATGACAATATTATAATCTGATACAAAATGCAATAGGGGCTAATGAAATAATCCAGTTTAAATGATTTTATACTTGAATTTGTTAATAAATTTGATATTAATAAAACCACTACAAAACACAGCTTCCTGAACCAGGCCAGTTCATCAGAACTTCTTTTAACCTACACGTGAGATTCATTTTTAACATTTCCAGGCGACCATGTGATCATGTCTCCAGTCCATGACTGCAGCGCCTTAGACGAAGAGGTGCACGCATTGCTACAATCATGTTTCCGTGTGAAACCGCAAACATTTTCTCACGAAGGCACTGACCTGACCGTCTTGTCTCACAGTGGGATAAACGTGTTAACAGATATGCCGTTTGCTTTTGAAATAAGGACCAGTTCTTTCCATCTACCTGGTTTTCATGTGATTACACCTTATAATTAATTCTGTTTGGCTGGCTGTAATTGACTAATTTTTCGGTTTTACCCTTGCAGAGATTCGATTTCTTCACCGAAATAGCTGGTATGACCCCACAGGAAAAACGATACTTTCTGTGTTTCGTCTGTCCCATGCGTGTGAACATGGGATTTGAATTGATGACAATATTGTAATCTGATACAAAATGCAATAGGGGCTAATGAAATAATAATCCAGTTTAAATGATTTTATACTTGAATTTGTTAATAAATTTGATATTAATAAAACCACTACAAAACACAGCTTCCTGAACCAGGCCAGTTCATCATAACTTCTTTTAACCTACACGTGAGATTCATTTTTAACATTTCCAGGCGACCATGTGATCATGTCTCCATAAACAGACGTTTCAAACCACTAATTAGCCCGAGTCTTCTACACGGTACACTGATTTACTTGCGCATGGCCTACCATCGTTCCATAACATCAATAAAGAATTGATTCGTTGAACACCTTGGCTGAACTTATACCTAAGAATAAATTTTGTCCATCTGATTCTCTACTTCAGCCACACGGCTCAGCATCAAAATATCTGCTTTTTACCAAAACCACTCTGCATTCAGGGAACATTGAATCTTTACCTTTTATAATTAGCGTAGCTCTTTTTCTCGGCATGTCCCAGCTCTCTCCCTTCTGTTCAATGGCGAACCAGTATTTCTGGAACGTTGTGAACTCTGCCCCTGCTCTCTTCGTGTCAATTTCTGTTTTCCTTCCTCCGTTATAAACTTACCATTTTATTTCTCGCTCTTACTCGGGCCATTCACTTCTTCTCCAGATTTAATTCCTTCTACGCCTTCCAACCATTTCTGGTAGAGGTCACTGCGCACATTCGACAAAAATGTAATGAGGAAATTACTTAATCCATTGTTAATTAGACTGGGATTTCTGAAACACCATACCTTGATAACTATGTATTATTATTAATATTATTATTATTACTATGTAATGCTCACATAATAATGTTAGTTACCTAAGAATGCCTGGTGAGATGTGAGAGGGGCGTTCGGGCCTAATTTTCTGAGGTTCATAAATAGAAAAATATGTCCGCCCCGATAGCTGAGTGGTCAGCGTGACAGATTGCCGTCCTACGGGCTCGAGTTCGATTCCCGACTGGGTCGGGGATTTTCTCCGCTCGGAGACTGGGTGTCGTGTTGTCTTCATAATCATTTCATCGCCATCCGAAGCGCAGGTCGTCCAACGTGGCGTCGAATGTAATAAGACCTGCACCAAGGCGGCCGGACCTGCCCCATCAGGAGCCTCCGGGCCAATGACGCCAAACGCTCATTTCCATTTCCATAGAAAAATATGTAATTAGGATGATGTCCTCTCCGGTCAGTACTACTGACTTCACTACATACCGACCCGTAACGCTCTCACCTTAACCCCGCGCTTGACAACCGGTCGCTCGCCCGCTCAACAATCACTACCCTCATTGCCCCTCGTTCTTCCTTTCCTTCGAGAATTTGGCCTTTCGTACAGTTCCCGTCACATCGTGCCGTACAATAAGCAAAATCAACAAATTAAAAAGGAACTGCCGTCGTTTGTAACCTCACAAAGGCCAACGTAATGAATGGTGAAGAAGCGGTCACTCTCATAACGAGGTTTAGAAAACTCGATCTACATTCTGGAAAAACGATCAAGCTATAAACGTTGAAAGTGACCTCCATTACAAGAGTTACATAACTTAACACCTCGTTGTATGTTCCTCAACACTTGTTGCGACGTTTGTTGGGAAATTTCAGCAATACCAATTCAACCAGTTTCTTTCTCCACATTGAGGATAGTGTGATGACGAGTTTTATAAGCAGCGTTTTTACAATTGCCTCACAATAAAAAGTCAGGTGGGGATAAATCAGTAGAACGAGGCACCCCACACTCTTCGAAATCACTGACCCAACGTAGCCATCATGATGTAGTTGGCTATGTGAGTCGTAGCACTGTCCATTGTCTACCTCAAACTGTGGGTGCTATGACTGGACTTCAAATATACTGAATACAAATTGTTGCTCCATCTGTATGTAGCACTCACTTTTCATTGTGCCATGTAAATACGTGAAAAATTTCGGTTCGTGACACGACACATCGAACACCCACTGTTTGTGCGTGCAGAGAGGACTCGTGCAGCTGACGAGGATTTTCAATACTTATAATGCCTGAATTCTGAGCAGTAACATGTCCATCAAGATGGAACCAGCTTTTTCAGGCCAAAACCATAGATTTCTTGCCTATCTAGGGTTGCAAATTACATGAGCCACTGGTAGAAAACTAAAGGTTTTCCATTGTCTCCAGATAACAACTCATGAACAACACGAATTCTGCTCACATTTATGTTCAAACACTTACGCAAAACAGTACGAACACTAACAAAGGGCAGACCAGACTCTATGTAGGCGTCATATACACAGAGTTTGTGGACGTCAAAGTATATGTAGCTTGAACCACGATCAAATTTTCTAGTTTTCGCATTTTCGGCCAATCAACTTTGGATGCATCTGTCAGATTTCTTGCCTTCTGGAACAGCCGCTGGGTGATGGATTTACTTAGTGCGTTCTTGCCACACTTTTTCTTTTAATTCATTCTGAATGACATCATAACTGGCAAATCTAATCTATTGTATGACAATGAATACTCTATACTTCAATATGTGCCCATTTCTTCCTCATTTGATCAAGGCCTGCACCTTCACAAATAGAAACATGCCTCCTTTAGGTTACGTTATTTACTGAATACTCTTGTGTGTGTGTTGCCTGCAGGTGGCGCGTCGGTGGGGCGTGCAGAAAAACCGGCCCGCCATGAACTACGACAAGCTGAGCAGGTCGCTACGCTACTACTACGAGAAGGGAATCATGCAGAAAGTCGCTGGTACGTAACACTGGCCTGGGCCTATTGCAGGTTCACAAAATTCAACACTAAATGCAATTTTCGTCCCTCTTCTACAATTGCGCCCTTACTTACGAAGGTTGCTATAGGTTTCCTCGACTATAAACTTAGATGGTATGAATGTAAACAAGATATTATGATGTTTAAAAAGTACGACTCAGTACGTAGCGCGTCGTGAGAATATAGTGACGTACTTTTCTTATCGTGCAGGTGACCTTCGTGCACAAAATAAATTGTTTATATTTTTTTAAAGATAAGAAGAAAGTGAACTGATCCGCCAGGGTAGCCGATAGCGATAATGCGCTGCTTCCTGGATTCGGGTAGGCGCGCCGGCCCCGGATCGAATTCGCCCAGCGGATTAACGACGAGGGTCGGTATGCCGGCCAGCCTGGATGTGGTTTTTAGGCGCTTTTCCGCATCCGGTTAGGTGAATACCGGGCTGGTCCCCACGTTCCAGCTCAGTTACACGACTCGCAGACATCTGAACACGTTCGCATTACTTCATGGCTTACACTAGATGCAGACAGCTGGAGTACACTAATTCCGTGCAGGGGAGTTTAGAGTGGCGGCAGGAAGGACATCCGGCAACCCTCAGCCACTAACGCTGCCAAATCAACAGTAACACAGCCGACCCCGCCTGACGCGGCACCAGGGCCCCAAGAAAGAAAGAAAAGAAGAAAGTTAACTACAGGTTCTAATAAATTCCTGCACTTTAAGATCTTTAAGAACTGGATTAAGCAAATCTTCCCCTTGTATCTGCCGGCAAAGGCCCAGACAACTCCGCATGCAGCACGTCACTTCCGAGATTAGAGTTGTAAAACTACCGTAAGCTTCCATAAACTTATCATATGTAAACATATACTACGGTAGTTTTGCTAGTAGCTTCGTTCAGTTGAGGTCGCACCCGCGTTACTTCTGCATTGTGTCTGTTGCATAGCTATCGGGCGATACCTCATAACGATCGCTTTCTTTATGTATGCCATCAGTGTCCTACTACGTTCCCCTAGAAACCGAAAGCGATGAACCGTTTAGAAACTGAGAGAGGGTATATAAAGGAACACGTAATCTACTGATTGATTTTGTTGTATATAGCCACCCGCCGGTCTGTTACTTATAAATAAACAATACTTATAACAAAATTGAAATTTTCAACGTTTAATTGAGTTTTCATTCGAAATTTGTTGATTTGTAAGGTGAAACAGAGGAATGTTGTAGTAAAAATAAAGAAAATAATTCAGGTTTATCATATAGCGATAGAAAACGCATTTTCCAGACAAAAAATTAGAATAAAAACAACCACAAAACAAAAAATTATCAAACTCCGCTTCAATACTTCGTCGATATTATGTAAAACACGTTTCTGTTATACTTGAAAAACTTTCTAATTGATTAGTAATAACAGAAAACTCTTGTCTTTGATCTTGATGAAATATGTCCTACTGAGTACAAATTAATAATAATTATATAGATTAATGGCAGAAGTAAAGCTGTGAGGACGGGGCCTGAGTCGTGCTTGGGTAGCTCAGTTGGTAGAGCACTTGCCCGCGAAAGGAAAAAGTCCCGAGCTCGCGTCTCGGTCCGGCACACAGTTTTAATCTGCAAGGAAGTTTCATAGATTTCTTACGTTTGTGCGTGTAGGCTGTACTTGCATCAAAAGTAATTTTCTTGGTTACATAAAAGCGCAGAAGTTAGGCGAACAAATAATTTTTATGACTAGTAAAATGCAATTTGTATCTTGTACGGATATAAAATACGCAATGGACTAACACTGAAAGATGTGCGGTTCTAATTATGAGTGAAAGAAACAACCAAACAAACAAAAAGAAAGAGAAATCATCGGCTCGTACTTTCTCTCTTAAATATTCCTTTATATTTCTTTCCTACCAATACTACCAATATTGCTAGTAAACCTCCCATTTACTGCGTCACCTATGTACCGTATCAAAACTATCCAGCTGCAGTTTTGGTACAGCGTACCCCTATCCGGGATTCGGGTAGGAACGCCGACCCCTTACAAAATCCGCCGGGCGGAAGACGACGACGGCTGACGTGCAAGACAGCCTGGATGCGGTTCTTAGGCGGTTAATCACGTCCAACTACGTGAATACCTAGCTGGTACCCAAGTCTACATCTACATCTAAATTTATACTCCACAAGCCACCCAACGGTGTGTGGCGGAGGGCACTTTACGTGCCACTGTCATTACCTCCCTTTCCTGTTCCAGTCGCGTATGGTTCGCGGGAAGAACGACTGTCTGAAAGCCTCCGTGCGCGCTCTAATCTCTCTAATTTTACATTCGTGATCTCCTCGGGAGGTATAAGTAGGGGAAAGCAATATATTCGATACCTCATCCAGAAACGCACCCTCTCGAAACCTGGCGAGCAAGCTACACCGCGATGCAGAGCGCCTCTCTTGCAGAGTCTGCCACTTGAGTTTGTTAAACATCTCCGTAACGCTATCACGGTTACCAAATAACCCTGTGACGAAACGCGCCGCTCTTCTTTGGATCTTCTCTATCTCCTCCGTCAACCCGATCTGGTACGGATCCCACACTGATGCGCAATACTCAAGTATAGGTCGAACGAGTGTTTTGTAAGCCACCTCCTTTGTTGATGGACTACATTTTCTAAGGACTCTCCCAATGAATCTCAACCTGGTACCCGCCTTACCAACAATTAATTTTATATGATCATTCCACTTCAAATCGTTTCGCACGCATACTCCCAGATATTTTACAGAAGTAACTGCTACCAGTGTTTGTTCTGCTATCATATAATCATACAACAAAGGATCCTTCTCTCTATGTATTCGCAATACATTACATTTGTCTACGTTAAGGGTCAGTTGCCACTCCCTGCACCAAGTGCCTATCCGCTGCAAATCTTCCTGCATTTCGCTACAATTTTCTAATGCTGCAACTTCTCTGTATATTACAGCATCATCCGCGAAAAGCCGCATGGAACTTCCGACACTATCTACTAGGTCATTTATATATATTGTAAAAAGCAATGGTCCCATAACACTCCCCTGTGGCACGCCAGAGGTTACTTTAACGTCTGTAGACGTCTCTCCATTGATAACAACATGCTGTGTTCTGTTTGCTAAAAACTCTTCAATCCAGCCACACAGCTTGTCTGATATTCCGTAGGCTCTTACTTTGTTTATCAGGCGACAGTGCGGAACTGTATCGAACGCCTTCCGGAAGTCAAGGAAAGTAGCATCTACCTGGGAACCTGTATCTAATATTTTCTGGGTCTCATGAACAAATAAAGCGAGCTGAGTCTCACACGATCGCTGTTTCCGGAATCCATGTTGATTCTCACATAGTAGATTCTGGGTTTCCAAAAACGACATGATACTCGAGCAAAAAACATGTTCTAAAATTCTACAACAGATCGACGTCAGAGATATAGGTCTATAGTTTTGCGCATCTGCTCGACGACCCTTCTTGAAGACTGGGACTACCTGTGCTCTTTTCCAATCATTTGGAACCTTCCGTTCCTCTAGAGACTTGCGGTACACGGCTGTTAGAAGGGGGGCAAGTTCTTTCGCGTACTCTGTGTAGAATCGAATTGGCATCCCGTCAGGTCCAGTGGACTTTCCTCTGTTGAGTGATTCCAGTTGCTTTTCTATTCCTTGGACACTTATTTCGATGTCAGCCATTTTTTCGTTTGTGCGAGGATTTAGAGAAGGAACTGCAGTGCGGTCTTCCTCTGTGAAACAGCTTTGGAAAAATGTGTTTAGTATTTCAGCTTTACGCGTGTCATTCTCTGTTTCAATGCCTTCATCATCCCGGAGTGTCTGGATATGCTGTTTCGATCCACTTACTGATTTAACGTAAGACCAGAACTTCCTAGGATTTTCTGTCAAGTCGGTACATAGAATTAGTCCCACCACTGTTACAAGATTCAGAAACATGCAGAAAACGTTCGCACACTTCCACATGCATAACACTACAGGTACTCAGTTCGGGAAAGGGGGGGGGGGGGAGGAAGGAGGGAACACGTGTTATGTCCGGGGATGAAGGGGGTAGCAGGAAGGGCATCGGGCCACATCTAATATTAATAATACTAAATCCGATAGTAACGATGACAACTCCATGCAGGTAAAGGATAAAGACTGCTATGAAAAATACTCAACTCCGGCAGCAGGTCACAAAACATAGAGGTTGACTGCTGCGACTTTTCGTAAAACACTTGAGCAGTCAGCTTCAATCGGTCCCGTAGTAGTGGGAAGCCAGCAAATTTGTGAAGTTAACTTGGGAATTCCCGAGGGTGATGCATTGTGAGCCTTAGTACTCGGCGCTGCAAAGATTGTAGTAGACTAATGCTTTTGTCTGCGGCGTTCCTCCACGCTACGGCCGCATATTCCAGCACTGGTTGGATCAGTCCTTGGTACAGTGTACGCCGCAGCGTGAGGGCAAGATGGATGTGGGATTTAGTAGGAGATACAGCGCCGTAAGTCAACCAAGCGCCTGTCCCCTCTAGGTGAGGTGCCTGTACAAGGTCAACCCTAATACTTCTCAGTACAAGACCATGCGATGAGGCATCCAACGATCCGTACTGGCTGGATGGACGCAGGTACTCTACGACGCGTAATTATGAGAGCCTGGTTTTTGGGGGCGTTGAGTCTCGTTTGCCACTTAGTGGCAGGCTCCTAAGGCGTCGCATGCCGTCTGTAAGCGGCTTGGCTGTGAAGAGGTGCGCTGCTGAATTTGAAGGTTACCATACAAGCGATTCGCCTGCGCCACGTAACTGCACTATCGTCGGCGGAGGAAATGTGAATCCGTGAGCTTGGACCAGCTCTTTGTGCTGGCATATTTAGTGAAAGAGCTTTTGAGTACAGTCACAGTCACTCTGATAAATTACAGAATCCCTCAATGGACTCTAAACATACAGTACCAACAATTCCTGCTTGGTCCCCAAATCGCTGTTTACGATGCCCTCAGTTATTGTAGCAGTTAAAACGTCCAGGGATGAGAGTTTAAAAACGTGGCCAAACGTAAACGCCCACATCAAATACTTAAATATTCCAGGTTTCCATGGAAACTGTGCAGTTGATTCCCACCTACATAAATCCCATCAAGCATAATTCCCCTCCGTCTAACTGTTAGCTGTTCGATCTGCAAGGTAGCCACCGAATGGCATCACCCAGTAAGGCTTAATCACGGTCTACTCGACTTGGAAAGTTGCAGCCGCCGATGAGCTGTCACTAAACCAAAACTGCCGTTGCGAAATCACGCACGCCAGCACTAAAACAATGGTTTGGTTGTTCATCTTGCAGCTACTATGACAATCGGCCTCTTCGTCCCGCCAGACCACCATTCTTCCTTCAAAAGGGTCCGAGACCGACTCCACGGTCTCGCGGGTTCCATGCAACTTCCTGTATTATTGAACACTTGAGACCGTCAAACATTTACATCTATACTCCGCAAGCCAACTCATGGAGTGAGCCGGACAGTGGTTCTTCTGTAAATCGCCATTTTCATCCCGTTCCATTAGCAAATGCTGCGCGGAGAGAACGCCTGTAGCTAAGCTTATGTTGCCTGACTGTTATCGGTATTTTAACAGTAATCCTTTCCGTGACGCACAGTGCAACTCTTGTAGTGTTTGCCACTGGAGATAGATCTGCATGATCGACAAGCTTTTGCATTACTAAACGAACGCGTAACGAAATTCTCCTCTCTTCTTTCGATCTTCACAATCTTCTCTTCAAACCATACCTGGTACGGGTCCCACACTGATGAGCAATGCCCAATAATCGGTCGAACGAGTGTCACAGACGAATGACATTCCCTTAGGATTCTACCAATGAAACTCTGCACTACAGCTGCTTTTTCCTTTAGCTAATCTTATGTTGTTGTTCCTCCTCAGAAAGCTCCAAACGGCTACTCCCATATACGAGGGTTGGAACTTAAATTTATTTATTCACAACTGATACAAAAGAGCGACATGTTTGTACCTGTTACTGTCCTTCAAAGTAGTCACCAGTGTTGTGTAGTACCCCTTGCCAGCGATGTGGAAGGCGTAGTATATCGTCAGCAGAGCCTGTTCTGTTGATGCGCGAATGGAGCGGTCTACTGCCTGTCGAATCTCTGTAACAGTTCTGAAGCGAATGCCACGAAGTGGTTCCTTCATCTTCGGAATCAAATCAAAGTCACAAGGACTTAAGTCGTATTAGTGCTCGTTTTTGGAGCATCACCTGCGACCAGCTGTACGAAAGAAGCGGTGACACTTTCTGCGTAATCCACCCATCATTTTGCACGACAATGCGCCGGCAAATACAGCGCAAGCTGTGGCTGCTCTGTTCGGTCGATGGGACTGGTAAGTACTGTACCATCCACTATACTCCCTGGACAAGTCCTTGTGCGTTTTTCTCCCTGTGTAGGTCGGCGTCAACAAAATATTTTCGCATTCTGAATGGAAAGTTGGTGACTGCAATTTCCAGAGAAGATTCGGCCGCAACCAAAAACGGCTTTGTTTTATGATGTCCGATCCAAAGTATCATTTCAGTGACACTCTCTCCCCTATTTCCCGATAATACAAAACGTGTTGCCCTTCTATGAACTTTTTCGATGTACTCCGTCAATCCTATACGGTAATGATCCCACACAGCGCAGCAGTATTCTAAAAGAGGACGGAAAAGTGTAATGTGAGCAGTTTCTTTAGTAAATCTGTTCCATTTTCTAAGTGTCCTGCTAATAAAACGCTTTGGTTAGTCCACCCACAACAATTTCTGTGTGTTCCTTCCAATTTACGTTGTTCGTAATTGTAATTCATAGGTATTTAGTTGAATTTACGGCCGTTAGATGTGACTGATTTATCGTTTATCCGAAGTTTAACGGATTACTTTTAGCACTCATGTGGATGACCCCACATTTTTAGTTATTTATGGTCAATTGCCAACTTTCGCACCCTGCAGATATCTTTTATAAATCAATTTGCAATTTTTTTGATCTTCTGTTGACTTCACTAATCGATAAACGACAGCGTCACCTGCAAACAACCTACGACGGCTGTTCAGATTCTCCTGAATCATTTAGACAGACTATCGTTTAGGCAGAGTATGCATAGTTACCGATAGACCAGTAATATAGTACTATCACTGCAAATTCAAATGTTAGGCCTATAGGACCTTCACAGTGTGCGCTCACACAGTAACTCCACAGGAGCCACCAGTGACGAGAGTTACGCTCTACCGCTGGACGCCTTTCACAATAAACTTCCACTTCTTGCAAAGATTAAAGCTCCCTCACATCAGGATAGTCCTACCATCACAGAAGTTTCGAATCGTTGTTGCCGAATTGTGTGACCTCTTCTAAGCGCTTCTACATTTTCCGTGTAAGCCAGGTTTTGCTCCGAGAGTTTACTCTCTGTTTCCATATCTGAAGAAAGGAATGAAGCTGGACAGGCGCTTATTTTACATCACTCGACAAATGTTATTTTACTGAGAGTATTAAAACTTGGAAAGTTATCAGTTCAGCTCTGTCAATTTATAAAGTGGCTATGATGAAAAATAAAAAAAATAAAAATGGGGCGGCTTATCACCTTTATAGTTTAAATGTGTTTTACAATGTACTGTAAGGACATGGAATTTGGAGCTAAAAATTACAAATTGAACTAAAGATTGCTGGAAGAACATCAAATTCAATTAAGGTAAACTACGTGGCTTTTGAAAACGATTTTGCAAATATTTTCAGAAAATATGACATAAACAGTTTCTCAAATACATCTTCTGGAAAGAAGAATGGATGGAATTGGTCTCAGAATCAGCTGTAAAAAAGTAATAATAATTGTAAAGAATGCACCAAACTATAGTTCTGTCTCTTACGTAAAAGATAGCACACGGCCGTGGCTCTGCTAATAGCGCTCACTTCCATTGCAGTGTGCATCGTTACAGGGTTACAGATGTCTGATAGGCTGTTTACGTATTGGCAACGAGTATTTCAGTATTTTTAGGAGTGCCTAGCCACTTTTTTGTTTGTGACTACGATTATCCATGTTGGATGTGTACGACTTGTAATCACAATCACTTTGAATCACAAGCAACTGAAATAGAATAACAACTCGCTCTCACAGTATATACGCCTTCCTCCATGGATGTTCAGCCTCAGACTGAAGCCACTCTTCCATGTCAGGCCTTTCTGGAGTCTATCTTCTCGAATGCTAGCTGATCGGAGACCTGAAGAGGCAGTGCTTATTTATAACAGCTGTGAACAGCAAATGGGAGACGAAAAAACCTACTTCTCGGTCGTTCCACGTGATCAACCACGTACTCAGTGTCTGATCACGACAAGTGTCGTCCAGTTACGTTGATCCAAGTGCAGTTTAAATATACCGTAATTATTTTGCTGCAAAGACTGTTTCCGAATGAGCCAGCATCCTGATTCACATTTGGCAGATCCGAGTACTGGGGCAACTGGCCAATTACATTGTAGAAACAGGATACCAGCCGCTAGTAAATCTCCCAGGATGTACGGTCGTGATCGACTTTTGCCGACTGTTGTCAAGACTGAGCGGAACCAGGGCACCTCTGAACACGTCCAGTGCAGCTCTGGACGAAACACAGGCACGTAAACGTTTGATGGACCTCGACCATACAGCTTGGGAGATTCTACGACATCCAGTCGTGAAAGTCCTCATTGTGTGATAGTTTTGCGAAGTGCCGTATTTTCCATTTGTGGGCATTTTATGTAGAATTTCCAATCTCTGTATTACTCTGAAATCTTATCAAGGCCTAACTGTACGTTTGGTGAGTTCCAGTCTCTGTATTACTTTGAAATCTTATCAAGGCCGAATTGTACGTTTATGGAGGATTTTTTTCATGAGGCACTCCAGAGACGTGATGGAATTACCCGAGAATATTGGTGTGAGAATGGCCACATACTTCCCTACTGAATACTGTTGACAACAACTGCTGCTGCCACCAGGTTCGAACCGGCAATTCCCAAATCGAGAGTGAATGCGGTTGGGTTCTGAGTCACGACACCGTGAAATGAGCTGGTTCTGTTGAGCGTGCCGTGTTGCAGGTGAGAGGTACGTCTACAAGTTCGTGTGCGACCCGGAGGCGCTGTTCAATATGGCGTACGGCAGCGCTGCCGGCGGCATCGTCGTCGGAGGCAGTGCCGGCGTCGCGTCCTCCGGAGGCAGCGTCGCTGGAGGCGGCGGGGGCGGCAGCAGCGGGGGCGGGGGCCTGCCCGACCCGGGGGCGCACCACCACAACATGGCGGCCGCGGCGCTGCACCACAACATGGCGGCCGCGGGCGGCAGCTACGGGGACATGCTGGCCGCCGCCGCCGCCTACGGCCACCACCACCACCACCATCACCACCACTTCCCGGCGCAGTTCCTGGAGCCGCCGTCCGCCGCGCAGCACCCAGCCGCCTTCAGGTTCGCGCCACGAGCAACGTTGCACTGCTCTATTCAGAGATAATAACAACACACGCTATACTTACAATAAAAAGCCTTTGTGACCAGTAAGACGATAAGATGTCGTATGTATTCGTTATTGATAAGCAAATTCCTCATCGCAGCTCCTTCAGATTTACTGGTAAGATGGCCCAGTGGATGGACACTCACAAATTGAACACACATCGAGCATGAAAACAGGAAGACGATGTACTGAACTGTAAAAAAAAAGAAGCAAAATAGGAACATTGAAAGGTCCAAGCACAAGATCTGCAACATCGAACGAACTGGAAAAGTCACGGTGTCGTGGCTGTGTGATCAGGGACAAAGCGGGGGATCTACACTGAAGTGCCAAAGAAATCGGTACAAATATGCGTATTCAAATACAGGGATATAGAGGGTGGTCCATTGATCGTGACCGGGCCAAATATCTCACGAAACAAGCGTCAAACGAAATAACTACAAAGAACGAAACTTGTCTAATTTGAAGGGGGAAACCAGATAATGCTATGGTTGGCCCGCTAGATAGCGCTGCCATACGTCAAACGGATATCAAGTGTGTTTTTTTAAGGGGGGTAGGACGTCAAGCGGGCCGACTTGGAGCAGGAAAGGGCCACAGGACATTTTAATTTCCACTGTCTATACTTTTACAAATAAATTCATAAAACTTTAACAGCGTGACCAGGAAGGATTCAGGATTCATACTCATAGCAGTAGAAACTCAAAAACGAAACAAAACACATTTTTACATGTGAAATTTCATCATTTTTTCACTTACTACTGGCTGCATTTTTTGCTATAGGTACACTTTTCTTCCTAAGTAAGAGAGATTCTTCGATGACTTCTGCACAGCATAAAAACCATAGTTGCAGGTGTATGAAACTCTATAAGTTATTTAATTTATCGAAAAATGAGTGAACTGTTACATTTTAAACTTCATGTTTAGAAAAAACTCAAATTTTATAGTTAATTATCTCAATTTTTCCACAGTTTTTAATAGATTTGGAAAATTCTAGAGTTTCATACACCTGTAACTACTGTTTGTATGTTATGAAAAATTCATCGAAGAATCTCTCTTACTTAGGAAGAAAAGTGTATCTATAGCAACAAATGCAGCCAGTAATAAGTGAAAAAATGACGAAATTTCACATGCCAAAAAAAAGGTACTTTGCTACGTTTTTGAACTTCCACTGCGATGAGTGTGAGTCCTCAATCCTCCCTGATCATGGTGACAAAGTTTTATGAATTTATTTGTAAAAGTATAGACAGTAGAAATTAAAATGTCCTGTGGTGACTCTCCTGCTCCAAGTCGGCCCGTTTGACGTCCTACCCCCCCTTAAATAGGAACCCCCATTTTTTATTACATATTCGTGTAGTACGTAAAGAAATATTAATGTTTTAGTTGGACCACTTTTTTCGCTTTGTGATAGATGGCACTGTAATAGTCATAAACATATGGCTCACAATTTTAGACGAACAGTTGGTAACAGGTAGCTTTTTTAAATTAAAATACAGAACGTAGGTACGTTTGAACATTTTATTTCGGTTGTTCCAATGTGATAGCCTACATGTACCTTTGTGAACTTATCATTTCTGAGAACCCATTCTGTTACAGCGTGATTACCTGTAAATACCACATTAATGCAATAAATGCACAAAATGATGTACGTCAACCTCAATGCATTTGGTAATATGTGTAACGACATTCCTCTCAACACCGACGTTTTTGAGATTCCCGATTCTCGCGCAAGTTTTCTTCTGATGTGCGGATTAGCCGCGAAAGCAGCTAAAACACCTACTTGGGCATCATCATTTGTTGCAGGTCGCGGTTGACGTTTCACATGAGGCTGAACACTTCCTGTTTCCTTAAATAACGTAGCTATCCGGCGAACGGTCCGGACACTTGGATGATGTCGTCCAGGATACTGAGCAGCATACATAGCACACACCCGTTGGGCATTTTGATCACAATAGCCACATATCAACACGATATCGACCTTTTCCGCAGTTGGTAAAAGGTCAATTTTAACACGGGTAATGTATCACGAAGCAAATACCGGCCGCACTGGAGGAATGTTACGTGATACCACTTATACGTTTTCGACTATTACAGTGCCATCTATCACGAAGCGAAAAAAGTGGTCCAACTAAAACATTAATATTTCTTTACGTACTACACGAATATGTAATAAAAAATGGGGGTTCCTATTTTTAAAAAACGCAGTTGATATCCGTATGACCTATGGCAGCGCTATCTAGCGGGCGAACCATAGCATTATCTGGTTTCCCCCTTCAAATTAGACAAGTTTCGTTCTTTGTAGTTTTTTCGTTTGCTGCTTATTTCGTGAGATATTTGGCCCGGTCACTATCAATGGACCGCCCTGTATACACAGGCAGAATAGTGCGCAGTTGTTAGATCGGTTACTGCCCCTACAATGGCAGTTTACTAAGATTTAAGTGAGTTTGAACGTTGTATTATAGTCGGCGATCGAGCGATGGGACATAGCATCTCCGAGGTAGCGACGAAGTGGGGATTTTGGCGTAAGATCATTTCGGGAGTGTACCTTGAATATCAGGAATCCGGTAAAACATCAAATCTCCGACATCGCTGCGGCCGGTAAAAGATCCTGCAAGAACTGGACCAAGGACGACGGAAGAGAATCTTTCAACGAAACAGAAGTGCAACTCTTCCACAAATTGCTGCACATTTCAATGCTGGGCCATCAACAAGTGTCAGCGTGTGAACCATTCAACGAAACATCATCGATATCGGCTTTCGGCGCTGAAGGCCCAGTCGTGTACCCTTGATGACTGCACGACACAAAGCTTTACGCCTCGTAGGGCCCGACAATACCGACAGTGGACTGTCGATGACTGGAAACATGATGCGAGATCGGACGAGTCTCGTTTCAAATTGTATCGAGCGGATGGACGTGTATGGGTACTGAGATAATGGATCCTGCATGTCGGCAGGGGACTGTTCAAGCTGGTGCAGGCTCTGCAATGGTGTGGGGCGTGTACAGTTGGAGTGATATGGGACCCCTGATACACCTAGATACGATTCTGACAGGTGATACGTACGTAAGCATCCTGTCTGATCACCTGCATCCATTCATGTTCATTGTGCATTCCGACGGACTTGGGCAATTCCATCAGGACAACGCGACACCCCACAGGCCAAGAATTGCTAGAGAATGGCTCCAGGAACACTCTTCTGAGTTTAAGCACTTCCGCTGGCCACCAGAATCCCCAGACATCAACATTATCGAGCATATCTGGGATGTCTTGCGACGTGCTGTACAGAAGAGATTTCCATCCCCTCGTACTCTTGTGGATTTATGGATAGCCCTGCAGGATTCATGGTGTCATTTCCCTCCAGCACTACTTCAGACATTAGTCAAGTCCATGCCACGTCGTGTTCCAGCACTTCTGTGTGCTCGCGGCGGCGCTACACGACATTAGGTAGGAAGCCCAGTTCCTTTGGCTCTTCAGCGTATGCTCAGATCTCCCTCGTGCCAGATTTGTTTTTTTAAGAAAATTATTAACTGTCTGTTCGGTCATTGACGTGTCTGTTCTCTCCTTACGCGAACAAAGATGTTGCTATACCCCTTGACAGCTGTGTTGGACAGAAGTATCAGGTATTGTACAATTTTGAGTAGATAGGAGTAGATGTGGTCACCATTCCTCCAGGTTGTACACCTCTTGTGCGACCGTTAGGTGTGTTTGGCTTCAAAGACGTGAAATACTTTGTGAAAAGACTCGATTGCGCAAAGCTGCAAAGATACAAAGAGCAGTACTGTTTATGTGATCGTGTGTCTATTATCAGAGCCCAAGCTGTCATAAATTCCACGATATGTTCAGATTTGCTTGGACTTAAGCAGAGTGTGATGGCGCACATGTGGAAAACTTCAAAAGCGCTAAAAACATACGTTTTGATAGAGCACAGGGAAACGTATGTGACTCCGAAACCATTGCGTTCATTTGTTGCAGCTTATGTGGCAAACTATTATGTTTCCATCATTTTTTTTTTTTTGAGTGATCATATTCATATACACATTCACACGAGCAGTTAATTGGGGCAAGGGGTCATATCTCACTCACTCACCAGGCGTACAAGTTAGGTGCGTCGATAAGGGAGCCCTATCATATGACACACATACTTTCACCAATGTCGTGTATGATACATCAGAGGCGTTTACCAATGGACGATTCAGTTGGTTTGTCACCTTGTCATCAAACGTTTGCACATCCTATTCGAGAGTCACTTCCTTTCAGCTGCTAACAGAGGAGTCGTGAGGAATCAACTTTCGTTATAGGTTCCTTCCTTACACATGACTGTTGCGAACGGGTGTTAGACAACGACATAGGCACAAATCTGAGTACAGCGAACAGATTCGTCAACGCAGAACGGACAGTTCATAATTTTGTGAAAAAAAATCGGAAACGAGGGAGATTTGAACACAGATCTCCCGCTTTGTAGCCCAACCTTTTTTTAATCTCATTTTGTTCGTTATTGTTTGTTGCATCCGTTCAAGTTCATTGTTGGTCTTTTCACTCTTTTTTTTATTATTACAGAGAGCAACTAACTGGCCGAACATGCTGAGCTACCGTGCCGGCATTTGGTATGACGTTAATGATCAGGGAATTTCGGCTGCCGAGTTGCAAGTCTTTCCAGCTGAGGCCACATAGGGCGACATGCGTGATTTTGATGACAACACGCCGGCCGCGGTGGCCGAGCGGTTCTAGGCGCTACAGTCTGGAGCCGCGCGACCGCTACGGTTGCAGGTTCGAATCCTGCTTCTGGCATGGATGTGTGTGATGTCCTTAGGTTAGTTAGGTTTAAGTAGTTCTAAGTTCTAGGGGACTGATGACCTCAGAAGTTAAGTCCCATAGTGCTCAGAGCCATTTGAACCATTTTTGATGACAACACAACACAGCACAGCACCCGGAGAGAAACATTTGAACACATAATTACAACGCCACCGTTTGCCCAGATCGCTCAATGTTGTACATCTTGAGCTTGGACTGTTCACTGTTTCTATTTTGCTTTTTTTTCACAGTTCAGTACAGCTTCTTCCTGTTTTCACGCTTAATCTGTGTTCTGTTTTTGACAGGCTGTCCAATGGCCATCTTACCTCTAAATATGAGGGGGAGGTGCAATGGGGAGTTTCCCTTGTGAGTAACGAGTATTCCACTACACTGCCTGAAAAGTTTCGCTATTCGCATTTTTTTCTACCCCGTACGCAACTCGTATCTGACTCGGGACATTTCGATTGTGCTTGTAATTCCCCAATTCGTTACTCTCAGCGGAACCTGAGTAACAAAACTATTTCGTTACTCGCCTGTCTACTTTGCCGCACGTTCGTGTCGTTTCGGTAGTTTTCGTATTCCTCAAATCTTTTATTTTCAGCAGAGAAAGTCATTAGTGATACAGAGCATCGAAAATACTTTTTCACTCGCCGTATTTTCTTTCTTAGTATGTGATTCGCGACCGACTCGTGCGGAGTAGGAGGTATTCGTAATCCTCCAGTTGCTTCATTCCATACGCTACGGTTTCCGCCGTACTGCAAGTCGCCTGCTTTTCGATAGCCCACAGTATTAAATGGGAGCTTTCCCAAGCTATGTTAACTGCCCGGAACACTGCTGCAGGCGTACGTCGTCGTGCCTTGTTACAGTTCAGGCCGAGCGCCTCACGGCAGAACTCCACGTCTGCCCGGAACGCCCTGCTCGAGACTAGGTCCCGATTCAGTTTGGAATCATTTGATACATCAACGAGTGCAGCTCACAGCTGCTACCGTTAAAGCCAGTACAATAGTGCTGACTGTTAGCCAGTGTGAAGAAGAGAATAATCTGTTGGGGAAACAGATCACACTAAATCGTGAATTCACGAACACGGTTATACCCACCACTTGATTCGTTTTCAATAAATTATGTATCTGTAATAGCTACACCAGTAATGACGTTCAGTAAAGGAAGTAACGAGTAACGAATGCTCTTTAACGGGTTCATTTCAATCGGAACTCATAACGTATAAAATTTTGTCGTTATTTAGACATCCCTAGTCATCGACGTTTCGGCAAATTAAGTGGTAGGGGATATTCGCTAGCCAATCTTAGTTCTCTTATTGAAATAATCCGGGGTATTATAACGTGGCTGAATGAATTTCTTGCAGAAAACCAGTGCTCTTTCTGTCCACTCTCGCTGTCCATTGTGATGTATTGGACAACCACACTCTGAAAATAAACACGAACAGGACTAAAATAACGGTGATAGATAAATTGAGCAGATAAGTAACAGTAAACATTAAGATAAAAATACACTTCTAATTCAAGTAAATGACTTATCTTACTCGAGAAGCGCAATAACAGATGGCAACAGAAGTAAAATGGATATTAACAGCGCAACTGCAATGACGAAAAAAAATCTTCAGAAATATGAGTAATTTATTAACAAACATGCACCTTAACACAAAATCAAGAAAGAAGTTCACCAAGACATTTATTTGTAACATTTTAATCTTTAGTTATGAAGGGTGGACTCTGGGAAAACAGGAAAGAAAAAATTAGAAGCAATACAGATGTTGATATGGAGACGAGTAATAAAAGTATGCTAGACTGAAACAAACTCCAATGAACCAATACTATAAGGAATTAAAGAGAAAATGACGTTCATTAACATCACACAGAACTAAATTAAATGGACACTGTGTTCGACATAACAGTTTCATAATAAACATCTCAGAAGGAAGGAAATCTAGAGGTAGGCCGAAAACATCTGTATTACGAACTGAACTTCAGCATCTTCAACCGGGTAGCAAGATGTTGAGAGACAGAAAAAGATGGCTACATCAACAAGGCGTTGCCTTTAGTGTCTGATGATTATGAATTCAACGTTTCATACCGTCTGTGGACAATATCTTAAACGGGGGCTGTGGCATATGTCAAGGTCCGATGGACACCCTGATCGGACTTGTAAAGAAGGTCCGCCGCTCGTGGTCTCGCGGTAGCGTTCTCGCTTCCCGAGCACGGGGTCCCGGGTTCGATTCCCGGCGGGGTCAGGGATTTTCACCTGCCTCGAGATGACTGGGTGTTTGTGTTGTCCTCATCATTTCAGCATCATCCAGGAAAGTGGCGAAATTGTACGGGCGCTGATAACCACGCAGTTGAGCGCCCCACAAACCAAACATCATCATCATCTGTACAGAAGCTACAACCCCCTTGAAGAGGTCCTTCATAGACGGGACCGAAACTTGGAGTTTCCCCATGAAAGTCATTCACCCACGATACAATGCCCCGGAACACTGTAATAACTACGACTTTTGCGATCAAAGTTTACTCTTTACAATTCTAATTTTTCCCGTAGCGCCACGAGCTCGCTGTGTCGTCTGTTTTGCAGAGTACTGTGTAACGTGGCCGGCTACTCGCCGTAAAGCTGCGTTTTCCCGCAGCGTGAAACGCTCACTCGCAGAATGCAAGCATACGAGACCGTTTTCCTGGTATGCGGACGACGTAGTGCCTGCGAGAAGCGTTTGCGTGCTTTGGGAGGCCTGTATCGCACGTCGCAGCGATTTACTTGGCCGGAGGAGTGGGGTAGTCGAACTGGGCAGCAGCGAGACAACAGCTCCACTGTTTTTTTCGCGCGCTGTCCACTAGAGACAATTTTTAACAGAGTTACTATGCAAACAATCACCAGAAATGTCAGACGACCGCATCTCTGCCTCAGAGGATGACGCTGTGTATTCTCACAGGGTAGGACGGACTAAACACCCGCATGAGTGCCCTTCCTTGGTATTCATAATGCGTTCTCGTTGTGGTCCAAGAAGCGTAGTGACGTAATGACTTATGCAAGGCATATTCACACTATCAATCATCTTCCTGCAGTAAATCTATTCTTCTAGAAAAACAGTGCAAGTGCTCAACACCATATATATCTTTCGATTGTCTTTGATATTTTCATATATCATTTTCCTCTACAAACTCCAGCCCTGTCAAACATCATCAGAGCTGGAGGAAAATGAGGAATTTGACAGGGTGTAATACTAGACATCTGTCGGTATCATGCTCCCATCTAGACTGCAGTGGACGAACAGCTCCAAGCTGCTATTGTTCTGACTGCTGGCGTACGCCTTATATAAATTGCATCTGCCTGTCTTTCTCATGCCTGCCTGACATTGTTGATGAAAATTGTTTCAGTGAACGAATTTGAGCCTCCCGATACGCACTGGATGTTCACTGAAGCAAGCGACCCCGTTATCTTTGAGGTCAAGTAACTGTCCTACCGAATTAGCTTGAGTTACGCCAAACGCGCACGACCATGCCTCCCATTTGTAGCGACGTATTAAGTTCTTTTTCTAATAGCTATTCACTTTGTTTATATGGGGCTCCCAAAACCGAATTTCGTAAACCGATTTCACGATTTCGTTGCTGGTTCGTTATGTAAAAACACTCCAAAATCGATTCCAAAGACCCGTTTGCAGCTGTAGGTTTTCCACTTCCACAATCGATTTCGCTCTCATGCACACGCACAACCGTTTTTGAAACGTGCCTGCATTACCCGTTTTTTTATATGTATATATATATCAAGCAGGATTTAGAAAAGGTAGATCATGTGCAGAACAGACTCTTAATTTAAAAACAATTTTGAGAGCGAGAGCTATACAAAATAAAAATACGGTAGTTACTTTCGTAGATTTCAAGAAGGCCTACGACTCAGTTGACAGACAAACACTACTCCAGGTACTTTATGAATCAGGGATAGATGAAAACACCAGAAGACTTGTTGAACAAACGTTCACAGATACAACATCAAGAATTAAGTTTCAAGGCGAAATTTCTGAACCATTCAAAATCAAAACAGGAGTTCGACAAGATGACGGACTGTCCCCAATTCTCTTTAACTTGGTTTTAGATAAAGTAGTAAAAACATCGGAAAACACATTAAAAAGCAGAGGCACAAAGGGTATAAGCATGGGCATGGAAAGAACAAATTTGAAGTAAAATGTTTAGCCTTTGCGGATGATATGGCATTGATAACTGAAAACTGAACAGACGCAACAGTTATGCTTGATATGTTACACGAGATTGCTGGAAAGACTGGGCTAAAAATATCCTACAAAAAAACCGAGTATATAGAACACAAACATAATACAGAAAAGTTTATGAAAACAAAGTATGGAAGAATTAAAAGAGTTGATAGATTCAAATACCTGGGGGTGTGGATCCAAGGCAATGGACTGGATAACACAACAAATAAAGAAAGAATAAAAAAAGTTGGAATTTGCATATAAATTAACACAAAACTACTACAATAAGAAATCAATATCCATTCAAGCAAAGATTAAACATTATAATTCAGTTATTAGGACACAAGCAACATATGGATTAGAGTGCCTAACATTGAATAAGAAAGGTGAATTAAGAGAACTAGAAAAAAGAGAGAGAAAAATATTAAGAAATGTTCTAGGTCCTGAGAAAAACAAGGAAATAGGTGGATTAAAAGGAGAAATGAAGACCTATACAAAAATACAGAAAAGATCGCAGATACAATGAGGAAGAGACGGCTAAAATTTTATGGACATTTAAAAAGAATGGAAGAAACACGGATTACAAAGAAAATTTTTAATTACGTTAGTAAGCTTAAAAACACTGTAGGATGGATAGAAGCAATAAAGAAAGACGCCAACAAAATAGATGTTACAGAAGAAATAATACGTGACAGGAATCACTTCAGGCTACTGATAGAAAACGCAAACTATGAATAAGATGAGCCAAAACCTCGACCCAAGAGAGTGTGGACAGATGAGCAGAGATGAGCAGTTGGCGAGAAAACGAAGAAGTACTGGGAAGAACGGAAGAAAAAGAAACACCATCAGTCTTAAGTTGTATGCGGTCCATAGCTGGCCAAATTCATATATTCGATTAATATGGACTGGGTGACCTATTGTCCACTGGAGGAGAAGCGGAAATATTATTCTGAGCATGAAACTGTCTGCTTCTGAAATTTAAGTGAAGAGAAGTAGCGACTGAGCTGACTAAATCAGTAACTGGAACAGCTGTTTTCCAAACTCCATATTCAACTGGGCTAGCAAATCCGATTCAGGCCTTAACATGTAAACACGACAGGGAAAAAGTGATTCAGAAATTATATTTTCGTCTTTCGGAAGATGTATCGCTTGCAAACATAGTGATACAGTTTCATATTTGTTCAGATACTCCATAACAACATACGGCATCTTGATTACTATGGCGCCGGCCGGAGTGGCCGTGCGGTTCTAGGCGCTACAGTCTGGAGCCGAGCTACCGCTACGGTCGCAGGTTCGAATCCTGCCTCGGGTATGGATATGTGTGATGTCCTTAGATTAGTTAGGTTTAAGTTGTTGTAAGTTCCAGGCGACTGATGACCTCAGAAGTTAAGTCGCATAGTGCTCAGAGCCATTTGATTACTATGAGCGGTAGGTGAGGAGTATTGAAGGGTTTTTGGAAATCCCCGAACACGGCGTCAATATGGACTTAGATATTACAGGTTTCTGGATCTCGTAAACGAACACAGAAAGCTGGGATTCATGCTACCAACGCCCCAGTGCGTGGGGAATCCATTGCATCCCTGCTGAAGAGTAATTAGACCTCACAGAAAAGTCGTCCAACGTATTCAAACTATTTAACAATTGTGACTGCGTTTGATGAATGACTACTGTACTCTTGTGTATACGTACAGGGTGAGTCAGGAGGTTTTCCCCCGGTTGTTGGAGGTTATTCCTTAGGTTATTTGGAACAAAAAATGTAAATACAGTAACGTGATTAGTTCCATAATTAAGGAGCTACAACAGAGCTCCGAAACATGGTGGTGGTGGTGGTGATTAGTGTTTAACGTCCCGTCGACAACGAGGTCATTAAAGACGGAGCGCAAGCTCGGGTTATGGAAGGATGTGGAAGGAAATCGGCCGTGCCCTATCAAAGGAACCATCTCGGCATTTGCCTGAAACGATTTAGGGAAATCACGGAAAACCTAAATCAGGATGGCCGGAGACGGGATTTAACCGTCGTCCTCCCGAATGCGAGTCCAGGGTGCTAACCACTGCGCCACCTCGCTCGGTCCGAAACATGCCACGGTGTATGGAGCGCTGCACTTGTGTTCACAGGACACACGATCAGTCTTATATAGTCAAGTGCAGCGAGTGGTATGTTTGTATAACAACCACGTTGTTGATGCTGCTGTCACTATTTACTGTTATTGTCTCCTGTGCACAATGCACTTTGCGATGTCGTACAAGTTTTCATCGCAGGAGTATGGGGAGATGGTGTACATTTTGGGCTTCTGTGATGGTAATGCGAAAGCTGCTGTTGCCGAATATCACCGTCAGTATCCTAATCGTAGGATTTCGAGTGCAAAAACATTTAGTGGAACACATCGAACATTACTAGAAACCGGAACTCTTCCCAGTATTCGTATTCACTCCAAAAGACATCGTGAAGTTCAAGAAGAGAAAAAACATTCTTAACTCAGTAGAGCGCAGTCCTCGTTCAAGTGCAAGACGCCTAGTTACCCTATTGAACGTTTCACAATCTAAGATATGTAAGATTCTTCATGAAAATGGACTGTATCCTTTTCATGTGCAGCAAGTTCACCATTTAGAGCCATATGATTGTGTCAACCGTTTGCATTTTCTGTAACTGGTTAAATGGAAAACGGCAGCTCTATCGCTTCGTAATGTTCAGTGATGCGGCAACATTTACAAGAGATCGCATCAACAACATACATAACATGCTTGTCTGGGCAGACGAAAATCCCAATGTCACAGTAGTATCTCAATTTCAACGCAGATTCAGTGACAATGTCTGGTGTGGGCCGGCCGTTGTGACCGAGCGGTTCTAGGCGCTTCAGTCCGGAACCGCGCTGCTGCTACTGTCGCAGGTTCGAATCCTGCCTCGGGTAAATTTAAATGGTCAGATGTACGGTAACTTTTTAAGAGAAGACTTGCCGCAGCTTTTTGAAGATGTTCCTCTGGAAACAAGACGCCACATGTACGTCCAACATGACGGAGCACCTGTACACTTCCACCATGTGATAACAACTTATCTTAATCAGCAATTCCCACATCGATGGACAGGTCGCGGAGGCCATATCAAGTGCCCTGCCAGATCCCCAGATTTAACAGTCCCAGATTACTGCATCTGGGTGTGGATGAAAGACATCGTGTACATTTTTTGTTCCAAATAACCTAAGGAATACCCTCCAGAAACCGAGGGAAAACCTAGTCACTCACCCTGTATATCTACGTCTGTTTAAAATAAATGCCGAAAAATATCAAACAACGGTTACTAGACAATGAGGCAGAGGGAATCCCAGTTGAGGACATAAGTTCAGAACCAGGCAACTCGAGCCATTAACGTTTATTTCTAGGTCGATCTAGTCCATTATACAAGACAAAAACTTAGATTTTGTGTACGTATATGAGCGCATGTGTGTTGTGTGTCGATGCGTACTGTGATCTATTAACCGGAAAAATATCGTAAAGTTCATGATTTGTTGTTTTCAATTCAAGTTTTGCGTCCATTATATGATGTGTACTGAAAATTCGTTTGCAGGCCGCCGTCGACATCAGCGTCCTCACCGGCGGCGCGTTACCAGTACGGCCCCGCGCCGACACCGCCAGCCGAATACCTGCAGAGAGAACTGCCGGCAGATGGTAGCACCGTCCACAAGTTGGGCGACGCAGGACAAGCTTTCCTTCACGGCCTGCCGCTAGATGCCACCAAAGTCGGCAGTGCTTCGCATTTACATCATTCGTCGCTAGGAAGCGGTAGCAGCTCGAAACAGAATGCGGACACCACACGTCCCGCCTCTCAAGGAACAGTCGACAACAATAATTCTACGCACAAACTCGACCCACCAACATTTCATTGTTTGGGCGTCGATAGTTGCGTGTGTTAATGTGATGCTCAGTGAACATACAAATATTGTTATCATATCTGTCTATATCGACTTCAGACGGGTTTTCGATATCAACTTCACGATCAGTCCTATTATCACGTATAATTTTCAGTACTGTCAAACACTCCGCGGCACAACAACATTAAACAAATGACATGTATTTCTTCGCGAATAAACAAATTAGCAAACAGCAACTCTAACACAAGCACTGTTAAAAATGCCAGAGTAAGGAATTCAATATAAGAGTAACGGCGACTTCAGCTAACATGTATTTTGTATTGTAATTGTCGCACTCACTAAGGTACAGAATTCCGAAGTATTCGCCGGTACAGAATTATACATTAACCCTCAAACGGAGTGGTGGCTTCTTAGTATCATAAATGGTGTTGTGGGGTCCAAAAGGATACCACTCAAACTTATCCATGAAAATTAATATACTTTACTGTCATTAGAAATATTTATTTATAAATTTCTTTAATTGCCTATGTTACAACACGAAACTTCAGTTAAACTAAAAAAAAAATCTCTATAAAAATCACAAAAGGAAAACAAGTTTATGCAACACAACTTAACATTGAAATGAAATGCAATATAAAAATTCAAACTAGTTTATTGTATCAGAAATAACACGAAACAGTAATAGATTGCTGTGAGATAAATATATAGTGTTTGAAAAATTAGCTGCATGTAATGAACATCAAATATGAATTGATACAGAGTTTTTCACAAATCGTCAATAAACACCCGCATTCTCCTCTCCACATTCTTCACAGACAACCGAACGACAGGTTTGGCAAACTGGGCGACTGCGGCAGGTACAATACTGGTTTGTCTTTTTCTCACTGGCACGTGGACAAAGGGCACATCGTTTCCTCTTTGAATCCAGAGTGGATATTTGTGATTTTGGTAGAGGTTTCTTCAAAAGTCCTGAGATTGTTCCTTTGGTAGTCTGCGATTCATCAGCCTCTCATTGAGATAGGGTTCAGTAAGCTGCCCGGCAAGTGTCTTGATGAATTCAAACCGGGAAACAGGTATGTACTTCTTGCAGGACGTTTGTATTACATACGAGTTAACTCCGAGTATGTTCAGAACTGCATAAAATACAGCAAGAGGTCATCTGCGTGCTCGTCTGCCTGTGCTGTAGGTAGCACACTTCTGGTCAAGAGAGTCTACGCCACCTTTTGTGCTATCGTAAAAGGATATTATTTCTGGTTTTCTTGTTTTTGGATCTGTACTTTTTGCATACTGGAAATCAAACTGACAGCTTTTCCTTTTTTAGGGACATAAGAAATCAATGTTCCGTCATTTGTGAAGCCATAAAGTGTTGAAGGTTCCGCACGCCTCTTAGATGGCTGTAATTGGGGTGGGATTTCCTTTCGGTTTTTCTCAACGTACCAACATAGTTCAACTTTCGTTTTTTCAACTCCGAAACTAATTCAGTAGAGCCAAAATAGTTGTCAGCTGTAATGTTACAGTTTGTACCGTAAATGGACTTCGCTAGTCTCAGGACAGATTGAGTAGGTTTCTGAAATTTCTTTTTTTCTGGTGTCAAGCCAACGCCATCACTGTCTTTTCCAGTGTATAAATAGGCATTCAGAAGGTATTTTGTTTGAGCATCAGCTAAAATCATTATTTTCAGCCCATATTTCGCTGGTTTACTAGCCATATAAACCCTACATGCGCATCTCCCACGAAAACTAACCAGCATTTCATCCACGCATGCATGTGAACATATGTTATAAGATGCCTGAGAATTGTGAACCATTCTATAGAAAATCCGAGAAATCGCTGCTGCAGGGTTATTTTTCTTCCTCTCATCTCTGCTAGTTATGTCATCAAATCTTAGGCAGTAAAGCAATATCAGCACTCTCTTCATGGATAGTGTGGCGCGGAAAATATCTCTTCCAGTGCCGTCTGTGGCAAATATAGACTTCAGATTTTCATGATTAGATTTGAAAATGGCACTTAAGTATAATAATCCAAATAGTGCCCTAAGTTCATTGACGTTCATGTCTCGTAGTTCTGTGCGCTGCTGATCAGAAAAGTTTGATCGATGTGAAGAAATTTTCATATTGGTATGGCTCACAATTTCTTCTAACATACCTCTGGTAAACAAACACTCCCACGCTTCCAATGGACTGCATGAGTCTCCCAATCGGCTTGCAGGGCCTTTCAGTGTAGGAACTTTTATTATCAAGTTGTGGGCTGGTGTTCTCACATTCCTTTGAGGTTCTAGAGTGGACCATTTATACCTATTTCTGCCATAGAAACTATATGATTTTCCTCTATGTTTATTTCCCTCTAATTTATCTGATTCACTAGTCACGACTTTGTTCTGAAGCAGTTTCATGTTCACTGTTGTAAGAAGGGTTATTTTCATCGTCCAAATCATTTGCATCACTACACTCTTCTTCTTCTAGTTCTTGTAGCATTTTTCTCACAAAGTCTGGAAAACTTGGATCGAGCACTGACATATGTGAATGAGAGCTCGAAGCCATAGTAACACTGAAAATAAATGAAAACAGTCACTAAGCCTAAAAATAAAATGACATTTCGTTGATAAGTAAACTTTTGACGTAGGGCAAACAGAAACACTGAGGGTCAATAATGGCATCACCTAAACTTTACAGCTGTACAGCTGTGCACTGAGGAAGAAAACAACTCGACAATGCTGCTTGTTCGTCAGGGCGTTCACATTCAACTGCCGAGAAGGTATGTAGAACCGCCAACAATAGAATGACCAACATAGGAAAAGGCACGTGTGTACGGTTTGACTGGTATCAAAAAGGACCCCACAACTCCGTTTGAGGGTTAACTACGAACACTATCAACTGCGACAAAACATAAATAGCAGACGAAACGAAACTTATAATGTATTAGCATCTATTCTCTGAAGTCCACTAATAAGCAACGAGACACTTCTTCAAAACTTCTTGACGCTCTGTTTATTTAGATAATACATGTTTTTATTTTTAGGTCTTTTAATGATACGTGTTACGTTACAAATTTTTAAATTTACAAACACGATATATGTCAATCGCTGAAGAACCGATTTTTTATCGTCAAGAACATAACATAGAATGTAATGAACATATAGTCTGCTGTTGTCAAAAAAAGAAAAGGGAAGATGTTTGCCATTAATCACATATGGAAAAATGGCTATTACCGGCAATTTGTAAGTCGTGAGCAACACCTATCATTTTGCAGACGACAAGTTACCCCGTATTTTTTATCCTAATTTGTTACTTATCAGTTCTCGTGCGTCACGAAAAAAGGATTTTCCCAGCTTACTGTATCCTTACCCTCGATGAACCTGTTTTACGCCTGACGTTCTGTTTTTCTTCTGCTTAGCAATTCCACAGAAAAAGGGAGTCCTTACATTATATTAGTCATTTCCGTACAAAATGTCCTGCTGTTGGTCAACAGTTACCGCTCATAACCGCCTCAAGAACAGCAGCGATGTCTCGATGTTTATACGCCCCACTATTTCTTTCAGAGGCCTCAATAGTAGAAATGTCGGTAAAGCAGTAGCCTGTCATCTGATGAAAGATGCACACTGTTGGCAAGTCCGTTAAAGGCCTATCAACTTCGATAACTCTCGATTCCGGCGAAGGTTTCACCCTATCAGAATCACAAAATAAAATCTATCCTGCCAGAAACTACTGTCGATACACCAAGTTCTGAAACTGGTTCTTACATACACACGCCAAAGACATCATACCCAGCAAATCCTACCGTTTTTCGCGTGTACATTCCCACAACGGTATCTTTCTCCTCAGTCGCGGAAAGTTTATTGTGGCTACATTCCAAAGCGCGCTGAATATATGGATTGACTTTGCTGATTATGTTTAGATGCCTTTGATCATCTTATTTACTTCTTTCAGCCCGTCATCATTCCTCTCCTCCAGCAAAGTATTCTAATCTTAAATGAAGGCCGATTTGAGGCTACGGTTTTGATCCTGGCATGTGATGACATTTGAACTACGCTAACTCCTATGAGATTTTACGTTATAAAATTTTTGAGTCGTCAATTAAGTGCACACGTTTTCCATGTTGACGTAAGTTTACTTTCAGTCTCACTAACATTCCATTCCGTGGTGAAAACTAGTTTTTGCCACCTTCTCGTTCACGAAGCCACTGAACAGATCCTACTTCTACGGTGAAAACTATCCGGGAAGCTGCAATTGATTTTCAAAAAGGAATGACTTACCTGCTCACTGAACCAGTCTCAAAGTACTAATAGGGACCGCTTAGTGTTGACAATATTGCAGAGGTTCCCATACCTCGATAGAAGTTTACGTCACTGGATGCACTGAGTTATACTGTTCTCTTCCGAAATGACGTCACACAGATAACCAGCCGCATTGAGCTGTGATTTCTTCAGTAACAACACTTTGCGAAAAATCATACGAACTGCTCACAAGCAAAGTGTGGATGTGCAATATTTTGATGGTTATTTGTCAATATCATACGTATCTAACTTAAGCAATTGTAATCGTTAAAGAATATAATGTATCTACTGTATACTTTCAGCAAATAATACTGTTACGTTTTCTTTAATGTGTGTCTTCGTGTCTTTCTTTCCACCCAAGCCAATGCAAGAGCAGAACAGAATACCGACAGTAACCGTCAGTAAGCCACAACCTGTCAAAAGAGGAAAGGAAAATAACTGTAAGGTTTGTTGCACTATAAGGCAGAGGCATCCGCAGAAATTTTTCCAACAGGGGACAAAATTCTGAGACTGCCATTTTTGATGTACAGTATTTGACTCGTTGAGTTTGAAAATGTGTCGCATTACAGGAACTAAGTCTGACAAAAACTACAAAACATTTACTATAGCTCAAACTACTGATAGTCACCCGTTAATATTTTCAGATAGATTACTTTGATATCCAAACAGTACGCATATTCAACTGCATATGCAAAGTCACAAGACGTTTCCTTGGAATTACTACATGTAATTATTGGTAACTGATGCAGCAAACAGCAGATGGTAGCACCGTACACATGTATTTTGTATTATAATTGTGGCACTCACTAAGATACAGAATTTCGAAGTATTCGCCGATACAGAATTCTACATTAACTACGAACACTACCAACTGCGACAAAACATAAATAGCATACGAGACGAAAATTACAATGTATTAGTATCTATTCTCTGTTTAATAAACACAACAGATACACACGACAGAGACCTTATTCATCGATAACACATTCTCCTTTAGTATTTACAACAGTTCAAATGGTTCAAATGGCTCTGAGCACTATGGGACTTAACATCTGAGGTCATCAGTCCCCTAGAACTTAGAACTACTTAAACCTAACTAACCTAAGGACATCACACACATCCATGCCCGAGGCAGGATTCGAACCTGCGACCGTAGTGGTCTCGCGGTTCCAGACTGAAGCGCCTAGAACCGCACGGCCACACCGGCCGGCATTTGCAACAGTCTACCAATCACATGATTATGAGGAGAAGAACCTGTCGACCCATATTCGGGGCGGATTTACATCCAGAAAGGAACTTTCTTGAAGGTTGTTCGATAGAGAGCGGAAAAGGTGAAAATCTGAAGGCGCAAGACCAGGTGAATCAGGTGGGAGCGGAATGACTTCCCAACCCAACTCCAGTATAGTGTTTCTGGTCACTCTAGCAGAATATGGGCGGGCGTTATCCCTGAGTAGCATCACTTCGCGCAGTCTTCCTGGTCGTTGTTCTTGGATTGCATCTGCAAGAAGTCTCAGTTGTTGACAATGAATGTCAACAGTGATGGTTACACGACGGGGATGCAATTCATTATGCACCACAGCCTCATTGTGCCACCACATGCGTAACATTATACACTCATGCTCATAAATTAAGGATAATGCTGATACATTGTGAAACAACGCTCTCATGGGAGGTTTGCGGATTTAAATCACCCCGGGGTGTGACCATGCGGTGCATTTGACCTGCGGTCGTCCCGCGGTGGCGCTGGCAGCAGTCCACGTACGCAGAGGTGTGTTGGTGCACGTCAGAGTACGGTGCAGCCAATAAGTGTGCAGACGTTTTCAGACGTGCTAATGGTGACTGTGAGTTGAAAATGTCTCAAAGAACTCATATTGATGACGTTATGAGGGGTAGAATACTAGGGCGACTGGAGGATGGTCAAACACAGCAGGTCGTAGCACGGGTCCTCCGTGTGCCACAAAGTGTGATCTCAAGATCATGGCAACTATTCCAGTAGACAGTAAACGTGTCCAGGCGCTACAGTAAGGGACGTCCACTGTGTACAACACCACAAGTAGACCGATATCTCACCATGAGTGCCTCAGACGGCCACGAAGTACTGCAGGTAGCCTTGCTCGGGACCTTACTGCAGCCACTGGAACAGTTGTCTCGAGACACATAGTCTACAAACGACTGAACAGACATGATTAATTCGCCCGGAGACCTGCAAGGTGCATTCCACTGACCCCTGGTCACAGGAGGGCCCGTAATGCCCGGTGCCAAGAACACAGTACACCGTCATTGGAACATTGGTTCCAGGTTATGTTCACGGACGAGAGCAGGTATAGTCTGAACAGTGATTCTCGCCAGGTTTTCATCTGGCTTGAACCAGGAACCAGATACCAATCCCTTAATCCTTGAAAGGGACCTTCGTGGAGGTCGTGGTTTGATGGTGTGGGGTGGGATTATGATTGGTGCACGTACACCCCTGCATGTCTTTGACAGAGGAACTGTAACAGGTCAGGTGTATCGGGCCGTCATTTTGCATCAGTACGTCCGTCGTTTCAGGGGTACAGTGGGTCCCACCTTCCTCCTGATGGATGATAACGCACGGCGCCACCGAACTGCCATCGTGGGGGAGTACCTTGAAACAGAAGACATCTGGCGAATGGAGTAGCCTGCCTGTTCTCCAGACCTAAACCCCATCGAACACGTCTAGGATGCTCTCGATCGACGTATCGCTGCATGTCTTCAAACTCATAGGACACTTCAGGAGCTCCGACAGGCGGTTTTGCAAGAACGGGAGGCTATACCCCAGCAGCTGCTCGACCATCTGATCGAGAGTATGCCAACCCGTTGTGCGGCCTGTGTACGTGTACATGGTGATGATATCCCATATTGATGTTGGGGTACATGCGCAGGAAACAGTGGCGTTTTGTAGCACATGTGTTTCGGGGCGGCTTTTTCAACTTATCACCAATACCGTGGACTTACAGATTTGTGTCGTGCATGTTCTCTATGTGCCTATGCTACTAGCGCCAGTTTTGTGTAGTGTCACGTTGTGTGGCACCACATTCTGCAATTATCTTTAATTTATGAGCACGAGCGTATGTTGTGGTTGCGCGCATGTCTTTGTACGGGGAGATGTGGCTTTGCTTGGCCTCAGCTATTCCTTTCTTTTCCTTATGTTAGCACCAAACACCATTTCTCTTCGCCAGTTAACGATTCGGGATAAATTGTTCACGAGCCAACTGATGACTACCAAGCAGAGACGCACATATGGCCACTCGCTGATCTTTGTGATTTTGCCTTAGGGCATGCGGTACTCATACTCCCGATTTCTGAACCTTCCCCGTTGCATGCAAACGTCGCACGATACCACATTTGCCAGTTCTCGAGTACACTGATGTGGATCGTTGTGGGTTAATGAGTTCAAACGCTTTTCATCAAACCCCGAATGTCTTCCTGAGCGTGAAGAATTACTAATGATCCTTCTTAACACGACAAAACCATGTTCTTGCCGTGCTCTGTTCAATGGCATTTTTTCCGCATAGGGCGCAAATGTTTCTGGCTGACTCCGCTGCTTTCACCCAACTATTAAACAGAAGAATATGTCGAAAATGTTCCGGTTTCTCAACTTGGCACTCCATGCAACAGTGAACTAAAAATAAAAAATGACACTATAGCAGTCAGAAAGACAACATGCAAAACGAAAACGCTACGAACTTATACACCAACCTAATATATATGAAAAGACGAAAATATGAATACTGATAACCACCTTTTTGATTCAGCGATCTAAAGTTTCATCCTCATGTGATTAAATCCAGGGTATCCAACGTGTTACGAAATAAAGGGAGGAAACATTTACAAGTAAATTAATTTGTAACCCCATAATGCGGTATGAAACGAAAATTAAAGAACTGCAACAGAAAGGAGTTAGAACGACAGGAAAAATCTTATTAAATATAAAAAAATCGGCATTAAAATTCCTCGAAGCAAAGGAAAAGACTACAGACTTTGAAAAAAGACGTTAAGTCATTTGATACTATCTTCAGCACTTCGTTTGCGTACAGAATACATACGTTCACGTCAATGGATGCATTTCATCACTTGATTCTTTTTTTTTAAATGTTGACTAGAACGACTAAAACTGAATAAAATGTGTTTTTAAAACTACATTTTTGGCTTGATTACGTGGAGTGTAGCCTCACACTTGTAACTGACTACATGAACATGAGAACCTAGCGGGGCATCATGAGGTCACAGAACAGGTAAAACTCGATTAGTAATCCATCAGGCCCCGGAGACTTACTGATCGCACTTTGGCTGAGTGATGGATGTGTTTCTCTTGGTTTTACTGTTTTATCATTTTCAGTTTACCTAACGAATTAAATTGAGTATAAAACGTGATTTCAGATATTCTTTACCGCAAACTACTGTGCAGCTTATACTGATAAAAATAATCAAAATATACAAGAGTTAACACCTAATGGGGAAGTCTGAAAAGTAGTGACAATGTTGAAGGTGAAGTGGATTCGATAATCAAAGAATTGACTGTGCAGCTTATACTGATAAAAATAATCAAAATATACAAGAGTTAACAAGTTAACACCTTATGGAGAAGTCTCAAAAGTAGTGACAATGTTGAAGGTGAAGTGGATTCGAAAATCAAAGAATTGCGTATAAAACTGACGAAAAAGAAAGCGACGCTCATAGATTTTTTCGAAAATGTCATCATCACCAAAAGCACCAAACATACTACAGCCCGTGGTCGTAAAAGTAAGTTTGGGTTTTATATTATTTTAACATTTCCTTCTCCACGGCTAAAAATATATTTAGTGTTCTGAGGAAAACTGAAAACAGAACAACCTCGTCAGTTACGTCACTATTATTTATTATAAAGCAAAATCGGCAACCACACCTTTCTGTCTGTTGGAGGTAATCTCGGAAGGCACAGAATCGTTTTCAGTGCAGACCTCACTGTCGTGTAGGTGGACTCTTCAGGGTTTTTTAGTATACATACAGTGGGAAATGCCCATATTCAACGTTTTACACGCGTATTTTTAATTGAAGGAAGAAATCTAACAGGAAATACCAGATGACACTAAAGATATTAGTATGCAACTGAGTGGAATCCAGTTACTGGGACACAGTACCTAAATCAATGCCTAGTCAGAACACTTCTAGGAATAAAATTATAGTACTAGGATCTGAGCTAATAACTTGCTGCTAGCACGATCAACAAAAAGAATAACAGCGTCAAGGACAGAAATTCAACAGAAAAGAAACGTAGTGAAGAGAAAGATAGGCGCAGCCAAACGACAGCAAAATATTTTGTGAAAGTAATTCCGATTTAGCAGAAAATCTCAAAATTCGAAATACTATTGATCGGTCTAGAGTAGAAGAAAATCAATCCTGTTTACCTGAAGTACAAAAGAGAGTGCAGTTATTGGTGGTGCGACTGATGATCGACGTCGCACTGAAATTGTAAGGTGCCGCAAAACATTGGACGACTTACAAGCCGAACTATGTGAACGAGGCTATACTATCAGTCGAACAGGGTTGTATTTAAGACTTCTTCTCAGACGAGTCAATACAGAGGAAGGAAAAAAACACGTGGTAACTGTTTCTGTTAAATTGTACAAACCAGACTCTACACTTCGTGTAAAGCATAAAGATGGCAAATTTTATGCAGCTACTATAAGAAACCTTGAATCTTCAGTTTCAGTTTTGGGCCGTGCTCAAGTATTGTTTTTACCTATGGATGCCAAGGCACATGTGCCTTTAGATATTACAGCAGAAAATGCTCAAGCACGTTGACTAGTGTGCTAAGTAACCGGATCATGATTTCGTGGTCGCTAAAAAACATAACCTTATTCCCTCTGTTTATGCAGGTATAGTAATAAAGAAAAATGTTAAAGGGAAACCGGAAGCAGTGACAAACTCTGTGCCTGCAGTGGTAGTGATTCTTCTTCTAACGCAGACGCTAATGCGGCAGACGTACATAGACTTTCTGAATTACCAGCTTTCGAAAAGCTGATGAGAACTACAGAAGGTTCTACAAAACGTATGTTTAATTTCCCTTGGCGATGGTAGTCCCGACAAAAACACACGATAACAGTGAGTTATAGTTTCAGCTGCACGACATTTTAAAGATTTTGACTTGGATGCTATTTACACTGCCACAAACGCTTCAGGCGAAGCGCATTTAACAGAGTAGAGTGGTGGATTGCGCATCTTAATCGCGCACGTACGAATGTTGCGTTAAAACATGTAATTTCGGTTCACGTCTTGATTCTAGTGATCGAACTATTGACTTGGAGCTAGAAAAACGGAATTTTGAGAGTGCAATCATCATGCTGGATAATATTTGGAGCCAATTGGTCATTGACGGTTTTCCTGTGGATACTGAAAGCATTGTGCCAATAGATACTAGAGTGGATATCTTACAGGCCAGGATGTTGAGAAATGATGCTGATTGGTACTTACGTGAATCACAATAATTTATACAAAGTGTAAAATGCGAGGTTGTAGCGTGTTGCGATGTGCGACGATCTACCTTGTGACGACTATTACGAGACGGTTTTTTACCACCATCTGTTTGGATTAAATGGATTTCAGACGAGTATGTACCCTAGGAAATGACTCTCAGAGCAAATTTGTTCCGCTGTTGCTACAGCTGTCTTTGGATCTCCAAGCTCTATCACATTTGAAGCAAATTCCGTAGGATGACTATTGTCTCATTGTCGAGGAATATTTCTTTAAACGATCGTGTGGCATCTGTGACGTATATTTTTCATCATAGAAAGTGTCTAACCATCACACGCATTCACATGAGAGCCAGCAGGATGTTTTGCCCGTCACGAAGATTCATCCTCAAAGAATCAAAGAACTGCAGCTAGATGAGCCAAGGAAAGCATTTGTTTGATAAACGATGACGATGCTATATGGTTGGTTAAAGATGACGTGGACACATCGAATGTTCCTAACGTTATCCAAGCGACACGAAGTGACTGCTGTGCCGATCATAAATATTATGAAGGAATGAGTTCAACGTCTTTGAGCAAAATATGAATAAATTTTATCTTTCATTTGATTTTTTATATTCTGTAAATTTTCTAAAACGTTCTATTTATTCTTTGTTTTACGAAAGAAGATTTTGTATAGAAATATAGAAATAATTCTGGAAGTGCTGTTTTTAATTAATAATTTCTAAATTTCAAACTGCAAAATACGTTACGTCACACCAGGAGACACAGAGTCACACAAGTGTGACCACCTGTGACAAGGAGGGAGGGGAGACCGCTCCAAAAATCATGGAATTCGTGTCACGTAATTTATGGATGGCCCCTAAAAAGTATCATATATAGAGAGCCCAGGCTTGCATCCCATCATATCGTTTATAACAACGCAAGTCATATAGATCTACCAGAAGAGGTCGTCATCTTTTACACAGTATTTTATTTCAAAAAATGAAAGTATCAAAGAGACGGTCCTTCTAACTTGCAGTGTCTACGCACTACATTTAATATGGACTCTTTGGCTTTTAATATATTACCCATGTTTTGTGAGACAATTAGTTCAACTTAAGAATTTACCAAAACAGGCGAAAAATTAACATACTTATTGTAAGGTACGCTTCAATGTTATACCTTATAACGATATAACTCCACTTCCTGGAGAGGATATTTTTTCGACATTTAAATTTTACACTTTTTATCATTTCTTGTTGAGCATAAAATGGAATTTTCTGTCTGGACTGACGCATTTGGGCTTATAGATTGAATACAGACGGCTCAGCTCTCCGGAGGCTAGACATTAAACACTAATCTCTTCTCTCTCTCTCTCTCTCTTCGGAGGCTACTGCAATAGCTCTGCTGTATAAATCTTAATGTAGAATTTTCAAACCATCATGCGTCTTTTTTTTCCACAGAGAAACGGTTTACTTCTATCGAGATCCCGTTGTGGAACGGGGGTACGGGGCGTTCCTGAGGAAATTCGGGACGGATAATAGACACTTGTACTGTTGCGATGCTTAAATTGCATTGGGATCTGCGCTCGATGGCATTGGGTCGATCCGGTTCTGCAAGTCCAAAAGGGCTGTACGAGGAAAACACTGTGAAAAGATCGATGACACTATTTCAGCCATGTTCTGTAAAGGTTTGCATCTATCTTGACTGCAGCACAGCGCCGAAACTGCCATTGCACCGAGGAATTAACATAGTTTCTCATCAACGTCGCGAAAACCAAAAAACTTCCAAGACAGATAATCATTGCTAAAAGTACAATAGTTCTTGTCGCGCTCAGTACAGCTAAATCTGAAGTTTAGTTGAGTCGCAGTCAATCATTGCTCGAATTTCTTGAGAATTCTGTAATGAGTAAAATGTCCGTACCCCACATTCCCCTTGCCCCTGGCCCCCTTGCGGATGGCTGTATTAAAACGGCACATTTTTTGAGCAGATAGTTTCGTGCCAGGGTGCTCAAATGTGTGGTCTCACACAAGAGACAAAAAATTTTACGTGCTGGACAGTCTGTCTCAACCAAAGGCTAAACACCTACCGCATACTCACATCATCTCTCTGACGAATTCAGTAAATGGTTTTTGTAATAAGGGAAGTTTCTGTGGATGTACGGAAGAACATATTCGTATCTTAGCGATAATTCGGCCCATTGGATTTACTATGCGATTTTATATTTACAAGTCAATCTTCAAATAACCATTAAGTAATATTTTATACTATTAATCAGTGTATAATGAAATTGAAAATACTCATCACAGTCAGACGGAACGTTTCCATTAAGAGAGAGATTCAGAACGGGACAAACTTATACGGGATGGACAAAAGTAGACTGAAAAGCTTGTAAGGGTATTGCTTAAAAGTTTTTCACACTGTTTCTGACAAAGCTGTAGATCTATCTACAACTGGACAGTGAACTATGACTGAGAATCTTACATAATGAGTAAGCGAAAAAACGTGAGATACAAACAGCAGAAGTGATATCTCGGGAAAATTCAAACAAGACTAGGCTGAACAGAACCTAAAACACACAGGTTCGGAAAAATCTAAATACAAAGTCGTTGGGAAAGGCTACCCAAGTCTAACAGTCGAAGTGGTTTTGGACATATCCACCGAGTTCTGGAAGATAGTCTGCGAGGATTAATGGAAGAGGCAAGAGCAGAAGGCAAAAAACATGTTGACGAGGAAGACATGGAAAAATGTTATGGAAGGAGCATTGCACAACAGGGTATTGTCGGTGACAGAGGCAGCAGCCGCTGATTATCCTCCGTATACTCTACAGCCTACAGCGTGTGCCCCATCGGGACTGGATAAAGTAAGTAACAAAACGTACTTGTCCAAGATAAATAAACAGACATTTCAACTATTGTCATAATCAAAGCATGTGAGGTTCATTTCAAAAACTTTATTGCGAAAGTAAAAGGCACAGAAATTAAATAGATTGTTTTCTAAACATATTAGTTACAATAATTAAACGAAGTCCGCCTCGGTAGCTGAAGGGTCAGTGCAGCTGGTTGGTAACCGACAAGGCACAGATTCGATTCTCAGCTAGGTCAGACATTTTTTTCTGCTCGGGAACTGGTTGTTGTGTTGTCCTCGTGTTCGTATCGTCGCAAGTAACAAGAAAAACGTCTACAATATGCAGTCGCATCGTCTTTCCATTACTGATATGGCTGAATGGACACGAACCGAAAGCTAATAAATTGAAATACAAGAATAGTTGAACAAACAAGTGCTGAATATTTCTCATGTCGCCCACATTTGTCTGGAAAGTAACAAGCCAGTCATCTCATCCAACAAATGGTACATTTACAAGTTTGAAAAAGTTTTGTGTGGATACTTTCATTTTCTCATGTAACAGGTATGCTAGTTCAACTCAAAAGTGTATTGCTCTCAGATATGTGTATAAACAGGTATCTCTCTTAATTTCTTTCCTTCCACTCTCTGAGTGTAGATATGTAGATATGCCATCATGGAACTTGACAGTTTCTGTATGCTGTAACAGGCTCTCCCATTTAACTTCATTAACATAACTAATCTTGCTAGGTAGACGTTCTGTTTATTGTGCAATTCAGGATAATTGAAACTATAATTTCACATTTTTTTAATTTTCACTTTCCAAGTAAGTAACTCAGCTGATAATAATAATAGGAGTCCCTACTCCATATGTAATAATATTGCCAACGGTTAGTGAACATGTCAAGATGTAATATGAACCAGCATTCCATCCACCTTTGCAAGTCTCCTTTTGTTGCTGGGTAAAAGTAAAGGGGCAATGTTGTTCCTGGCATAGTCTGCGTTGTTGCCCCCAAGGACAAGGCCACCTACTCGCTCTTCCCCACTGCTCTACGTCAATTGGGCGAGTTAAAAATGGTGGGAAAATCAAAGGAATGTTGTTCTTTTGGTCAGGAAACCTGGCACAGCACGCATGGTTGCCAAATTTATCCACAACTAGTGTATGGCATAACTTCTCTACGATTTATTACACAGTTACTGTAACTAATGACCTTTCATGCCACTTCCATGTTATCATTATAATTTATTACCTAATCGCTGTGATTTATGATCCAAACATGGTAGGAAAGCTGCATAGCATGTATAGTTGACAGAGCCATGCATGATGGCTGCCAGTTGGTCATAAATTCAAAGTAGCATTATCACAGTGGTCAGAAAGCTCTATTGTTATCATATTTATCCCCATTTAGCATAAGCTGCTTCCAGACTTTCTGCCTCTATAATTTATTACTTAAAAATAGATGTTTTCCACAAAAATATTTGTTCCCAGAGGAAACACAAAAAATGATGGGACGATTCAAATGCTTGTTTTTAAAATAATGATAAATTTAAAAAATACACTGGTTTGAAAGAAACAGTGTTTTACAATCACGACCATCAGACATGAAGTACAGACTTTTATATTTTGCGAGGCACATTTCTTATCTGCACTCATGCACGCCTACTCTCCAACTGAGCATTTTATACATATACCAGCAGTAGAACTATCTTTTTATATTTATGTCAGTGTAAATGGCAATACGACTATATCTGAGGATTTTGCTGTCTACACTCATGTGCTGTATACACACGCCTGAGAACACTATAGAAAATCCCAAACCTAAAAAACATAACCGCTGTAAGGAACTCGTAAAGGGCATGTATAGACCAGTACTGTGTTAAAAACATGCTGTAGATCACACACAAGACATCACTAAATAATTTATGGCCCAAAAAATATTCATGATACTTTGGTAGCTAAAACATTTACTGCTTCATTATCATTGTACTGGACACAGACCCAGAGTAAAAACAGATGGAATTCCTTTACTGTACTTCACACACACACACACACACACACACACACACACACACACAAACCCTACATAACATATCAAGTACATTAGTGCCACAGGAAGAGTACATTACACACAAGACATCGCTAATCTATGCTGATAGCCCCAAGTTGCATGTTTAACAATTGCTGCAAGTGTGTTTTTATCCTGCCACACTGTACCGCGAGGTGTGGTAGGCAGATTTGGGCCAATGATGATGCTTTTCTTAATAATAATCAGAGCATCCAGCAAGCGAAACTTCCACATCACAGCCACCACTGCTGGTAGTGCCCTCTGTGGACAGCTTCTACCTCCCACATGTGGCCAGATGTGTATAGAGACAGCTTCATTCAACATGTCTCCACTAGATGCCAGCACAATGCCAAGAGGTACATTAGGAGGACTGTACAACTACAAAATTTATTCTGACAGTGTGCATGGTCTGTAAACAGGGATAAGATCTACGGTGGACACACATTATTAAAATATCGATATGTGCTGTCATGTCATTCTTATATATTGGAGCATGGTCTTCTGTGACATCATGTGGCTACATCACTTATTTGACCCAAGTGCTTTTAATTTGATGAGTTGTATAATAAATCAGTCATCTCTAAGTAGTCTGCATTTAAGAAATAAAATCATTGATGGTGTCAGAAAAATTTATTTTATAAACAAGTCCTATACTTACATTTCACTCCAAAGATGGGCAGTCCCACTGTTTAACAAATTTTAGACTATAGCTTCTAGGTGATATGCATACAGAATTTATGACTATACATCTGCTACAAACAAATCTACCTTAGAGTTGTTTTAATATATATATATATATATATATATATATATATATATATATATATATATATATATATATATATATATGCAATTGCCTGATTGGTTTCTCACCTCTGCTTTATGAATGCTATTGTATGGATTTTAAGTGTTTCTTAACATTCTCGGCAATTTCTAACATAATGTAACACCACCATTTCCAACCTCTCACTGACTGTGTAGACTGATATCACAATGAGAAAAACAAACTGCTGAAAACTACACTGATTCCTTTGGGAAGGACATAACCGATTTATCTCTCTACCCTTACCTAGTTCACATCTGCTTCCTGTAGATAACACTGTATGTATGAGCTTTTCCCAGATGATAATGTCTTTACAAGAGCTGTAAGGAAAATTAGATGCATAATGCCTGCAAATAACCTAATAATGTGTGGTGTAGAGCACTGCAATCATTGGAATTGCCCGTGCTCCATTTGTGCCATTCGTGTGGACAGTAATTTGTAAGTGTTGCTTACACATGTGCAATGGCCCACTATTCTTTTTAACAGCAGTTTATATTCGTCCTTTGTGACATTTGTTTTTGCTATATAATCAAGTGTGCATATGCGAACTTGCTTCCCTATTAGCTGTTCACAGTGTGCTCTTTGACTGACATCGTGCATGCAGCATGTGATAAAAACTATTGGACATCTACTAGTAGACATTATTACTGCATGTGTTTACCAGTCAAAACGTGAACCATATCCTGCTCCAAGACAACTGCATCATCTGGAAACAGCCTACATCTACATCTAAACACACAATCCGCGAACTGCTATACAGTCCGTTGTGGAGTACTAATCAGCTCATAGGTACCTATCGAGGAAAAGTTGATTGTGTATATGCCTCTGCACAAGTCCTAATCTATATCTTATTCTTATAATCGTTACACCAGATATATGATCGTGGTGATATGGCAGTCCCCTTATAAAAGCAGCTAATGTCCTATGCCCCACCTCATGGAGAACAACTTTATTTGCTTCCTCATTCCCCATCAACTGGTATGTATCTGCATTAACTTTCGTTGTCCTGTCAACAAAACTTTTTTACTGACTTGTTCCACCTCAGCAATATCCCTACCCAGCTGCTCCTGAATGAATCTTGAGACATTCTGCTTCTTATAGTGTTGTAAAAGGCCTCCCTTAGTTGCTCGAATGTAGGTGCATTTCTTAACCCTCTTGTGATACGCAATGGAGGCCTTTGCTTCCTTCATCAAATGCAACTTCGTTACATGCAACAATTGCTCATCTGTCCAGAAACCCGGGCTTCCTGCTGCCTCTAGTTCTTCATTTATAAATTACAACACATTCTCAGCTGACTTGCTTGAAACGGTTTAAGCAAATTGGCTCAGCTGAATCTAATAAAGTAGCAGTCAAACTGGATAAGGCCACATCCTCTCTCATAACAACTAGCTTCCTATGCATCTCTGTATTATCTGTTATATGGTAGTTACGCAATGGATGTGGATAGTTACTATGGAATACATCTCACTGCAGCCTCGAACCCGTGGAACAACGTTATGTGAAACAAATGACAGTAACAGTTTATAGTCGCTCTACATCTGAATACGAGCGATGCCACTATTCGACGATGTTGGCAGGAAACTTGTGAACTATAGCCGTAAACAGCGTCAAGAAGGGAGCAGTCGACCTAGACTAACGAAATTCTGCATGACCCACTGAAGTGTCAGAACATCGATGGCTCTTTTCAGCTCAGAAATGGTTTTGAGGTTATTTCTATACACCTTGTAAATAGCCCCACAAAAAGGAGTCGCATATGTTCAGATCCATAGAATATGGCGGACAATCGAGGCCCATGCCAGTGGCCTCTGGGTACCACAGAGCCAAAATGCGATCCCTGAAGTGCTCCCTCAGCACATCAAACACGCTCTGTCTTGCATGAACCACATCTTGTCGAAATCAGGGTCACTTTGGATAATGGGGATGAAAACATCTTCCAAAACCTTCACATACCGTTCGATAGTCACCGTGCCATCAAGGAATATCGCACCGATTATTCCGTGACTGGACATGGCACACCACAGTCGCCCACTGAGGGTGAGGAGACTTCTCGATTGCGAAATGCTGATTCTCAGTCCCCCAAGTGCACCAGGATTGCTTATTGTGGAACCCATCCAAATGAAAGTGGGCTTCGCCACTAAACCAGACTATGCATGCGCATACTAATTCCCACTATGCCACGTGGCCAAACGTGCAGTTTCAACGTCCTAACGCAAACCGTTCAGAAGTTATGACGATTTTATTCGATATAGTTCAATAACTGTCACACTGTACATATAATTTCCATGATTTTTACTTATCTTCTACGCCTCCCTAGTCTGAAATATCATGTCACAGCAATACTGCATTTTATTACTAGAACACTAAGAGGGGACTGCATATACTACACTCACCGTTGTATACATACTGTCACCTACTAACACAGTACTGAAAATATGTGATCCATGTGTGATTTTTACTGTAGAACAAATAATTTACAACAGTAGCGCTAAATGTGTGTTTTATACTCAAAATCTTACGTATTTTGGTAAATAATACAAACTATATAAGAGATCTACTTTCATACTTGCACATAATGACAAGCAACATAAATGTGGACAGTACTCCACGACACACCAAAACACCTATATTCAGAGGAAATGACGTTTTAAAGTCATTTATTCAACATCAGTTTACAGTCATTTCATAACTTTTCAAAGCATTCTCCTCCTGCTACACTGCACCGTTGCCAACGTCACCCAATCACTGAAGGCATCCTGGAAGTTGTCAACAGGAATCTCCTTCTGTGCAGTCGTCGAAGCTGTTTTTACTGTCTCCAGCATCCCATGCCGAGTCCCTTTCAGGATTCTTTTGAACCTTGGGAACAAAAATAAATCCGCTGGTGCCAAGCTGTGGCTGTACGGCTGTTGAGTCGGCGTTGCCACATCCATTTCGGCCAGAAGCTCTGAGACAGTGAGCACAGTGAGGCTTCATGTGTTGTCATGGTGCACGAACCAGTTGTCGCAAATTTCTTTTTGGGTGTGTCGAACACTCTGACACCTTTTCTGTCAAAAAACGCAATGAGCATTGACTTGATTCATGATTTTCTTATGCTTGCTTTTGTGCTTGCTTGGTGTGCTTGCTTGGTGTGCTACTTGCTGCTCATACGCTTTGTTTCGTGATTGCACTCAAAAATCCACATCTCGTCCCCTATGATCACTCTGTCCAAAAATTCTGGGTCCGTTACATAGCGTTCATGCAATTCTCGGCACATCAGCAAACGCTACTCCTTCAGTCTCTCGTCAGGACGTTTGGCGCCATTTTCGAGCGACTTTCCTCATTTGAAGATCCTCAGTTAAAATGAGGTGAACTGTTGTTTAGGGTATTCCACACTTCTCTGCAATCATCCAAACACTTAATCGTCGGTCCTTGTCCACAACTTGACTCTCTTTTTGCACCGAGTCATCCGTTTGCGATGTCGACGGGCATCCCGAGCGGTCGTCGTCGTTGACCGACTCCCGACCTTCGCAGAACTTCTTGTGCCACATGAAAGTTCAGCTTTGTTTCATCGCTCCATCACTGTAGGCGTTCTGAGTCATTTAGAGCTTCTTCGCCCAATTTTTGCCCAGTTTCACACAGAACTTGCTTGCATAACGCTGCACCAAAAACTGGTCCATTTTTTGCTCGTTGAGGATGCACCAGATACCTCTGTGTGGAGCGTGGCTCTGCCTCAACAGCTGCCCACAGGCGACTGACACCGGTCTCGTTTTGAAGCTTAGATCCCCACCAACCTCTCCGTCAAAGCCCCACACCGCTATCCAGCATTGCCAATTACCAAGAATCATACCGGGAACTTCTGGCACACACACTGTGTGTGTATTACAGTAAACAACCTGCATCTGTTATGTGTGCATGCTATTGTACTCTACCCCGAAAAGCATGCCATCTATCTATGGATTAAAGCAGGATTGTATATTTATTAAAGTACGCAATAAAAATGATATGTTTTTAAAAATTATTGCTTTTCCGTACATTTTGCCTAGACATACTCTATGGAGTGACTTTTTTAATGGAGACAGCATACAACAGCCTTCTAAATTTAGGAGCTTCTGTAACCAGAAGTGACATCATGATCACATGAGCATTAGCCTCCAGCTTTACAGATCTTTAGAATATATAAGGGGACTTGATAACCACAACTGATCAGTATTCTATGGTAGTGTAAAATGTTAAAATGTCTTGCTCCAAAGCACTAAATATCACTCAGCTATTAGGGAGAAAGATAAGACCAACTCATGAATGCTCTGGTGTATGGCTATAATTGGAGATCCTGGATAATCTCCTAACATACGTTACACCGAAAATGGCACACTCCTTAGGAAGAAGAATTTAAATGTCCTTGTATCTACAACAGAACTGTTTTGAACAACATATACAGTGGTTAAAATCTATGATCAAGTGTACTGTCGAGAACAGTTGGATAATGGGCGGTATATAACGTTAAATATGGAAGTTTGTAGTCCATTTAACATCTACATTGCAAATTCTTCAAGTTCGTCTCTGCAAGATGTGATGTCAAGGTGAAGCTACCTTTTCTCCTACATGGTAAAGGCAATATGGCAGTAAAGGGAATACTGGGAAAAACTGGCAGGGAATCAGTGGAAATCATTTTGAGGAAATATAAAAATAATTTGACTGTGCCATATTAAGTGGAATGGCTGACATTAAATTGGATATTTTAATGGACCAACTGCCTGGAATATTGCAAGTACTTCGTGAAGACGACTGTTACATTACATACATGGATATAAACCAAGATTTTGTTGGGATTTTTGACAAAATGGTGATATATAATTACTAACACCAAGCAACGTCTTCTGTCTGCAGGAAGCCTACCAACGAAACGGCAATGTTATTGCGAACAATGACAAGACAGTCAGAAGAAATTTTTTGATGTGGGTAAGCTCCAGTTGCAGAGCAAAGACGTATTACAAAATTTTATGTCAAATCACAAGCCCAGAAATGAACAATGATACTGATAATCATCGTATAGACTTTATAAAGTACCAAGATATGCATCTACAAGAACCTTTTACGTCTTCCTTGACTAAAGAACACAGTATTACTAGATTGGAAGTTACAATTTATAACTCTATAACGTACAGTGAGTTCTACCCTCTGCAAGACTGTTTAAGTCTGTCGAACATTAAAAAATAGTATTTGCAATGTGCTCCCCTGCCCTCTGTGCCAATTGCTTCTGTGTTGTGTAAATTATCAGATAACGTACAGAACAGCTGTTGTTCTATATTTAACACCATTCAGAAATTTGTCTACTGGAGGAATCAGAATACCCGAAAGTTAACTAGTGTGGAAGTAAACTTTCCAGACTTTCAAGACCAAGTAAATATTACAAACCAAATTATGCCTGTCTATAGTTTTAATTATTTAATTGTGAACTATGTGGAGATTGTTAATACAGACTCCAATAAAGACTACACAGGAACTGTGTCAAAGTCTGTGTTAATTCTGTAGAAACATATTTTTCTGAATCTAGGATATTCTTCTCCACAATACCATCAAATATAGATTCTATCAAATTAGGATTCACTCCCACGAACCATATTAAAGAAATTACGCCTTTAAGTACAGTTAATGTATTATGTGTATGATTATGTGTATGAAAAAGAAATCTGGAAATTGAAGTCGAAGTCAAAAAACCAAAACTGGAGTGTACGTGGCGAAAACAATTGGCATAAAAGACAAACATAAAATGATATTGGGAAAAGAAGCTATTGCAGATGTGCGACCAAGGCTTACATATTACTTTAAAAGCAGCGTATGAAAAAATCTGGACATAAGTGGGGAAGAAAAGGTACTGGCATTTACTGCAAATAACAATGAAAAGTGCTCATACATTAGAGTACTTGCAGAAACCAACGGATCCATAGACATTTACCATATTAAAGGATACACATTTCTTTCATAAACATCCATTCCCAATTGGATCCTTTAAAAAGTATCACTACATTGTATCTAATATGGTGGCCTGGTCATTATGCAACAAGCAATAAAACAGCCATTTGCGCAGTTTAAAATTGATGGAATAACATCATTTAACCTACAATTTATTTGCAAAAAAATTGTGAACACAATGTTAAGAAATACTCAAAATACGCACAATAACATTTATAATGCAGAAATCAGGAATATGTGTGTGTGTGTGTGTGTGTGTGTGTGTGTGTGTGTGTGTGTGTGTGTGTGTGTGTGTGTGCATATGGAAACGACAGTGAAGTCGCTCTGTGTGTAACAGGTGTATGGTTACAAATCCTGTGCAAATGTCACCAAGACGCTCTAATCTATAATTTGTTAAATAGTGAGACTTCGCCCCTCTTTGGAACAAGATGTAAGTAAAAAACTTCTTTACAAAATAAATTTTTTCTACCACCATCTATGATTTTATTTGTTAAATGAAGACTACTTAGCAATGGCAGATTCATTATACATCAGAGTAAGAGCGCTTGGGTCAAGTAAATAACGTAGCCACAAGATGTCAGAGAAGACTATGCTGCAATATACAACAATGAGATGACAGCACATATCGATACTTTAATAAAGTGTGTCTACTGTAGAGTTTAGCACTGTTTACAGAGCCTGCACACGGTCGGAATAAGTTTTGTAATTATACAGTCCTCTGGAGGTACCTCTCAGCATTGTGCCGTCATTTAGTGGGGACATGCTATCTCTGTACACATCTGGTCATGTGTGCGGTTGGAAGCTGTCTACAGAGGGCAGAACTTAGTGATAAACCATAGCAACTGGTACCGGGGGCAGGGAGGCATGCTGTGGTGTCGTGTGTCAGCAGAGACGGCTGGGACCCCTCACCACTCACAGGCGACAGCGTGGCATAGGTTGAAACACTGCCAGCAGTTGTGGATGTGGAGTGGGAGTTCCGCTTGCTGGACACTCCGATTATTATTAAGAAAGACATCATCATTGTCCCACATCTGCCTACCACACCTGGCGGTACAGTGCGACTGGATAAAAACACAGCTGCAGCAATTGTTAAACATGTAACTTGGGGCTATCAGCATAGCTTAGCGATGTCTTGTGCGTAATGTACTATCCTGTGGCAATAATGTACTTGATATGTTATGTATGGTTTGTGTGTGTGTGTGTGTGTGTGTGTGTGTGTGTGTGTGTGTGTGTGTGTTCGTGTGTGTGTATGCGTGCGCGCTTGTGTCTCTGAAGTACGGTAATGGAATTCCATCCGTTTTTCCTGTGGGTCTGTGTCCAGGAGGATTACAATGAAGCAGTAATTCTTTTAGCAACAAAAGTGTCATGCATTTTTAATTTCCTTTGTTTTTCCAAGTTTTTGGGTCATAAATAATTTAGCGATGTCTTGTGTGTAATCTATAGCTTGTTTTTAACATAATTCTGATCTATACATGTCCTACATAAGTTCCTTACAGTGGTTGTATTTTTTAGGTTTAGGATTTTCAATAGTATTCTCAGGTGTGTGTATACTGGACGTTAGTGTAGACAGCAGAATCCTTAGATATAATCGTATTGGTGTTTCCACTTACGCAAATATAAAAAGATAGTCCTACTGCAGACAGATGTATAAAATGCTGTGCATGAATGCAGATAAGAAATGTGATTCACAAAATATAAAAGGCTGTGATTGATGTCTGACGGTGGTGATTGTAAAACACTTTTTCTTTAAAACTAGTGTATTTTTATAAATTTGTCACTTCCCACGATCTTTTAATTTGCTACTAGAAAAACATTTCTCGACGAAAAAAGTGTTTTTTGCACTATAAATTATAAGAGAGGGTGTGGATAGAAGCGTCTTATACTAAGTAGCCATTAGTCTGACAACAACCGGAGCCTCTCTCAGCTGTCTAACCAATGTGATAACGCCCTTTTGAATTTCTCAATAATTGTCAGCCATTTTGGATGAATCCTACAACAATGCGGGCTGTGCCAGCTGCCCCTCCGTTTTTGGATCATAAATCATAATAATTAGATAATAAATTACAGAAGTAATGTTGAATGGGTGTAACAGTAGTAATAATTGTGGAATATATCATAGAAGGTATATGACATACACTGATTAGGCATAAATCTGACAAGTATGTATGTTGTGCACTACTTTCCCGAGCAAAGAACAACGCCTCTTTGATTTTCTCGACATTTTTAAATCATCCAACTAGCCTAGGGCAATGGAGGAAGAGGGAAGGGTCGTCCTACACCTTGACCTAGGGAATGATCTGGTAACAACGCAGAAGTTCCAAAATTATGTACCCCATTATTGCCAAGTACTATTTTAGTTTTTATGTACTAGCACATCTTCCTGTCCCTGTTAATAGTCTCCAAGGCAAAAAAGACGTCCCATGAAGGAATATCCGAATAAGACCGTATTCGGTAGATGTACTGCTCACATGAACAGACAAAGAAATTATTACAATTTCAGAGAAAAATTCGGTGATTTTTTTCAAGAGGAGGAGTTTCGCCAATTCATTAGTCAATAACGCATTAGTCCACCTCTGGCCCTTATGCAAGCAGTTATTCGGCTTGGCACTGATTGATAGAGTTGGTGGATGTCCTACTGAGAGATATAGTGCCAAATTGTGTCCAACTGGCGCGTTGAATCGTCAAAAATCCCGATACGGTTAGAGTGCTCTACCCATAACGCTCCAAACATTCTCAACTGGGGAGAGATCCGACGACCTTGCTGGCGAAGGTAGAGTTTGGCAAGCACAAAGACAAGCAGTGGAAATCTCGCCGCGTGCGGGTGGGTATTATCTTGCTGAAATGTAAGCCCAGCATGGCTTGCCTTCAAGGGCACAATACAGGGCGCAGAATATCGTCGACGTACGACTGCCGCGGACGACAATCACAGATGTCCTGGTACGAAATGAACTGGCACCCCAGATCCTCACTCCTGGTTGTCGGGCCATATGGCAGGTGACAGTCAGGTAGGCATCCCACTGCTGTCTGGGGCATCTCCACAATCGTCCTCGCTGGTCATCAGGGCTCAGTTCGAAGTGGGGCTCACATTGAAGACAACTTCATTCCAGTCAGCGACAGTCTAGGCCGAATGTGCCCGACACTAACGCAAATGTGCTTGTTGGTGCAGAGAGGTCAACGGAAGTCGGCGCAAGAGGGGCTGTGAGCTCAGCCCCCCTTTCTGTTAGCCGCCTATTCCTGGTCCTTGTTGTCACTGAAGCACCAGTTGCACGTCGGATCGATGGCAATGATGAAATTGGTACACTGGGTCGTTCTCTGACGATTGCCCAGTGAACACGTTCTGACGGATCTATAGGTCGACTGCTCCCTTCTAGACGCTATTTACGGCCATAGTTCACAAGTTTCCTGCCAACATCGTCGAATAGCGGCATCGCTCGTATTCAGATGTCGAGTGACTCCCCGATTACTTCAACCGACTTCTTCAAGTTCAGCTACATCTCCTCATTCGAAAGCTGACGTTATATTGTTCACACGCCTGTCTACGAGGTACAGTTACTGTCCAACTCAGTACACTGAACGAAATTCGCAGAGACTTTATGCCCTGGTATCGAATACCCAGTACTTTCTTTGACAGCTGCGTGGAGAAACTGCACTGCAGTGTCACACATTCATGCATCGGTCGCCGAACTTAAAAAATTTGCATCTTCCGTTGACACCTGTATGACTGTCAATTTGTGACCCATTTGCACGACTCCTTCACAGCGTGTCGTTTTTCTTGTCTTAGAACGTATCTGATGAGGGATGAGAGAGTATGTAAAAACCAGTTTTGGACCGTACTTTGTTTCGGAAAAGCTGTTAATGCAAGGCTGTAGCTTCGGAATTGATATCATAATTAGTAATACTTGTGTCACTGCATCATAAAATTTAATACCAGTAACAGTATATACAACAAACTTCAGCATGGACCGTGCAGCAACGCATCGCCAACTGTTCTCATTGAAATCAAAGCGCTATCTACATCTACATCTACATCTATACTCCGCGAGCCACCTTACGGTGTGTGGCGGAGGGTACTTATTGTACCACTATCTGATCCCCCCTTCCCTGTTCCATTCACGAATTGTGCGTGGGAAGAACGACTGCTTGTAAGTCTCCGTATTTGCTCTAATTTCTCGGATCTTTTCGTTGTGATCATTACGCGAGATATATGTGGGCGGTAGTAATATGTTGCCCATCTCTTCCCGGAATGTGCTCTCTCGTAATTTCGATAATAAACCTCTCCGTATTGCGTAACGCCTTTCTTGAAGTGTCCGCCACTGGAGCTTGTTCAGCATCTCCGTAACGCTCTCGCGCTGACTAAATGTCCCCATGACGAATCGCGCTGCTTTTCGCTGGATCATGTCTATCTCTTCTATTAATCCAACCTGGTAAGGGTCCCATACTGATGAGCAATACTCAAGAATCGGACGAACAAGCGTTTTGTAAGCTACTTCTTTCGTCGATGAGTCACATTTTCTTAGAATTCTTCCTATGAATCTCAACCTGGCGCCTGCTTTTCCCACTATTTGTTTTATGTGATCATTCCACTTCAGATCGCTCCGGATAGTAACTCCTAAGTATTTTACGGTCGTTACCGCTTCCAATGATTTACCACCTATGGCATAATCGTACTGGAATGGATTTCTGCCCCTATGTATGCGCATTATATTACATTTATCTACGTTTAGGGAAAGCTGCCAGCTGTCGCACCATGCATTAATCCTCTGCAGGTCTTCCTGGAGTACGTACGAGTCTTCTGATGTTGCTACTTTCTTGTAGACAACCGTGTCATCTGCAAATAGCCTCACGGAGCTACCGATGTTGTCAACTAAGTCATTTATGTATATTGTAAACAATAAAGGTCCTATCACGCTTCCTTGCGGTACTCCCGAAATTACCTCTACATCTGCAGATTTTGAACCGTTAAGAATGACATGTTGTGTTCTTTCTTCTAGGAAATCCTGAATCCAATCACAAACCTGGTCCGATATTCCGTAAGCTCGTATTTTTTTTCACTAAACGTAAGTGCGGAACCGTATCAAATGCCTTCCTGAAGTCCAGGAATACGGCATCAATCTGCTCGCCAGTGTCTACGGCACTGTGAATTTCTTGGGCAAATAGGGCGAGCTGAGTTTCACATGATCTCTGTTTGCGGAATCCATGTTGGTTATGATGAAGGAGATTTGTATTATCTAAGAACGTCATAATACGAGAACACAAAACATGTTCCATTATTCTACAACAGATTGACGTAAGCGAAATAGGCCTATAATTATTCGCATCTGATTTATGACCCTTCTTGAAAATGGGAACGACCTGCGCTTTCTTCCAGTCGCTAGGTACTTTACGTTCTTCCAGCGATCTACGATAAATTGCTGATAGAAAGGGGGCAAGTTCTTTAGCATAATCACTGTAGAATCTTAAGGGTATCTCGTCTGGTCCGGATGCTTTTCCGCTACTAAGTGATAGCAGTTGTTTTTCAATTCCGATATCGTTTATTTCAATATTTTCCATTTTGGCGTCCGTGCGACGGCTGAAGTCAGGGACCGTGTTACGATTTTCCGCAGTGAAACAGTTTCGGAACACTGAATTCAGTATTTCTGCCTTTCTTCGGTCGTCCTCTGTTTCGGTGCCATCGTGGTCAACGAGTGACTGAATAGGGGATTTAGATCCGCTTACCGATTTTACATATGACCAAAACTTTTTAGGGTTCTTGTTTAGATTGTTTGCCAATGTTTTATGTTCGAATTCGTTGAATGCTTCTCTCATTGCTCTCTTTACGCTCTTTTTCGCTTCGTTCAGCTTTTCCTTATCAGCTATGATTCGACTACTCTTAAACCTATTATGAAGCTTTCTTCTGAATGGTTGACGTCATTGGTACTTTATCCCTTCCATTTTACATTCACAATTCCTTACTAGCACGGCACGGTAACATTCATCGCACATTACTCTTTGTGCATCTACTTCCACTGCTAGCTCCTCTATCTTAAACTCCTTCCTCGAATGGCACCAAAAGTTCTGTTGCATTGTAAAATAAAACTAATTCACTTGGCTCTCTCCTGTATCTTCCAGGTTTAAACCCTTGCTAAGTAAAAACATAACTACAGATTTGTCATAAATGGAAGAAACACAAACTAGAACACTGCAACAATAATTTTAGAAACAAGTAAATACAGTTTTCCTGAATGTATTAAGTTGGGTGCATAGCGATACTGTCTTTCTTGCGGATAAATTTAAAGAGACATTGGTATAATACATGGATGAATTAACAAGTCTTTGAAGGGGAGGCTGAGATATACATAGTCAGTGTGTTGGGGATGTCGAAGAAAGGCCTGTCGAACGATCGTCTACTTACTCGTTTAAAAGTCACCTGCTTCGTTATCTCGTATACCTTAAAGAGTATATGAAAATATAAAAACCTTTTCCTGTATCACTATGTCGCACTTCGACATATACCAGAATTAGTCGCTTCACTCAGTACTTTCAGCAAGTGTGGACAACACTTACAATGAATTTTATCATTCTTTAACGCCTCTCACATTCCACAGACTACACTTCTACAGCCATGTACGAAGGATAAATGTGAATTTTGCATTATAGTTAGAAGTAAACTTGGACAATTCATCACTTTCCGATAAAGATATGTGATTAGAAAGTGAGAAATAGAAACGGTCGTAAAATATTTCGCAGAAAATTTGATCTGAACTACTGACTTCCAGGTATTTTTCAGACTGCTTAATCGATACAGCGCATCAACTGACGGGAGCAAACTAAGCTGACACTCGGCGCGGTGGCTGTCAGGAGCGGCCGTAAATTGGAAATGCCATTACGTTCGCTCCCCTCCCATCACCCTCCGCACAGAGTGTCAACTTTGTTCGCGCCGACAGCTGGTTTTCATTTCCGTACCGTACATGGTAGCAGAACTTCCATGTTAACTGAAAGTAAAAAATTAACCATTTCTTCCGGCGAAACGGAAAAAGCAGTGTGTCAATATGTATTGCTTTCTGAAACTAATCGTGTTCTATTTCTTCATTCAAATAAGTAAACAGGAACAACCTGTCACAATAAAAGTATTTTCATTAGATTATTTATCAACAAAGCAAATTCGTCACAAGTTAGTAAAGTTTAACAATGAGCCTGTGCAGCATTTTTCAACAGTTAAGAAATAGGTGGCTGATTTCTGATGAGCAGAAACGTCTCTTCGAGATAACCTTGCGAAAGACGCCCCGAAACTGAAACCACAAATTAAAGCATCTATAATGCGCGCAATACGATGGACACTACGCAAATTACATTGTTTAAATTAGCTGACCTCATAAGCATATCAGGAGAAAGTGCGCGGTACATTACCGTTGGAGAATTAACCACACCATATTAGAAAGCTTGTTGTAAGATGGCATTATTTGAATATTGACCTAAATCAAATACGGAAACTATTTCTAAGCATATTTTGTATAGTTGTAAAAAGACTGCTACTGAATTGGTGCGGCGATGCTTGCTGTGAATCAGAGGAAGGCCACAACATCGCTCAAGGAATAAAATAGTATTCCAAGTAGTGGAGGCAGACTGATACCAGAAACATCATAGCATGTGTTTTCTGTAAATAAATATTTGTGGCAGTCTAAGCTGAGATCAATTTTATAATTGCTTATTCCGCGTAACGTAACAATGCTCTGTAATTATTATACATTTTTAAAGCTAACAACGAAGTGAACAGTAGGCACCATACAACAACAATACAAACGTAATCTAAAAGATAGGCACATTCATAGTTACTGTATGGTTAGAATTCACTTACATCTTAAAAGTTGGAAAACAGGACGTAACACTTGCTTTGGTAACTTCACACATTTTTTAACACTGAGTTGTTCATGTCGCCATACTTCTGTGATAAATGAATTTCTGTGATGAATGAATTTGAGTTACCAAATCTTTGCTTTCCTTTAAGTTTGAGAAGTCGTAGAAATCCGTGCAACTGTATTTCAAATTAACTTTCACCATGAGCATTGCTTTCAGTCTCTCCTTTCATTTGAGTTCTGTCATATGTCGGTACCTTATTCATCAAAGAAAAGACACGCCGACTGCTGCATTTGTATCGGGAATACGTAACACCAATTCCACTATCTTAGAAATATTTTCGTAAGGTATATGTTTGGATGTGAAGTGCATTTGCATGCAATGCATATCAATGACACTTTATTCTCTGCTTAATTTCTCTATTCCCTAAGGTGCGACAAAGTGTTGCATATTAGCACACTCTTCACACAAGTTGTTATCATTAATTTTGATGTTCGTTAACACATTTTTAAGAAACTTATAGAAGTTTTGAACCTCATAGTTCAAAAGAACCCATTTGTAGTTTAAAAAGACATTAAATTTGTCGTCCAATGTATATTGATATGTAAATAAACTGTAGATAGTTTTCCAATGGTACAAATATAAAAAATTAAATATCGAAACCTTACATGACTGAGAATTTGGTTTTTTTTTTCTAAACACAGGAATATTTAGGCTTCCTGGCAGAAACTGCTGGGTACAATGTAATATATTGATTATTCCTGTAGTGTTATCTTGGAGCTGTGAGAAAGGACAGGCGCTCCAAGGCGCGGAAGCGTAGACGATGCTGAGGGCAGACGAAACTAGGAGACATATTGTTACATGAAGTAAACCGTAAGGGGAGAGCCTTGCGAAAATACAGACGCCCCCAAACACGGTCCCAGGGCGCTAGTTATTCCTCAAGGAATTAACATGTAACTTCATATGTCTTCTGGACGCTATGGTAGGTTGCCACCGTAGAACTTTGTAAACAACAGGCACGTATTAGCGATAAAGCCAGCTTGATACAGCAACGTCAGTAAGGCCACAAGGGTTAGAAAGAGAGCCAAAACGCCAAAAAACTGTTGACCTAGCAGTCCCTACTCCGGAGTGCCCCAGGGGCGGGGCTAAATGACGTATAACAATAATGTTGCAAGCCTTATTTGGCAGAGCAGTTACGTTTAGCTTTCAGCTGAACAATGTTGATACCAAATACGGACTTAGTTAGTGTAACCACATTATAATCCCCGCCTTAGAAGCAGTAGAGGGGACCTAACTAAACCGTGATTGGCAGGCGCCTGCAAGAGACCTGCGGGATTGTCTGGGTGGCTTTAATTGGGAAAAACAGTGACCCTACGCGACTCTTTAAAACCCCTAGATTCCGCATTTTGGTAGAGTTCTCAGACGATCTGGGCGCCGAATCCGCGTCCGTCGACTCTAGCCTCGGTCCAGCTCCGCGTAAGTCTGCTCTCTCACTTGGAGTGCCTCAGTGAACAGTGTCACATTCAGTATGTTTTGTTTTGCAACTAAGTTGTTGCCTTAAGATGCTGCTAGTGTTGCTACTGTGGTTAGCATCCACTCCTGGGACTTCTGCACTGGCTTCTGTTGTAACAATGTTATTCATGCTTTTTCTAACCCTAGAATTAGCCTCCAGTGTAATAGTTAGCCCTTTTTGGAATAAACAACTATTTCGAAACCCTTTTTGTCCAAGAGTCTCCACAACGAGTTCCCTACCAAGTCTCACCACCTGCATTTCTAGTAAATGCCTGTACCAGTGTTGGCTCAGATAGAAGAAAGCAATCAAATGCCTTCACTGTGAATTGTCCTTCTGCCTTCTGTTCTGTACCGCTCGGGAGCGCAGACTGACCAGTAACCCCTTTTCTCCCTCTCCCACCTATGTCATGACACGAAAACAAGGAGTCTGGATTCCAAAAATGGGAACAGTCCCGGCGAAATTGAGACGTGTGGCCACTTCAAGTAAAATACCGGAGAGCAACATGAAAAAAGTCAATTTTCGTCTTAACAATTCATCTGCGCACGATGAAACTTTTTCAGTGGGGAAACGGCAGAATTGATGGACGATTCACAGTCTCCACCAAATCTGGTGCCCACTCACTCCACTTGTTTCCAGATCCGCTGAAATATCGTAATGTTGTCTCCTGAGAACATTTTCGGTACAAAGGAACAGTCATGCAAGACGTAGACGGATAAACTGCAAACCATCCCGATTTCCATTCCGGATACAGAAGGTACTCAAGGGAAAACCTTCGGACAGAGTGCATAGACCTCAGGGGAAGTGACGCCGAAAAATAATAGAAAGCACTATCTTTTACTGCCAGGTTGATAAATTTTCTTGTGGTTTAGGTAATCCTTTCCAGATTTCTCCTACGGCAAGATATTAAACTCTAGAGGTCTATGAATAATGGTCAGTATTTCTAGCAGTGTTCAACGCTTGGCAGTAGTGTGGAGCCGCACGACCTGCGTGATGTGGCAGCGGCGGTTAAGTGATAAGGGACGGGGAACCGCCTCACAGAACAGCCGGCTCCCATCGCGACCACATTTCTCCGCTGGCAATAGTTTCGCTGTGGCGCCTTTCCGACTGCGACTTGGGGACACGGTTTCCCACATTTCCTAAAACTAGACGTAAAATTTTGCGACTAAGAAAATTGTGTTCTTTTTCCATTGATGCCTTCGAGATGTAGTGTTGACGGAAGATGTTAAGCGTATCACGGACAAAAAGGAGTAAGTGATGCTGCCGAGTTTGGCGGGATCTTATAACAAGGAAAGCGAATCGTATTTGTTTATATTGGTTTGTACAGGTAGAGCTGTATGTACCATACGCGACTGGAACAGAAAAGGGAGGTAATGACAGTGGCACGTAAAGTGCCCTCCGCCACACACCGTTGGGTGGCTTGCGGAGTATTAATGTAGATGTAGATGAGAAGGTTTGTTCGCTGCACTTAGAAGCAATCTGTTTATGAATGCAGAAAATAATAAATTCTTATGGAATGCAGTATCCACATTATTTGACATCCCAAACAAACCACCTCAACTGTCGAGGAAGAGAAAACTTTCGAAAAGGTGTGACAATCCGCCAAAAGGAGTAAACCCGTCCTGCAACACACAAGCAGCCAGGTCCTCAGCTTGTCCGCTGACAGATTGTTTGAAAATCGTACAGATATTTGCTTTTAGGTGAACTGCGATACAATCAGCTTATTTATAATGTTTTCAACTTATTTCTACTATCATAACGCAGTCGTCTCACATAGAATAGTTTGAGGATGAAGGTCATACAGGCGCCAGTGACTAAAACAGAGGACGGAGCGACAAATGGAGCGCCGATTCCTCGCATATGTTGACGTACAAGTGCTCCTTATGTATGAATATCTGTGTTTATATTCTTCTGGTACCAAAGTGGTATGCTGTAATTCTATACCGCGTCACATGTACGTCTTCACGAACACGTTAAACTAGTCACTGGATTCACGAGGGCTAGCATTGTTTGCGCTTATTTCACCACCATCCATGTCTTCTGTTAGTACAAACTCATTGAGGCAAAAAACAAATTAATAAAAATAAAAATCACGTAGAAAAGGGATGAAAAACCAACATTATTCTTACGATGCATGTGACTGTCTGCTTTCTCACCGCATGGAGCGCTAGTGTTGCTCCAGCTGTGAAATAAAAACATTCACAGCAGAGAGTGTCGCGACTGTGTGTACCTTAATATTATTAACACAATGATAAAATTCAAAGAATAAATGCAAAACATATGGACAAACTGCTTTGGATATGACATGTGGTCATAGCTTATTACAACACTGTTTAAAATAAAGCGGATCGTTATTCTGTATCGTCATGTACAGACGTAATAAAAAATAACTGAGAATATGAAGACGTAATTGTCTCAAGGAATCGTTTAACAGCCCATATTCTCGAAATATTAACAATATTTTTCTTATGACTATTTGTCATAGAAAATTACAGCATCGTATACACTAAAATATTTAGAAAAATGGAACACACAGCTTGATAACCAACAAACATATTTAGTAAACAATCTTACATAGCACAATCGTTATATGTATGAGTGCAAAACTTTCAACCTAATTCACAGTGCTCATAACTGGCCTACCATAAAATTCATCATCATCATCATCATCAACATTTAAGACTGATTATGCCTTTCAGCGTTCAGTCTGGAGCATAGCCCCCCTTATACAGTTCCTCCATGATCTCCTATTCAGTGCTAACATTGGTGCCTCTTCTGATATTAAACCTATTACTTCAAAATCATTCTTAACCGAATCCAGGTACCTTCTCCTCGGTCTGCCCCGACTCCTCCTACCCTCTACTGCTGAATCCATGAGTCTCTTGGGTAACCTTGCTTCTCCCATGCGTGTAACATGACCCCACCATCTAAGCCTGTTCGCCCTGACTGCTACATCTATAGAGTTCATTCCCAGTTTTTCTTTGATTTCCTCATTGTGGACACCCTTATGCCATTGTTCCCATCTACTAGTACCTGCAATCATCCTAGCTACTTTCATATCCGTAGCCTCAACCTTGTTGATAAGGTAACCTGAATCCACCCAGCTTTCGCTCCCATACAACAAAGTTGGTCGAAAGATTGAACGGTGCACAGATAACTTAGTCTTGGTACTGACTTCCTTCTTGCAGAAGAGAGTAGATCGTAGCTGAGCGCCCATTGCATTAACTTTGCTACACCTCGCTTCCAGTTCTTTCACTATGTTGCCATCCTGTGAGAATATGCATCCTAAGTACTTGAAACCGTCCACCTGTTCTAACTTTGTTCCTCCTATTTGGCACTCAATCAGTTTATATTTCTTTCCCACTGACATTACTTTCGTTTTGGAGATGCTAATCTTCATACCATAGTCCTTACATTTCTGATCTAGCTCTGAAATATTACTTTGCAAACTTTCAATCGAATCTGCCATCACAACTAAGTCATCCGCATATGCAAGACTGCTTATTTTGTGTTCACATATCTTAATCTCACCCAGCCAGTCTATTGTTTTCAACATATGATCCATAAATAATATGAACAACAGTGGAGACAGGTTGCAGCCTTGTCTTACCCCTGAAACTACTCTGAACCATGAACTCAATTTACCATCAACTCTAACTGCTGCCTGACTATCCATGTAAAGACCTTTAATTGCTTGCAAAAGTTTGCCTCCTATTCCATAATCTTGTAGAACAGACAATAACTTCCTCCTAGGAACCCGGTCATATGCCTTTTCTAGATCTATAAAGCATAGATACAATTCCCTGTTCCACTCATAACACTTCTCCATTATTTGCCGTAAGCTAAAGATCTGGTCCTGACAACCTCTAAGAGGCCTAAACCCACACTGATTTTCATCCAATTGTTCCTCAACTAATACTCGCACTTTCCTTTCAACAATACCTGAGAAGATTTTACCCACTACGCTGATTAAAGAGATACCTATGTAGTTGTTACAATCTTTTCTGTTTCCATGTTTAAAGATTGGTGTGATTACTGCTTTTGTCCAGTCTGATGGAACCTGTCCCAACTCCCAGGCCATTTCAGTTATCCTGTGTAACCATTTAAGACCTGACATTTCACTGTATTTGATGAGTTCCGACTTAATTTCATCCACCCCAGCCGCTTTATTGCACTGCAATCTATTGACCATTTTTTCCACTTCCTCAAATGTGATCCTATTTCCATCATCATTCCTATCCCATTCTACCTCGAAATCTGAAACATTACTGATCGCATTTTCACCTACATTGAGCAACTCTTCAAAATATTCCCTCCATCTGCCCAAGGCATCCACAGGATTCACCAGAAGTTTTCCTGACCTGTCCGAAATACTTGTCATTTCCTTCTTACCTCCCTTTCGAAGACTGCTAATTACACTCCAGAATGGTTTTCCAGCAGCTTGACCCATAGTCTCCAACCTGTTTCCAAAGTCTTCCCACGATTTCTTCTTGGATGCTGCAATTATCTGTTTGGCTTTGTTTCTTTCTTCAACACAACTTTCTCTGTCTACCTGGGTTCTGGTATGTAGCCATTTTTGATACGCCTTCTTTTTCCTTTTGCAGGCTGCCTTGACTGTGTCATTCCACCAAGCTGTTTGCTTCATCCTACTTTTACACACTACTGTTCCAAGACATTCTTTAGCCACTTCTAGTACTGTGTCCCTGTACCTTGTCCATTCCTTTTCCAATGATTGTAATTGACTACATTCAAGTAACTGGAACCTTTCTGAGATCGCTGTTATGTACTTGTGCCTGATTTCCTTATCCTGAAGTTTCTCCACTCTTATCCTCCTACATATGGACCTGACCTCCTGCACTTTTGGCCTCACAATCCCAATTTCACTGCAGATTAAATAATGATCAGTGTCATCAAAGAATCCCCTGAATACACGTGTGTCCCTCACAGCCTTCCTGAATTCCTGATCTGTTATTATATAGTCAATGACAGATCTGATTCCCCTGCCTTCCCAAGTATACTGGTGAATGTTCTTATGTTTAAAAAAGGAGTTTGTGATTACTAAGCCCATACTGGCACAGAAATCCAAGAGTTGTTTCCCATAAAATTATAATATTAAAAAGCTGAGGAAAAAAGTAGAGTGCTATTAATGTATAAAAAGTAAAAACCACCACATGAACGTACAGCACAAGGTACTCATACTGTTATTTGCAGTTACAAGCAGAACAATAAAATTAAAATAATGAAAACAAGAAGGTGAAGAATGTGAGTATATGGTCAACACTCACTAATATTAGGGCAGCGCTGCATAGTCAACCATAAGATTAGACACCTCCAAGTATTAAAATGATTTAACTCTGCACTTATGGTAACAACATCAACAAAGTAAAACAAAAATTGTATTCAAAGTCTTTTTATATAAATGAAGAATGCTACTGTGCATTCAGATCATATGTTTACAAATCTCACAAATCACAAATATCAAGGTTATCTATACTGTTTTAAGTGGTATAGCAGTAAGCAGCAGCAGTCTGTGCATTTTTCCAATAAAAATTCCAGTCTAACACCTTTTTAAATTTTTACATCATGGCAGAATTAGAGAAATATTCACTCAACAGATTATTGGACAACGTCCAACATTTTCAATGGGGTTATACATAAATCACTATCTCTTAAACAATCTAGCATGATCATGCTTATTACTAGGTACTACACGCTATTGTGTAATAGGTAGTGAATGCCCTCATATCAGAAGCAGTTGAAAGAAATCAGCCATTGGTATATATTCTTCAAAAGTAACTGAAACATGAATATTACAAAAAGTTTCATTGGGAGCTGACACAAAGTGAAAGAATATACATTATTATTTTACATATTAAAACAATCAACACTTCCAGTGGGTGGCACATGAGTGCCAAGTGAAGCCCACTCTGCTGGCAGATGCAATAAAGATGTGGATATCCCAGTACTGGTACACATCGTACACAGTGAGGCAAAAGTCTGGATGCACCCATATAAAACTCGAACCGTATGAGGAATCATAATGGTATCTCATATGGAGTGTCTGTAGATGGGGGCACAATTTACAGAAGCTATGGTGACAGTGGTGGCCGTCTTGAAATCTGCCATACTAGATTTGGGTTACGTATTTCAGATAGGAAGGGGGTCATGCAGCACATCATTTTGAACTTCTCTTTCTCAGGAATACACACGTGAAATCAGTTTTAAGATATATTTATAAGTGTAGGAGTTATCACCTTTTAAAGTTTAGAACACCTGTCAGAGTCGACATTACAATATACACTAAATGTGACCGCCATTGCATTGGACACATAATCAAAGTCTTTTTTGCCAGTCCTGCTGTATATGTTGCAGGATCTGTGGACCAATCAACTGATTTCAAATGTCCCCACAAATAAATGTCAAGATCAGGGGACTGTGGTTGTCATTTGACAGGACCCCTCCTACCCATACAGTGACATCCAAACAGTTCATCCAGAAACTGTCTGGCTCCAGTGGCAAAATGGGAAGATGCACCGTCTTGTTGGAAAAAAAATTGTAAATCAACCTGCTGAGTCAACATCGTTGGAAGCACATAATCATGGAGCAGCTTATGATACTCCCCCATTCAAGGTTCCATCAGTAACCACTGGGCTCACGATTCTTGTGAGTGAAATCCCACACAAAACCATCACTTTTTCATCACCAGCACCTTTACACAGATCTATCCACGAGGGGTTTGCGTCTCACCAGAGAAGATAACTCTGTTTGATTACTTCTCCTTGCACATAAAAATTAGCTTCTTCGCTGAACAACACCTATTGTACAGTTTGGATTTCTGCTACATTGATCCAGAGTCCATTCTTCAAACTGCACCCGCCGATCAGGGTTGCAACTGTAACTTGTGTGGGTGCCACTGGTGTGTGTGCAACACATACACAATTAATTGTAGGCTGATTGACACCATATCATCCTGACAACCATCGCATACTGCAATGTGAACTTTTCACAAACCATGGCACAACTGCTGTTGCAGCCTTCTCGTCGATGGTTGTTCTTGGATGTCCACTGCGTGACTTGTCTGCCACGGAACCTGTTGCACGAAATTTGCCCAATAACTTGGATATAGTGTCATACACGAAATGTCATTTCTCTCAGGATACGAGGCACTAAAGTCAGTAGCAGTTGCGGGTACTTCGTCCACCATTCATTAACACAATTTCAGTGCCTTTCTGCTGTGTAAGTGCCATTGTGGAATACCTGCAACAATAAACAGAATTGATCACCGTCTTGTAATTTCAAATTCTAACAGGCCATAACTCCTACACAAATAAAAGTAGCTTAAAACAGATTTCACGTGTGTATACTTTGAAAGAGGCAGTTCAAAATGGTGTGCCACATGACCCTCTTCCCATTTGAAACATGTAACTCAAAACCAAGATGGCCGATTTCAAGATGCCGCCGCTGTCGCCATAGCTCCTATAAGTTTTGCGTCCCTACACAGCACACCAGTCGCCATCGTGATTCCTCACTTCGCTCGAGTTTTATAGTGGTGTATCCAGACTGTCGTCTCACCCTGTATTATACGTAATTACACTTAGAAATATATTTGTTGGTTTCTTTGTTACAGTTTTATTGTTCTACTTGTAACTGAGAATAATACAATGAGTGCCAGGGATGTACAGTCTTATGGTGGTTTTTACTTTTTATATGTGGGTTGCAGTTTCATTTCATTCCCCAGATTTTGGTATTGTAATTTTATGGTAAGCTTCTTATGAGCACTTCGAATTAGGTTGAAGATTTTTTATGCACATAGATGTAATGATGGTGTTATGTAACACAATGCTTCTGAATTCGTTTAGTAAATGTGTTTATTGGTTGTCAAGCTGTGTGTTCCCTTTTGCTACGCATTTGGTTTAAACAAGTTGTGCTTTTCTATGGCATATGATTGTATGGAAAATATTGTTAATATTTTGAAAACATGGGATGTTTCTTGAGACAATTATACCATCATATATATCGATGTCAAATGACATTCCACTTCATTTTAAATGATGTACTAATCTGCTGTGACCTGTCATCATACTAAAAATAGCTTATATCTTCATTCTTTATGTTTCCCACTTATTTTTTGTTTTTTATTATTGTATTAATAATACTAAGGACCCATTAAGTCGATTGTTGCTGGTGCTTTGAAAATATGACTACTGTTTGGTGTGGTGTAGGATCTCTCCCTACCTGTCCAACATCAATGACGATGTATTCACTGCTGAGGATCGCTTGTTAATTTAGTTTTGTTATGTGCTTATCACGCTATATAGATTTTTGTTTTTTAAGTAAATGAAGAGTTTGGCTTGTGATATGAGGGTTTACGATGGTTATGAGTTGCACCACATCTGATTACGTTGTCAAAGCGTAAGTTCTCAACAAGATATATATGTTGAACTGCTATATATACGACTTTCTTTTGTGATGAAGCATTGTACCGTAATTTGGTTTTCTGTTGTACGCAGACACCAGAAGATGCTCTTTTAACCACTGAAACTAGTATTGTTGTTGTTGTTGTGGTCTTCACTCCTGAGACTGGTTTGATGCAGCCCTCCATGCTACTCTATCCTGTGCAAGCTTCTTCATCTCCCAGTATCTACTGCAACCTACATCCTTCTGAATCTGCTTAGTGTATTCATCTCTTGGTCTCCCTCTACGATTTTTACCCTCCACACTGCCCTCCAATGCTAAATTTGTGATCCCTTGATGCCTCAAAACATGTCCTACCAACCGATCCCTTCTTCTAGTCAAGTTGTGCCACAAACTTCTCTTCTCCCCAATCCTATTCAATACCACATCATTAGTTACGTGATCTACCCATCTAATCTTCAGCATTCTTCTGTAGCACCACATTTCGAAAGCTTCTATTCTCTTCTTGTCCAAACTAGTTATCGTCCATGTTTCACTTCCATACATGGCTACACTCCATACAAATACTTTCAGAAACGACTTCCTGACACTTAAATCTATACTCGATGTTAACAAATTCCTCTTCTTGAGAAACGCTTTCCTTGCCATTGCTACTCTACATTTTATATCCTCTCTACTTCGACCATCATCGGTTATTTTACTCCCTAAATAGCAAAACTCCTTTACTACTTTAAGTGTCTCATTTCCTAATCTAATTCCCTCAGCATCACCCGACTTAATTTGACTACATTCCATTATCCTCGTTTTGCTTTTGTTGATGTTCATCTTATATCCTCCTTTCAAGACACTGTCCATTCCGTTCAACTGCTCTTCCAAGTCCTTTGCTGTCTCTGACAGAATTACAATGTCATCGGCGAACCTCAAAGTTTTTACTTCTTCTCCATGAATTTTAATACCTACTCCGAATTTTTCTTTTGTTTCCTTTACTGCTTGCTCAATATACAGATTGAATAACATCGGGGAGAGGCTACAACCCTGTCTTACTCCTTTCCCAACCACTGCTTCCCTTTCATGCCCCTCGACTCTTATAACTGCCATCTGGTTTCTGTACAAACTATAAATAGCCTTTCGCTCCCTGTATTTTATTCCTGCCACCTTCAGAATTTGAAAGAGAGTATTCCAGTTAACATTGTCAGAAGCATTCTCTAAGTCTACAAATGCTAGAAACGTAGGTTTGCCTTTTCTTAATCTTTTTTCTAAGATAAGTCGTAAGGTCAGTATTGCCTCACGTGTTTCAACATTTCTACGGAATCCAAACTGATCTTCCCCGAGGTCGGCTTCTACCAGTTTTTCCATTCGTCTGTAAAGAATTCGCGTTAGTATTTTGCAGCTGTGACTTATTAAACTGATAGTTCGGTAATTTTCACATCTGTCAACACCTGCTTTCTTTGGGATTGGAATTATTATATTCTTCTTGAAGTCTGAGGGTATTTCGCCTGTCTCATACATCGTGCTCACCAGATGGTAGAGTTTTGTCAGGAATGGCTCTCCCGAGGCCATCAGTAGTTCAAATGGATTGTTGTCTACTCCCGGGGCCTTGTTTCGACTCAGGTCTTTCAGTGCTCTGTCAAACTCTTCACGCAGTATCTTATCTCCCATTTCGTCTTCATCTACATCCTCTTCCATTTCCATAATATTGTCCTCAAGTACATCGCCCTTGTATAAACCCTCTATATACTCGTTTCACCTTTCTGCCTTCCCTTCTTTGCTTAGAACTGGGTTGCCATCTGAGCTCTTGATATTCATACAAGTGGTTCTCTTCTCTCCAAAGGTTTCTTTAATTTTCCTGTAGGCAGTATCTATCTTACCCCTAGTGAGACAAGCCTCTACATCCTTACATTTGTCCTCTAGCCATCCCTGCTTAGCCATTTTGCACTTCCTGTCGATATCATTTTTGAGACGTTTGTATTCCTTTTTGCCTGCTTCATTTACTGCATTTTTATATTTTCTCCTTTCATCAATTAAATTCAATATTTCTTCTGTTATCCAAGGATTTCTATTAGCCCTCGTCTTTTTACCTACTTGATCCTCTGCTGCCTTCACCACTTCATCCCTCAAAGCTACCCATTCTTCTCTACTGTATTTCTTTCCCCCATTCCTGTCAATTGTTCCCTTATGCTCTCCCTGAAACTCTGTACAACCTCTGGTTCTTTCAGTTTATCCAGGTCCCATCTCCTTAAATTCCCACCTTTTTGCAGTTTCTTCAGTTTCAATCTGCAGTTCATAACCAATAGATTGTTGTCAGAATCCACATCTGCCCAGGAAATGTCTTACAATTTAAAACCTGGTTCCTAAATCTCTGTCTTACCATTATATAATCTATCTGATACCTTTTAGTATCTCCAGGATTCTTCCAGGTATACAACCTTCTTTTATGATTCTTGAACCAAGTGTTGGCTATGATTAAGTTATGCTCTGTGCAAAATTCTACAAGGCGGCTTCCTCTTTCATTCCTTCCCCCCAATCTATATTCACCTACTATGTTTCCTTCTCTCCCTTTTCCTACTGACGAATTCCAGTCACCCATGACTATTAAATTTTCGTCTCCCTTCACTACCTGAATAATTTCTTTTATCTCGTCATACATTTCATCTATTTCTTCATCATCTGCAGAGGTAGTTGGCATTGAAATTAGTAGTGAAAGAAATTTTGGAGTAATATACAGGTGTGCAATCATGAATTTTCAACAGTTTCTGCCGGCCGGGTGGCCGTGCGGTTCTAGGCGCTACAGTCTAGAGCCGAGCGACCGCTACGGTCGCAGGTTCGAATCTTGCCTCGGGCATGGATGTGTGTGATGTCCTTAGATAAGTTAGGTTTAATTAGTTCTAAGTTCTAGGCGACTCATGACCTCAGAAGTTAAGTCGCATTGTGCTCAGAGCCAATCAACAGTTTCTAAAAGCTGTAAATCATCACCTGGTCAAAATAATCTTAAGAAGTACTAAAGATTACTATGGATGGAGATGCCTGGACAAAGATTTAGTTATTCAGAAAATGAATGAAGTATTAAGGTTACAACAGTCAACAATGAGTAAGATAACTAAAGGTGATGATGAGCCTGTATTCTAAAACGGCGATATGTGAAAAGTTGTAGTTCGAGGAGGGAAAGAGTAACGAAAAAGTTTGAAAATGCTAAGTCTTACATACGACTTCGTTCTCCAGAATAAACTTAAGGAAAACTGGGGAATAATATTATGTGCATTTTATGGTACACATAGAGTGGCAACTGAATTAAATACATAAAGAAATATAAGGAAGACAATAATTTGTTATAACACACAGTGATATCACACTCTTAACTTATTTGTTTTGTACAGCTATCAGTTACATTTTTTATTTTGTTTTAACGTAATGCACTGCTATGCATTTAGAGCATGTTCTGGTCATAATCAGTTTTTTTTTTAATTGCATGATATTAGAACAAAAGTTACTGAAATGTACTAAAACTAACTATTTGATATTCTGAAAACTATGTTTAACATAATCTTGATGCACTCGCTTCTTTTGAGAGACAAAAATTAATTAATGAGTAGGCCATAATTATTGAATTTATACACACGCTTATATTTATAGTGTAACATAATTTTTTTCTATTTCAACAATAAAATTTACAAATAGGACCTATGTCTTGTAATGTCATCTTGCACAGTGCACAGTAAAATACGTTAATGGTCTAAGATCAATGTCCTCAATAATAGCGTGAAAGCCGAAATCTTCGAGTAGATTATACACAGGAAATATCCAGTCAAATGAAGAAATACAACAATTCACAACTAAGAACACGCGCTAAAGACACAGGGTACTCACTGGAAATTCTGTACAAAATCGAGAAAAGTAGGAAAATGGATTTCCTGCAAGAAACGAAAATATTCATCCATAATACAGTAAACTGACATACTAAAATGAAATAACATAATTTAATAACTCAGAATTTCTCAGTAGCCTTAAGTTTAGTTTAATACAACAAATGTTAGTCGCAAAAGTTGTAAAGAAGTGACTACCTAGGTATTATTGTTGCAAAGACCGATACTGACAGAATTGATAATACACATTCTGACGCTAATTGTACATCCGCCATATTGTAGTAGTATGACTATGGGAATACTGTGAATGTTTACGTAAAGTTATAAATAGAGTTCTGCAGTGAAATTCAGAAATTCTACAACATGTTGCAGAATAATACTGTAGTTTCGCCTCCTTTATAAAACCCAGAACAGCCACATTTTTAGGTTGACCTAAGGCTCTTCAGCAATAGGCAAGAATGCACTTGACCTGCGTTTTTCATTGTATAAGGGGATACATTTTTTACCATGCAGTTACGAAATTTATTTGCATTCTGGTTTCAGAACATTACAACTCCATTTCCAACACAAACATTTTGTGGGGCGGCGGGTGGTTTATTAGAATATTCAATGTGCAGAATGTAATGTAGAAAAGATGCATTTCCCGGCCGATTAGCAACATATGTGGGGCGGCGGGTGGAATTATTGTTATTTAAATGTTCCTATTATTTATTTATTGCTGTTGTTTTGCCGTTCTCAACACTGGCTCTCTAACTACAATATTGGCAACCAGAAAGTGATTAGCAAAACGTGAAGTCTGTAATTAGAATTCCTAGTGCCCACTTCATCTGAGAAATACATTTATAGCTACAGCTTATAGCTCTGAGGAATTAGGAGATTGTCTGGGATTCATAATCAAAAACCATTTTCTCTAAAATGTTCACTATATTCTGAAAGTCACAGACCAAAAAGAATCCACACAGTCCAACTACCAGAGCAGTTCAGAGTCTAATGCGCTGATGCAACTATAACTGTTCAAATTAAATGTTTAAGTGAATGCTCGCCATAATTTTATGATAATGTTCATCAAACGCCACGCTAAATAATGTTAGAATGTCTGTCCTGCGGCGGCACGTGAAAATATGTCATATGTTAACTGAAGATAGATCATTAAAGTCATCCCAGAATTAACACTTCACTCGAAAACAATTTCATGGTTACGCGTATCCCGAGTAACTTATTAAGGCATCCGAGGCAGTTTATAGCAATGACACCGACGGCACGCGACTCCCGGCACAGGTGGTGCGCTAATCAGCGTCTGGAGAGAACTGGGGCCGTTTTCTCTCGCGCAGCGTTCTTATATATAAAGCTGCGGTGCGGACGGCTAAGCGAACACCTGATCAAATCCGCTCTCCCGACTAGCCGCTGGGCTAGTAATGCACCACTTTAAGTTATTGAATAAATCATTGCTTCCTTTGCTGATGGCCGATGAAGCTCTCAATTTAAATGTGCAATCAGCACACAGGTAAGTTGGTTGGTTGGTTGTTTGGGGGAAGGAGACCAGACAGCGAGGTCAACGGTCTCATCGGATTAGAGAAGGACGGGGAAGGAAGACGGCCATGCCCTTTGATAGGAACCATCCCGGCATTTGCCTGGAGCGATTTAGGAAAATCACGGAAAACCTAAATCAGGATGGCCGGACGCGGGATTGAACCGTCGTCTTCCCGGATGCGAGTCCAGTATCTAACCACTGCGCCACCTCGCTCGGTACACAGGTAAGTAATCATAATAAAAGTCTGACGTGGCTAAGTAAAATATTTTGGGCGAGAGAATTAATTTAATTACACGACACACAGTAGATGAGCTCTGAACTTGCCCTTTGGAGATACGCTATCGCTATAGTTTTATAGTTATTCAGCTGAAACTTCTCACATCTTTATGATTATAGCGGATCTCCCTTCTACTTAAATTTAAACATCCTAGCTTTATTTATTCGCCTACTTAATCTATCTTGCTTCCTTAATTTTTAAGACAAAAACCAGAAAATCATGAATTTCAACTAAAATTTTAATTTGTGATATCCAGAATACTGTTTTTACTAAATTATTATGAAAAATGAATCTAAATATAAATTTTTAAGTTTCTAGCTCTTTTCTGTTGCGCCAATGATTTTTACAGAAAACGTCCAAATTTCGAAAATGGTTAAAGTTATTGAACTGATATTCAACACATATTGATTTAGTATTACTCTTGACATGCCAGAAACGTTTCTGGTTATTTACTTGAATTTAAAGTATTGCGCAACATTTATGACGTCAGAGCTAGTTACAGCGGACTGGCTGGCACACAATGGAAAGACTGATGTGAATTTTATACGGCGTGAGTAGGCTGCTTCCCTACAATTTCATATTTCTTATCTGGGTTGCACAAGTGGCACACAATTGCATGTCACAGCACTAACCCAGCGGAAAGCAACAAGAGTTCACGCGCGCCTGAAAATTGCCACATATTGAGACAGTCACATACTAGAATGCAAATAAGCACTGATCGCTATAATCAATTTTTTAATGAATGACTGGTGATATTTAAATATTACGTTGTAAATTAAACAAGCAAGATTTCCAATAAAAAGTCAGATACTGTCTCTTCTGACATGTCGTCCAGGCGTATGGAGAGTGTTGACTGTTGTTGGTCAGTGTGCTGGAAGAGCTCGTCCTGATACTGCACCGTCTTATAATTAGTCTCGACAGATACGAGAGGTGTCCGACAGCTGAACGCGACACCGGTCCAAAATACACTGACGGGAAAAAATTGCAACATCAAAAAATAGTTAATGTAGAGTAAGGAAATTTCGGGAATACACTTGTCTAGGAACTACATTTAAGTGATTAACATTGCAAGATCACAAGTTAACGTACACGCGAAATAAGGCATTGCAAAAGTGAAAGCTTGTACATTATTAACCGGTGTAACCAACGGAATGCTGAATTCAAGCATGCAAACGTGCGTGCATTGTTTTGTAAAGGTGTCGGATGTCAGTTTGTAGGATGGAGTTTCGTGCCTGTTGCACTTGCTCACTCAATACAGGGAGGGTTAATGCTGTTTGTGGATGACGCTTGACTTGTCGTCCGATTATTTCCCACATGTGATCGATTGGAAACGGGCCTAATGATCGAACAGGCCAAAGCATGTCAACACCCTGTAGAGCATGTTAGGTTACAACAGCGGTATGTGGACGCGTGTTATCCTGTTGGGAAGCACCCTCTGGAATGTTGTTCATGTATGACATAACAACAGCTTGAATTAAGTGCGTGGGATAACCACGACAGTGCTCCTGATGTCATACGAAATTACACGCCAGACCACAATTCCAGGTGTAGGTCCAATGTGTCTAGCACACAGGCAGGTTGGTTGCAGCCCTCATCTGACGTCCTTCTAATCAACACACGACTATCACTGGCACCGAGGCAGAAACAGCTCTCATCAGAAAACACAACAGAACTCCACGCTGCCCCTCAACGAGCTGTCGCTTGACACCACTGAAGTCTCAAACGGCGATTTGGGGTCAGTGGACTGCACGCTACACAGCATCTGGTTCGGAGCTGTCCTTGAAGTAACCGATTTGTGGCAGTTCGTTGTGTCACTGCGGTGCCAACCGATCCACAGATTGCTGCTGTAGTAGTGTAGCCTAGAATTATAAATTACAAAATTTGTGATCTAGCAATGGTGTGTAGCATAACAGACCAGTAGCGTGTACCTTCTAGATTCTAGATGATCAGATGTCTGTGGGCCAGATGGCCAAACGGAAGAGTGTAGACCTTTTTAGTTATTACTATTATTCTTCTTTTATGTAGATTCCCCCCCCCCCCTTAAACAGCATAATGGTTAGGTACCACTAACACATTTGAAATTATGTTAAAATACAATGCACTATGTTCATGCCAATTCGTGTGGAACATTCGGTCTTTTCTTCTATATAGAAGACAGAATAAAAGGAAACAGCAAATAAATGAATGAACTCTATCGAAGGTCCGATAGAACTCAATGGCGACAATTGCTGCGCTCAGGCAGCACGCCGAGGCGAGAGCTATTAAGTCCTTGCAGTCACTGGTGACCCTTTGTACGTTGGCGTCTCCCCCCTGAAACGTCTGATCCAAGGCGAGGATCACTATCAGAGACGTCTTAATGTGGTTTGCCAAAAGCCTGGTGAAGATCTTGTAGTCGGCCTTCGACACTGCAAGTGGCCAACAGTCACTGATTGATCGCCCTTCCACTGGCTTGTGTACCAGTATAAGAAGACCCCCGACAAATGTAAGCAGTAGGTTGCAGTGAGGGAACATGAGTTCGTGGAACTTTTTAACCTAGCAGGGCATCATGAAGTCACAGAAGATCCAGTAAAACTCGACAGGCAATCTATCAGGCCCCGCAGACTTACTGACCGCACTTTTATCCTAGGTGTCCCCACATTTTCAAATGTGACTTCCTCAATGCCATCACCGTTGCATTGTCGATAGTGCGAGTCACCTGCTGTAACACTTCTGCAGTGGCCTCGCCAGCTACGATCCTTCCCTGATGAAGGTGACGAAAATCTTTCACTATGGTTGCTTGGGTTGTGCATAAGTGGCCGTCTAACGTCATAAGGTGCTTGATTAATCGTTGACAATATCTTTACATGTCCACCAAAATGGGATGCATGGTGTGCACATCTGCGGGCGTTCGATCATGTCGTCACGAGAGCCGACTATGGCACTTTCTAATCGATGACCTTGTGGATGACATCGGAAGTTCACTGAGGTTTTTTGCGGATGATGCTGTCGCATATCGATAGGTTGTAACAATGGAAAATTGTACTGAAATGCAGGAGGATCTGCAGCGAATTGACGCATGGTGCAGGGAATGGCAATTGAATCTCAATGTAGACAAGTGTAATGTGCTGCGAATACATAGAAAGAAAGATCCTTTATCATTTAGCTACATTATAGCAGATCAGCAACTGGAAGCAGTTAATTCCATAAATTATCTGGGAGTACGCATTAGGAGTGATTTAAAATGGAATGATCATATAAAGTTGATCGTCGGTAAAGCAGATGCCAGACTGAGATTCATTGGAAGATTCCTAAGGAAATGCAATCCGAAAACAAAGGAAGTAGGTTACAGTAAACTTGTTCGCTCACTGCTTGAATACTGCTCAGCAGTGTGGGATCCGTACCAGATAGGGTTGATAGAAGAGAGAGAGAGGATCCAACGGATAGCAGCGCGTTTCGTTACAGGATCATTTAGTAATCGCGAAAGCGTTACGGAGATGATAGATAAAGTCCAGTGGAAGACTCTGCAGGAGAGACGCTCAGTAGCTCGGTACGGGCTTTTGTTGAAGTTTCGAGAACATACCTTCACCGAGGAGTCAAGCAGTATATTGCTCCCTCCTACGTATATCTCGCGAAGAGACCATGAGGATAAAATCAGAGAGATTAGAGCCCACACAGATGCATACCGACAATCCTTCTTTCCACGAACAATAAGTGACTGGAATAGAAGGGAGAACCGATAGAGGTACTCAAGGTACCCTCCGCCACACACCGTCAGGTAGCTTGCGGAGTATGGATGTAGATGTAGATGTAGATGCTTCGACAATAGTATGTGAGTCTTGATTTGGGGTGATTCTCGTTGTCTGTAGTAATGGAAGTAGACTGTTGAGGTCCCTGAACACCGGATGGTAAAAATGCACGGTCTGCCTGAGCCACACAGCCGTATCGTTGCCAAACGGCATAAGTGTCTTGCAGATTTCCAGTTTGGCGCAGAACAGCCATCACGCCAAAGTCTAACGCAGGGGTGGCCAATATTTCGGCTCGCGGGCCATGGAATAATAGGTGCGACTTCAGAAATTCTACTGTTGGTACCACCAATTTCTTCAAGTGCCCCATGCCTGCAAATTTAGGACAAAGTGCTTCTTGATGTACAGAACAATGAGTTTCATCTTTGTAATTTGTTAGTCTTTCATTGTCATGCAAAAGTTTAAATAGTTTTTGCATGCTATTATAACGTCGTTTCGTAGCATAAAAATGGTTCAAATGGCTCTGATCACTATGCGGCTTAACTTCTGAGGTCATCAGTCGCCTAGAACTTAGAACTAATTAAACCTAACTAACCTAAGGATATCACACACATCCATGCCCGAGGCAGGATTCGAACCTGCGACCGTAGCGATCGCTCGGCTCCAGACTGTAGCGCCTAGAACCGGACGGCCACTCCGGCCAGCTACGTAGCATATAAGCACACTCGTCGCTTATGGGAATTGAGAATTATCATCCTTCTCGTGGCTTGTCTCCTTCCAGTTTTTTTATTCAGCTTTTTCTTGTTAAGTTTCCGAGCGGTGACAGCCAGTTAAGGTCACTGGAGAAATTAAATCTGGAATGAGAGCTTTTATTTTGTTTAGATAGTAACTGCGTGACAGGTCAGTCGCACTTTACTGGGCGTGGGCCGCTGTGTTGCGGCACAGCTACCTGTGCGACAAAAGCGAGTCCGACCAACACCGACTCAAAGGAAGGCCTCGGCGCTTGTTCGTGACGTCACGTCAGCTAGGCACGGCGAACGCCAGGTCTGTTGCAGGCATAGTCATAACGGTGGTGTCTCCCTCTCTGACACAGGAAAATGTGAAACTATTGGCGGTAGTTGACCAACACACATTGTTCTGAGAGATTTCTGGCAATCAATTAATTGTGCAATTCATTACACTTCTTAACAAATAGTGTACTCCTGAACTTCCTGTTTTAAGGATTGACATACAAAAACATCTTCATGGTCCAGCAGCAACAGAATTCATGCTTCTTTACCTTATTTGTAAATCTGAGGAAGTTACGTTTGTACTGGGTTGCTTTTACAAGAAACTGTGAACATATTGGTGCTCTTCTTTAGGTATCTTGGTTGACTATGGGGTGAGGAGCACTGAATGTTAATGAAGTATCTTGCGATTGTACACGTTGGGGAGTGGGTGGGAGACAGAAGAAGAGGCAAAAGAGATATACTTGTTTTATCAAATAAATTTTTTTTATCTTATGAAGTTTCTCCTTTCAGTTTGCAAGAAAGGAATATTTATCTTTTCTAATGTGCATGTTTAAAAAAGTTTAAGCTCAGCAGTATTTTCGATGTATGAAGCTATTTTGTTTCCTGTTTAGAACTCCTTTCGTTGAAAACGACTGTAATCTAGTGACTGGCAACAGTTGGACATTTACAAATGTAAATTAGTTCACATTTCCAGTGACGCTTTCAAACGAAAATAAATAAATCAATAAAAGATACGAGTTCATTGTGAGGGGGTTGCGGTAAGTTTCGATAACAAAATGGATCAAGTAAATATAGTTACTTGAATGTAAAATTTCCGAAGCTTGCAATGGGGCAAAGCATCTTCTCATATTGATCTACGTTTGTTTCGACAGGGTTCAGTAATAGAAAACTATGATCTTTATTTGTAGCTTTACGATAGTAAGAAAATCTTTCATCTAAATAAAACTGCAGAATCCAAAACAATACCAAACATTTTGTCCAAAAATAAGAGATCTATAGTGATAAGCACGCCCAGGCGTTTCTGCCTGCAACAGGCCTGGCGTTCGCCGTGACTAGCTGACGTGACGTCACCAACAAGCGCCGAGGCCTTCCTTTGAGTCGGTGTTGGTCCGGCCCGGTAGTCGCGCCACAGAGGATTCCCGGCGTTTCCACATTTTGGCGAGCAGTGTGTCTGGAACGTGGGGAGCGTCGCGGCTGGCACCTCACAAATACTTTTAGTGCACTTGGGCGCGCTGTTCGCCTGCCAGACGACGCCAGACGGCTGCATTGTCTGCGGCGAAAAGGAGAATTTTAATGTCAGTGTCATTGGGGGGTCAACAGTAGGGCGTCCATGTAAACCACTGGCGTCCAACGGCCAGAGTCAGTTTCAGGCCTACACTTCCCCACGCATAGACCAAAAAACGCCATCTGATTGTAGGATCGGTGTGATATGTGCTGACACAAAAGAGCGTCCTCTCACAATTGGAGATTTTCCTGTGCGGTGAGGACAAGGCGTTAATCTCTGAACGTCAAGACGAAGTGCGGAGTTCAGAGATTCGCTTATAGACGGCCAGTGAGATCGGTCGTGCTTCCCTTCTGGACCACCAGAGCGAATGTTACAGATGTTCACCTCTGCTCAGCTAGAGTGAAGGTGATCTCAAAGAGTCAGAAGTATTACTGTCACAGTAGTCCGGGCATAACCTGTCTGTTACCACTTGGTGACAACAGTCAGGTTTGTTTGTCGTTTCCCACTGGCACTACTTCGGTCGTGTGTTTCTCCATGGGTGCGGACTGTCACTGAGAGCGGCTGCAACATCATCCCTGTGCTCTGAACTGTCGGCGCTCGTCCAGTCTTGCAGATGATAATATATTCGCAGCACCAGCGCAGTAGTCTAATTAATTTGACCCCTACCAGCTAACGCTATCGCCTTGTTGCCACAGACAAAAACTGCTTGGATGTGTGATCTGAATCAAGGGCTCTCATTCCCGATATACACTCCTGGAAATGGAAAAAAGAACACATTGACACCGGTGTGTCAGACCCACCATACTTGCTCCGGACACTGCGAGAGGGCTGTACAAGCAATGATCACACGCACGGCACAGCGGACACACCAGGAACCGCGGTGTTGGCCGTCGAATGGCGCTAGCTGCGGAGCATTTGTGCACCGCCGCCGTCAGTGTCAGCCAGTTTGCCGTGGCATACGGAGCTCCATCGCAGTCTTTAACACTGGTAGCATGCCGCGACAGCGTGGACGTGAACCGTATGTGCAGTTGACGGACTTTGAGCGAGGGCGTATAGTGGGCATGCAGGAGGCCGGGTGGACGTACCGCCGAATTGCTCAACACGTGGGGCGTGAGGTCTCCACAGTACATCGATGTTGTCGCCAGTGGTCGGCGGAAGGTGCACGTGCCCGTCGACCTGGGACCGGACCGCAGCGACGCACGGATGCACGCCAAGACCGTAGGATCCTACGCAGTGCCGTAGGGGACCGCACCGCCACTTCCCAGCAAATTAGGGACACTGTTGCTCCTGGGGTATCGGCGAGGACCATTCGCAACCGTCTCCATGAAGCTGGGCTACGGTCCCGCACACCGTTAGGCCGTCTTCCGCTCACGCCCCAACATCGTGCAGCCCGCCTCCAGTGGTGTCGCGACAGGCGTGAATGGAGGGACGAATGGAGACGTGTCGTCTTCAGCGATGAGAGTCGCTTCTGCCTTGGTGCCAATGATGGTCGTATGCGTGTTTGGCGCCGTGCAGGTGAGCGCCACAATCAGGACTGCATACGACCCAGGCACACAGGGCCAACACCCGGCATCATGGTGTGGGGAGCGATCTCCTACACTGGCCGTACACCACTGGTGATCGTCGAGGGGTCACTGAATAGTGCACGGTACATCCAAACCGTCATCGAACCCATCGTTCTACCATTCCTAGACCGGCAAGGGAACTTGCTGTTCCAACAGGACAATGCACGTCCGCATGTATCCCGTGCCACCCAACGTGCTCTGGAAGGTGTAAGTCAACTACCCTGGCCAGCAAGATCTCCGGATCTGTCCCCCATTGAGCATGTTTGGGACTGGATGAAGCGTCGTCTCACGCGGTCTGCACGTCCAGCACGAACGCTGGTCCAACTGAGGCGCCAGGTGGAAATGGCATGGCAAGCCGTTCCACAGGACTACATCCAGCATCTCTACGATCGTCTCCATGGGAGAATAGCAGCCTGCATTGCTGCGAAAGGTGGATATACACTGTACTAGTGCCGACATTGTGCATGCTCTGTTGCCTGTGTCTATGTGCCTGTGGTTCTGTCAGTGTGATCATGTGATGTATCTGACCCCAGGAATGTGTCAATAAAGTTTCCCCTTCCTGGGACAATGAATTCACGGTGTTCTTATTTCAATTTCCAGGAGTGTATGTTCCTCGTAATAGTCAGGGGTAACGTGATAAGGCATACTGTCATTCATAACGTTTGTAGGGCTCTAAACCGTGATAGTTGAGTCCTATCCTGTATACGACTTCAGCAAACATCTCATTACCCAAGGCACATAGTTCTTATTTATATTCCATTTAGTATTTGTGTATGGTAATAGTTTAGGAATTCTGGCAATAAATCGTTTCCTGATATCAAAATCTTTGTATTATTTAGTAGTTGAATGTCACCTTTATTATCAGGGCCCTATGCCAGATACGGGTGATAAGCTATTAAATTATCATAAATAGAACTACGTCAAAGGCGCAACTCTTAAATTGACCACAAACAGTGCCATATCATAATCTCCTCCATGAATTGACTGTTGAGTGATAGGAACTTTGGTAGTTAAAGGAGGGGGTTGAGTGTATTAGCCTAAATAATATGGATTCCTTAATGAATCTGGGTGACATGACCACCTCTCAACCCCAATACCTTGAATGTTGACCGTAAAATACCGCAATGCATTGCTAAATGAAATGTTGCACTGTTCCGCGTATTTCTGAAAGGAACCAAACAAAGCTGAGCGACAGTCCAGGCCTTGGCCCGCACGCAGCCCGCACACACTGCATGCATAAAGTCTGGCAAGCTCTAACTGGCCCTAATCTGGGGACATCAGGAGTCACGTGGTCCACAGTTGGCTCACGTTGCGGTGGCTTTCGGAGGGCAGTCCGGGTGCGAGAGATGTCTTACATTCATCTTCCAAAAGCCAGTACTACCCCAGACTTGTTCGGATGGAGATGCATCATGCAGATATAGATGCTGTGATCACAGAACACTAGACGCCATCTTTCATCGACCACCACTCCCTGTGCAAGATCTTATGACACACACCTGTGATCCAGTCGACTTGCCAAATAACTGGTACGATGTGTATGTCTAAAGCCGTCACTTTGTATCTTTTCCACAGGTGGCGCTTGTGAAGATCATGTGTCACCATACCCAGTTCCAGAAAGGGTGCGTAGTGCAGAATTTTGTTCTAGGGATGATGGACGCAATTAAAATCGCTAGTGAAGACCTCGTGTTCGTACTGTGCTAGGAAAAGGGGGCGACTTCCTTGGAGTAGAACTTGGCCTGGTCACAACTTTTACTGGTGCCTGAAGGCGCACAAACACTAATGAACTGGATGTCGAGTGCCATGATCGCTAATCCCCAAGCGAAGGGAGATACGCGATATCGGTATCTTCGATACGATCGTGCACTAAATCACCACCCTGGTGCCTGCGGACTCACCAGGCGTCATGTACATTCGCATAACAATAAAAGTCTGGGAGTGTGTTTGCACTTCTTGCAGGAATGCAAAGTCGACTACTGTGGCCTATATTGTTTCTCTCAGCATCTTGGGCAGGGAAACTAAGCATGTGGATATTCATCATGGACAAATAGTAATCCTGGCGGTGTCGGTATTGGTCATAGTGGAGAAAGTGGACATCACTTGGGATGTCACAAGCCATTGACCACAGCCGTCCCAGTGTTGTTCATACCGGTTGGTCTGGCAGCATCTCAGCGGGCCCTCGATTGGGGTCCTACCCAATGTTCTCAGATCGATGTGAGTGCAAAGTCTGTTCATGTTCCATAAGCTCTTAGTCAGTCACAGGAAAGGACTGGGCAGCTTCGTAGCCCGCACTGGAGCCTCCCTGCTGATCGCCGGTTGCCACAGAGGACAGACAGATGGATGCTGTCGATCCTGCCATCTCTTGTACAGCGATGTAGTCGGTGGCAATGGCGTCATCCTCGTTGTTGGCGTCATGTAGGATCAGTTTTCTTGCTTCATCAAGTGGGAGCTGCCGTGTTACGACACGCTCCTGCGACATTCGTTTTGACGTTTTGGTGAACGCAATTTTCGTGTATGTTCTTCTGTGTCAGACTACGATACAAAGGCTTTGGTTGCTACGATAAGTGAATCAATTGCCATTCCGTTATTGTTAGTGCCTGAAGTGTTCGGTGGTACCGATGGTGTCATATGGAGTTCTGCCACTGGCCAGACTGACTGACTAGCCAGGTGTCAACCCGCAGAGCGTTGTTTCGGTACAGCAACGTCAGTCTGTTGTGTCTGGGCAGTCACCGGGGGGATCGTCGGCGTCGGTGAGTACTACGCCATGCAGTGGAAGTTCTGTGATCCGACGCTGGAGGCACTCTGAATGTAGGTGACATTCCTTGCACGATCTGGCTGTTCATCGTAAATAAGTACAGAGCAGCAGCGTCCTATCTGCCGGTGTGATGAAATGTGTCGTTGGAGTTCTATGTGCGCTTAGTGTACTCCATTGAGGATTGGTAGGCCTTCAGTTGGGTACATTTTTCTGCAATGTGTTCTGCCGCCAGGAATCTGAAGGGTAGTTCGAATGTGCATATATTCAAAAGTCTTAGTCCTGCTTGGTCATCCTTGAAGTTGCCAACATGTCTATCTGCATGGCAGAAGCAGAGTTCTTGTTTTATCTCTAGAAGCCGTAAATTCAACCTAATGCCTAGGTATTACAGTTACGAACAACTTAAATTGGCAGGAACACATAGAAAATATTGTGGGGAAGGCTAACCAAAGACTGCGTTTTTATGGCAGGACACTTAGAAAATGTAACAGACCTACTAAGGAGACTGCCTGCACTACGTTTGTCCGGCCTGTTTTAGAACACTGTGGCACGGTGAGGGATCCTTACCTGACAGGACTGACGGAGTACATGGAAATAGTTCAAAAAAGGGCAGCACATTTTGTATTATCGCGAAATATGGGAGAGAGTGTCACAGAAATGGTACAGGATTTGGGCTGGACGTCATTAAAAGAAAGGCGTTTTTCGTTGCGACGGAATCTTCTCGCGAAATTCCAATGACCAACTTCCTCCTCCGAATGTGAAAATATTTTGTTGACACCAACCTACATAGGGATGAACGATCACCACGTTAAAATAAGGGAAATCAGAGCTCGTACGGAAAGATATAGGTGTTCATTCTTTCCGCGCGCTATACGAAATTGGAATAATGGAGAATTGTGAAGGTGGTTCGATGAACCCTCTGCCAGGCACTTAAATGTGATTTGCAGAGTATCCATGTAGATGTAGAAGAACCCTGTCACATGTAGCATTATTAATAAGTTTAACATAGATCTTACTATCGAAAAGTGGATCCTCCTGTAAGAAGTGCTCGACATAGAGTGTTTTTGGATGACAAAGTCGTTTTGATTTCCCTTATTGATTCCCCATGATCTTATCACGCTACAGTGTCACGTTCGTGTTGGTTGGAGGAAGTAAACAAGGCGAGCGTGCTTACCCTGCAGGCAGAAACACATAGCACATCCGCTCCACTCGGCTGCTAAAGCTGGACTGTCCTGCTAGACCACCACAGCCAAGAGTTGCTAGTAAAGAATTACTAAATGAAAACGTCATGCCTGATCCTGAAAGCCCTTCCATTATTTCGTAAGGATGTCAGCGAGGAAAAGTTTCGAATGGTTCGATATTATAAGTAAAGCAGTTTGAAAGTCATTAACTGCTCTCATTCTGAAATATTAAACGAACATGATCTGGGCAATTAGCGCCATGAGTTACGTTTTTTCAAGACATGTATGCAGTTCCAAATTTAAATGCGTTACTTCTTATGTTACACTAGTAACGTAAGATTATACCTTTCGATGAGTAGATTGTGAAAGCATTTTAAATTTTTAAATTCGGCCAATAATTATATAAAATATTGAAAACAAAATTTTTGTTGCCTCTGGGAGGCGTTAGCTGCGCAACCTGGAACTGGGCCGCCCACCTTACACCGTTTTAATCGTTCAGTAGCGTAGTTTATCGCATTCCAAACAGTTCCCGTCAAATCGTGTCGACACAGATGTTCGAGAACAACGCCTGTCACGTGCTCAAGTGCCTGTTTAAAACGTGACCGACGTCACTTAGAGTTGCCATAGAGATAAGCTGCCAGACTCGCTTCATACTCGGCGGGAAACGGCCTGTTAACGCGAGGCACGCTTTCGTCGCCGCCAGAAATATTCGCGCCAGTGCCACTCTGCGCCAACCCGAGCTTCGCAGTTACCCAAGCTGTGCGCTGCGTGCAGCTTTCTCCCGCTGGCGTCAGCGCAAAGGAATCGAACGACGCTGGCGTTCGATTTCCCCGGGCCGGCCGCCGAAACTGCCGTGCCCCTTTCCCGGGACACGGCCGGCCCTTCATCTGCGTGCGAATGGCGCGGGCAATCGCGCGCGCACGCCGGCGCCGGCTGCGACCTCGCGCCTTCCGTGTCAAGGGCCGCAGCCGGCTGTACTCTTTCGTATTCCCAAAGCCTTGCCGGCCATCACCATTATGCTAAGAGGGCCCGCTGACGACACGGCCAGGGAATGCCGTCGTGGGTGCCACAGCGCGTGCGAAATGTTTACAACTCAGTAAACTGCGGAGTCTGCGTTATGACAAAAAACACATCAAGCGGCGTGTGATGGACTCTGTTTGCGATACTATCATGCATTAACTTGGAACTTTGTGCTGTAATTTGGCTTCGCTTATCCGCTTCGAGAAATATAAGCAAACTCCATCCAAATACTTTCTTCCACTACCAAATTGACTATTCCTCGATGCCACATGATTTTCCCCTGTCAAACGAACTCTCCTTTTAGTCAAGTTGTGCCATAAATTTCTTTTTTCCTCATTTAGAATCAATGCTTCTTCACTGGTTACTAGATCTACCCATATAATTTTCAGCATTGTTGACTAGCTTGACATTTCAAAAGGTTCTACTCTCTTCCTATCTGAGTTGCTCACTGTTCGCGTTTCACTTTCGTTCCTTTGGAAAACACTTCCTAAAATGTAAATGTATATTATTAGGTGCTAGCAAATTCCTCTTTTCCAGAAACCCTCTTCTTGCTATAACCAGTCGGCATTTTATATCCTCCCTATGGCTATGGCTATGGCTCTGAGCACTATGGGACTCAACTGCTGTGGTCATAAGTCCCCTAGAACTTAGAACTACTTAAACCTAACTAACCTAAGGACAGCACACAACACCCAGCCATCACGAGGCAGAGAAAATCCCTGACCCCGCCGGGAATCGAACCCGGGAACCCGGGCGTGGGAAGCGAGAACGCTACCGCACGACCACGAGATGCGGGCTATCCTCCCTATTTCGGCCATCATCAGTTACTTTGCTGCCCAAATAGCAGTCTTCGTCTACTACTTTTAGTGTCTCATTTACTAATACAATTTCTTCTGTATCACCTGATATTATTCGACAATGATCCATTATACCTGTTTTATTTTTGCAGGAGTTCATCTTACAATCTCAAGCCACTGTTCATTCCATTCAACTGCTCTTGCAAGCGCTTTGCCATCTCTGACAGAACTATAATGTCATCAGCGAACTACACACTTTTATATCTGCTCCCTGAACTTTAATTCCAAGTTTTTCCTTAATTTTCATAACTAGTTCCGCAATTCACAGGTTGAATACATTCTGGAAAAGGCTACAACCCTGTACCACTCCTTTCTCAACCCTGCTTCCGCCGGTACTGTGGCCGGGCGGTTCTAGGCGCTTTAGTCCGGAACCACGCGGCTGCTACGGTCTCGGGTTCGAATCCTGCCTCGGGTATGGATGTGTGTGATGTCTTTAGGTTAGTTAGGTTTAAGTCGTTCTAAGTCTAGGGGACTGATAACCTCAGATGTTAAGTCCCATAATGCTTAGAGCCATTTGAACCATTTTGAACCGCTGCTTCCTTTCATGCCTTAAATTATAACCTGAAGTATCAGCAGCTAAAACAAAACGAAGGCTTATTTAGGAATATTACTCATAAGTACCAAGATAACCATCGTTAACATACAGACATAATAATAGAATACGAGTCCCATTTCCACAGTCTATGATGTGACATAACTTTTGAAGAAGATAAACACATAAATAAGAAAATTACGTCTATCAACGTATATTTGGCGCGATAAGAAGAACATTGAGGGGTAAAACCCTAAGAGATCAGAATTAGCTCCAATTCTTTTTAATGTTTACTTCATCAACATGCCAGATACTAGGCCACGTAAGTTTTGCTACGCTGATGAAATGGGTATAGCCACTCAAAACAAGTGACTAGAAGAAGGAGAAACAACTTTAACAGCTAACCAAGATGCACTAAACCAGTATTACAAGAAACGGAGACTATGCCCAAATTCAAACAAGACAAAGACTTGTGCCTTCCATTTAAATGACCAATTGGCAGACAGAGAAATAAACATAACCTGCGAAGAGCGAGTCAGACAGAACAAATATCCGAAATGTCGAGACGTAACTCTTGACACATCACTCATCTTCAAAAACACCTTAAATTAACTAGCCGGAAATTGAAAACCCGAAATAACATCATCCGGAAATTAGTGGGTACCACACGGGAAGCAGATGCAATTACACTATACACTGCAGCATAAGCACTGGTCTAAAAAATGGTTCAAATGGCTCTGAGCACTATGGGACTTAACTTCTAAGGTCATCAGTGCCCTAGAACTTAGAACTACTTAAACCTAACTAACCTAAGGACATCACACACATCCATGCCCGAGGCAGGATTCGAACCTGCGACCGTAGCGCCTTTAACCGCTTGGCCAACACGGCCGGCGCAGCACTGGTCTACACCGTAGCGGAGTCCGGTGCCCCTGTGTGGAGTAGGAACAAAACTGACGTCCAGCTCAATGAAACTATTACAGTAATAACAGGAACGCTAAAGAAGGCCCCCCTAGCATGGCTTCATCTCACGTCAAATATTGTTCCACCAGCAATCCGAAGACAGCAGGCAACAATGCAGGAATGAAACAAAATAAATCATCCAGGCTTGGCAAGGCTGCCAACTACACACCAGGTACTAGGTGAACACTGTGTAAATCGCCTGATATCAAGAGCGCCAATGTAATTGCCGAAGGAAGTACCCATGGCAACCGTCTAAGTCCTGGAAAACTACGTGGAATAACAGTGACGTTCACCGCCACAGCATAGATGACTCCAACCAACAACTGCCAGCAATACAACTTCCCGGCAAAATATGGTGTCAATTAAAGTGTCTAAAAACTGTACATGCAGAAACTAAATCCCTGACGCACAAGTGGGGTGCCACTGACAACCAAATGTGTGACTGAGGATGTGGTGAAGAAACGTTGCTACAGATAGTACAAGATTGCCCGTTGCGTAGATTCTCTGGAAAATGGAGGGACTTTATCGAGGCCAGCCCGGCCGCTGTTGAGTGGCTGACTCGTTTGAACTTAACTTTGCAGTGAATTATGGCTGCCCTCCTACCACAAGTATGCTTTCACATGAACAGTAAATTACTGGTGTTTGTTGTGTTTATATTAGTATTTGCACTGTACCTGTGTCATATTCGAAAATATTTATTTTTTATACATATATATCTTGCCAATCTCAATGTTCGTACTTGCACTTTTAAAGCCATACGATAATGAAGTAAATAAGGGTAAAACGAGAAGAGGAACCTAACTGAAATTTAATAAAATCCTTGCGCCACCCATAGTTCCATATGAAACAGAAAGTTGGACATTAGAAATGAAGTCCCTGCTGCACAAGAGAAGACAAAATAAGAAACGAAGAAGGCAGGATTGGAAAGACCATGTATTACTTATCTCACTCAGAGAACCCCTCAGCAAACGATAGAATATAACCTTACTGGAAGAAGGAGTGCGAGAAGACCGAGGAAGAGATGGTGAGGACGGAGATTGCGATAAGACCTAAACCTGGACTGGCAGGACAAGAAAGTACTGCGCATAACTAAGCGGAAAGGCCAGTTATTGTTTGATAATGCCACTATAAACTGTCAAATCCTTTAAATATCAGTGAGTTTCCATATCGAGCTACTGAAGTGGAATGACCACTTTAAACTACTCGTAGGAAAGGCAAGACACCAGAATTAATTGGAAGAATCCTCTGGAAGTCTAGTCCACCCACAATGGTGATGGCTTGCGAAACCGTCTTACGACCGATACACTCGTATCGCTCATCATGTAGGACTGATGAAACACTCAAGATCCAAAGAAGAGAAGAGAGGTTTGGTTTGCAAAACCAAAGCGTCGCGGAGATAATCACCCGACTGAAATGGCAGGTGCTATACGGGAGGCGTTGTGGATCTCAGTGAAGTTTATTGTCAAAATTCCGAGAGCACACAGACTCGCAACATATAGCTTCCTCCCACATATATCTCACGAAATAACAGACGGAAAATAAGAGAAATTGGAGCTGATTAGGAGACTTACCAACAAGAATTCATCCAGCGCACCATTCGCGATTGGAACAGGAAAACGGAGGAAGTGACAGTGGTTTAAGAAGTGCCCTCCGCTGCACAGTGTATGTGTGTTGACGGATTCCGATTACGACTGATACTGCAGTACTCTTTGTGAGCCCGCGCGGTCTAACGCGCTGCTTCCCAAGCGGGAAGGCGTGCCGGTCCCCGGCAGGAATCCGCCCGGCGCGTTAGTGTCACGACCGGTGTGCCGGCCAGCCTGTGGATGGTTTTTAGGCGGTTTTCCATCTGTCTCGGCTAATGCGGGCTGGATTCCCTTATTCCGCTTCAGTTACACATGTCGGCGATTGCTGCGCAAACACTGTCTCCACGTACGCGTACACCATAATTAGTCTACCATGCAAACATCTGGGGTACATTCGTCTGGTATGAGACGTTTCCGTGGGCATCCACTGGGGGCCGATCAACACAATAACCCTGGGTTCGGTGTGGAGCAGCGGCGGGGTGGGTGGACCGCTGTGGCCTGTTGTGGGGTTGTGAACCATTAAGAACCATTAAGGGCTACGGCGGGACGAAGCCTCTCCGTCGTTTCTAGGTTCCCAGTTCAATTCACACACGCAATACAATACACACACTCTTTGTGAAGTGCAGAAGTTTCCATTTCTGAACATTTGAAGGTAGTTGACAATTTTTGCACCACTGTTAAGTCTTATCAAGATCTGACTTGATATTTGTACATCTCTTTTCAAGTAGTACGTACTTGAAACTTCCTGGCAGATTAAAACTGTGTGCCGAACCGAGACTCGAACTCGCGACCTTTTCCTTTCGCAGGCGAGTGCTCTACCAATTGAGCTACCCAAGCACGATTTACGAGCCGTCCTCACAGTTTTTATTCCGCCAGTACCTCGTCTCCTACCTTCCAAACTTCACAGAAGTTCTCCTGCATACCTTGCTGAAATAGCACTCCTGGATGAAAGGATATTGTGGAGACATGGCTTAGCCACAGCCTGGGGGGTGTTTCCAGAATGAGATTTTCACTTTTCAGCGAAGTGTGCGCTGATATGAAACTTCCTGGCCGATTAAAACTGTGTGCCGGTATGCAGGAGAGTTTCTGTGAAGTTTGGAAGGTAGGAGACGAGGTACTGGTGGAATTAAAACTGTGAGGATTGGTCGTGAGTCGTGCTTGGCTAACTCAGTTGGTAGAGCACTTGGCCGCGAAAGGCAAAGGTCCCGAGTTCGAGTCTCGGTCCGGCACACAGTTTTAATCTTCCAGGAAGTTTCGTATCAGCGCACACTTCGCTGGCCGGCCGGTGTGGCCGAGCGGCTCTAGGCGCTTCAGTCTGGAACCGCGCGACCGCTACGGTCGCAGGTTCGAATCCTGCCTCGAGCATGGATGTGTGTGATGTCCTTAGGTTAGTTAGGTTTAAGTAATTCTAAGTTCTAGGGGACTGATGACCTCCTAAGTTAAGTCCCATAGTGCTCAGAGCCATTTGAACCATTTGAACCACACTTCGCTGCCAAGTGAAAATCTCATTCTAGTGCGCTCTTCATCATAAATAACTGCAGTAGCTGCAAAAATCTAAGTTATTATTAATATAGTCTGTCATGTCATTTATATACAAGATGAGCAGCAACATTCCCAATACACTTCCCGGGGCATACTAGGAATTACTTCTGCTTCTATCGATGTCTCTCTATACAAGATAACATTCTGCGTCTTCCCTACCAAAAAATCCTAAGTCTAGTCACAAATTTTGTTTTATGCTTCATAAGATCGTACTTTCGTTAGTGAAATGTTGCTTTGTTATTGAGTAAAAGCGTTAGTTCTTTTTCACATGATGATTTTCGGGAGCCATGTTAGCTGGCGTGGAGGAGGTCATTCTGTTCGAGATAGCTCATCACTTTTGAATTCAAAATATGTTCTAGGATTCCACTATAGACGGATGTCAGTGAAAGTAGACAGTAATTTTATGGGTCGCTTCTGCTGCCTTTGTTGCAGAGGGGTGTGACCTTCACTTTGTTTTTTTCAACTTCAGGGCACAGTTTTCTGTTCGATGGATTTTCGTTATGTTACTTTTTAATTTAAGAGTTAACTCAGTCGCAAATTCTGCACATAATCTGACTCAAATTTCATTGTGCTCTCACAGCTGTTTAATTTAAGCGAGTTCAACGGTTTCTCAATACCACTGACGCTAATAACTTTTCGTATATCACTCATCTTTGCAATGGTTCGAGAATTAAACTGGGCAGTACTGCAGTTTATTCATTTGCAAAGAAACATTTGACATAGGAGTTTAGCATCTCTGCTTTTGCTTTGGTCTTCTCAGTTTCGGCTCCTATGCCACTCATGAGTGTCTGGCCACTAGCTTTGCTATCACCGACAGCCTTTGCACATTATCAAAATGTTAATGGTTTTTCTGATAAGTCTTTGGATAAGATTCTGCTGCAGTGGTCACTTAAAGCGTCGTGCATTGCCCGTTTGACAGCCAAACACGTTTCATCCAGCATCTCTTTCTAAAGTCCTGCGCTTTATTTTAGACCTATTGTATAATAGTCACTGTTTCTTTAGAAGTTTCTGTAAACAGTCGTTATAGAACTGTGGGTCCCTCCCTTCATGAACTGCCCTACCAGTTTCATATCTAACGCTTGCCAAGTCAACTATTCTTCTAAACTTATGCCACAGTTTCTCAAGATGCTCCTGCCCAGACCTAAGGGTTTTGATTTCCTCTTTGATACGTGACACTACTGTATCTCTAACTAGTTAACTGGACATGTAAACCCTTCTGCTTCTTTCAGCCTCTTATGTATCACGTGCAAGCTCCTTCATCGCTGCATAACTACTGCGACATATATCTATTTGGTCATGCATACTATAGGTAAGCTTTAATTTCCTTCTACAATTTAACTCCTTACCCCTTCACACCCAACACACACTTTTGTCCATTACCAAACTGCCGATTCCTTGATGCCTCACGTGAATTATCAACTATTCCCACATTTTAGTTAAGTTGTGGCTAATATATAATTTCTCTGCAGTTCCGTTGAACACATCTTCGTTAGACAACCGATGTATCTTTCTAACCCTTTTGTGACATAACATTTGGAAAGCTTTTATTGTCATCTTGGCTGAACTGTTTGCCGTCGACTTTCAACTTTGCCCTCTACCAGAAAGTTGGTTTGAATACCACAGCACTTTCACTGTGTGAGGCTGGTATGCCCTTGCCTTCCTCCGGCCTTCGAACTGACCTACAGTTTAACGTAGCCTCCGAGCCACCGAGCAACTCAAAAATGGCTCTGAGCACTATGGGACTTAACTTCTGAGGTCATCAGTCCCCTAGAACTTAGAACTACTTAAACCTAACTAACCTAAGGACATCACACACATCCATGCCCAAGGCAGGATTCGAACCTGCGACCGTAGTGGTCGCGCGGTTCCAGACTGTAGCCGGCCCACCGAGCAACTCGCTAGCATTTTTCACACACACAAGTCTAATCCCAGAGAAGAAATAAACGATAAACGAAGTAAAATTCCCAGGACCGACTAAGTAACGAGCCCCACACCGTCGGTTTGACAGTCTGACAGTTACCCAGAAAAATTAACGTGCCACAATGGATAAAATATAGTTGTTTATGCATCACGATAAACTAAAATATTTCAGATATTAACATATAGCAATATACTTTTCGATTTGCATAACATTACATTGGAAAAACGTTGTGGTGATACCGTGAACACACTACAAAAAGTTAGGGGTGTTACCTCTCAGGTGGTTACCAATATTGTGAGCACCAGCCAAATAAACAAAGACTATGGTCTATGGAAACACCAACATCGTAAATAAGCAGACCTATTAACAGGCTACACGGTCTACTACGTGGTGAAAGATGAAGAGGCGTTCCAGATCACAGTACAGTAATACATCGTTACATGTGTTTAATTGTCTGTTTTCTTTAACAACTCATGTTCAAAACTACTACCACCAAATACAATGCATTTGGCAGCTTGTCTACTTACATGTTGAGTCACTAATTGAGGATTGTGTCTACGCCCTTCTTTAATGCCCACAAAACATGTAAGTCACAAGCTATCAATTCCTGTCTTGTTATGTGAATATTGCCAGCAGCTTTCGATTATCAGCCACTGTTACCAAGAATAACTTTATAGTGAAAAGAGAATGATTTAGTTGACTATGCAGTACTAACACCGGACCAGCTGACAATTGCTGCGGTTAGTTCTGATTTAGGTGCTGCAATATTATTAGTGAGGAATGTGGAATGACTGCATCGTGATGCAAGATCGTTCTCGGCCATTTAGCCAAAGGTATGTCTTCCATGTACTGGGGCGACAGGCGCTTCAGGAACTGCCGATAACTGTACCTTTAAGACGGTAGTCTGCACAGGTTAGTTGGTCACCAGTGACACCATACAACAAAATGGTTCAAAAGGCTCTGAGCACTATGGGACTTAACATCTGAGGTCATCAGTCCCCTAGAACTTAACTACTTAAACCTAACTAACCTAAGGACATCACACACATCCATGCCCAAGGCAGGATTCGAACCTGCGACCGTAGGAGTCGCGTGGTTCCGGACTGAAGCGCCTAGAACCGCTAGGCCACCGAGGCCGGCGAAACTGCAACATCAGGAAAGCTATAGCAGACTATGAAGTTTTATTTATTGTGAATTTAGAGTATACTAGGAACAAAACATGATTAAATTTGTAGATGATTTAGGGTTATAGGCCTACAGTGTGTGGTATTTAACGAACAGCGATGCTACCGCTAGCAACAACAAGTGCTTAACAATTTTAGGTGCCGGAACGCACCTCTACAACTATACAAGATACCTGCCTGCCCCAACCATAAAAATCACTAGTTTTAATTTCTGAAAAGACGTGATAAAACTTAAAATGAAGAGTCGTAAACAAAAGGCTGGTATCCCACCGCTGTCAGTGACGTCTCCAGAGACGTCTTCGCTGGTCTTCGGGGCTCAGTTCAAATAATGCTTCAAATGGCTCTGAGCACTATGGGACTCAACTTCTGAGGTCATCAGTCCCCTAGAACTTGGAACTACTCAAACCTAACTAACCTAAGGACGTCACACACATCCATGCCAGAGGCAGGATTCAAACCTGCGACCGTAGCGGTCGCGCGGTTCCAGACTGTAACGCCTAGAGCCGCTCGGCCACACCGGCCGGCGGGCTCAGTTCGAAGGAGGACTCATCACTGAAGACAATGTTACACCAGTCAAGCCGGCCGGTGTGACCGAGTGGTCCTAGGTGCTACAGTCTAGAACCACGCGACCGCTACGGTCGCAGGTTCGAATCCTGCCTCGGGCATGGATGTGTGTGATATCCTTAGGTTAGTTAGGTTTGAGTAGTTCTAAGTTCTAGGGGACTGATGACCTCAGAAGTTAAGTCCCATAGTGCTCAGAGCCATTTGAACCATTTTTCAACTCCAGTCATTTAGGTTCCAGGCCGAAGACGTGTCTGGGGACGCCACGGTCAGCGGTGGGATACAGATCTGACCGTCGCATGCCACACGCCTCGACAACCAGGCGCGATGGTCTGAGTTGGCATTCAGTTCATAGCAGGATCCCTTTGGTCGTCATCCGCGGCCTCCTTCCAGCACAGCGGTATGCTGACGATACTCTACGCCCCGTTTTGTTGCTCTTCATGGCAAGCCATCCTGGTCATACATCTCAGCAAGGTAACGCCCGTGCGCACACCGTGAGAATTTCTACTGCTTCTCTCGATGCTTGCAAAACCTTGCCTTGGCCAGCAAGGTCGCCGGACCTCTCTCCGATTGAGAACGTTTGGAGCATTATGGGCAGGGCCGTCCAACCATCTCGGGATTTAGACGACTGAACTCGCCAGTTGGACAGAATTTGGCACGATATCCCTCAGGAGGACATCCATCACCTCTATTAGCCAAACTGAGTAACTACTTGCATATGGTGCAGAGGTGGACCAATTATTAACTTGCTCAATTTTCTCTGAAGTTGTAATTATTTGTTTGTTTGTACATGTACAGCACATCTACCGATTTGAATCCCATTCCTTCGTGATGCGTCTTTTTTTTTCCCTTAGAGTGTATACAGGATGTAGATGGCGTTACTCCTAACTTTTTTCTGCGATTGTCTGGAATTGTCTGAATTGTATATCAAACCATGTTGTGCACTTCGTGCAGTTTGGACATTCGTTTGCATGCCGCCGTCAAAGTGCTGCAATTTTAATGGCCAATAGTGTTGCTTGTTAATGCTGGTACTGTGTGTATCTCGTTATATTCAGTTAAAAGGGCGTCAGCTGCTGTGCTCTCTTGTCAATTTTTGGCCTACAGTATGGCTGTGACGTCTTCCTGGACGTTAAATCTAGAACTTTCCATTTTTTCACTGTGTTGTGCGTAATAACACGACGAGTCTGACAATGAAGGGTAGTGATGAGGTAATATTTAACAGGCGTCAATAAGACAAAGCACTGACTGTCCCGAGGCAGAAGAAAATGTGAGTAACCTTCACAGGTACTCTTCTGAGTTGCCTACAATACAGTCACTCCACTGCCAGGCACACTGAAGTGGCCAACATGGCAAACGATGTGTAGTCCAAATACGAGTATAATTCGAGCAAGTATCTCCTGTGAGAGGAATCCAAGAAGTTACATTAGGAGGAATTAAGCGTTAATGTTTAGGTCAGGTTTGGGGCTACTTGCGTAAAGCAATATTCCCGTCGCGAGTCTCACGCGATACGCTTTCGTGCGAGTGGCTGTGCACGCAGTAAAGCCATGTTTTCCTACGTGTGGAAATTTATTGCAGCGTGCTGTGGAATACGTTTTCGACTTTCGCTGTCCGAGGCTAGGGGGCGGTATGCGAGGGGCGGTATGCGTCAGAACGTAAAAAGTGAAAACGGCGTTTTTTATAATATAACAACTGCATATGACAGAGTGATACGAGAACTACCTCCAGGTACCTTTCTTTAATTCGATGAAAATTTCGGCTATTGAAATAGAGAAATATTTAAGGTTTCAAGAAAAGTTGCTTTTTCGTGTTACTCAACATTTATCACGCCATATCGCCTAAACTATGTGTCGTACAACAACATAATTTTATAGTTGGCTTCAGCAATAGATGAAGATAACGCGTGCAAGCTTTCTGGCCGATAAAGTCAATGACAATGAAGTAATAAATTAAAATGTGACATGGGAAGCAGAATTCTTAGCAAACCAACATCCGGAATGTAGTAAGCTACAAACTTGGTCCGTTTACAGTTTTTGTGTGGGCTCAAAGTGAGAAAAAGTTTCGGAAAGGTTTGAATTTATTTTTACAGTTTGTTGGAAGTCGGTGGGTGGGGCAGCTTCCCCTAGACGAGAGCAGTATTGTGTGGTCCATTGGCGAGACCCGAGTTCCAGCGCGCTGTTACACTCGTAGGCGCGGTGCACTGCGGCGCGACAGTCGTAGCAGAGGCAAAACAGGTAGCGCAGGGATCGATCTAAAAACACCGCGCGGGATTAGCCTGGTGGGTGAGTGGTAGCGCTAGGGCCTGGCATTCGGGAGGACCTGGGTTCAGTTCCCAGTCCGGCAGTCTTGACTGAGATTTCCGTGGTTTCCTTAGTCACTCCAGGCAAATGCCGGGACTGTACCCTTTCGATGGCCACGGACAACATTCCCGCCCAATCCCTCCCCCCCCCCCCCCCCAATAAAATCCGGCACGGTAGCACAGCGTGTTCGGTCAGAGGATTAGCTGCCCTCTGTAATAAAAAAATTGAGTTAATCGATGAACAACGAACTTAAACGGATGTCTTACGACGTCAGCCCCGAGCAGATGCAACGAACAAGAGCAAACAGAATGAGATTTTAAAAAAAAAGCGGTCTAAGACGCTGCAGTCATGGAATGTGCGGCTGGTTCCGGCTGAGGTTCGAGTCCTTCGGCGGGCATGGGTGTGTGTGTTATGTGTGTTTGTCCTTAGGATAAATTAGGTTAAGTAGTGTGTAAGCTTACGGCAACGGCCTTGCCGCAGTGGATACACCGGTTCACGTCAGATCACCGAAGTTAAGCGCTGTCGGGCGTGGCCGGCACTTGGATGGGTGACCATCCGGGCCGCCATGTGTTGTTGCCATTTTTCGGGGTGCACTCAGCCTCGTGATACCAACTGAGGAGCTACTCGACCGAATAGTAGCGGCTCCAGTCAAAGAAAACCATCATAACGACCGGGAGAGTGGTGTGCTAACCACACGCCCCTCCTATCCGCATCCTCAGCTGAGGATGACACGGCGGTCGGATGGTCCCGATGGGCCACTTGTGGTCTGACGACGGAGGGGTTCAGTGTGTAAGCTTAGGGACTGATGACCTTAGCAGTTAAGTCCCATAAGATTTCACACACATACGAACATTTTTTTGGTCTAAAAAGCTGGAAACTTCAGCACTCCGAAAATACACGAAGTTAGGGGGGGGGGGGGGGGGGGGGAGGAAGACTTTTCCCACTGTCTTACAAAGCAGACTTATCAGAAATTAATCAACTGTCCAAGGACAACACGGTATCCTTGGCGGATTCACTTGTGGGCTTCACTGTGAGGAGTGGATTCACCGATTACTTCAACAGGCTGAATTTTAATCGTCGTCCACAGTACTGACCACACTAACAACAGGCAACTCATTATATCTATGGTTAAAGGTTCAGTATAAATATACTGGCAAATGACATTTCTTCTTACATGTTTCATTAATTTTTCTGCCGAATTCTGCCAAAATTGACTCCTTTTGCAATTAGTTTTTCAACTCGACGTAAGCCACGTTCCACAAAATACGCTGTTCGGATATCAGCTCGAAAAGCTGCTAATCCTCTGAGGCACAGAAGCGGTCAGCCCCCATTTTTGGCGAATGTTTCACTAGTGAGATCGGAACAATAAGCGTCTGCCGGACGGTGTGGCCGAGCGGTTCTAGGTGTTTCAGTCTGAACTGCGCGACAGCTACGGTTGCAGGTTCGAATCCTGCCTCGGGCATGGATGTGTGTGATGTCCTTAGGTTACTTAGGTTTAAGTAGTTCTAAGTTCTAGAGGACTGATGACCTCATATGTTGAGTCCCATAGTGCTCAGAGCCATTTGAACCATTTGAGCCAATAGGCGTCTGTGACGCTGCCCGTGCGCGTGAAACCAATACTGCAGCTCTCTCACCTAGTAGTTTGCTGCTGCTCAGTTCGACTTCCCCCACTCCTCCAACCAAGTAAATCACTGCGACGTGCGTGACAAGACTCCTCCCGAAGCAAGCATGCGTTTCCTGCAGGTAGAGGCCGCAGCGGCACTACGTTGTCCGCACCCAAGGAAAACGATCTCGTATGGTCGCATTGTGCGAATGGGAACGCAGCCACGCACGCGTTTTACGCAGCACGTTGCGCGAAATTACCGTAGCTAGGAAAACGTAGCTTAAGCGCGCATTTGCAGTTAAGACATCGTTCAATACAGGAATTGTACGGTAGACGGCACGCCGTCTCCGGCAGGTGACAGCATGTCGCAATGCGGAGCCGTTCCCTCTGGTTTTTCCCAGTGCGGGTATCCCTGTTCCGGCGATACCTGACAGCGAAGAACGGCTGTCGATTTATATCGAGCTCAGGGGAAACTGTTCGCGTACACGAAGCTCACCAGAAATTGTATTTTTCTGGAAACTGAACACACAAATGGTTCAAATGGCTCTAAGCACTATGGGACTCGACATCTGAGGTCATCAGTCCCCTAGACTTAGAACTACTTAAACCTAACTAACATAAGGACAACACACACATCCATGCCCAAGGCAGGATTCGAACCTGCGACCGTAGCAGCAGCGCGGTTCCGGACTGAGGCGCGTAGAACCGCTCGGTCACAACGGCCGGCACACGAACTGTAATAAGGATGGCTCCAAACCATGATACTTCTACAGAGGTCAGGTAGTGCTATACACTAAATCTCTGCTGGCCATTACACTTGCAGCACCAGCAGGGACAGATTAAAGGTCGGGAGGGGGAATGCACATCATGGACACTAGGTAGACGGAGAGGCCTCCTCTCTTATCAAAATCTCAACCTCCTCGCTGATTAGAATCATACAAGGTACAGTCATCGTCATGAGATAAAATATGACCAAAAATACGAAACATTGTTACATTCACCGTCTTAATAAATTAACATATATCATTTTTTTAAAAGGAGATCGAATATAGTGCATGACAACCGTGATTCATATTTACTCTTTGAACAGAAGTGTTCTGCAGTTTCATGTAATTATAGGAATTCATTCACAGTCCAACACAAAATATTAAGTCACTGAGTGGATGCACAAAAGGTTATGTACCTTTGACTTCAACAAGTTCCGTCTATTTATGATCTCTGGATGCAAGGCGTTGAGTAGAATTTTTGACCACAATAATACGCGATTTACTTCAAACACTGTCGGGGGCTGTGAAATGCTCATCACTCGCCCCTTCCTTCTTTTGTTCACTGCATGTATAACTTGGCTCTTGTTAGAAAGAATGGCTCTGAGCACTATGGGACTTAACAGCTGAGGTCGTCAGTCCCCTAGAACTTAGAACTACTTAAACCTAACTAACCTAGGGACATCACACATATCCATGCTCGAGGCAGGATGCGAACCTGCGACCGCAGCGGTCGCGTTGTTGTAGACTGAAGCGCCTAGAACCGCTCTGCCACACTGGGCGGCACTATTGTTACAGAAAGAAACTGTTAATTCGTGCGACTGTATTGTTTAGATTGTCGTAATGTACACAAAATTTGCAGATTGGCTGTGGTTAGTAAGTGGGTTGACATTGCTTATTCTAATTGGTTAGCGTATAACTCATATTTGAGTGTTATTTCTGGTATTCGGTATTCGAAATGGAATCTCATCGTGTGAGAAAGTGTGTTAGTGGTACCATCAGAAGAAAAGCACAGAAAGCAGCAACTGAATTTGTGCCAAAAGTGATATCGTATTTTACGAAGAAAGATTACGCCACTGAAGTTTATACTAAATCAGAAACAATGCATCTGCATCTACTTCTGCTAAGGAATGTCAGACAAATTCCCCTTAATCTGAAATTGTCATAGAGCAGTATTGTGTAAGCGAGGCGGTGTCAACAGAAAATGTTAAACTATGCTATCATAAAGTCGGTGACACTACTGGGAGTGAATTGGTGGATTCATTCACAGTCCAGCACAAAATATTAAGTCACTGAGTGGATGCACAATAGGTTATGTTCCTTTGACTTCAACAAGTTCCGTCTATTTATGATCTCTGCATTAGAAAAGAAAATCTGGCGAAATGAGAAACGTGAAAAACGAATTTGTGGAACCGCGCTTGGAGACATGTTTACACTATTTGAAGAAAAATTTATATGCTCTAAGTAAATCTGAACGCATCTACAAATCACAAAAAAAGTACGAATCCAAATACTTCCTCTTTAGAAAACTACTAAATAGAGAGGAAGAAAATTGATCTTGTATGCCGAATCTATAAGAAATGTATTGTGTTTTTCCGTAAATTATTCAGTGACATCATGGGCTTGATGATGATGATGATTTTTGGTTTGTGGGGCACTGAACGGTTTGGTTATCAGTGCCCGTACAAATTTCCAGTCTTTTCACTGTCCAGTCTCGCCATTTTCCTGAACGATGATGAAATGAAGAAGACTCACCAAAACATACCCAGTCCCCAGGCGGAGAAAATCCTTGATGCGGCCGGGACTCGAACCCGGGTCTCTTGGTCTGAGAGACAGCAACACTAACCGCTATACCACGAGCTGCGAACACGGGGTTAGACATCATGCGTCTCCATTTTTAACCAGTGGATTTTCTGATTTTAAGAAGGGGAGGGAAAAAGTATATTCTCATGAACATAGCGCTTATCAACGCAAACATTCAGTGACACGATTTCTGCGATCGAAGTACGGGAGATGGATCGACAGTGAACTGCAGCATATCATTAACTAGGAGGAAAATTATTGACAAGAAGTGCCTTGGAGAATGGCAGAAGTCGTTAAACATTTGGTAGTAAAAGGACTTGCTTTTCATGGTGATAACAAATGTTTTGGATCCCCGGATAATGGTGTCTATTTAGGTTCCCTTGAGCTAATTTGCTCATTTTGACCAATTTTGAAACAACACATCCAATAGGTGATGGCTATCCGCCATATCTGTTCAAGATTATTTGTGAAGTGTTAATTGGCCTCGTGGGAAACAAAGTATTGAGTAAAACAGTTGGCGAAATTCAAACCGCAAAATACTACGGACTAGTTGTAGATTCAACGGTAGACACGGGACATGAAGATGAGCTAGCTGTTTTAGTAAGGCATTGTTTCGAGGGAAGAAAATGGTTCAAATGGCTCTGAGCACTATGGGACTTCTGAAGATATCAGTCCCATAGAACTTAGAACTACTTAAACCTAACTAACCTAAGGACATCACACACATCCATTCCCGAGGCAGGATTCGAACCTGCGACCGTAGCAAAGAGTTCACGAAAGATTTTTGTGTTTTGTTCCACGCACAGTAATACAGGAAGTCTTTGGAAAATACAGTTTTAGGATAAAAGATTGTGGTTCGTAATTCTATGACAATACCAGTAACATAAGTGGAAAATATTGAGGTTTAAATGCAAAGCTAAAGGAATTGAATTCATTAGCATTTTATGTGCGCTGTGTTGCGCAGTCATTAAATCTCGTGGCCCAGAACGCTGCAGAGGAATCCTTACAATCAGGTGATTTTTCTCAAGTTCTGCAGAGATTATAAGACTTTTTAGTAACTTCTGCTCATAGTTGGCACATTCTCGCGTATAATAATGGCCGAATTGAGACACTGGCCGATACTGAATGATCGTGCCACGAGGAAGCTATATCAGTTGTTCGACAGAATTGCCATGCCGTTTACGTGTCACTGGAAGAAATCGTCAAGAACAAAGATAAAAAGGCAGAGGCAATAAATGGAACAGAATCGGTTCGGAAAAAGCTAAAAATACTTGACACAGCTATATTGGTTTCTTTCTGGGATGACGTGTTCTCTCGAATGGACAAAACTCCCAGATATTTGCAAAAACCTGGTCTGGACTTAATTAGCTGGTGTCAATCGCTGCAATCATTGATCCTGTTTTTCAGCCGTGTTAGGGAAAATTTTGACGAATATGAAAACAAAACTATGAGCTTAAGTGAGCATGAGCCAAGAATTTAGCGACGAAAGGAAACGCAACACTAGAAGAAGATTCCCTGATGGAGAAAAATCAGATGAACTGACTGCACGTGATAAATTTAGTGCAGCACTTTTACAGTTGTTGATAAACTACAAGTTGAACTAAAAAAACAGCGATAAGAGACGTATTACGGAGGAGTCGATCTTTTCCGAGCTTTAACACATAATACAATGAAGCAAGAAGCTAAAGAACTTTTAACGGAAACGTCAAAACTTTGTGAAAAATATCGAGGTGATTTCGACGAAGTAAATTTTCGTTCGGAAATACTTCATTTTAGTGAATACTTGAAGCGTTCCCTCAAGGAAAAGGTTGATAACATTTCACCAATCGAGTTATACGAATCAATGTTTGAAAATTATTTTGCTATTGTTTTTCCAACTGTAATAATTGCTAACCGGATTTTCTTCTCAATACAAATCGCGATCCGGCCGGAGTGGCCGAGCGGTTCTAGGCGCTACAGTCTGGAACCGCACGACCGCTACGGTCGCAGGTTCGAATCCTGCCTCGGGCATGGATGTTTGTGATGTCCTTAGTTTAGTTAGGTTTAAGTAGTTCTAAGTTCTAGGGGACTGATGACCTCAGAAGTTAAGTGCCATAGTGCTCAGAGCCATTTGAACCATTTTGAACAAATCGTGAATTGTGAAGCTCAGAGGGATTCTCCAAACTAGCCCTTATCAAGAACAAATAACGTACTAAGTTGCATGAAAAGCGCATTTTCGTTCCGCCTTGTTATCAACTGAACATGTGTGACCAGTTTTCTTAACTTCCAGGACGTGATTGAGGACTTCGCTAAGCTGAAAGCTAGGAAAAGCACTTTTTGAGGTCCCCTTTTTCTATTTATTACATGTGAATAATAGAGTAACGTCGTGTGTTCTTTTATACATTTGGGAAGTTCCATTAGGTAGCATGACATGGCTGACGTAGTAGCAGTACGTGCACTCCTTTAACTTCCCTATTGCATTTTTACGGAAATGCATTAGGCCCTACTTGACGTCAGAGGGGTCAAACTTTTTTTTTTTCCAGACGTGTTTGCGTACGTAGCGGAATGGGAAGAATACATCATTAAATTTGTAGTTGACATGGGTTATACAGAGAGACAAATTTAGTGCAGCTGGGCATCGAGTCGAACTGAGCTTGGAGGACAGACACGATTCACTCTGTTCTGCTTCCGCTGTATGCCGGGATTCGTCAATAGTAGTGGCTGGCAATTGAGACGTACCAGTCTTTCGACAACCCATGACCAGAATTTTCCAGTGTGTGAGATGTCTGGAGACCATGCTGCCCAGGGAAACGATCGAATACCTTCTGTATCGGGGTAGGTCAGGACAGCATGCGCAACACGAGGTCTTGCGATATCTTGTTGACAGATACCGTCGCAGAAACCTCGAAGATAGGACACAGGCAGTGGCATTATAACAGCAGGTGTCCAAATTACCAGCTACGCGAAACGTAGGTAGCAGTGTTGTAGAGCCAGTGGCACATCATACCATCACGCCAGGTGTTGGGCCTATAAACCCAGGATGAATGCTGTCTGGAAATGTTTGTCTTCCTCCGAGCCTAAAGACACACAGATGCTTCCGTAGTGATGCTGTAGGTAATATCGGGACTCATTTCAAAAGACTGCCCCAGTCTCTAGTAGTGCCGTTGGACGGACCACTGTGACCGAGCCTCTTTCTGCTGCCATAACGAGGAAAGGTACGACAATGGTCGCCGCGTTGACAGCTAATGGTGGTCCACATGTCGGCGTACTGTCCGTGTGGAAAAAAGTGGCTCAAGTGGCTCTAAGCACTACGGGTCATTCAGACGTTCTTGACTGCTACATGTGCTAGTACATTCTCTAGAATTCTCATACGCCCTGTTATGCAACGGAACATAATCTCCTTTCCAACATGTTGCTGATGGAGACTGTCCTGGGAGAGACTAGTTATTCTGGTTAAGTTCAATGGATTCTTGAAGTGCTCTCAGAGATTTGGAACAGGAGCCTACTGACAACCAGTCGCTAGTGCCACTAGCAGCTGTCACAGAGCTGGTGTTGAAGACAGCTGAGACCAGTGACCGCAACTGGAGGAGTGGAACGTTACTTCTGTCCGCCCTCAGAGCTCCCGCGGCATCACGCGACGTCCCACTCGCGGGTGCGGTCAGAACAGACGCACCCTTAGCGATGTGCGGCGCAGATTTACTCGGAAAACTTTATTGGCCAATCCGGATTAATCTTTTGCTCTGCTACACTATTGAATATAGCAAAATAAGGGTATCCAGCCTCTCTTTCACACTTGAGACAGTGTTAAAATTGTCACTGCTCCTATATCACTAATAAATGTTCTCCAGCAGTCTAGTGGCTTTCACAAAATTCCGCGACCTGACTACTGGACTAGACACTATACATCGCTAGCAGTTCTCACAACACCTCCAGGTGGCTAAAAGCAACTTTCACAGATGATCTCCACAGAGATAAGAAGATAATAACTGTTAATAGTCAGTGGAAGAAGAAGACACACAAAAAACACCTTACACTAATTTTCAAGGAAACAAACGTAATGCCTTTTCTTTTAAACTGCGTGTAGCATGTTGCGCAACCGTAGAGTGTGAAGACTAATTGAGCAGCTGTTGTAGTAATAGCACTTTGAACGACTGGTCTGCAATGTAGACTGGTAATTATTGGACCAGGGTTCGATTCCTGCTGATATCAGCATTTCTTTTGTATTTTGTTTTATTCCTGGAATCTTAAACTGTTAACTATAAATTTTAAAAATATCTATTCGGGTTATACAGGGTGTATCATAGTTAATGGCGTAAACGCATACAATTGAAAGTACACGATACTACAAGCAAAAAAGTCTCTGTACACATAGGGTCAAAAATGCATACCTTAATAGCTACGAGCAATTTTTCATCTTAGATACTGCGAAACAAAATCTCTTCTACTACAAGTTCTTTGCTTTCCAAATTTTGGGAACTGGCAGTACGGATCAAAACAAGGAAAGAAAAGTCCAGCAAACATGTGTTTCAAATGGTTCAAATGGCTCTGAGCACTATGAGACTTAACATCAGAGGTCATCACTCCTCTAGACTTAGAACTACTTAAACCTAACTAACCTAAAGACATCACGTACATCGATGCCCGAGGAAGGAGTCGAACCTGCGGCCGTACCAGCAGCGCGGCTCTGGACTAAAGTGTCTAGAACCTCTCGGGCACAGAGGCCGGCTGTCCGTGTGGATACTTGTCTCGTTGCAAGCAAGCCATTTCCTGACACAAGGCTGTGCGATCCTGTAAGACTAGATGAAAGTGTGTCTGTCCTATCAGACGCTAGACGCGTGGGCTCGTTGACATCTTTCATGGCGCTGAATATAGCCCTCACAATCCCATCAGTTCCATATTCACATGACAGTCGTAGAGCCCCGACCAACACGAGCAGCAATATCGTGGAATGATAACTCACAGTGTCGATAGGCCACCCGTCTCCAATGACCTCATTGTACACGGGACGCTAAACCATATCTTTCCTCCTTTCTCCCTTGCTTCCTTCGATAGGCTACGATGCTGCCACTGTAAAATACTGATACGTGCTGGTAGACGTTTCTCCTTCTTATATGAGACATTACAAGATTTTCTCACAAACAAAAAACATTCCAATGCGATTTCTAGATGAAAAAGTCATTGTGTACCTTAGCTTTTATGGCTGTGTAAAATGCTAATCATTTGCATGTGCAAGCGTGTAATCACTTCATACCAAACTGATATTTTCTTGCATGCCTTCTCCACGGTATTACAGTTTCAATTGCCAGTATATCCAAGACCACACGTGCTCTATCGTAGTACCACACTTCCACATGATTGTATTACAGTTCACTGCCAGATTTCTAACAACTCTTTCACCTCAAAAAAAAAAAAAAAAAAAAAAAAAAAAGGCTCTGAGCACTATGGCACTTAACATCTGAGGTCAGCAGTCCCCTAGACTTGGAACTACTTAAACCTAACTAACCTATGGACATCACACACATCCATGCCCGAGGCAGGATTCGAACCTGCGATCGTAGCGGTCGCGCGGTTCCAGACTGAAGCGCCTAGAACCGCTCGGCCACACCGGCCGGCTCTTTCCCCTCAGTCTTTTTGCGAATCACTGGTAGATTTAATGCCATTTAGAAGAAATTACGACACATCGCAGATCGTACTGCCTCTCGGGACCATAGATTTTGGGGAAAGACGTTCATCTGGTGATCTAGCTCTTTGATTAAACGTCTGCAAAAAAAAAAAAAAAAAAAAAAAAAGTTTCGCACTGACTCGCAGCTGTGTAGAATACAAATGTGAACAATGTATGGCCAAGACTTGGCGAGTAAGGGGCGCAGTCACATATTTTTACATAACTAAATAAATAATTCGCAAACTTGTGTTAAAAAAATCAGGGTTAACATACAATATTTCTCCCATTAGACCAAGAGATGAATACACTAAACCGATTCAGAAGGATGTAGGCTGCAGTACGTACTGGGAGATGAAGAAGCTTGCACAGGTTAGAGTAGCGTGGAGAGGTGCATCAAACCAGTCTCAGGACTGAAGACCACAACAAGAACATTTCTCCCATAGCAAGTCCAATAATTTAATGGCTCTGTGCAGCATGCTGATATACAATAATAATAAATATCTAAAATTTCGATTTTTTACTAGCCTTTACTAGCTCTAAATTATAATTCTTGAATGTAATTGTGTATTAAGATGAACGCAAGCATGAAACTAGCAGGACAGGACTGTACAGTAGTACAGTAACCGCAAAGCGCCTGAAAGCAGGCAGTCTGCTACAAAATTGACTCTTCCTACTTTACAGCTACTGTATCAGTAGGGAACCGGCGGAAAGTATTGCGCTATACGTCTCTGGCTGCTACTTCCCCAATACATGTTTTTACTGCGCTGTTAGTACCACGGGTGTAAATGCTGTACTTAAGGATTCATTTTAACGTTTCACGAGCGTTACTGCGAGCCAGTGCAATCATTTACCGGCGGGCTACGGCGTTTGGCGGCCGGAAAGGACCCCCGCGACCCCGAGCCTACCACAGAGCGAGATAGCTGCTATCTGGAGGGGGCTTATCGTTCACTGACTGCGCAGTCAGGCGTGCTTCCTGCAGCCTGCCAAGTGCTCCTGTGCTAAGAAGTGTGCATTGGACACGCTAATTCACGCTCTTCTAAAACAAATATCTTTACTGCTTCTCGAAGAATAGTTTTCAAATTTCCAGTACCAATGTAGCCATTTAGACCACCCACTAACGACTTCCCGATATGCTGCACAGAAAACGCGTCATACATTGTTCCATCCATTCTCGGAGACTCGAGACCCGATCTCCGTTTCTGTCTGGTTTTGTAAGTTAAAAGACATCGCGTTGTGTTAGATCTAGGTGAAGTATCAGCTTGCGAAATGGGTAATTATTTTATTTTGACCGCCAGACAGACGCATCGAGGTGATATGAATGTACTTCACGCAGGTTCATCTTTGACGTGTATTTCGGCTATTTTGCAGACTTAAGAATGCATGCTCCAGAATGTCAATCCTACGGTTTCCATCCAGCCTTCCTCCATTGTATCTGTGGTGGCTTTTCTAGTTGCACAGAATAATGTTCACATTGTTGTTTTGCTAACCGTAACCTCTCTTTTCATTTTTACTGAACTAGTGCCACTGTCGTGATCTAGACACATTTTGACGTTTAAATCCCCAATAAAATTAGTACAGCTTCGTTTCTTCACTAATTACGATGTAAAATACTGACTGTAATTGCTTGAATCAACCCATCAAGCAACCGCTGGGTCTTCTATTACTAGGTTAGAAAGTTCAGTATCCACGGACTCCAAAAATGTTCGGCAAGAACACCCTCATTTGAGACGTTGGAGGGAGCCACATAAGTTCACATAAGAATTGTTAGCCGCCACTTGCGGTAGGCGTGCTCTGACGCGCTCCCCAATTTTAATTGTTTTTTGTATGATAAACTGATGTGGCAGTGTTATCTTGTTCACGCTTGTCTAGAAGACGTCATGAAACAAGCTACGTGCAAAATTTGTGCTTTTCACCTCCTAATTCCATATTTAAGGCGACTTACAGTATTTCCTTTGCGTTCGAGTGAGATAAAGCACGACAGATAAATTAGCATCGAGAATCAAGATTCTAATATTTTGTGTTCAGTACAGACATGCTGTTTGTGTTCGTTTCCCCAGCATCTTTCATTGACTGTACTAAAAGACGTGCATATGTCTTGATATACACTGTATATTCGAACAGTGAGTGCTGCGAGAAACGTAATTTACGAGTATAGTATACTACCCCATCTTCACACAGAAGTAGTGGGGTAATGTACATGTAACACCGGTCTGTATTGTTGCCAGATTTATTCAAAATGGCGGCTCTCTCTGAGAAGTCCCCCTCTCCACACAGGGTAGAAGTGGCAATGTTACAATGATGACGTTAACACTCCTTCTCTCCCACTTCCCCTCCCTTTCGACGCCTCCCTCTCTCCTCCTCCTCTTCCCCTCCCCTCCCCCACTTGTGAATTGGCAGGAAAAAGACTCAGACTGTGCTGATCTGTTGGAAAGGAAGGATATAAGTATTTATTCACTTCATTTTATTTTTGAGGGTGTTACCCTGCCACTGGATTGTCCTACAACTGCCTCCCCCACTTGTGAATTGGGGGAAGAAGGGTGGATCAAAGATGGACCATTTTGTGTACCACCTGGGAGAGGTTAGAACAGGCCTGGAAGTACAGTATCCCTTCTTACAGGAGGGTCAACTGCAGACTGGAAACAATTTATCATTGTCAACCCAACACCAACCAAAGCAGAACACATTGAGTGGATGGACCTCTTTCTGTAACATCAGCGACAGGTTAGAACAGGCCTGGAAAATTGGTATCCGTACCTATGGGGGAAAGGAGAGGGAGGGAGGAGGGGGAGGTAGGAAGGGAGGTAAGACAGGTTCTAAACGGCTTAGTTTGTATCCACACATCGAGGTGAAGACACATGCACAATTCTGGTGGAAGGATTTTTTTCTGTGGTTGTGTGATGTTATTACAGTGTTTAATCTTCCTGTTGAAGCAATTGTGGTATGCACTGATAGCATAACATAGTCGTTGCTATTGTATTTTTTAATAGTTGCTCGCTTATACGAGGATTATGTCTCTCTCCTCCTAAGACACACTGGTGCCACTCAAAAGAAAACACATCTATCCATCCTCGAATGTTCGCTCAACACTGGTTATTGTGTTGTTGTTTGGTCCTACCGGCATTACATTATCAGCGAAGCCTTGTGCTCGCCATAGAGTGAGGAAATTTATAGCTGAATGTATGTTTAAGGGCTGTTGGATGGTGTTAAGTGCTTGTTTTGTAGTACAGGGCGAGTCAAAAGTCCTTGGACACCTTCATAAGTTGGAAGATTAAAGGGAAAATTGAAATGTGATGATGGGAACATAGGTTTGATGTGGGGCCGCAACTTTTGGAGTAAATGTCATTCATGGTCGCCATCTTGAAATCCGCCATTTTGGATACAAGTCATTTTTTTTTTAATGGGAAGGGGGTTGTATGACACGTCAAATAACACTCGCTTGAGCTCTGGAATTTAGTGGTGCAATTTGTTTTTGTCTATCTTGTACAGTTTAGAGGTTATTAATGTTCAAAGTTGAGAAATTACCTTCATACCGACTGCTACAACACATGTTCCACGAATTGTCTATCCCATGCAATGGACAACTGTAGTCGCCCCAACCACTGTGACTGCACACGGAGGAGAGTGTCTCCTGCAATTTGGTCACAGGCGTGTTGTATGCGTTCCTCCAGGTTTCTCAAACCACGGACGCTCTCAGCATTCACTATCTGCTTACGATGTCCCCATAGATAAAAATCAAGGGGCGTTAAGTCAGGGGATCTGGGCGGCCACTCCACGGGTCCACGGCGACCAATCCACTTCCCTGGAAGTTGTTCCTCCAACCATTCACAGACACCAATGCCATAGTGTGGAGGGGCTCCATCGTGCTGAAAATAAGATGGGAAAATCCCGCCATCGTTCAGTTTGGAAGGGAACACAAGGTCCTGCAGCAGCATCAGATACTGTGCTGCAGTTGAGGTGTTGTAAATGAAAAATGGTCTAAGGATGCGGGTGTCCCATATGCCACACCACACCATCACCTTCGCTGGACTATGTTCTCGAATTGGGGCAACCCAGTTCGGATTTGCGTCACTCCAGTATCGACAATTATGTCGATTAACCTCCCCGTTCAAAGTGAAATACTCCTAGTCGCTGAACAATATGTCGATGTAAGGATGCCACTTATTGGTGTGCAATATCCGGACAACGGAGGCACGACAGGTACTTCGTTTAGGACTTTTCAGAAACGACGCAACAACCGCAGTTGCAGTTTCCTCATTGGTGGCAGTCCTTGGTCGCCCACTACGTGCCCTATGGTGAACAGAGCCCGTCTCCCGGAATTTGGTGATCACGTGAGCCACCGTGCTGTGTGATACCGGTTCTCTGTCCGGGTGCCGTCTGTTGTTGTCAGCTGCTATTGTTCGGTAGCTGCGTTCCCTTATATAAGGATGATTTCGATCTTCTGTTCACGTGTCAGACCCATTTTAGATCACCTGGAACAAAGAGAGACATGAGACGGTATCAAGGTAACTTTGAACATTAATAACTTCTAAACTGTACAAGATAGACAAAAACAAATTACGCCACTCAACGTCAGAGCTCAAGCGAGTGTTATTTGATGTGTCATACAGCCCCCTTGCCAGTTAAAAAAAAAAAGACTTGAATACAAAACGTCGGATTTCAAGATGGCGGCCATAAATGACATTGACTCCAAAAGTTGCGGCCCCACATCAATCCTATGTTCCCATCATCACATTTCAAGTTTCCCTTTAATCTTCCAACTTATGAAGGTGTCCAAGGACCTTTGACTCGCCCTGTATATTCAACGCAAGATTCAATGTTCTTGGCTCGATATTGTCTGTAGCAAGCATAAGTTCATACAAGAGAGTGAGTTTACATTTATTTAGCTGGAGATTCCATTGATTTCAGAACTATATCCACTGTTTGCACTGTCGCGGTATTAGTTTTAAAAGTGTAAGATTGAACTCTTTACATAAGGTGAGATGAGATCCTTCGGTACAATATTCATACTATCAAGCATAAGAATTACAGCTGAAGAGTAGACAATGGTAATACTTGGTACAGCAAACGAGTGTTTGTAGTTATTTAGTTACGTTTGTTTAATTAATGAGCTGACAATACAGCAATTGAGCTGTTAAGAGCAGCAACACTTTAGGCAGATACGCAGTGTGTTGTTCCACGAGGAGCAAGTGACGTGTGCAAAATTCCTCTACCATCTATTCATCCACCATCTGTACAGCAGGAATGTCTCTCTTTCAACACCAACATCCCTCAGTGGTTGTGTGTGCATATTCTTTCTGGAACATGTCTGGAGAATGTCCCTAGAAAACTGTCAACAAAGTAGTTTACTTAAGTGAATGCTCCTAAATAACAGATGAAGATGACATTCTATGAGACAAGTGGGCTGTCTGAGCCTTCCGCAGTGTGCAAGAACACACACTCACACACAGAGCGTCTGAAACCTCTACCAGACAGCCTACAGACAGTTTAGAGGAAGAAGTAGAATAAACATGAGCGATGAGGGGTTATAATGGCATACAGCAGTGGAGGTTAGCGAGTGAAATCACTGCTTTCCACCTGTCGGGAGCAGAGCGGGAGTATCGGCGCACAGTGAGCCGACTAGTGTAACGATCCGTGCGTATCTCATTTGCGCAGGACATATCATTTCAATGTTTTTCCAATATGAGACTGGTTTTACTTAGCCGAGGACCACTTACCAGCATGTTCCAAGCGTTTGAAAACACACCGCTGTTGACCATTCGGCTCTTTTTCATGATGATAATCTGGTATTTCGCTGTTGTTCCAGGAGGGCCAGTCTTTCTGGGAAATGCGTTTAACGCCTTGCAGGAGGCGTCCTGTTATTGAGTTTTTTGTACACCTGTGAGTGATTTCTGCAGGCCGGAAACAGTATATAACTGCCAGCAGATGGATCTCTTTATGTACCATCAATGACAGGCCTGGAAAACCTAGGGTGGGGGAGGGGAGAGGGGGAGGAGAGGAGGGTCGATGTGAGATAGTAGGGGAGATAAGACTGGTTCTAAGCTGCTTAGTCTACATCCACACACTGAGGTAAACACCCATGCAGCTGGTTCCACTCTCACCTGGCGAGATCTTTTGGGGTTGGTGTTTACAGTACCAGTAGTTGTGTTATTACAATGATTTATCTCAGTTCCCAGAGCATATGTTACATTATGATCCATTGTTTACGAGTGGTGGTTTTTTCACATTTTCGATCTGTAATAAGTAGAGACCGGATAAAATGCATCATAAAACCTTAAAATTGCATGCAAACATCCATGAAAAATGCTTAAAAATGAATGAAAAGTGTCGATATATGCAAGATGAAATAATAAAAAAACATAGTAGTTACTATGTGCATTATATCTCAATGTCGAACCTGTGCATGTCAGTTACGAAGAAGAGCGCCGTCCACGGAAAAATCGGTACATTTAGACGCTGATAACATTTTCTGAATACTTTCTGGTGGAGGTTAGGAAGGGGGCTTTTCTGGGATTATTTGCTAAAAATTTGCAAAACGGGGTCGCATACCATGTTTCGAGAATTCTTCCTTCTTTGCTATTGTTGTCGGTAACAAGCAGATGCGACTCAAGTGAATCGTAGCGAAACAGTCGATATTCACAGCACCAACGCATGCAGCGGCACACGCTCAAAAACTCCGTAATATTTTATTTAAAATATTTTATTTAAAAAACAATATACAATCATGAATTTTTTGAACAGCGTTAACTTTCAATTAATAATGTTGGACCAAAGCATCATTTACAATTTATTTTACATTTTTTTACTATTGCAAACATAAATGACCAAGGACTGTTCCAAATGTTCGGTAGTAAGATTGTGACTTGATTACTCAAAACATTTTTACAAGCAGAAAAGGACCGTTCTACATCAACTGAGGTAACAGGGCAGTTTTTTAATTTGGGTGCTATGTTGGCACTTATTGTTGCTGGTAAAAGTTCACCAGTCCCATTAATAAGACTATCAGTTTGGCACAAGGGTTAAAAGCCTGGATACTGTTTAATGTGTTTTAAAACTTTTCTTTATGTTTTCTTGGGAACGCTTTAACCAATGAGGAGTTCACTAGAATAATTTTATTCATTAACTGAATGGGTTCATTCAACGGCAGATCTTAGTTTCAAGCTTTTTAATACTTGCAGATATACGGGAAAAATGAGTGCTAATCACAGCAATGTCTTTTTTAATACCGCAATCATTAAAAGCTTCCTTGCACTGGCAAACTGCCAAAGCCTTTGCACTATCGATGTCGTTTACAACCCCTCTTATGGCCTTGAAACGTTCATTGTAAAACAACATAGCTTCGACCCACGTACCCCAACAAGTTACCACTGATTCTGGAGGTAAAGGCACAGTTGGCAATTTTTCTTTGTAGGTCTTGATGCGAGCAGGATACTGCAGAAACACTTTCTTTGTGGATAAAATCAATTTATTTACATTCACAAACGTGGAACTGGCGATGATAGAATGATTTACTTTTCCAAGTTCTTTGCAGGCCGCTAATTAGGAAGAAGAAGGCTCTTCTTTTAAAGCACCAACAATTAAATTTGCAATGTAACGGCCACAAGTGTCTGTAGATTCGTTAAATGAAGTCCAGATAATGCTGTCCTTGAGTCATTGCGTATTTCTTCCAGAAAATTTACGTAAAATGTCGGTGTGTAATTTTTACGCAATGCTGATTCGTCTGGTATATTTTGATTTAAGCAATATTTCCGCAGGAAGCCTCTGAGGATAGGGTTTGTAAGTTTGTGAAGAGGAATATTGCTTGCAATGAATCCTTCACATAGATCCATTTTAAACCGACTTTTATGGTTACCTTTGGACAAATTCCTGCTACTTTGTTTGTCAGAAGTCGTTGTCATGGTCCTTTCCTCTGCATTCCTGCGATATGAAGACTTGTCTTGATATGCTGGTCTATCTGAAACCCTTTTTTTTTTTCACGAAACGTTTTCCTCGTAAACTCTACAATATAAAACAATTCCATCATATGTAAATGTTCTAGGATGGTCAGCTATCCACGAAACGATATTTCTTTTTTCGGACGATATGGCGCACAACACATTACATACTTCATGTCATAAACACGTTCAACTGTGTACAAGAAAGCTAAACTGAAACAATGGATATACGACTAAAAGCTTACGTAGTTTAATTTAATTTGGCGACGCTTACGGTATGACAGCGGAGGGGATTAACCGGGGGCACGAGCACAGAAGCATTGACTCTTCCTTCCTGTTCCTGTTCCTCTCCTGTAACGATTTCGCTGTGCAGCGGCCTGTTGGTTAGCGATTGTAAGCAGTTCTAGGTCACAGTCAATCTGTGAGACGTCAAAACTAGATCGAGCTAGAGACAGCCCGTCTAAATTTCAAAAATATTGTAAACGTAGAGCAAAAATATGCATCGTCACTAGTTTTTAGTTATTGTTGTTGTGGTCTTCAGTCCTGAGACTGGTTTGATGCAGCTCTCCATGCTACCCTATCCTGTGCAAGCTTCTACATCTCCCAGTACTTACTGCAACCTACATCCTTCTGAATCTGCTTAGTGTATTCATCTCTTGGTCTCCCTCTACGATTTTTACCCTCCACGCTCAGCAGTTACTTGTAGATCAGTAAGAGGCAACTCTTCCTACACTTCCGTGATAGTTTGCTGCCCTATCCCTTCATACCGCATATCTGTGTACAACCTTCTCAGCAGCTATACACTTGTAGATCAGTAGGAGGCAAGTCTTCTGACAGCAGCTGGGACAGTTTCCCGCCATTTTTGAGTGGTCTTGTGGACTAAGGCACACAAGAAGGTGAGGCAAATGCAATGGGGGAAAAAACCTGTTTCAAGCATCCACAGTCGAGACCCTACACCAAGGTGAGCACTTGTGGTTCATTCAGCCTGGGGTGGGATGAAGCTGTCTCCTGCACTGTGCATTGCTCCGCGATTTCAAGACACACAAACAGCTCCAACACAGGTACTAGTCTCCATGAATTGTGAAATGCATCTTCAGTCCATCCTGCTATATCACCATTATTTGCTGGAAAATATCCCCCCTATACTTGTCCAATATCACCTCTTTCCATTCCTCATTTAGAAAGCTACAGGTGCTGTCCTCAGCCGCATGCTCACAGGTAATACACTTATTAAACTCCTCTGTGTCCAATACCAACATCACATCAGTTGAACACCTTTCCTGCCAAAAATAAAGCGCTTCCTTAATACAAACTCGTCTTAGACCAGAAAAAAGGTTACACCGGCTATTAATGTACCAGCATTTCACATTTGAAATATCTTGCACTTACATTACACTATGGTGAAGGAGTATTAATCATTTAATTGTGATACCTAGAAAAATGTATTCTCAAAATTTCTTTGCTCTACATTAATTATTTTTTGGTGATGCGATTTTTTCGGTCAGTGTACGTCGTAGTAGACTGACGATTACGAGTTGCAATTGCACATTGCACAAATTTCGGCAGCAATATCTAGATGAAAAATGGTTTCCCCGTAATCTCAGCATAGGTACTTATGTAAGTAATACAATAGTTTCGCCTTTTGCTGTTCTAAGAAGAGTTTGTATTAAGGAAGCGCTTGATGGTTATAACTATGACGCTAACATAACTCTTATGAAATCGACTGTTGTAGCGTAATAGTTTTTCTGTGCACATAGTAACTGTCATATCGCGTTATATTTAGAGTCCGTGAGTAAATTGTATTCGTTTATCGTGGTATATTTGAGTTTGTTAGTGAGCAAATCCTCAACAAAACAGAAGTCCGAGAATCAAAGGTGACCTCTGAAAATAAGTAAAGTTTATCCCAAATTTTTCTCTTGTAATAAAAGAAAATCACTTTCTTGTCTGGTGGTCGCCTCAGTTCTTAAATGCGGGTTGCTATGCTTGTAGCATAACAGCTGCAGAAATTAAAAGAGAATCAGCAATCTTAGTTTAAAGTTATTTCTTTGCTTCTCTGAAAAACGTTACATCACCAAAAATACATCCTCATTGTAACTGCATTTTTTGGGCGCAGAATGAATTAGTAGCTTTACGCAAGCATCTGGAAATCGCACTGACTCATCAAGCGGTTGGAAGCTGCTGTAATGGGTGTGTGAGGACTGCTACAGCGAGACACGTATCGTAGATACTAACGGTACCTCAAATATTATCCTTTTTCGTAGCTTCTGTCTACTCTCCAGGGAATGCAGGGCTTATCACCAAACATCAAATTGTCTGTGAGTGGGGCATCTGTTGTACATCTAGGGGCTATGTACAGGTGAAGCGGTTACCGAAGGTTATGTACCCGCCCACTCGACCAACAGCTCTGAATTGCTATTTCCCAACTGAACTATAACTGAGCCAATGACACACACTTCATCTGCTGTGGAACATGCTGTGTCCCGTGCCAAAGTGGAAACAAACGAAGTAGGTCAGTGGTCTGTTACTGGTCTGCATTAGCATCATAGTTACTGTTCCGACTCTCGTGGGTGACTCAAGAAATAAAAGAGAGAGTAGCAAAACAAAAGCAGGAATGCCAACTTCCACTTTCGAATATTCCTTACAAAGGAAAATCCAGTAGTACAGACACTGATAACCTTGCTGTTCAGTTCCTTAAGTCCAATCAACTAACCAACCGTCTATCCAGAAGTACTGTCGATGTTTAATTTTCGTATCACTTCAACGATGAGTGAGCAAAGCTCTATAGACCGATAGAATCGCTCTCACATTCTGTAGAGAATTTTCGGCTGAGTTAGCCTCTCTATTAACCATAATGCGCCGTTGATTTCTCGAACAAGAAACTTTGCTCAGTAGTTGAAAGAGGAACACAAGTCAGTGAGAAAGGTAGCAAAATTCGTCTACAAAATTACCGTTGCATCTCATCCATCTGTTGCTGTATCTTAGAATATATCTGAGGTCCACCGTAATGAGGTAATGTGGCGATACTACAATCGGCACAATGGTACATGTTTTATGCTCGCGTATTATGACATTTATGGATACCGTAAAATTAGTCTGTATGAACCGGTATCTCCCAGTACTTACTGCAACCTACATCCTTCTGAATCTGCTTAGTGTATTCATCTCTTGGTCTCCCTCTACGATTTTTACCCTCCACGCTGCCCTCCAATGCTAAATTTGTGATCCCTTGATGCCTCAGAACATGTCCTACCAACCGGTCACTTCTTCTTGTCAAGTTGTGCCACAAACTCCTCTTCTCCCCAATTCTATTCAATAACTCCTCATTAGTTATGTGATCTACCCATCTAATCTTCAGCATTCTTCTATAGCACCACATTTTGAAATCTTCTATTCTCTTCTTGTCCAAATTATTCAAAAATGGTTCAAATGGCTCTGAGCACTATGGGACTTAACTTCTGAGGTCATCAGTCCCCTAGAACTTAGAACTACTTAAACCTAACTAACCTACGGACATGACACACACCCATGCCCGAGGCAGGATTCGAACCTGCTTCCGTAGCGGTCGCGCGGTTCCAAACTGTAGCGCCTAGAACCGCTCGGCCACCCCGGTCGGCTCGCCTAGGTAGAGCTCGCATTCGCTAAGTTCCAGAAGGCATTCGATACAGCTCCTCGCTGCCGCCTAATGAACAAAATACGAGCGTATGATATACCAGACCAATTGTGTGAGTTTCTAGCGAACACAACACAGCATGTCATCCTGAACGGAAAGAGATCTTCAGACACAAAAGTAACTTCGGGAGTGCACCAGGGGAATGTTACAGGACCATCACTTTTCACAATATAAGTATATGACCTAACAGGTAACATCGGGTCTATGAGACTTTTTGTGGACGATGCTGTTGTATACAGAGAAGTAACGAAATTCAGGAATACCTGCAAATAATCGAAGTTTTCGCCTTTATAAGTATTTTTGCGAAATTTCATTTAATTTCACTGATCCATTTACTAAACGATAGGACGACGATATTTTCCTTGATTTCCAGAAACTTGGAATGGCGAAATTTGATCATATCTAATAGGCGGAAAAGGCAGACAAACTCATCGTCACCTTTTTAGTTAATTTCTTGTTGCCGATAGTTCGCAGTGTGCAATGAAGAGTGACGTCGTCAAGGTCACACTTATGAACTGTTTGTACAAAATTGCAGTCAGTTCTTCGATCTGCAAAGCTATTGTCAACTTAAACCTGAACCAAATTAATACTGATTAATTAATACTTCCGCATCACAGGCACTGAAACGTGGCACAAATGAATTCAGTCTGATGCATGCTGGCGTTGTTCGATTATTTCTGTATTATTAAGGCCGACTAACAACCATCAAAGTCTTGACACGATCAAACAATGGAAAGTCCAGGCTGGAATAACAACAATATTGTGAGGAGGATAGATTGTAACTCACCGTATAGAGAAGGCAGTGAGTTATAGACAGGCACGATCGAACGACTACTAAATATTTAACCTTTCGGTCAAAAGAATTCTTCGGAAACAGAAAGCACAGACATTCACACAAGCATAATTCATACACTCACAGCCACTGTCTCTGGCCGGGCCAGACTGTGTCACAATTTTTTAAGCTAAAAGACCCATAATAATACGATAGACAGCAGTTACATTTGGTAGCCTTCCTTGTAAACTCAAGCCGGCCGCGGTGGTCTAGCGGTTCTAGGCGCTCAGTCCGGAACCGCGGGACTGCTACGGTCGCAGGTTCGAATCCTGCCTCGGGCATGGATGTGTGTGATGTCCTTAGGTTAGTTAGGTTTAAGTAGTTCTGAGTTCTAGGGGACTTATGACCGCATATGTTAAGTCCCATAGTGCTCAGAGCCATTTGAACCTTGTAAACTCCATCAGTCATGTTTTCCCATGTTCCCCCTACAACTCCCCAAATCTTCACTTTCTCTTGGAGTCTTGCTTATTTATTAGTCAGGACCGATGACCTCAGCAGTTTGGTCCCTTAGTAATTCACACACACATTCCTTAGTCAGATGAATTATCGCAATTATTTTTCCTCTCTCATATCTTCAGCGTCACTCAAATCTCGTCATCCATGTCTCCATACATACCGCCACACACATCACTTCTAATAGCCGGCCGCGGTGGTCTAGCGGTTCTAGGCGCTCAGTCCGGAGCCGCGAGACTGCTACGGTCGCAGGTTCGAATCCTGCCTCGGGCATGGATGTGTGTGATGCTCTTAGGTTAGTTAGGTTTAAGTAGTTCTAAGTTCTAGGGGACTGATGACCATAGATGTTAAGTCCCATAGTGCTCAGAGCCATTTGAACCATTTGATCACTTCTAATAACATAAATCTTCCACTTCAAAAATTACTTTCGCTTCCGCACTGATATACAAAATTAAATTCATTTACAGCATTCTTCAAGATCAGAAATAGGTCTTTAAATGTTTTGTTAACACTCATTCGCAAACCACAAATACAAAAACAATATATTATCCTAAATAATAATTACAGTTATTTATTTAGATCGATAAGACTGTTCGATACACTCCACCATTGATACAAAACGTTATGTATAGATGTTTTTGTCTAAATCCTTGTTTGCTCAGTCACCATTTGTTGCTACATGATTGCACATTACTTATCAACATCACTTTGTTTACTAGTTGACGATACCAATCATATAAAGATGAAAATACGAATTTCCGCCACGGTATATCGAACAGAATAACTTCCTTCATCCTAGCCAGTATAGATTCTGAAAACGTCGATAATGTGGGACTCAACTCCCACTTTTCTCACATGCCATCTTGAAACCCATGGATCTAACCAGTCTTCTAGATGTAATATTTCTTGACTTTCCAAAAGGATTTTACACAGCACAGTGCCTATTACTGGAAGTACGACCATATGCCGTATCAAGCGAAACTTGTGACTGAATTGAGGGTTGGTTGGTAGAAAATATGCAGCATGTTATTTCGAATGGATAGTCATGAACAGATAGAGAAGAAACATGAGGCATGCCACAAGGGAAGTGTGTTAGGGTCTTTGTTGATTATGTTGTCTATTAAAGACCTGGCAGGCAATAGCAACTTCAGTCTCTTCACGGATGGTGCAGCTATCTACAATGAAGCACTGTTTGAAAAAAAGTAGAAATATTTATTTCCATATAGACAGATATCCAGCGATGCAGCCCTGCAGACCACGCGCCGCTTCCACAATCTGCTCCATTCCTTCTTGGCTCTGAGCACTATGGGACTTAACAGCTATGGTCATCCCATTCCTTCTTGTTTTGTGCCCGGTTGCTCCAGGTGTCTTCAATCCCCAGGGCTGCTAGGTCCTTAGCCAGGTCGTTCATCCAGCGCTGCCTTGGTCGTCCAATGGGACGTTTGGTGTTTGGTTTACCCTCTAGGGCCATCTTCGCCTATCTTCCATCTGGCATACGGGCTACATGGCCCACCCATTGTATTCTTTTGCTCTTTATCTCCTGTAGGATAGTTGGTTGTCGCATCAGAAGGTAGATTTCCTCGTTTTTCCTCCCCCTCCATTCTCCGTTATCTAAAACTGGTCTCCATATCTTCCTCGTTACTCTTCTTTCAAATAATAATAGTTTTTCCTTTTCTCGCTTAGTCAAGTTCCAAGTTTCTGAACCGTACATTACTGCTGGGCATATCACTGTGTTGTAGATTTTCATCTTGGTGTTCACTGAGATCGATTTAGAGCCGAGCGTCTCTCTGAGGGAATGCATGCATTTCATTCCCACTGCTATTCTTTCCTTGATGTCCATTTTTATGTTGTTGTCCGTGGTAAACCAAGGTCCCAAATATTTGAACTGGTGTACTCTCTTGAACCTCTTGCCATCTATCTCAAGAAATTCTTCCAGCCCTTGTCTTCTTCCTAACTGCATGAACTCTGTTTTGTCTTGATTCACTTTGAGCCCTACCTTCTGTGCATAATTGTCCATTTTCTGCTACATTCCTTTCAACTCATGCTTTAATTCACTTAGTAGCACTATGTCATCTGCATATGCGAGACAATTGAAGTTACCGTCCATCCGTACTCCAGCCCATTCCTGTTACCTACACTCTTATATTACTTTCTCAAGATGACATTGAACAGAACACATGAGAGAGCATCCCATTGTCTGAGTCCTGCCTCAGTCTCGAATGTTTCTGATGTGGCTCCTCGGAAACGTACTGCTGTCTTTGACCCTTCCATACAAGCTTGCACCATTCTCAATAGCTTCTCAGGGATTCTGAAGTCATGCATTGCATTGTATAACCCATTCCTGTGGATGCTGTCATATGCACGTTGAAAATCGACGAACAGGCTGTAGATATCTTTATCATATCCCTAGTGTTTTTCAAACAATTGTCTTAGTGTGAATATGTGATCTATTGTCGATCGGTTTGGTCGAAAGCCAGCTTGGTACTTCTGTATGTTGTTCTCTATGAATGATGGCAATTATCTGAGGATAATCATAGACAGTACCTTATATGTTACATTCAACCAGCTGATTCCTATGTAGTTACCACATTCCATTTTGCTTCCCTTATTGTATATTGGGCGTATTATAGCCAATTTCCATTCTTTTGGCAGGGTCTCCTTCTCGCATATCAACTGCTCCAGTTTATACAGGGTGAGTCACCTAACGTTACCGCTGGATGTATTTCGTAAACCACATCAAATAAAGCCCCAGGGGAGGACAGAATAACATCAGAACTGATCAAGGAGGGAGGTGAGAGCTTACACTTAGAGGCGTACAGGGTGAGTCACCTAACGTTACCACTGGATATATTTCGTAAACCACATCAGATATTGACGAACCGATTCCACAGACCGAACGTGAGCAGAGGGGCTAGTGTAATTGTTTAATACAAACCATACAAAAATACACGGAAGTACGTTTTTTAACACAAACCTAGGTTTTTTTAAATGGAACCACGTTAGTTATGTTAGCACATCTGAACATATAAACAAATACGTAATCAGTGCCGTTTGTTGTATTGTAAAATGTTAATTACATCCGGAGATATTGTAACCTAAAGTTGACGCTTGAGTACCACTCCTCCGCTGTTCGATCGTGTGTATCGGAGAGCACTGTAACATACATCGCGTTTCTACAGAATGATCTGCCAACGTTGCTCGAAAATGTCCCACTGGAAAAGCGTCGACGTATGTGGTATCAGCATGATGGTGCACCTGCACATTCCGCAATTAACACTAGGCTGACCCTTGACAGGATGTTCGACGGGCGTTTCATAGGACGTGGAGGACGCATAAATTGGCCAGCCCGTTCTCATGATCTTACACCTCTGGACTTCTTTCTGTGGGGTACGTTAAAGGAGAATGTGTACCGTGATGTGCCTACAACTCCAGAGGATATGAAACAACATATTGTGGCAACCTGCGGCGACATTACACCAGATGTACTGCGGCGTGTACGACATTCATTACGCCAGAGATTGCAATTATGTGCAGCAAATGATGGCCACCACATTGAACATCTATTGGCCTGACATGTCGAGACACACTCTATTCCACTCCGTAAGTGAAAACGGAAACCACGTGTGTACGTGTACCTCACCCCTCATGGTAATGTACATGTGCGTCAGTGAAAAAGACCAATAAAAAGGTGTTAGCATGTGGACGTAATGTGCTGTTCCGGTCTCTTCTGTACCTAAGGTCCATCACCGTTCCCTTTGGATCCCTACGTAATTCGGTGCTCTCCAATAGACACGATCGAACAGTGGAGGAGTGGTACTCAAGCGTCAACTTTAGGTTATAATATCTCCGGATGTAATTAACATTTTACAATGCAACAAACGGCACTGATTACGTATTTGTTTATATGTTCAGATGTGCTAACAAAACTAACGTGGTTCCATTTAAAAAAACGTAGGTTTGTGTTAAAAAACATACTTCCGTGCATTTTTGTATGGTTTGTATTAAACAATTACACTAGCCCCTCTCCTCACGTTCGGTCTGTGGAATCGGTTCGTCAATATCTGATGTGGTTTACGAAATATATCCAGTGGTAACGTTAGGTGACTCACCCTGTACGCCTCTAAGTGTAAGCTCTCACCTCCCTCCTTGATCAGTTCTGATGTTATTCTGTCCTCCCCTGGGGCTTTATTGTTTCTGAGTCCTTTGACTGCGATCTTCACGTCTTCTTCAGTAACTTCCCATTCTTCTTTATCTTTCCTTTCCTCCGTAGTATCTGCAGGCAACATCTCATCTGCGTTTGAATGATTCAACAGTTCTGAGAAGCATTTTTTCCATCTTTCTACAATTCTTTCCTCGTCATTTATCAAGTTACCTTTCTTATCTCTAATGAAAAAAGTTGGGCTCCGAAATCTACATTTCCGATTTTTTATGTTTTGGAGGAATTGCCTTAAATTCTTGTTTTGCCTCTCTGCCTCAACTTGTTCTGGCAAACTGGATAGATATAGTTTCTTCTCTGCTGTTAGGATTCGCTTTGTCTCCGTACTGACGTTGATAAAATGCTCCCTTTTCTGCTCATTCTCCCTGTCAGCTAGCCACTTCTCCCTCACCTTCCTCCTCTTTTCTGTAGCCTTCTGACATGTCTCGTTGAACCATTTCCTCTTCTTCATAATCTTCTTTCTTCCCAATATATCCTCCGCTACACTTAGTACCATGGACTTTATTTCTTTCCACTTTTCCTCCACGTTCTCTCTTGCTTTAAGGGTCTCTAAGACCACAAAACTGTTTTTGTTTTCTATAGCATAATGTTCTTTAATAGCACTTTCTCGTAGTTTCTCAACATTCAATGCAGTTTCTAGTGTTCCCTTCTTATTAAGCATGTAGGTGAACATGAGTTTAAGGCTGCACGCAATGAGGAAGTGGGCTGACGCACATGACTCTATGGGTATAGGGCTGGTTCCCCAAGATGTGATCTGTCTGGCTGGTGGTTCTTCCATCCAGTGAGCACCATGTTACCTTATGTATTCTCTTACGTTCGAAGTAAGTCGAACTTACTCTCAGTTTCTTTCAGATAGCTAAGTTCATCATCCTCTGACCATTCTCATTGATCTCATCATGCAAACTTTGCCTTCCTACAGTTGGTATGTAGAATTTTTCTTTTCCTGCCTTTCCATTAAAATCTCCCAGCACTATCCTGATATTTCTAGTTGGTGTGCTCTCAACTGTTTGTTCTAGTTGGTCACGGAACTCTTCCTTTTCCTCATCAGTTTTATCCTCAGTCGGGGGATGAACATTAGCAAATGTGATGTCTGACACTTGGTTTCCAAGTACTATGTAGGATATTCTCTTGTGAACAGCTTTTAATTCTTTAACCGAATTTGTTGCTTTGTTGTGTATTACAAAACCTGTGCCGAATTCGTGTTTATTTACACATCCGCCGTATAATAGTGTGTATTCACCCTCTTTGTGAATTCCCTCTCCAAGCCATCTTGTCTCTTGTACCGCCACCAGGTCCAGTTTATATCGGTTAATTTCTGAGACCATAGTATGGATGGTTCCTGGTCTATAGAGGCTCTGAACATTCCAAGATCCTAAATTAAAATTTCTAAATCGTGTACCGTTTTTCCTTTGCAGTTTTCGTATTCCATTCTATCCATCTATGTCCGAAGCAAGTTTGTGTTTCGTAACAAAGAGTTTATTTACAGGATTGGGTTGTTAGCCCAATGCCCAATACTCCTCCTTTATCCTGGCTTGGGACTGGCAGTGGCTGTTGCGAGGCAACTGCCCCAAGGCGGAGTTAATATTTATTTACATCTCGATAAAATTTCGAACTCATGCAAAACCTTATGTATAGATGTTTTTGCCTGAATCCTTACTTGCTCAGCCACCATTTATTACTACATATTTCCACATTACTTATCGACCTCACTTTATTTGCTAGTAAAACAGTAAAACTGTGTGTTTTCCAAAACGAAGAAAATCCTAGGACTACAATAGCGATGATTCAGGAATGAAATCAGCCAAACACATACAAATACCTGGGTGCAGCACTTTGTGGGGATATGAAACAAAATGAAGAAATAAACCCAGTCGTAGGAAAAACGGGAAGGGGGGCTCCGGTTCATTGAAGGATACATGATAAATGGACTCAGTCTGCAAAAACGCTTGTCCGATCGATGCTTGTATATTCGTCAAGCCCGTCGAACACATGCCAGTTAGCAGTTAGGACTACCTGGGGATATACAAGATATGTGAAGAAGATGGGTACAGATTTGTGTGAATCGAAGAAGAGCGTCACAAAAATATTGAAAAACCTGAAATGACAGACACCTGAAAATACTTGTCAATTGCCCCACGACAATCTGCCTACAAACTTACAAGAATCGTATTTATTGAGGAATTGAGGAATATACTAGAACCCCCTACGAATCGCTCCTGTAAGGTCTGCGAAGTCAAGATTATACTAACCACTCAGCGCACAGATGCATTTAAGCCGTCGTTCTTCCCGCGCTCCGTACGCAAATGGAATGGAAAGAACTCTTAATAAGGGCTACAAGGGGAAATGATCATCTGGCACGCAATTCACAGTGGTTTGCAGGGTATTCGTGTAGATGTAGATACGTTATTACGCAATGATTGTAAAAAATCCCACGACCAAGAATAAGTTGTGAGACATAAAACGAAAGATGATGGGCGTGTTTCTACATCTGAAAGGTCATGTCAGTTCAAATTTCACGTCAGTCGCATTAGAGTGGCGCTAGCAGGGCCTCTCTGAGGATGCTAATCCGGTTTACTTTAAATACATGTTGTAACGGTCGTGAGCGTTAGTTACCTTTAAGATTGGACGTGGTGGGTTGATGTTAGTCAAGAATGCCTTTAAGGCGGCAAAGACGCCATTATCAACACATCACTGAATTCGAGGGAGGTCTTGTCATAGGGCTATGAGAAGCTGGATGTTCCTTTCGCGATATTGCAGAAAGACAGGGTACTAGCACAAACAGGCAGCCTGGGTGGCTGACTAGAGGGATAAGAATATCTTGTAGAACAAAGTGGCAATTATATCAAAACGTTAGAAACAGTCAAATCTAAATGCAGCAGCCCATTACAAACAGTATTGTAAGGTGCTTGAAAATGTTATTAGGAAGGCAAAAAGTATGTGATATGCAGATAGAATTGCTAAGTGTCAGGATAAAATTAAAACCATATGGTCAGTCGTAAAGGAAGTGGCTGGTCTGCAGAAACAGGTCGAGGATATAGAATCAGTGCGTAGTGGCAATGTCCGTGTTACTGATAAGTCGTATATATGTACAGTACTTAATAATCACTTTCTGAATATAGCAGGTGAACTAAATAGAAACCTAGTCCCAACAGGAAATCATATAGCGCTCTTAAAAAAAAGTGTTCTGAGGCTGTTACCTGAAATGCTCCTCCATGATACTGACAAGAGGGAGATTGAGTTAATAATTAAATCACTAAAGACCAAGAACTCTCACGGATATGACGGGGTATCTAGCAGAATACTGAAGTATTGTTCTATGTATGTTAGCCCAGTACTTAGCCATATCTGTAACTTTTCCTTTAGGAGTGGTCGGTTTCCTGACCGATTAAAGTACTCGGTAGTGAAGCCGCTTTATAAAAAGGGAGACATTGATAATGTTGACAATTTTAGACCTATCTCTATGCCATCGCTGTTTGCTAAAGTTATCGAGAAGGTTGTATATACAAGGTTACTGGAGCATTTAAATTCACATAATTTTCTGTCAAATGTTCAGTTTGGTTATAGAAATGGTTTAACAACTGAAAATGCTATATTCTCTTTTCTCTGTGAGGTTTTGGACGGATTAAATAAAAGGTTGCGAACGCTAGGTGTTTTCTTTGATTTAACAAAGGCTTTTGACTGTGTTGACCACAAAATATTACTGCAGAAGTTGGACCATTATGGAGTAAGGGGAGTAGCTTACAATTGGTTCGCCTCTTACTTTACGAACAGAAAGCAGAGGGTAATTCTCCGCAATATTGAGAGTGGTAGTGATGTTCAGTCCCAATGGGGCACTGTTAAGTGGGGGCGTTCCCCAAGGGTCGGTGCTGGGGCCACTGCTGTTTCTTATTTATATAAATGATATGCCTTCTAGTATTACAGGTGATTCAAAAATATTTCTGTTTGCTGATGACACCAGCTTGATAGTGAAGGATCTTGTGTGTAATATTGAAACAGTAACAAATAATTTAGTTCATGAAATAAGTTCGTGGCTTGTGGAAAGTAATTTGATGCTAAATCACAGTAAGACTCAGTTTTTACAGTTTCTAACTCACAATTCAACAAGAACCGATATTTTGATCAGACAGAATGGGCATATTATAAGCGAGACGGAACAGTTCAAATTCCTAGGCGTTCGGATAGATAGTAAGCTGTTGTGGAAAGCCCATGTCCAGGATCTTGTTCAGAAGCTAAATGCTGCTTTATTTACCATTAGAACAGTATCTGAAATAAGTGACACTTCAACACGAAAAGTAGTCTACTTCGCATATTTTCATACGCTTATGTCGTATGGTATTATTTTTTGGGGTAATTCTTCTGATTCAAAAAGGGTATTTTTGGCTCAAAAACGAGCTGTTCGAGCTATATGTGGTGTAAGTTCGAGAACCTCTTGTCGACCCCTATTCAAAAATCTGGGAATTCTGACATTGCCCTCACAGTATATATTTTCTTTAATGTCGTTTGTTGTTAGCAATATTAGCCTATTCCCAAGAGTTAGCAGCTTTCACTCAGTTAATACTAGGCAGAAATCAAATCTGCATGTAGAATGCACTTCCTTGACTCTTGTGCAGAAAGGAGTGCAGTATTCTGCTGCATCCATTTTCAATAAGCTACCACAAGAACTCAAAAATCTTAGCAGTAGCCCAAACTCTTTTAAGTCTAAACTGAAGAGTTTCCTCATGGCTCACTCCTTCTATTCTGTCGAGGAGCTCCTGGAAGAGCTAAAAAATTAAGCAAATTCCAGTGTTACATTGTTGATTGTCTTCATTTAAACTTACGACTTGTCACCTGAATATGTTTTTTTTATATTTCATTTTATCTGTTTCTAATATCGTGTTATAATTTCATGTATTGACTCGTTCCATGACCATGGAGACTTCTCCTTAATTTGGTCCCACGGAACAATAAATAAATAAATAAACTGTACATGACTGCTGTTACCGGTGGTCACGAGAACGTACGATCGCAAGAAGACCGGCCACGTGTCGCGACAGAAGACCAACGTGTTCGGTGTATGGCTCTGGCGCATCGTACTGTACCTCCAGCAGCAATTTGACCAGCCGTTGGCTCCACAGTGACACAATGAACTGTTACAAATTGGTTACTTCAAAGACTGCTTCGCGCCAGACGAACTGTAGCGTGTATTCCATTGACCCAAACCTTCGCCATTTGTAACTTCAGCGTTGTCAAGTGAAAGCTCACTGGAGGCCAGGGTGGAGGACTGCTGTGTTTTCCGATGAAAGCTGGTTCTGTCTCGACGCTAGTGATGGCCGTGCGTTGGTTAGAAGAAGGCCAGTCGAAGGCCTGTGACCAATCTGTCTGAGTGCTAGACACACTGGACGTACACCTGGAGTTAAGGCTCTGGTGTGCAATTTTGTCTGATAGCAGGAGCACTCTCGTCGTTATCTCAGGACCCTGACTGAAAAACTGTACATCGAGTCGCTGATTCGGCCTGTTGTGCTGCCATTCATGAAGAGCATTCTAGGCGGTGTTTTCCAACAGGATAACGCTTGCCCACATACCACTGTTGTACCTCAACATACTCTACAGAGTGTCGACGTGTTGCCTTGGCCTGCTCGATCACCGGATCTGTCTCCTGTCGAGCACATAAGGGACATCATCGGACGACAACTCCAATGTCATCCACAAACAGCATGAAGCGTCCCTGTGTTGACCGACTCAGTGCAACGGGCGTGGAACTCCATCCCACAAACTGACATCCGGCAGCTGTACATTACAATACATGCGCGTCTGCATGTTGGGATTCAACATTCTGATGGTTACTCCGGCTATTAATGTACCAGCATTTCACATTTCCAATAGCTTATCTCGCGCTTACATTAACCTGCGATCTTGCAATGTTAATCACTTACATGTTACCTACATATTACTTTACATTAATTATTTTTTGGTGTTGCGATTGTTTTCCGTCAGTGTAGATGTAGATCCTCAAACAGAAAGACTGATTTGAAGTTTTTCGAAAAAAAACTAAAATTCTATATACAGTCGCAGTATTCTGTAAGATCAACAAATAAGTAACGGAACTACATATGTGTACAAGAGAGGAAGATCCTGCGGCTAATACTGACTCGATTAGAATCTGCCAGAGTAATATTCTCTATTATAATTTAAAATGGAATGAAATAGTGCCGAGTTTTCGATCGAATCACTGCAGTCTGTATTGGGGTGTCGAAACTACGGCACATTCTCGAAACAGCCCATATCAAACAGAGCTGGTCTCAGCATTCCGACCAGTCCCAGGATAAGTCATTCTTCATTCTCTGGAAGTTATCGGTTCTAACGTTGCATGAATCTTTCTCATTCATTGCTTCCCTACCTTTCAACTCACAGTGTAGAAGAACTACTTCAACAAGCACACTCAATTTTCCATTAGGTGAGAGCACGGTTTAGCCTACTAGATTGTAAAGAAGGTAAGTGGGTATTTAGCATCCTATTGATATTCAGGTCGTTAGAGTCATAAAACTGCGTCATTCTCATGGCGTTAAAGGAAGACATTGACAGAAGATGTGAGGTGATTCGGAGAAATAACCGAAAACCAAAATTCCGGGATAAGAACTTAAACTTTGGTCCTCCAAGTACAAGTATACTTAGTTAACTAATTATTCCTTTTTAGCAATACTCTGGTTAACGTTCAGCACTTAATTAACAGGGTCATTTCAAAAGTACTGGAGACTGGGCATGCTCGACCGTTCTCGTAGGCGTGATCAACTTGAAAGTCATGTCAGGTGTGAGTGAGACTTTAGGTGTAACGGTCATAACTCACATTTGAAAGGGAAGCTGAAACCGCATCAAGGCGGATACACCTAGTGACCAGGTATGTCAAATTCGAATCCCTGCATGGAATGAAGCTAACGTAAATTTACAACGTTTTCAGAGAAGTGTGTGGGAACAATGTAGTGGATCGTAGCGCAGTGTCACGGTGGTTTGTTCGTTTCTGTGAAGGTTGGGTAAGCAGTGAGGACAATCCAAGAAGTGCAAGGCCATCAACGGCAATGGTCTACACCTCTCAGTTCACTTTTACTGAAGTTTTGAAAGAGGATCGACATAAACATATGAGGAAATTGCATAAGAGGCCAGAATGTCTGTCACTTCAGTTTTCAGAATAATTACTGAGAAGTTGAAAGATGAGAAAAGTTGTTGTCAGATGAGTTCCGCATGACCTGAGCAAAGAGCAGAAAAAAAATGTTCAAATGTGTGTGGAATCTTATGGGACTTAACTGCTAAGGTCATCAGTCCCTAAGCTTACACACTACTTAACCTAAATTATCCTAAGGACAAACACACACACCCATGCCCGAGGGAGGACTCGAACCTCCGCCGCAACCAGCCGCATAGTCCATGAGTGCAGCGCCTTAGACCGCTCGGCTAATCCCAAAGAGCAGAAAGCAGGTCGCAAAGGAATCGCAAAAGTATTGCTTTAACGTTATTGAACACAAGGAAACCAGTTTCTGAAAAGGACTGTTGCATTAGTGAAACCCGGATACGAAATTTGGAGCTAGAACTGAAGTCTTTGTCGTTATAATGGAAAAGTGCCGACCCTCTGCGGCCGAAAAAATTTCGCTGCCACCAATCAGAGGTGAAACTGTCGATGATCTTTGAGTATGACACGAATGGAGTCATAGCTACCAACTGACTGCCTCAGGGGACGTCTGTAACAGGCGCGTACCATAGACCCTTTCTGCGAATGTTTTGCGCCCGAAAATTCCTCAGAGAAGGTCTGACATGCTTGCAGCTGGTGTCCTCACTTTGCACGGTAATGTAAGACGGCATGTTGCCCTACCAGTTAGAGAAAAGCTCGACAGATATAAATAGGAAACGCTCCCCCACCCACCATACAATCCTGAATGATCCGACCAGACTTTGATTTGTTTCCCAAATTGAAGGAACAACTCCGTGAAAAACGTTTTGATACAATTTATGAATCTTCCAGTGAGGTGACCCTAGTAATCAGACATTTCAATAATTAAGGTGCTGTATCCGGAATAGAGAAGTAGCCAAAATATTGGGAAGCTCTCATATCCAGGAATGGAGATTAGACTGAATGCCTGTAAAGGTACACTCCTGGAAATGGAAAAAAGAACACATTGACACCGGTGTGTCAGACCCACCATACTTGCTCCGGACACTGCGAGATTGCTGTACAAGCAATGATCACACGCACGGCACAGCGGACACACCAGGAACCGCGGTGTTGGCCGTCGAATGGCGCTAGCTGCCCAGCATTTGTGCACCGCCGCCGTCAGTGTCAGCCAGTTTGCCGTGGCATACGGAGCTCCATCGCAGTCTTTAACACTGGTAGCATGCCGCGACAGCGTGGACGTGAACCGTATGTGCAGTTGACGGACTTTGAGCGAGGGCGTATAGTGGGCATGCGGGAGGCCGGGTGGACGTACCGCCGAATTGCTCAACACGTGGGGCGTGAGGTCTCCACAGTACATCGATGTTGTCGCCAGTGGTCGGCGGAAGGTGCACGTGCCCGTCGACCTGGGACCGGACCGCAGCGACGCACGGATGCACGCCAAGACCGTAGGATCCTACGCAGTGCCGTAGGGGACCGCACCGCCACTTCCCAGCAAATTAGGGACACTGTTGCTCCTGGGGTATCGGTGAGGACCATTCGCAACCGTCTCCATGAAGCTGGGCTACGGTCCCGCACACCGTTAGGCCGTCTTCCGCTCACGCCCCAACATCGTGCAGCCCGCCTCCAGTGGTGTCGCGACAGGCGTGAATGGAGGGACGAATGGAGACGTGTCGTCTTCAGCGATGAGAGTCACTTCTGCCTTGGTGCCAATGATGGTCGTATGCGTGTTTGGCGCCGTGCAGGTGAGCGCCACAATCAAGACTGCATACGACCGAGGCACACAGGGCCAACACCCGGCATCATGGTGTGGGGAGCGATCTCCTACACTGGCCGTACATCACTGGTGATCGTCGAGGGGACACTGAATAGTGCACGGTACATCCAAACCGTCATCGAACCCATCGTTCTACCATTCCTAGACCGGCAAGGGAACTTGCTGTTCCAACAGGACAATGCACGTCCGCATGTATCCCGTGCCACCCAACGTGCTCTAGAAGGTGTAAGTCAACTACCCTGGCCAGCAAGATCTCCGGATCTGTCCCCCATTGAGCATGTTTGGGACTGGACGAAGCGTCGTCTCACGCGGTCTGCACGTCCAGCACGAACGCTGGTCCAACTGAGGCGCCAGGTGGAAATGGCATGGCAAGCCGTTCCACAGGACTACATCCAGCATCTCTACGATCATCTCCATGGGAGAATAGCAGCCTGCATTGCTGCGCAAGGTGGATATACACTGTACTAGTGCCGACATTGTGCATGCTCTGTTGCCTGTGTCTATGTGCCTGTGGTTCTGTCAGTGTGATCATGTGATGTATCTGACCCCAGGAATGTGTCAATAAAGTTTCCCCTTCCTGGGACAATGAATTCACGGTGTTCTTATTTCAATTTCCAGGAGTGTATTTTGTAACATAAAATATTTTCTTCAATTCTATGTTAGGGGCAGAACTTCTGAAATGACCTTCGTATTCTAGAATTTGTAATTTGTCGAAATCAAACAAAAAGCAGTAATGATCTACGTAAGACAACGAACTTTTTTTTAAGTTTAGTGTGAACAAGTAAACCAGTGTAACATTCCTGAACTAGAAATCATAGAAAATTTAGCTTCAGAATTTTTGAGAAGAAAAGCTGCGTCTGCAAAAAAGTACAGTTTTCCACTGTGTAATGGTTCTTTAATTACGTGACCATTACGGCACTCCAACCCCAGTTCTCGATACCAGTAATATCGTACTACTTTTCTGCGAAGTAACAGACATATTTTTGTGACAATATTCACATTTGGTTTTATTAATGTATAGGTACTCCGATGTATCGATATATTATAGTGATATGGGTCTTGTGTGTATTTATTTCTGTGAGACTGTCATAATCTTTGACCTACTTGTAACCGTTCTGGCGCGAATGCGCACAGAGCACTCTTTGCTTCACTGTTCAGAAGTTAAGTTGTTATTTCGCTTTGTAAAAGAAGAGTCAAGTCTTGTGTTTGGTTAAAGTGGAAATTAAATATATGAAGATTTATACAAAACTGTTTTCTTGATGATGTGACAATTATGAAGAAGTATATGTGAATTTACAAGAATTTTAATAAAAATGTGGATCGTGAACACCAAGTCCAAAATTATTTCTACCATACCATTGTTCTGATCTGGGATTGCTTGATCATTAAGAATTTCCTGAAAAACGCATTTGTTAGGTCTTCAAATATTGCTGAAATACAGATCTGAACCTTCTAGCAGTCAAAGTGGAATCATCTACATCTACATATATACCGCACTAGCCACCAAACGGTGTGTGGCGGAGGGCACAATTCGCGCCAAAGTCATATTTCCCCCCCTCTGTTCCACTCGCGGATCGCACGAGGGAAAAACGACTGTCTGAACGCCTCAGTACGAGCTCTTATTTTCCTTACCTTTGAATGATGGTCATTACGCGATTTGAAAGTTGGTGGTAACAATATATGCTCTACATCCTCGGTGAAGATGGATTTCAGAACTTAGTGTGCAGCCCCTTCTGCTTAGCGCGTCGTCTATGTGCAAGTGTGTCCCACTTCAAACTTTCTATAAGATTTGTAACGCTCTCGTGATGGCTAAATGTACCAGTCACGAAATTGCCGCTCTTCTTTGGACCTTCTCAATTTCTTGATTCAGACCCAACTGGTAAGGGTCCCATACAGACGAACAATACTCTAAGATTGGACGAACTAACGTATTGTAAGCTATTTCCTTTGTTGAAGGACTGCATCGCTTCAGGATTCTACCAATAAACTGCAATCTAGAGTTCGCCTTACCCGTTACTTGTGTAATCTGATCATTCCATTTGAGATCATTTCGAATAGTCACACCCAGATACTTGACTGATGTTACCACTTCCAGAGACTGATCATTTATTTTGTACTCATACATTAATGAGGATTTTCGCCTTGGTATACCCTAGAATCAGCAAGATGAGCCATAACAACTTCGACAAAATCTACGTGGCAATCCATTCAAGATAAGTGCCAAAATTAATGACTTTCTTACAGTGGCTTCATTATTTCCATTCTGACGATACCATCCACAGTCAATGACTTTGTTGTTGCCCGATAAAGCGAACATATGCTGCGTGAGCAACATTCTTAATCTGATTTCTAACCTACTTTGCAAGTGGTGGTACTGTTGGAACTGGAAACCTGAATTTGCGGTTAATAACAAAGGTTTAATAAGTCACAGCTGCAAAATACTAACGCGAATTCTTCACCGACGAATGGGAAACTGGTAGAAGCCGACCTTGGGGAAGATCAGTTTGGATTCCGTAGAAATGTTGGAACACGTGAGGCAATACTGACCCTACGACTTATCTTTTGCAGACACAGTTCTGACTCTGATTACTGGTTGCTGTACGTATCTATCCACATCAAGGCTGTTTTTGAGAGAGACTCGTGAAGATTCAAGACAGCTGTTAGAGGATTTGCAGTTTAAAAGTGAAATAATTGTGAAATAAGTGTGTGAATGATTAAACTGTGTTTTATTGAAGTTGTTGTGCGATTTTAAAGGAATAATAAATGTCAAATACAGTGAGTGAATAATAAAAATCTCATTTTCCACATGTTTAAGCCGTCCTATACCCATAATTTTCCGCCACTTACTTATTGGTAAACACTTGTTGGAGAGTGACATGCCCCCCCCCCCCCCCTTTCTCCACAATCTTGGTGTGACACTGACCTGTAACTTATCCCGAAGTCTACAATATGCATTTTGAAGCTGTTGATATGAAAGTGGGAAGTACAGATTTTCCAGTTAAATCAGGAATAGCTTAAGTGCATTACTTGAAAGTAACACAGGAAAAGCTTACTTATGTAGGTGGTAGTAGTGTCGGCAAAAAGTTCTTGTGTGTGAAGTTGCCATGTAGAACACCAGGTGTAAAACTTTTCTCCCGAGTCTTGGACTATGTTGGAACAAAAGTGAGGCATTCATATGACTGTTTTCATTTCTCTACACTTATACAGATGTCTGAGTTCTGCTGTGTTAACATTGCAAAGTCCTGTAGGCATGTGGAGTATTAACCAAAACTGTCATATTGGAAGCAGAATCAAACACATTTGTTACGTTACTTGATAATTTCAGGAGAAAAAGGCAATGTTGCTTCTTATTAATATAATACATTCAGAGTCACAGCAGTATTTGACCAACCATAACTGATGCTGAATGTGCATGTCGTCATATAATATGAAAGGCTTATTTCAATAATGGTAAAAGTCCATTACCTCCACTTTTCTGTCTATAATGCGTCTGAAATTAGTGATCCAAACAAACATAAATAAAGGTTCATCTCTAGCAAGAAGACATATGCTTGAATATTTCTGGTATCTCAAATGCAGATTTGTCAGCGCTCATTTAACTTTAAGACTCTGTATCTCAAAATGAACAAAAATGGACTTGTACCACTATTGAAAGAAGCCCTTCATATGCACACACAGCACATCGATCTCGTGAGGCACAAGGCTCTCATAACGAAGTACGTACGTCTGTCAACAGATGACACTAGAAAAAGTATGTTAACTGCGCTTTTTAGTTGCTACTTGCGACTCTTAGTTGCGATTTGTCACAGAAATCGCAGTTTGACTCGGTAGCGAATAGCGTAGTATGAACTTTGCTCAACAGATGGCAGTGCTAACTGCGCTTTTTAGTTGCTACTTGCGACTCTTAGTTACTTGCGTCTAGGGGACACGAGGGAATTGGGTCTGCTGATTGGCTGAGGCTCATGACGTCATCAGGGAGACAACGTGTGTAGCAGTGCCGCCTGGTGACAAGACGTATAATGAGCTCTATTGACATTAAGCGACATCGCTCACCTGTTGTTTAAAAATTACATATAGATTGCCCACAGCTGTCATTTTGGAACGTCAAATAAGACCAGATTAGCGACGTCGCTCACCTGTTGTTTAAAAATTACATATAGATTGCCCACAGCTGTCATTTTGGAACGTCAAATAAGACCAGATTATTCAATGGAGCTTAAACTATGGGAATAAATTTAAAAACCTGGATCGAATGCGAATAATCGATAATGTGGTGACAGACTAACCCGGTTGCAGCCGTGGCAAATGCGGAAAAGCGGACCATCATAATATGTATGAAAATATTATGTGAATGCTCATTCATTAACTATATTTTCCGATTTTACCTTGTTCTTTTAGGTTGTATTGCGAGAACTGCGATAAATATGGTACCTTCAAATATAACGCAAACGTAAATATTAGGCAATATTAAGAAAAGGCAAACCTACGTTTCTAGCATTTGTAGACTTAGAGAAAGCTTTTGACAGTGTTGAGTGAAATACTCTCTTTCTAATTCTAAAGGTGGCAGGGGTAAAACACAGGGAGCGAAAGGCTATTTACAATTTGTTCAGAAACCAGATGGCAGTTATAAGAGTCGAAGAACATGAAAGGAATGCAGTGGTTGGGAAGGGGGTGAGACATGGTTATAGCCTCTCCCCGATGCTATTCAAACTGTATATTGAGCAAGCAGTAAAGGAAACAAAAGAAAAGTTCGGAGTAGGTATTAAAATCCATGGAGAAGAAATAAAAACTTTGAAGTTCGCCGATGACATTGTAATTCTGTCAGAAACAGCAAAGGACTTGGAAGAGCAGTTGAACGGAATGGACAGTGTCTTGAAAGGAGGTTATAAGATGAACATCAACAAAAGCAAAACAACGATAAAGGAATGTAGTCAAATTAAGTAGGATGATGCTGAGGGAATTAGATTAGGAAATGAGACGTTTAAAGTAGTAAAGGAGTTTTGCTATTTGGGGAGCAAAATAACTGATGATGGTCGAAGTTAGAGAGGATATAAAATGTAGACTGGCAGTGGCAAGGAAAGCGTTTCTGAAGAAGAAAAATTTGTTAACATCGAGTATTGATTTAAGTGTTAGGAAGTCGTTTCTGAAAGTATTTGTACGGAGTGTAGCCATGTATGGAAGTGAAACATGGGCGATAAATAGTTTGGACAAGAATAGAAGCTTTCGAAATGAGTTGCTACAGAAGAATGATGAAGATTAAATGAGTAGATCACATAACTAATGAGGAGATATTGAATAGGATTGGGGAGAAGAGGAGTTTGTGGCACAACTTGACAAGAAGAAGGGACCGGTTGGTAGGACATGTTCTGAGGCATCAAGGGATCACAAATTTAGCATTGGAGGGCAGCGTGGAGGGTAAAAATCGTAGAGGGAGACCAAGAGATGAATACACTAAACAGATTCAGTAGGGTGTAGGCTGCAGTAGGTACTGGGAGATGAAGAAGCTTGCACAGGATAGAGTAGCATGGAGAGCTGCATCAAAACCAGTCTCAGGACTGAAGACCACAACAACAACAACAGAGGTGATACTGATTTGTTACTGAGGCGCGTGCCAGGCATGTCGAAAAGAGAATGGTTATGTGCACCTTTGCACAAGACAGGCATCAGCTGCAGAATCCCCTATACGAGACGCGTGGCGCGCCCGTGACGCTCGCGCAGCCACTTCGGAGGCCGCCGGCTGGCGCCCGTGCTCTCGGCCTCGGCGCGCTAGGGAGGGGCAGCCGGCCGCCGCTGGTCCTCCGGCCTTGACACACTGACTCCAGGCGCGCCGGAATTCCGGACCCTCAGCTCCGTCCTTCCTGCCCGAAGATGTGAGCGGTCGGCCACACGGTCTCCGCACCTCTGCCTCTGAATGGTGGTTCACACCCGACTGATGTGAGCCATGTTCTCGGATACTAGTAACGTGCACTAAAATACTGAGAACGTACGATCCTCTCTTCTTTCATCTGTATAGTGTCTCAAGTGCCTATCCGTTTGGCGCAGAGCTGTAGATGAATTTGATGAGTGTTCTTGTCGTTGACTCACTGTGGAGCGGTTCTAGGCGGGCATGGGCATGGATGTGTGTGATGTCCTTAGGTTAGTTAGGTTTAAGTAGTTCTAAGTTATAGGGGACTGATGACCTCAGATGTTAAGTCCCATAGCGCTCAGAGCCATTTGAACCATTTGCACTCACTGTGGAAGCATCAAGGATTTAACTCGGGACACTGTCGCTCAATCTAGTCATCTTGGAATGACACCAACATTGCCTCTTCTCTTGTCGGCCAAATACTGGCTGGCTACTATAATTTCGACCAAAATTTCCAAAGGCCTACCTCCAGATGGGACACCGCGGTGCCACCGGCATCTGTATCAGTGACAACACAAAAGTGAAGTCACATGTCAGATCCGCTTATCGTAGGGATAAAGAATTCAAAACTCCATCCACCGTTGTGTCGACATTGGTGCTGACGGTACAGGGGGCATACGTTCTATTCTGCATCTTTTAATTTTAAGTGAAGGAAGAATTTTAGATTTCAACACAGCGGCCAAATTACCGTTACCGTTATTTTCATGTTCCAAAGATTGTAATTTTGACCAGTCGCAGTGATCTACATTTACATCTACATCTACATCTACATCTACATGATTACTCTGCAATTCACATTTAAGTGCTTGGCAGACGGTTCATCGAACCACAATCATACTATCTCTCTACCATTCCACTCCCGAACAGCGCGCGGGAAAAACGAACACCTAAACATTTCTGTTCGAGCTCTGATTTCTCTTATTTTATTCTGATGATCATTCCTACCTATGTAGGTTGGGCTCAACAAAGTATTTTCGCATTCGCAAGAGAAAGTTGGTGACTGAAATTTCGTAAATAGATCTCGCCGCGACGAAAAACGTCTTTGCTTTAATGACTTCCATCCCAACTCGCGTATCATATCTGCAACACTCTCTCCCCTATTACGTGATAATACAAAACGAGCTGCCCTTTTTTGCACCCTTTCGATGTCCTCCGTCAATCCCACCTGGTAAGGATCCCACACCGCGCAGCAATATTCTAACAGAGGACGAACGAATGTAGTGTAAGCTGTCTCTTTAGTGGACTTGTTCCATCTTCTAAGTGTCCTGCCAATGAAACGCAACCTTTGGCTCGCCTTTCCTACAGTATTATCTATGTGGTCTTTCCAACTGAAGTTGTTCGTAATTTTAACACCCAGGTACTTAGTTGAATTGACAGCCTTGAGAATTGTGATGCGGATGAGTAAATTTTACAAGTATAATATAATTTCACAGTGAAAAACACTGCAACATGCTGACTGTTTACACGATTGTCTTGTGCTACGTTTTTCCGTACAGCGATTTATGCTTTTTTCACGTAGCTCTGATAAGCGAGACAAAGCATTATATCCCTTATTGGACAACAGCACTTGTCAGTATAAAATGAAATTAAAATAATAACAAATCCTCAATAATCTTGTGGAAATTAAAGATTAAATTTAGACAGTGGAAGAGTAACAACTTCAGTAAATCACATTCAGAACCCATGTAAATGACAAGTTATATAATGCAACCGGCAGAGGGTGCGCTATACCTTTATGTAACAATCAAGTACTTCAAGAAAGTGTACACATACAAGTGTAAATTTTCTGTTCGACGTTCTAAGACACATACATAGCTGACTAAGTGAGGAATATAAGTATTAAATGAAAGGAAGGAAATATTAGACGACAAACTATTAGCTGCCAAGCGGTAACAAAAGTGGTAGCCACAGTGAAAGAGAAAATTATATCTACAGCTCAGGTTAAAATATATTTAAAATTTGGAGAATAGCCTAACATTAGAAATGAACAATTTAAAAGTATTTACGCTGTACGTGTTTCTATCAAATGTATAAACTGCAATATTTACATCATAAAATTATTTTTTATTTATTTATTTATCGCCGATGAAAACTCATGTAACGCTTCTGAACGTGTAAAACTAATCTGCTCCGAAGTAGATTTCATCATACTGTCGTACTGAAAGGTTATGGGCAGTGTTTCCTAGTATGCAATGTGCGTCTTTCTTAACGATTACCTTGCAAATTGTAAACCGATAACGGAATAATTCCACACAAATGTTCGGGATCAACTGGGTGCTAATATGTCGTAACGAAAAGGCTTGGATTGTAAGGGAGAAAAAAAAACAGCTAAAGTCTCATCAGGCATTGATACTACGTTGCCAGTGGGAGCACTGTCAATTTTGGAGTACTACCTGTTGGAGCATTCACTCTTATTCACCACATTTGTCATTCTCTAACGCCCAGTATCTACAGACTTCTCTGGCTGGAAAAAAATTTTTGTGACCGTTGAAGAAGTCATGGCAGACGTAAACGGGATTTTTGCCCCCTTCTAGATTCGCACTTCACTAGAACGACATTGTACAAAGTGCACTGACTTGAAAGAGGACTGTATCTGATAAAAGTGTGTATTTTACCTAAGAAACAAAGATTTTCTGTGCCAGGTCGCGAATTTTTGTCCAGCCCTCGTAGTACAGTAGAAGTATGAGATTTATTGAGCTGCGGCACAACTCTTACCTGTTTATGAGGACGGAACTCGCCTCTGTAGATGAAATCGCTAAAGCAAACTTGTGCAGTGGCTCTCGAGTCTGAGGTATCTGGTTCGAGACATGCTAGGAGAAGAACTTTACTCATTATCCTTTTCCAAGTTCTTCCTGTGGTTGTATGCAACTGATATTATAATCAACAACATGCGAATCAATTATTTAAGCATAGAATAAGACGCAACATGGGATACAGCGTTACTTAGTTTATATAAAGAATAACAACATGCGATTCTATTTGCGCATAGAGTAAAACACAGCAAGGGATGAACCTTTACTTGGTTTATATAAATAAATTTTTGCAGCAGCGCAGCAGATGACTCTGCTTTCTGCTTTCCTAGAATCGTATTTGTACAGCTGGGATAGGAGAACTGGTGGCATACCTTTTTCTGAAAGAGATATCCGCCATTTGACTGTCATTGTTCATTTATTTTACACAATCATGATTTCGACCTTGGAGCGATACTCAAGTGCATGTTGAAATGTTAAAATACGTGTGGTCTGTCCCAGTGTCTTATATTAAATTCCCTACCTCTTCGGTGTTTCATGGAGTGAGGGCATGTGACTGTTGATGGTGATTTCTCCATCGGATGAGCAAATTAACTCGGCGGCCTCGTTGGTGCTATTCAAGATTAGGCTTTGAAGCAGCATTGGATTTCTCCCCATTCCCTTCTCTGACAGGATGACTGAGTAACCAAACACGACCTTAAACTCTAGACGCACCCATCAAAGTCACCTATACCGAAAAAATACACTTAAGACAAAACACTCACAATCCGCGAAAGTCGGGGGCCGTCGTATACGAAGGAAGACCTTCTGCTTTAGGCCACCAAATAACCCCTCAGAAGTCTCCCAGTCAACAATCCCATACGTCCTTACATTAATTACAGACATTGTGTTAAGCTTTGTATGACAGTGAAAATAACGAGGACTCAAACACAGTGGTGAGATTTGCTGTACTTACGTGAGACACAACTTCCGGAAGGCAAACCGTTTTTCACTGTCGTGTATATATGTTGTAAGGCTTGAATCGGTTTTGCTAGACCGATCAGTTATAGGTTTTGCAATCGTCAGCTGTTTTACAGAAATGGCATATAGAAATCAGCTGTTCCGCTTTTTGATTTAGTCGGCACAACGGCTTTTTAAATATCGGACATAGCTAGCGTCATGCTTAGTCTAAAATTTATTCTTCTCCTTCACTGCATAAAAAGTCACGCCGTCCAGATCATCAGAAAATTTTTAAAAGCAAGATTTACCTTGACAACGCAAACATATTTGAGAAATGGTTGTTCGTTTACAGCAAAAATCGACTGTGGAAGAGGAAATTCGGCAACTAGAACTTTATTTTTCAGAATCGATACTAAGGTGTTTCCATGACCAATCAGAAGCGGTATTGAGAAATCGGTTTATGAAGTCTGGTTTCGTTAGCCCCATGTGAACGAAGAGTGTGGATAAAATCTGGGAAGCATCACTGAGGTCCTGGCAGACGAAAGTCAGATGTTGCCAGAGTAGCGTGTCTTTGGCGGTTAGGAGCCGGCGGCACGGTATCGCGGCGCGTGGGCTGGAGAGGAGACCTGCGAACTCTGTGACGAAACCGCTGCTGATGCCGCTGCGCCGGCCTTCGCAGGCGAGTCTCGGCAAACAAGTGGCGGATCTCCCTCGCTGGGGACGTTCTGCGCCGGTGGCCACCGTTCTCTTGCGGACGTCCTGAACAAAACACACAAAACTGCCTACCCAAGGAGGACCGCTCTCTACTGTACACGCGCCGGCTGTTGGTTCACTTTTCGGGAGCTGCAGAAGGCTAACTGAGACCCTCGTGTAGAGGACGATAGCAAGATCACGGAATAAGCCAAAATTTCTACTATGAAGTACACAACACGAAACACAGATTGTACTATGTGATACAGTTTTGAATAAACAGTTTTGATGCATGTTTACAGCGAAATTAAGTTATACACGTGGTTTAATCAACTAAATACTTTAACTGATCTTGTAAGTAGTTAACGTGAGCAGTCCTTTCAGTTATTTTTGCGCAGTACATAAACGTACTATTTTTCAAACAAAGTTCGTTATCCCTTCATTTCATTTGGAACAAACTAACGAGGTAAAAGGCGAGAGTTGTAATTTATCTACAACTATTAATCCATTTTTAAACATGCTATCATGGACTTTTCAACATGCCAAACCACTAATTTACAAAAATTGCATTTAAACTTTTTACGTAGAAATCTACTACATAAGTCTTAGTTTTCACATGGCTGAATATAATAAGATAGTTTATGTGCTCCAAAACATTTAATTTATTGAAAAATAAGTAAAATTATAACGTAACCACACTGTGCATTTCGTGATTCTTAGATTATAAATAAGAACATAATTTAAAAAGAAACAGAAAGAGCAATTATGTTATGCCTAAACTGTAGTTCCAAAATACATCCACATTTATTACAATTCACTCATAACTGGCAAAATTGATATATTTCCAGAAGTTTCTTTTCTCGTAGTTCCTTGCGTCAAAAGTCAACCTACGAGGTTTCGTTCAATAATAAGTAATGCCCTACTTTTTTTTCTCAGAACATATTGATTGTTAAGAGTCAGAATTTGGTGACAATATACATCAACACGTCTCGTCCATGTCCTATTCTTGTACGCACTCTCCATCACGTTCTGTGGCCGTACGCCAACGTTGTGGAAGAGCATGTATTCCCTGCTGGTAAAAGCTCTTGTCCTGTAGGCGTAGTCACGTTTTCACTGCACGACTGACACTCTCGTCATCTTCAAAGTGTGACCCCGTAGACAATCTTTAAGCGGTCCAAAGAGATGGAAGTCCGAGGGTGCCAGGTCTGGATTGTAGGGTGGATGAGGCGATGATGTCCAACCCAATTTGGCGATGTGTTCCCGGTTTCTCAGACTTGTGTGTGGGCGTGCATTATCGTGTTGGAGCAAGATTTCTGCTGGATTCTTGTCCGATCTAACGCTTTGGAAACGACTCTTGAACTTATTCAGAGTCTTCAGGTATGCCTCTGAATTGATGGTTGATCCTTTTGGTATCACATCCACGAGAATGACGCCATCACAATCCCAGAAGACAGTCACCATGACTTTTCCGGCAGAGGAGATCGTCGTGAATTTCTTCTTTGTGATGAATGAGGATGATGCCACTCCATGGGGTGTCTTTTTGTTGCCGGCGCAAGGTGGTGCACCCAGCTTCCGTCCCCCGTAACGATCCGTGACAGGAAAGCCTCTCCGTCGGTCGCAAAACGCTCCAACAATTCAGATGAAATCGCCTTTGTTTGAATCTTGTGGTCCGCTGTGAGCATTCGTGGAGCCCATTGTGAGCACCTCTTTGAATATCCGAGAGTTTTGATCACTGCACAAGCACATCCAATGCTGACCGACAACTGTAGAGCCAATTACCGAGCTGTGAGGCGCCGGTCGGCACGAATAGTGGCATCCGCACGATTCAGCATGTCTTCAAATGGCACTGAGCGTTATGGGACTTAACATCTGAGGTGATTAGTCCCCTAGACTTAGAACTACTTAAACCTAACTAACCTAAGGACATCACACACATCCATATCCGAGGCAGGATTCGAACATGCTACCGTAGCAACAGCGCGGTTCCGGACTGAATCGCCTATAACCGATCGGTCACAGCGGCCGGTGCATTGAGATATTAATTTACTGTGAATAGTCAGTCCTGTGACTGTTCCTGTGAAACTCTGTAGTGTTGTGACAGCTAACATCTGCTTACATCGGTAAAGCCAAAAACGGGCATATGCCACGAATGTTACCAGAGCATACATTTTAGAGAATGGATAATAAACAAGACAAAAATCAGTGCAGAGGATTTTCTAACATCCCTCATGTTTGCAGATGACGTACTAATTTAGACCAGTGGTTGATTTTGGATGGCAGCAACAAGACAGACACGATGCAAAATAAAGGGTAAAGTACATATACAGTTTAAATGACAACAAAATATGATATATCATATTCCTTAATCTAAAAATAACCTGTATGTATCTACATCAGGAAAATAAGAAGAAGAAAACCACTGAGGATGACACAACTGTGGTGAAACGTGTCCGGGTGATAAAACAATAATTTGTGTGGTCGCAAGAAGACGGAGCCATGCTAAATTCATTATTATTTTTCTGTAGTCACGGGAACTGAGCCCAGAACTCCAATATGGTAACTTGAGTACGCGTTAAGCGTCGGGGCCTAATGATTTCTTCCGTCGCCTTGTGCATCATCGCTGAGCGCATTCAGGAAGTACCCGTAGGGGACCGCGGCGCTATTCGGTGGACTATTCTGTATCCTTGCGTGAAATCATGGGGCGATGATGTGGGATGTCAGCATAATTTCTGTGCAATAAACTCCAATGTTTCCCCGCAAAATAGTCTCACGTCGTCCAACCGCAAATAGCCAAGTTACTCCATATTGGTTGTATGGAACTATGACTGTTTTGTTCATTCGCACGCCATTTCACATTGTTCGTACTTTCCGACACCAATTACTAATTTTTTCACCGGAAATATACGTCTACATGCATGAGAAGGAACTAATCTAAATACCCTCTGCCAAGCACTTAAATGTGAATTGCAGAGTAATCGTGTAGATGTAGATGTTAAATTTTGTCTTCAAATTTAAAGCAACTTTTTATTTCAGAGAATGACGATCCTATCCACGTGCTGCAACTCTTCGTAGCCCGTTGTTTCTCACGCCGCCAGCATTCCTTACAACATTCTGCTAAAGTGGTCGCATACGAAGCCGGACAGGCTCGGCGTGACGCAACTACAGACGACCGGCTTGACGTCACCCCTTTGCGCAGTGTGTGGTGTGTGGTGTGTGGTGTCGTCCCTGAAGGATAAGAACTGCCGTCCGCCTCCGTGTCCCGACGTTCGTTCGTCACTTCTGACTGCCACGTGCGGAACCACTACTCCATCTACTGTAATACCATGAAATATTCGTGTCAACTGGAATGGGATCCCGTCAGATAAAAGATGAAGAGCTACGCTTATGAGAAATATGAACTCCAGTTTCGAAAACCTAATTTCTGTGAAACAACATACACCTCTAATCCGTGACAGAGAATGAAGCAGCACTTGTTCAGCAGTTCGGTGTCGTACCTGAATTATAGTGTCACAGATACTCTCTGAGAACTCTCTAAGAATTGTTCAGAAAGATTAAAAGATTTATACATTGGTAACTAACTGATAAAGCGACATCAGTATGTTAAGAAAGCTGTGTAATATCCAGAGGATACATCAAGATAGGAGTAATAGTGAAACTGTGGAAATATATCCAAACATACTGAAGACAATTTGAAGTGATATACGTGTGTAACAGGAAGAGACGGTGAACAAGATGAGACTATAATGAAACTGAAAGTCTACGAAATGACTGATGGAACTCAAGACAACGACAGAGAAACATCTGGGCCTGCGGCAAACAGATGACAAATCACAATGGAAGAAAAACATTAAAAAAACAATTCTATAAAACGACGAGGAAAGCTCCTCCAACCTTCAAACGAGGAAGAAGAAAATGCTTCACCGAGAGCAGACGATTATTTTTGTAAACAGCATGCACATACACTTATTATTTGTCTGATCACCGTCTAAATGAAAATAAACGTTTGAGTAGAGGAAGTATGTTTCTCATATGTGTGTTAAGTTGGTTTATCTCAGAAATAGCCGCGCTGTTTGAGGCGCCATTTCACGGATTGCGCGGCCCCTCCCGCCGGAGGTTCGAGTCCTCCCTCGGCCATGGATGTGTTGTCCTTAGCATAAGTTAGTTCAAGTGGCCTGTAACTCTAGGGGCCGATGACCTCAGCAGTTTGATCCCTTAGGAATTCACATAAATGTGAACATTTTCTCAGAAATATTTGTCAGTATAAGCTGTTTTATATGGTTCAAATGGCTCTGAGCACTATGGGACTTAACTTCTGAGGTCATCAGTCTCCTACAACTTAGAACTACTTAAACCTAACTAACCTAAGGACATCACACACATCTATGCCCGAGGCAAGATTCGAACCTGCGACCGTAGCGGTCGCGCGGTTCCAGATTGTAGCGCCTAGAACCGCTCGGTCACTCCGGCCGGCCTAAGCTGTTTTATACACTCTGAAACCACAGTCGGGTAAAACCCTAGACATTCAACTTCCGTTTCATACGCATTATGTTTCCTATTTGCAGGATTAAAGTCCTCTGCCTCACTTTTTAAGGGTTACGTAATTGTATTAATTCATTCTGAAGATTATAAACTTTTTTTTTATCTCTTCTTGCATACTGATCGTAGACTCCCATTTTGCAGTACTTGCAGTTTTTAGTCTGACTAACATGAACCGACGATACTAATGTGGCGCCTTAAATCTACATCAAAAGACCTGTAAAGTTACACCTGCAGTGATGTTCTTGGCTATTACTTATACTGACAGAAATAGGAAGTGTTGTATTATGAAGTGTCACTCTGATATTTACCAAACGTTTTCAAGATATTCATCACATAAATGAGTATTAACTGTTTAATTTCATTTCATTCGTAACTGATGTCCCCCATCAGCGTCAGTATTAGCTGTGACCCCCACCGGCACGAATACACTCTTGTAATACGAGGGCGTGCTGGAAAGTAATGCCGCCGAATTTTTTATGCGAAAACTTATAAAACTTAGCCGCGCGGGATTATCCGAGCGGTCTAGGGCACTGCAGTGATGGACTGTGCGGCTGGTCCCGGCGGAGGTTCGAGTCCTCCCTCGGGCATGGGTGTGTGTGTTTGCCCTTAAGATAATTTAAGTTAAGTAGTGTGTAAGCTTAGGGACTGATGACCTTAGCAGTCAAGTCCCATAAGATTTCACACACATTTGAACATTTCATACAACTTTTTAAATAAAACAAACATTATTAACATTCTACATTTTACACTTCATGTCTGCATAATTATTTCTCAAGGTAGCCACCCTGACGACCAATAAGTTTGTCCCAGTGAGAGACCAGTTCGTTGATATGGTCACTGTAGAATGTTTGACTTTGTTGATGGAGCCACAACCTCACCTCTGCTCGCCCCTCTTCATCACTATCAAAATGAAGTCCTCGAAGGTAAACAGAAGAAATCGGTTGGGGCCAGGTCGTGGCTATGGAGAATGGTCGTTCACAGTGAACTTAAGGCATCGGATTGTTGCAAGTGACTCTCCGCTCGTGTGTGGTCTGGTATTGTCATGCTGAAGCAGAGCGTGCTCCATGTGTGAACGAACTCTTCTAATTCGAATCTCGATTACAGCACGCTGTTCCTCACGCACCGACATACTTATATTGCACACCACCGTGTTACATGCTTCAGTTCGGAGCCCTATAGCGGCAGAGGCATGAAAATGTGTAAACATGAAGAATAAAGATTTGGAATATTAATAACGTTTTTTAAGAGTTTTCATACAAAAAATTTGGAGACATTACTTTTCAGCATGTCCTTGTGACTTGGAAGCAAACGACCTCTGATTGCATCTCGAGTAATTTCTTGCCTTGCTTAGTCACATGTTGTGTCAGTTCATAGAGACTGCTGCCTGCAGATTTGTATCAAAGCACACGTCCTTCGATATCATCGCAGCCATACTCCATGCTTGGCAGGCCAGGGGATAGCGCAAGGCTAAGCACATTTCTCAAGACGTTTGCGTTGTGAATTGCAGTGTGGAGTATAGTATAATCCTGCTGGAATATTCTATTCGCCAAATATTATTGAGTACCCTAATCAGGAAAGATATGACAAGAGGGATTACACCGAGATGACCAAAGTCACAGAGTTAGCGACATGCAAATGTACAGATGGCGGTAGTATCGCATATACAGGGTATAAAAGGGCAGCGCATTGTCGGAGCTGTAATTTATTCTCAGGTGATACATGTGAAAACGTGTCCGACGTGATTATGGTCACACGATGGGAACTAACAGACTCTGAATGCAGAATCGTAGTTGGTGCTGGGCGCATGGGATGTTCCATTTTGGAAATCGTTAGGGAATTCAATATTCGAAGATCCACAGTGTCAAGAGTGTGCCGAGAGTACCAAATTTCAGGCGTTACCTCTCACCACGGACAACGCAGTGGCCGACGGCCTTCACTTAACAACCGACAGCAGCGGCGCTTACGTAGAATTGTCGTTACTAACAGACAAGCAACTATACGTAAAATAACCGCAGAAATCAATGTCCACGCTGCGTCGAGCGGTTCTAGGCGCTTCAGTCCGGAACCACGCGACTGCTGGGCTCGTGACCGTATCGGTTGGACGCTGGACGACTGGAAAATCGTGTATGGTCAGATGAATCCCGATTTCAATTGGTAAGAGCTGATGGTAGGCTTTGAGTGCGGCGCAGAGCCCGCGAAGCCATGGACCCAAGTTGTCAACAGTGCACTTTGGAAGCTGATAGTGGCTCCATAATGGTGTCCGATTTGTTTACAAGGAATGGACTGGATCCGTTGGTGCAAATGAACCGATCATTGACTGGAAATGGTTACGTTCGGGTACTTGGAAACCATTTGCAGGCATTCATGGACTTCATGTTCCCAAACAACGACGGAGTTTTTATGGATGACAATGCGCCGGCTCATCGAGCCACAACTGTTCGCGATTGGTTTCAAGAACATTCTGGACACCCAGATCACCCGACATGAGTCCCATCGAACATTTATGGGACATAATCGAGAGATCAGTTCGTGCACAAAATCCTGCACCGGCAACACTTTCGCAGTTATGGACGGTTACAGAGACAACATGTCTCAATGTTTCTGCAGGGGTCTTTCAACGACTTGTGGAGTCCCTACCACATCGACATGCTGCACTAGGCAATAGGAGGTCCGACACTATATTATGAGGTGTACCATGAGTTTTGTCACCTCAGTTTATGTTGCTCATATGTGTGTTAAGTTTCTATATCTTAGAAATATTTTTTATTGCAACGTGGTTTATACACACTGAAACCCAGTCGTGTAAAACCCTAGACATATAACTTGCATTTCGCATGTATTATGTTTCCTATTTGTGGAATTAAGGTGTCTTACATCTCTTATTTCAAGGGTTCTGCAGTTGTATTAATCTCCGATTCATCGTGAAAATGCTCTCTTCTTTCATATTGAATCGATCTTAGAATCACATTCCGCAGAACTAGTAGTTTTTAGTCTGAGTAGCATTAACCACCCACAGTAATGTGATGGCGTAAATCTAAGTAGAAACAATTGTCAAGTTCCACTTGCGCTGATGTTTTTGGCTGTTACTCACGTTGTTGAAGATGATAAGTGTTACCTCATGAAGCCCTAGTCCGATAATTATCAAACATTTTCGAGATGATTATCACATAAATGAGATTAACTGAGAAAACTTTCATTCCATTCGGAACTGATGTCCATATCAGTGACAGTATGTGTGACCCCCTTCGGCACGGATAAAAATTTGGAAATTTGTGATAAGGTCTTACGGGACCAAACTGCTGAGGTCATCGGTCCCTAAGCTTACACACTACTTAATCTAACTTATACTAACTTACGCTTAGGACAACACACACACACACACACACACACACACACACACACAGGCCCGAAGAAGGACTCGAACCGTGACAAGACGCCCTTAGACCGCACGGCTACCCCGCACGGCCGGCACAAATACACACTTGTTTTCGTTGTGGTATGGAAGCAAACAGCCTCTGAATCTCATCTCGAGGAATTTCTCCCTATGTCTTAAACATATACTGTGTCAGTTCACGAAGATGATGGCTGGAGGATGGCATGAAGCTTTACGTCTTCCCATCTCATCCCAGGCGTGCTCTATGCTCGACAAACCAGCAGACCACACAGGCCAGTCAAGGATCCATACATTTCTCAAGTCGTTTGTGGTGTGGACTGCAGTGTGGCGTCTCACATAATGCTGCTGGAATATGCTGTTTGCTGTATAGTACACGGTAGCCTGATCATGAAGGGTTCAAAATGTTCAAATGTGTGTGAAATCTTATGGGACTTAACTGCTAAGATCATCAGTCCCTAAGCTTACACATTACTTAACCTAAAGGACAAACACACACACCAATGCCCGAGGGAGGACTCGAACCTCCGCCGGGACCAGCCGCACAGTCCAAGACTGCAGCGCCTTAAGACAGCTCGGCTAATCCCGTGCGGCTCATGAGGGATATGACGAGAGAGTATACTATTCTTGTCACATTATAGCGAACACTCAGACTCCTTTCAACAATTACCAAATCAGTCCTTTTGTTATATTCAATAGCTCCTCACATCATGATCCAAGAAATTGGAGAGGAATGAGTCACGGAATCGCTGCTTCCTGTGTCCACGCACTGACGCATTCCATAGTCAGCTTTCACTTGAAAATTGCATAATAGGTCAAAATAGGAATTGTGACTACATACATTTAGTAACATTCGAGGTAGGAAATGGTTTCATTTCTCTTACGATATTCGATGTTTCGGCCGCCTGCAAGAGCCTGCAAGTGTCCCCAGACGGCTGAACACTGTCGAAAACCAGTCTCGTGTTCACTTTCACAGTGTGACTCAGGACAAAATCAAGTACAACATTTCCTGGTGAAGACTGTAAAATCATTACGTCTCATGTTGGCAAACTTCACGGTAAATTTGGATTTAATGAGAGGTGTTGAACACATTAAAGTTTTTTGTACATTAAATACATTACAATCAGTTCTGTATATTTTATAAAATGGATTGTGTACTTCCCTAAAGATGATAATTGTCTTAAGTCTTTTAATTTATAATATTTGAGGGATTCCGATTTTATATTGATAACTCTTGTTGTCTTCTCTGTGTAGTTTATGTATTTCTTCGCCAAAGCACGGTCATGCGCGCATTTCTGTGTCTGTTATATCAAATGCGGTCGGCGTTCTATTAAAACCTGTGTCTATATGCGTGGCATAAACTCGTGGCTGGTGGGTGCATGCGGGTCGCTGTAGTTTTTTTCTCCATCGTCTTTGCTCAATATGCTACATCTAGCATTTCTCAACCTCTTTCCCATACCTAGACGTAAAACTGTCCTCGGGTAAACAGTTTTACGACTTTGTTAGGTGAGTTACTACGTGTCGAAGAAGCAATTAACACAAACTGCATACTAAAAACAAAACAAAAGCAACTGGATTAGTTTATATTTCTTGGAGACATGCGTGTAGTCGAGCAAGAAAACTACGTCTGCAGTTTTATGACATGAATGAGGAAACCTCTGTCGAGAGGTACTATGAGAGAATCAGCCCATATCTCACAAAAATGCTGGTGATCCAAGTTCGAGTTATACGGATCAATAAACTTATATCTACAACGGCCTTGCGAAAACTTTTATGTTCAGCTATTTTTGTCGTAAGAATAATAGACAAGAGTACATACAAGTGACAAAATTAAATTTTTGCATGTTTTCATTTACTAATGTCCTTTGGAATGATATTTTTTAGGTAGCTTTTCTGTCCGAAAAAGTGTAATTCATATTAAGTGTAGGTTTCACACACGTTTTTCCTCCAGGTAGCTGCCTAAGCAGCTGCCTCAAAGAATATTAATTAAAGGAAAGTGATGAAATTTGTTGCGAGCAGTGTTAGCTCGGAAGTAATAAAAATATTTATGAACACAAAACCACGAAGAAAAATGACCAGTACTACTCTCCAGCTTGGTACAGAAAAGAGTGAGATACACGGCCATGTAACTCCCTAAACTTATATTCATGACAATAAAATGTCTGAAAGGATGCAGAAATGTTCTGAGATGTAAAGTTCTTTCTCGATAACAGCTCCTGCAGCGTACACGTATTCCGAAATACTCGAGAACTGTCAATTGCAATCGCATAAAAAGGCAGCATACAGCCACATAAATATATTGTTTAGAAGTATGTGCAAATTTTTTCTACCGACAGGTTCCTCACTCTGAATAAATGTTGTAAGCACCGCGCATAAAAGGCCAAAGAGGTCCACTTCTGTTCGATGACACCACTGGCGGCCAAATAACTGGAAACAGCAACTGCCATAAAATAATTGGCAGTAACCATTTTGAGTGACCTGCAATGGAATGAACACATGAAACAAATAGTAAGAAAAGCAGATGCAGGATAAGAAAAAATTTATATATGAAGACCTCGTAGTGAAAGTTAGAGTCCAAAACATCAATACATACCAAGAGTCTAGCTATGCCTCCCTGAATTGTATATTACTTGATTAATTACAAGCATCCATTTTGTGATGAAATGCACCTAGATTTTCAGATACTCATGTAATTTCGCCACAGTATATCTGGGGTTCAGTGGTCCAACCTTGGATACTACACATTGATCTTGCCAAGAAAATGGTAATTCGTCCACGGATGAACTGGTTTACAAAAGATTTGTTTGACTGATTCTGAAATACTCTTCATCAATCAGAGGCCCCTACCAAATTGAATTAACAGATTAGATACAAAAGATCCAGAGAAAGGCGGTACGTTTCACCACGGGATCGTTTAGTCGGCGCAAGTGCCTTGCAGAGATACTCGTACATAGCAGTCACCAGTGGTCAGTGTTACAAGAGTGGCGTTGTGGATCACGGTGAAGATTTATTATTGAAATTCCGAGAAAGTGCGATCCGGGAATAAGTGGACGACGTATTACCTCCACCCACGTACATCTCGCGAAATGAGCACGAGAAGAATATTAGAGCTCTTGCGGAGGCTCTATGACGGTCTTCTTCCCACGTAGCATTAACAAGTGGAACAGAGACAGGGGAAAAAATAGTGGTACCGTAAGCAACCACTGCCACATGCAGTAACGTGGCTTGTGGAGTATAGATATAGATGTTATACTTAACACTATTATTTATCAGGCATGTAACTAAGCAACTAAACGGGACTCTTTCTCTTTTGAATTGTCTTGATAAAGGACAAGGAACTCGAAGCAAACAAAGGCAGGATGGATCAAGGAGGGGAGAGAGGAGGGCGATGGGTAGCACGGTTCATGCACGTCAAGGTCATGAAAACATCCTCCAGAAAAATTTGGTTGAAGAGGTTGTATTTATACGTACGTCAATTTCCAAACATCACAGCTAACATTTAGAGAATAGGGCAGCATAAAACTAAGAGTCTTGAAAATGGTAGGGAATCTCCTAACTTTCAATCTACGTTTAACACGGGATAGTTTTCCGTTGCTTGCATGAGAGCCTGTCCACGTAGATGGAAATGCAGGCTGGCCCGTTACAACGCAGTCAAGTGAAGGCGCGGATGCAGGGGATGACATATCTGCTATCAGCAACAAATCGTGAAGCCATAAGTAGTGCCGGAAAACCATAGAAAGATGAGTAAGGGAGGACAGAAAGAGAAAGGCCCTACACTAAGGGGGAATAAAGTCACAAAGACTAGCTATCCGAACGTAGACGGAAACGACTGCAAGAAACGGCATTCTGCTAATTTATACCTTTGTATAAGCTTGGTTTGCAGATCAGTGAACAACTGGTAACTATGCGTGCACAATTCATTTATACTGAGGAAATTATCAAAATTCTGAGAGTTTGTTGCCACTATAGGTCTTAAAATAATTGCCTTAGACATGTACTTCTCAAATTTTCGGGTGTATGCTTTTCAAAGACTTTTCCAATAGCAGTGTCTGGATTTTCTGTTGAAGCAGTTCACTAAAGTAAAGAAATTATTATTATATTAAAATATTTTCCTGTAATTAAACAATTTATTATTATCATATTAAAACATTTCATACATTATAATGTGTTATTATTAAAATCGTGCACACATGTGACACATTAACAATGGGTTGACGACAAGTTATATTTGGGGATCAGGGTGGGCAGACAAAGACAGTAACAAACTATAGATTCCCCCCTCCCCTCCCCCCCCCCACACACACATACAACTGGACCATGGATCTTGTCCCAGTCAAATTCGACCATGGATCTTGTCCAAGTCAAATTCGTGAAACAGTATAACCTTATGTAGTGGTTTATTATACTCACCGAAATAAGCTTTGTAGTCAAGGTAGAATCGCCAATATTCGTAACGCTCTACAAGTAAAATTCCTGTTTACAAACCTGTTTGTTTTATTTCGCCTCTGCAGTTTGTACTATATTTGGCCATCGAAAAGATTTGTTTACTAGGAATACATAACTGCACAAAAAATACATAAATCCATATTTACAGAATTGAAAGCTCAAACCGTCGATTATTTCCCGCAACAAATGTTTAACAAATAGTTCCTATGGGATCAAACTGCTGAGGCCATCGGTCCCTAGGCTTACACACTACTTAATCTAACTTAAACTAACTTACGCTAAAGACAACACACACACACCCATACCCGAGGGAGGACTCGAACCTCCGACGGGGGGAGCCAACAAATAGAATAATTAGTAAACTAGACAAACTTACGTTACCAATTCACTCTACTCCTTAAATTTCATAACAAATCATACAGATAAATGAAAATATGAGTCCTCTTAAAATCTACAGATTTTTCCCTAAATTCTTAAGGAAATTGACAATCACTTTATGTAGCCAAATATCTTTAGAAACCAAAAGACATGATGACTGATGGAGGAGGCAAACCATACTCATCAAAATCTTGAAAAATTCCGATCGTTCGTTGTAAAATTTGGCACACGGTAACAAGAAATGATTTACATCAATCACTGACTCGGAATCACACTCACATGCAGATGAATCGTAAAAAGAAGCGTGGTTTAAGTGGAGTCCAATAACGGTGGAATCGGAGATATAGTCCAAATGCGTCCTCGTAAACCACGGACTTGTAGTAATTTGAGAGTGTAATTCCGCATAATATCCACATTTCGTTTTTTGGGACACGTAGCACATCTCACGCCATGGTTGTTCCCCGTGGCTCTTCACGAAAGTCGTCTGTATACGGTAATTTGAAATCGAGAACAGTTCCTGCGGATGCAGTTTGCTTCGCTAAGATATCAACTTCCTCAGTATAGCGGGCGCCAACAGGGGACTGCACCCGGAGCAGAATGATTGTCTGCCCTCTCCGTTTACATCGAATGTATTCCAGCATCTCATTCAAAATACAGAGTGACAACTATTCAACTATATGAAAAAAACGTAAATTAGTTACAAACTACAGCATGCACACACTTTATTCAACATCCAAACGTCAATACAGATACTCGGATTAAGGTTATGGCATGTTCGATATGCCTGCCACCATTGGCGATGATGTGGCGCAGACGAATAGCGAAATTCTGAAGGACCCGCTGAAGTGTCGGAACATCGATGCTGTCGATGACCTACTGAATGGCTGTTTTCAGCCCAGCTGTGGTTTTGGGGTTGCTGCTGTACACCTTGTCTTTAATACAGCCCCACAAAAAGGAATCGCATATGTTCAGGTCCTGAGAATATGGCAGGCTATCGAGGCCCATTCCAGTGGCCTCTGGGTACCCCAGAGGCGGAATGCGGTCCACAAAGTGCTCCACTAGGACATCGAATATTTTCCTGCTTCGATGGGGTCGAGCGCCTTCTTGCATGAAACACATCGCGTCGAAATCAGCATAACTTTGGATAATAGGGATGAAATCGTTTTCCAAATGCCTTCACGTACCGTTCGGTAACCACCGCGCAATCAAGGAATGTCGCACCGATTATTCCGTGACTAGACATTGCACACCACACAGTCACTCGTTGAGGGTGAAGATACTTCTTGATAGTGAAAAGTGGATTCTGCTCCAGTTTTGCTTATTGACGAACCCATCCAAATGAAAGTTGCTAAACCAAACCACACAACGCATATTAATACCCATCATGCCCCGCCGCCAATCATGCAGTCCTGACGCAAACCGTTCAGAAGTTATGACGATTTTATTTCATATAATTCAATAATTGTCACCCTGTACATCGATTGGTTGTCTTATTCCATCTTCGATGTTGAATACGTTTCTGGGACTCGAACACGATTAATACACTACTGGCCATTAAAATTGCTACACCAAGAAGAAATGAAGATGATAAACGGGTATTCATTGGACAAATATATTATACTACGGGTCGTAACACATATGAAATGTAACGTCCACTGTTCAAAGTGCCGTCAATGCGAACAAGAGGTGACCGAGACGTGTAACCAATGGAACCCCATACCATCACGCCGGGTGATACGCCAGTATGGATACACGCTTCCGATGTCCGATCACCGCGATGTCGCCAAACATGGATGCGACCATCATGATGCTGTAAACAGAACCTGGATTCATCCGAAAAATGACGTTTTGCCATTCGTGCACCCAGGTTCGTCGTTGAGTACACCATCGCAGGCGCTACTGTCTGTGATGCAGCGTCAGGGGTAACCGCAGCTATGGTCTCCGAGCTGATAGTCCATGCTGCTGCAAACGTCGTCGAACTTTTCGTGCAGATGGTTGTTGTCTTGCAAACGTCCCCATCTGTTGACTCAGGGATCGACACGTGGCTGCACGATCCGTTACAGCCATGCGGATAAGATGCCTGTCATCTCGACTGCTAGTTATACCTTCCTGAACCCACCGATTCCATATTCTGCTAACAGTCATTGCATCGCGACCAACGCGAGCAGCAATGTCGCGAGACGATAAACCGCAATCACGATACGCTACAATCCGACCTTTATCAAAGTCGGAAAGGTGATGGTACGCATTTCTCCTCCTTACTCGAGGCATCACAACAAACGTTTCACCAGGCAACGGCGGTCAACTGTTGCTTGTGTATGAGAAATCGGTTGGAAAGTTTCCTCATGTCAGCACGTTGTAGGTGTCGCCACCGGCACCAACCTTGTGTGAATGCTCTGAAAAGCTAATCATCTGCATATTACAGCATCGTCTTCCTTTCGGTTAAATTTCGCGTATGTAGCACTTCATCTTCATGGTGTAGCAATTTTAATGGCCAGTAGTGTATCTTTAAGAAGGAAGTTGAAGATACAATGTTAATTGGTTCCAAAATTGCCGTAGTCTCCGCCCGTAGAGTGAAGGACGCATTGTAGCAACAGACGCGCACTCCACCGGAGTACATCAGCTCATACCTACCGTAAGGTACTACGAAGAAAACATATTGATGAAACGTCTCAAAATACTTCTCGATAAAACGTTACAGGAATCCAATTGGTAACGAGTAAAGGGTCAGTATAATCAATTTGTTTCGTTCCCAGGACGCGCGCCAGAGCGAAGAACAGAGGCTGACTTACAGCGGGCAATATGTTTCGAGAACTTTCCCTTGGCTAAACACGACGGATCAGTTACTAGCAGGAGAACGTGGAGAAACTAGAGGACAGGAATATTCGGAAACAAGTACAGTGAAGGGGGGAGTTGGAGGGAAGCCTCTCGAGGAACCTTCCGGAATCTGGGAATTAGATGGCGAAGTAAACGGTGGAGAGCAGATAGAGAGAGGGGCGCTCGCTATTTGCAGAGCGGGTCAGCTATGCGCTGGCGGCGCAACGTAAACAGCGGAATGCGCGGTGCGGCTCCGTCCGCTCTTGCACGCCCAGATATAGACGCGCCGCTCACCGCACGGCAGGTCCGCACTTGCCGAGCAGCTGCCTGCCAAACCGAGAGCGGCAGCTGGGGCCCGCGGTGGGCTCGCTGCTAGGCTGCTAGCCTGCTGGCTGGCCGCTGAGGCCCACTGCTGCCACAGCCCGTCTCGCTACCTCAACTGAAAAGGAAACGTCATTCATCTCGAGACAGATCGCTCCCTATCCGCGTCTGTACTCTGCGCCATGGCCATTGTGTCAACCCAGTAGCGCCTCGTGCAAAACTATACCAGTGTGCCACAGTGTGATGGGCATTATGACTTACTATGGCAGTAATCGTAACTAAATGTAATATTAATGTTAAATATAAACTGAAACGTGTACATACCGGGTGATAAAAAAGTCAGTATAAATTTGAAAACTTAATAAACCACGGAATAATGTAGATAGAGAGGTAAAAATTGACACACACGCTTGGAATTACATGGGGTTTTAATGCAACAACAACAACAAAAAAGTTCAAAAAATGTCCGACAGATGGCGCTGGACAGCAAAACGTTAGTAACTGCTACCGTGACGGGTGAGAGGTACGCCGATATGTTACAGAATCGCATCATCCCCAGCCTGGCTGATAAACACCTGCTGGAACGTACGATGTTTATGCAGGATGGCGCTCCACCCCATATTGCTAGACGCGTGAAAGATCTCTTGCGCGCGTCGTTTCGTGATGATCGTGTGCTCAGCCGCCACTTTCGTCACGCTTCGCCTCCCAGGTCCCCAGACCTCAGTCCGTGCGATTATTGGCTTTGGGGTTACCTGAAGTCGCAAGTGTATCGTGATCGACCGACATCTCTACGGATGCTGAAAGACAAAATCGGACGCCAATGCCTCACCATAATTCTGTGCATGCTTCACAGTGCTGTTCACAACATTATTCCTCGACTACAGTTATTGTTGAGGAATGATGGTGGACATATTGAGCATTTCCTGTAAAGAAAATCATCTCTGCTTTGTCTTACTTTGTTATGCTAATTATTGTTATTCTGATCAGATGAAGCGCCATCTGTCGGCCATTTTTTGAACTTTTGTATTTTTTCGGTTCTAATAAAACCCCATGTCATTCCACGCATATGTATCAATTTGTACCTCTCTGTCTACATTATTCCGTGATTTATTCAGTTTTCAAATTTATACTGACTTTTTGATCACCCTGACATTATAATTCTATAAATAAAAGTTCAATATCTCGAGGAATAAACTAAAAAGAAAAAAAATTGAACAAATGGGAGTAACACTCGCGCATGAGGGTTCCATACAAACTTAATTATACATATAGCCAGTTCATCCATTCCAGGAATCAAAAATATCGAAATTTTTTTGCCCGTTATCGATATTGATACTGGCAAGATAGCTGTCTCAGAGATACCAAGACTTTCGAGAATGTTTTCATTTCAAGTCTGAAGGCGTAACAAACGACAAAAGAAATAACTCAGTTCGTAGAGCACTTGCCCGCGAAAGGCAAAGGTTCCGAGTTCGAGTCTCGGTCCGGCATACAGTTTTAATCTGCCAGGAAGTTTCATACCCAATCACTTCTTTTGCCGGCACGGTAACTCAGCGTGTTCGGTCAGAGGCTTAGCTGCCCTCTGTAATAAAAAAACTGAGTTAATGGATCAACGACGAACTGAAACGGGAATACCGACCTCTCGATTTCAGTAATCTGAGGGAAATGATTGATTTCAGCTTAAATATTTGTTCAGAACATGATCTGCCCTTCCTAAAACCACCTTCATATTCGCCTAAATTACTCTTCAATTTTGTTTCTACTCTCTTAGCAAAAATTTTGGAAAAATCAGATATGTAACTGGTAGCAAAGAAATTCCTATGTTGTTGTTAACATGTTGTTTATTGCCTTTCTTATGCAGTGGATATACCAAGGCTACCGTTCATTCTCTTGGGAGTTTTTTCTACTGACCAGGTTTTCTCAAGTATTAATTTAAGATTTTTTCTATTTTTGATAGACACCAATTCAAAAGTGAAATGATAATTAAATGGACACCCTAGCTGCAAATAGGCGTTGATGTACTTCATTGGGGACACGTTGAAAAGTGTGCCCCGACCGGGACTCGAACCCGGGATCTCCTGCTTACACAGCGCTCTATCCATCTTTTTTTTTCGCTTTCGTTCGTTGCATCTGCTCGTGGCGGACGTCGGAAGACACCCGTTTAAGTTCGTGGTTGATCGATTAACTCAGGTTTTTTTATTACAGAGGGCAGCAAACCCTCTGACCGAACACGCTGAGCTACCGTGCCGGCTCCAGCTGAGCCACCGCGGGCACAGAGGATAGTGCGTCTGCAGGGACTTATCCCTTGCACGCTCCCCGTGAGATCCACATTCCCAACATGTCCACATCACTACATTCGTAGTGCGCCTAATAGATGTTTGCCCATCATACTCATTACTCGTGGCAGATTAATCTACCAAGTCCCGTACGAGTTCGGGCATAGCGTGTGCGTTCGCACAAGACGGTCAATGGCCGGGAAGCCATATTTTATGGCTTCCCGGCCATTGACCTTCTTGTGCGAACGCACACGCTATGCCCGAACTCGTACGGGACTTGGTAGATTAATCTGCCACGAGTATTTTATGGCTTCTCGGCCATTGACCGTCTTGTGCGAACGCACACGCTATGCCCGAACTCGTACGAAACGAAAGCGAAAAAAAAGATGGATAGAGCGCTGTGTAAGCAGGAGATCCCGGGTTCGAGTCCCGGTCGGGGCACACATTTTCAACGTGTCCCCAATGAAGTACATCAACGCCTGTTTGCAGCTAGGATGCCCATTTAATTATCATTTCATTTCTAACAAAGCTGCATGGTCATCCACGGTAACTGTTCTTTCGGGAACAGATACTACCGTCATATATAGTTACAATTCAAAAGTACTGCAGTAACTGTTTTCTCCTCTAGCTTTATAAGGTTTTAATAACTTCTTCGATACTTCAGGGTAAATCAGTTTTCTAGATTTTCATGAGTGTTTCAGTACTCGAGTTCATGGATTGGTTCTGGACAATTAAGAAGCTGATCAAAATATTTTGCAAGTACTTCTAAATATTGAGTGCTATGCAAGCCACATCAGCGAGCCTCATCGCACGCCCCTCTGTTGTTAGGTTTACATTTGACGAACGTCTGTCTAAGTCTTTAAATCTTACTTTCTCCTCCAAACATATACTGGAAAAGGGCCACTGTAGTAGATCATCTACATATCTACAGAAATCACTTTCATACTCAATTTCCTGGTATACTCTCTTGTTTTATCAACATCTGGGCTCAAATGGCTCTGAGCACTATGGCACTCAACATCTTAGGTCATAAGTCCCCTAGAACTTAGAACTACTTAAACCTAACTAACCTAAGGACAGCACACACACCCATGCCCGAGGCAGGATTCGAACGTGCGACCGTAGCAGCCTCGTGGTTCCGGACTGCAGCGCCAGAACCGCACGGCCACCGCGTCCGGCTGTCAACATCTAGCTTATGGCCTTTTGCCTTACAAGGGTAGCAACGGAACAAAATCGAATATATTAATTTTATCTACGCTCCTGGAAATGGAAAAAAGAACACATTGACACCGGTGTGTCAGACCCACCATACTTGCTCCGGACACTGCGAGAGGACTGTACAAGCAATCATCACACGCACGGCACAGCGGACACACCAGGAACCGCGGTGTTGGTCGTCGAATGGCGCTAGCTGCGCAGCATTTGTGCACCGCCGCCGTCAGTGTCAGCCAGTTTGCCGTGGCATACGGAGCTCCATCGCAGTCTTTAACACTGGTAGCATGCCGCGACAGCGTGGACGTGAACCGTATGTGCAGTTGACGGACTTTGAGCGAGGGCGTATAGTGGGCATGCGGGAGGCCGGGTGGACGTACCGCCGAATTGCTCAACACGTGGGGCGGGAGGTCTCCACAGTACATCGATGTTGTCGCCAGTGTTCGGCGGAAGGTGCACGTGCCCGGCGACCTGGGACCGGACCGCAGCGACGCACGGATGTACGCCAAGACCGTAGGATCCTACGCAGTGCCGTAGGGGGCCACTTCCCAGCAAATTAGGGACACTGTTGCTCCTGGGGTATCGGCGAGGACCATTCGCAACCGTCTCCATGAAGCTGGGCTACGGTCCCGCACACCGTTAGGCCGTCTTCCGCTCACGCCCCAACATCGTGCAGCCCGCCTCCAGTGGTGTCGCGACAGGCGTGAATGGAAGGACGAATGGAGACGTGTCGTCTTCAGCGATGAGAGTCGCTTCTGCCTTGGTGCCAATGATGGTCGTATGCGTGTTTGGCGCCGTGCAGGTGAGCGCCACAATCAGGACTGCATACGACCGAGGCACACAGGGCCAACACCCGGCATCATGGTGTGGGGAGCGATCTCCTACACTGGCCGTACACCACTGGTGATCGTCGAGGGGACACTGAATAGTGCACGGTACATCCAAACCGTCATCGAACCCATCGTTCTACCATTCCTAGACCGGCAATGGAACTTGCTGTTCCAACAGGACAATGCACGTCCGCATGTATCCCGTGCCACCCAATGTGCTCTAGAAGGTGTAAGTCAACTACCCTGGCCAGCAAGATCTCCGGATCTGTCCCCTATTGAGCATGTTTGGGACTGGATGAAGCGTCGTCTCACGCGGTCTGCACGTCCAGCACGAACGCTGGTCCAACTGAGGCGCCAGGTGGAAATGGCATGGCAAGCCATTCCACAGGACTACATCCAGCATCTCTACGATCGTCTCCATGGGAGAATAGCAGCCTGCATTGCTGCGAAAGGTGGATATACACTGTACTAGTGGCGACATTGTGCATGCTCTGTTGCCTGTGTCTATGTGCCTGTGGTTCTGTCAGTGTGATCATGTGATGTATCTGACCCCAGGAATGTGTCAATAAAGTTTCCCCTTCCTGGGACAATGAATTCACGGTGTTCTTATTTCAATTTCCAGGAGTGTATGTAATATGAATTGTTATTTTTAAAAATTATAATTAATAGTTCAACATTGCGAGGAATAAAATAAAATGGAAAAGAAATGCTGGTATCAGCAGGAATCGAATCCTTGTTCAGTAATTACCACTCTGTACTACAGACCAGTCGCTCACAGTGCCATCACTACAGTTGCTTAGTAAGTGCTCGTACTCTATAGTTGCGCAATATGCTACACGCAGTTTAAAAGAAAAGGCATTACGTTTGTTTCCTTGGAAATTAGAGCAAGGTGTTTTTTTTGTCTTCGTCCCCCCCTCCCCCCCTCCCTGCCACACCCACCCACCCACCCACCCACACACACACACACACACACACACACACACACACACACACACATTGACTTTAAACAGTTATTCTCTTTTTATCTTTGTGGAGATCATCGACAAAAGTTGCTTGCAGCCAGCTGGAGGTGTTATAAGAACTGGTAGCCATATGCATTGTCTAGTCCGTGGTCGCGAAGCTCTGTGAAAGTCGTTAGAAGCTTAATTCGGTTTGGCCAATAGAGTTTTCCGGGTAATTCTGCGCCGCAGATCGCTAAAGTGCGTCTATTCTGACGGGATTTCGCGAGTGGGAAGTTGAGCGATGCCACGAAAGCTCTGAGGACGGACGAAGAAACGTTTAATTACTCCCTTTGCGGTAGCTGGTCTCAACTGTCTTCAACACCGACTCTGTGATAGTTGCTAGTGGCACTAGTGACTGGGTGTCAGTTGGCTCCTGTTCCAAATTTCTGAACAGACTTCAAGAAACGAGTGAATTTTATCACCAGAAAAAGTAGTCCCATCCAGGACAGTCTCCTTCACCTAAAGGTTGAAAAGGAGCCGCCAGCATCAGCCATAGGGGGCCAAAATAATAATAATAATAATAACAATATTAATAACTCTGAAACGGTAAATAAAAAAATATTGTTGCGATCTCACTGTTGATTTTAACTTAAACCTGGTCGCTGTACTCCATAGACATTGTTGTCTAAATTTATGAATTCTAGAGAATGGACAAGCAGATGTAGCAGTCAAGGAGTCTGAATGATATCTGAAGTGGCATAATATTTAATTCTACATATTGAGACCTCACTGTTGACACTCGGGGCCGTGTGCCTTTGGGAGGAAGACTGAGTGAAAACCAGTGAAGCCAGTTATCAGCCAATGAGAAAGAATCACGTGCTCTTAATTTGCCTTCTAACTTGAGTAGAGCTCTTTGACACGTTTTCTTACTCCAGCGAAATAATCCCCCACTGTGTTGTGCTTGTGCCACACTACCAACTGCATGCTACATTGTGGAAGAATGAGACCAGTCGGTATTCGTAAATGCGGCCCCTGATCTCAGATGGACTAGCCCTGTAGTTTGAGCGATGATACTCAAAATTTGAAGTCCTTCAGATTTTCAAAATTGTTCTTGTAGTTATTTATGTACTTCCGAATAGCTTTTTGTGCGCTTAACGCCTTTTAAGTGATTTGCTGATTTATCAGCATTGTGCTTTTCGATTAGTTACTTTTATTTTCTATAAACCTTTCAATATCGGTTTGCGGACGCTGTGGGCACACAGTTGTGTGCTCTTATACCAGACAACAACAAGACGCTATACCAATACCATCCCCCATAGCGCAAAAGTTCTTGATAGCAGCGAGAATCGAAACAGGGTGCCCGCTCACTTTCGGAGTCCAGTGGTACTTGTTTAGTGAGGTATTGCTGAGCCGGGACTAGTAAGCGATTCTGATAAAATACGAGGAACTGTGATGCTGTGCAACCGTGAAAAACCTATCTCCTCCTGATCCCGCATCACATCTCGGCTCTTCGCAATCCCACACTCCACATATTATGTTATACCCTCGATACCAACGTCAGTGGTAATGCGCAATCCTCCTGAAACTAGCCACTTCTTACACTACTGGCCATTAAAATTGCTACACCACGAAGATGACGTGCTACAGACGCGAAATTTAACTGACAGGAAGAAGATGCTGTGATATGCAAATGCTTAGCTTTTCAGAACATTCACACAAGGTTGGCGCCGGTGGCGACACCTACAACGTGCTGACATGAGGAAACTTTCCAACCGATTTCTCATACACAAACAGCAGTTGACCGGCGCTGCCTGGTGGAACGTTGTTGTGATGCCTCGTGTAAGGAGGAGAAATGCGTACCATCAACTTTCCGACTTTTATAAAGGTCGGATTGTAGCGTATCGCGATTGCGGTTTATCGCATCGCGACACTGCTGCTCGCGTTGGTCGATATCCAATGACTGTTAGCAGAATATGGAATCGGTAGGTTGCTGGATCCCACCGGCCTCGTATCACTAGCAGTCGAGATGACAGGCATCTGATGGGCGTGTCTGTAACGGATCGTGAAGCCACGTCTCGATCCCTGAGTCAACAGACGGGGACGTTTGCAAAACAACAACCATTTGCACGAAAAGTTCGACGACGTTTGCAGCATCATGGACTATCAGCTCGGAGACCATGGCTGCGGTTACCCTTGACGCTACATCACACACAGGAGCGCTTGCGATGGTGTACTCAACGACGAACCTGGGTGCACGAATGGCAAAACGTCATTTTTTCGGATGAATCCAGGTTCTGTTTACAGTTTCATGATGGTCGCATCCGTGTTCGGCGACACGGCGGTGAACGCATATTGGAAGCGTGTATTCGTCATCGCCATACTGGCGTGTCACCCGGCGTGATGGTATGGGCTGCCATTGGTTACACGTCTCGGTCACCTCTTGTTCGCATTGACGGCACTTTGAACGGTGGACGTTACGTTTTAGATGTGTTACGAACCGTGGCTCTACCCTTCATTCGATCCCTGCGAAACCCTACATTTCAGCAGGATAATGCACGACAGCATGTTGCAGGTCCTGTACGGGCCTTTCTGGATACAGAAAATGTTCGACTGCTGCCCTGGCCAGCACATTCTCCAGATCTCTCACAAATTGAAAACGTCTGGTCAATGGTGGCCGAGCAACTGGCTCGTCACAATACGCCAGTCTCTACTCTTGATGAACTGTGGTATCGTGTTGAAGCTGCATGGGCAGCTGTACCTGTACACGCCATCCAAGCTCTGTTTGACTCAATGCCCAGGCGTATCAAGGCCGTTATTACGGCCAGAGGTGGTTGTTCTGGGTACTGATTTCTCAGGATCTATGCACCCAAATTGCGTGAAAACGTAATCACATGTCAGTTCTAGTGTAACATATTTGTCCAATGAATACCCGTTTATCGTCTGCATTTCTTCTTGGTGTAGCAATTTTAATGGCCAGTAGCGCATAATTTACTTGTTCATATTCTCGTACATTACTCCTCAGCTTGTCGTTGTTGTACTTTTCAATCTGAAGATCGGTTTGATGCAGCTCTCCACGGTAGCTGAATCTTTGCAAGTCTCTTCCGCTTTACATGAATCCAACAACCTAGATACATTTGAACCTGCTTACCGTGTTCATGACTTGATCTCTCTCTCTGAAATTTCTTCCCCACTCTTCTCTCTGTTACCAAAATTGTCTGTACCACAACGCCTAAAGAGGTTTCGTATTAATCTGTGCTTTTCACATTGTGCCATAAAGCTCTTTTCTCGTCAATTCGATTCAGTGCACTCATTAGCTACCCGATCTAACCATCTAATCTAGATCATTCTTTTATACAACCACATTTAAAAACTTTCGTCTGTACTATTTACCGCACATGTTTCACTTCCACATCAGGTTAAACTCCAGACAAATGATTTCAGAAACACTTCTTAATACTTAAATTTATTTTCAGAATTAATACATTTCATTTTTTCAGAAAAGCTTGTCTTGTTGTTGCCGGTCTGCCATTTGTATCCTCTTTGCTTCTGCCATTGTAAGTTATTTTACTGATCACTTAGCATAATTGTATACTACGTTTAGTATATGATTCCTCAAGCGTCACCTGACATGGTTCAACTACATGTGATGGTTTCCGGTTATTGTTTTTCGACTAATATCTGCTCCACAATACACTAGACTTTCCATTCAACTGATTTTCAAGCACTCTGTTGTTTCTCATAGAAATAAAATGCCATCGACAAATCTTAAAAGTTTTTATTTCTTCTCCCTTAATCTTACTTCCTTTACCAATCTCCTCAAAAAAAAAAAAAAAAAAAAAGTAATGGCTCTGAGCAATATGGGACTTAACATCTGAGGTCATCAGTCCTCTCGAACTTAGAACTACTTAAACCTAACTAACCTAAGGACATCACACACATCCGTGCCCGAGACAGGATTCGAACCTGCGCCGGAGCGGTCGCGCGGTTGCAGACTATAGCGCCTAGAACCGTCGGCCACACCGGCCGGCCCCAATTTTCTCCATAGCTTCCTTTACAGATAGGTTTACGTACAGACGGAGCATAGATTAGAACTCTATCTCACTGTCTCCCATTATGAAAATCATATCCAAATACAAAAATGCTAAAAATATGTCTTTATTCGGCTTCAATCTATCCAAGATAGGCATAGCGTTAGCACTGGCTCACGTGTTCCCATGTTTTCTCAGACCTTAAACTGATTCTTTCTCTTTCCCTACCCCCGTCGGCTTTCACCAAACGTTCCATTCTTCTGTCTCGTAATCTGTGTTAGTGCTCATTTTACGTAGATTCTCTACAGTACAATATCCACTTGAAAATCGCCTAATGTAAAGGCCAAAACCGGTCGTGAAATTAATAAAGTTTTTATTAGCAACTGGAGCAACTTTTCATTAATTGATCAGTATCACATCTAATTACAATTTTCTCCACTATTTCGTTTTTATACGTAGACTCTCTTACCCGAGTCAAGTACAGTTCCCCATCGACCTGACGTGACTGTTCCGTTTAACAGTACCAACTTCCTCGTCAGACAGAAATCTCTTTCATGTTCATAACAGATGAATTCTAATTTAATACGTAATTTAATATGTAATTCCTCAGAAACTGTTAACCGGATTTTGAAGAGGGAAAAGCCGTCTCTCTTAAAACAATAATAATAGCAGCTTAAGTTAATGTAATTATATTTTAAAAAGAGAAGTTGATGCCCATACCCCTCCAATTAAAATACCTACTAAAAGAGACAATGTGTCAATCAGCGACGACTTTTTCACAATTCATTTGAGTGAAAACAGAGTTAAGATATCATAAGCACCTCAGGAAATATTCGAGATGAACAGTTTAGCTGAATCACTCAGTAAACCTCGCAAGCCACTGTTCGGCACGTGGCGGAGGGTACATCGTGCTAACATTATCGATGTTCTTTCCTATTGTGCTCCCGTACTGACAGATAAAAAAATTACAATCTATATGCTTCTGTACGTGTCCTAATCTCTCTTATCGCATCCTCACGATTCCTACGATAGATATAGGATGGTCGTAGCATATTGGTCACACAGTCTTCTTCGATTAAAGATTCTCTAAATTTATACAACAGCGATTCGTGAGAACATCGTCTTCCCCATTACTGATTTTAGGTGCTCGTCTAATTTTATTACATTTCTTAGTATTACTCCAAACATTTACTCAATGTCATGATCTCAAGATGTACATAACTAATGTTGCAATGAGATACTATGACGTCCTTTCTCTTTATTGCAATCATAATCTTACATTGACCCGCATTTAAAGAGAGCTACCATGCATTACACCAAGTGGAAACTTTGTCCAAGCCTGTCTGCATTTCACTTTCCTCTAGAACACAGCGTTGTAAACGAACGAACTTAGAGTGCTACTGATCATATATGATGAATCATTTATGTATATTGCTGATAAACATATCTGACAAATCACTTATGTAATTGCTTCCTATTAGACTTCCTTGGGGCACACCCGATGTTACTTTCGTTTCTGTAGAACATTCGCCATCAAATACAAAGTATTCAGTTCTGTAAGTAAAATATTCATCGATCCTATTGTATTACTTTTCTTTCTTTACGTTGCGTGTTTGCTGATGTTCCATTTGAAATCTCTGACTGTCTCAGCCTATCTAGGTTCTATCAATCTAAATTGGACTGAGCACGTGCAAGGAGGCATCATCATCTCTCTATGCCCTACAAATATATAAGATGTTCTTCCCTTTTGACCTAAAAAAGAAACTTTATAAACAATTACAGTTCCAATTATTGATTACAGCGATGTTATCATACAAGGCCTTTTTCAGAAAAGCTCATGGCTAATGCCTGTGCTCGTTATATCTGTTGCATATTACCCATCTCTCCTTACAGCTTGCCCCTGTGTTCCTCAGAAATTTCGAAAATTTGCGGCATTTGACATTGTCGAACGTTTTTTCCAGGTTGGAAAATCCCATGAACGTGTCTTGATTTTTCTTTAGCCTTGCTTCTAATATCAACCGTAGCATCAGAATTTCCTCTCTGGTGCCTTTGAAAACCAAACTAATCGTCATCTAACAGATCCTCAATTTTCGTTTCCATTCTCCTGTGTATTATTCTTGTCAGCAATTTGTATGCATGAGCTGTTAAACTCAGGCCAATTCTAGCACTTGTCCGTCTTTACAGACTTCGGAATTCTGTGGATGATATTTTCCCGAAAGTCAGATGAGACATTCTATATACCAACGAGAATAGTAGTTGTGTTGCCACTTCCCCCAGTGATTTTAGAAATTCTGATGGAATATTATCTATCCCTTCTTACTTATTTGATCTTAAGTCTTCCAGTGGTCTTCTAAATTATAATACTGGATCCCCTTTCTCTTCCCGATCCACTCCTGTTTCTTCTTCAATCACATCAGACAAGTCTTCCCCTCATACTGGCATTCAGAGTATTCTTTCCACCTGTCCGACCTCTCCTCATCATTTAACAGTGGACTCTCCATTGCTCTCTTGATGTTACCGCCCTTGCTTTTAATTTCATCGAAGGTTGTTTTGACATTTCTATACAGGGCGCATCGTAATTAATGGCGTAAACGCATACAGTTGAAAGTACATTTTATTCCGTGAATAAATTACACTTTTATGTCGCAGTATTTATATGATCACCAATGTTTCCTGAAAGTAAATATTGTTACATAAATAACAAAAATTTTAACCTATTTCAGAGTGCCTCTCAGGAATCACATCATGTTTGTAACTGTATTTATTTTGTCATTATGCTAATACAAAAAATATAGCAAGACAGAGTGAAAATAAATCACATAATTTACTCTGGTCTTAGTCTGTTAATTCATTTTTACTCGTGACGCGTTTCGCTATACAGTATCTTCACATCTGTGGTACAAGAAACAACATAAGAGATGGAACCAGATTTTCATTTAAACAGTGATAGGATGTAGCAGAAGTCTTGGTGACGCGTTAAGGTGAATTACGTACCTTAATGGATACACTATACGTAGTCAGCATTGAACTTCCTTTATTAACATCACAGGCCACACTGGATCACGCCGCATGGCATGTTACAAACAAACTTATTAAGACATCAGGTGGCGTTGGAGGTAACGTCATACACAGAATAACGATATCTCATGTACACTTTTAATTGTGGCCAATTTATAAACCTTCATTGAGTATATTAGAATTTGCAAACCTTCCTTAATTATAACATTAAAAATGACAATCGAATTATTATTTTTATTTCGGTGAGCGGCAATGAGTGTGAGGATCTTTGCAGCTCAACGCTGAACGGTACATATAGTTACTGTATAGTCGTGAAAATATGTGCCCATCTGTTACATTATTTCTTATACCAGACATCTGAAGATACTCTATAACGAAATACGTCAGGAGTAAATATAACATATGGTTCAAATGGCTCTGAGCACTATGGGACTTAACAGCTATGGTCATCAGTCCCCTAGAACTTAGAACTACTTAAACCTAACTAACCTAAGGACAGCACACAACACCCAGTCATCACGAGGCAGAGAAAATCCCTGACCCCGCCGGGAACCGAACCCGGGAAAATATAAATTAATTTTGGGGTGTAAGACAAGAGTAAATTATTTGAGCCAAACATAGTCGCAGACCCATTGAAGGATTTTATGTCCAGATTTATGAGGTAGAGTGAAAGGTTGAAGAGTCTCAGAAATTGCTATATTTTGATTTAGATTATCAGTCACTGTCCTTGGAACATGGATGTCTCGTTTGCTACCTGCAGTATGAGACTGCATCAGATTGGCACGGGACATTAGGTCATGAAGGACTATAAGATCAGATACGCGAACTGTCTAAGTTAACATATGGCATTATTAGTACTATTTGGTTTTACGTGAAAATTGTGATGTTGAGGACGAAAATTGTGATGCTGGGGACGACTGAAGTTCAATACGCTATCCGTAATTTATATTTAGGTTTGATGTGGTTCCCCTAAACCGTTTAAGGCGATTCCCACGAAAGAAGTGAGCTACAAAATAATTGTTCGAAGAGTTCTTGTGTTTTGATCATCAGTCTCGGAACTTACAATTTAGTATTAAAAAGAGAAGGCAGAGAAGCAACACGGAAGAGGAGCAAGTGTCGGCATAGATTCTTTTAGCAGGCGTGGGAGCACCTTAGGGTGCTTATCAAACTCCAGTGGTAGACGCTACAACAAAGGTGTAAGTAGGCTGTTTAGGTTTTTATGTTAGTAACGTCACCTAGCGCTCTGTATGAAAATCACTGGCTGTGCTGTGTGCAGTCTGTGGTTGGTTGTATTGTTGTTCGCCATTGTGCATAGGGAAATGGAGCGGGCGGCAAATAATGGCGTAGACAGTGAAACAAATAGTGAACAGGGAAGCATTATCGATCGATCGGTCGGCAACAGCTCGCCTCAGGAATCTGAAATGACAGGACACAATCTCGCAAATACTGTAGATTCAGGTTTTGGGTCCTCACCGTTTTCTCAAATAAGTCAAGACACATTTTCTGCTTGTCAAAATGTGAATGTTGGCGGTGCAAATGCACTGCCGAAAAGCATAGAGGAACATGTTGCAGACACCAGTGCATTGTTATTACAGTTAATGCAACAAATGGGACAAAGGCTACAAAAGTTAGACACAACGCTTGAACAAAATCAGAACCAAATGGGACAAAATCTTCAAAAGTTAGACACAATGGAACAACACCAGAGACGCACACAGCAACAGTTAGACGCAATGGAACAAAATCTTCACACCACGCTTGAACAAACACGTGAACATTTAACTACTGAGTTACATAAAATCGAAACTAAATGTCAAAAAGTCTGTAATGACGTAAAAACACAAATTTGTGAGCATTTCCAACCTATTTTTTTGCGGCATGAAAATACATTACAGAATCACGAAGCAGCCATAAACGAACTGCAAACTATTGTTCATGAAAATCATGAGATCTTGCAAGCTAAAATTGACTCAGTTGCATCTACCGATTCGGTTACGCAACTTGCAAAAACTCAGGAAAACTTAAAGGACACAGTAGATACGATTTCAACGCAAATGGACACTCTGAAACTTGGTTCAGAAAAAAAGGAAATAAGTACACTATCGGAGAAAGTAGCCGAACTTTCGGATCAGTTCACTAACTTATCTACAAAGGTAGATGATGATCTGAATGACTCAAGACGTGTAGCCATCACTGACACAGAAGAGTATGAACAAATTAAGAAATTCAAACAAAATCAGAATCAAATTAATACGCAACACAAAAGCGAAATCCGGGAAGTACAAGATCAGTTGGCACAAGTAACACAAAAATTACATATTTCAGAGGACACTCGCGCTCCTACACGGGAAGAGGGACTTAGAAATACGGAAAAGCCGCAAAATAATAACACAGGGCATTTCGGAAATTATGAAAGAAATTGGCAAGGTGCACCGAATTTTGAGATGGAACCGCCGACACGACGTAACAATGACCGATATACGACTCGCCGACACGATGATTCTGACTATAAGCTGTTTATTACTACACGTAAATTCAAAACATTTAAGAATTCCGGCAACGACATTCATCCACAAGCGTGGCTTCATCAATTCTCTCATTGTTTTCCTCACAACTGGTCATTAGAGCACAGATTAGAATTTATGTGTGGCTACTTAGAGAATGAACCAGCTGAAAGAATGCGATCGGTTGAGGTAAGTGATTTGTGAAAAGTATAGGTTAATGTTAGTTAGGGCCATTCTTTTGTAGGGATTATTGAAAGTCAGATTGCGTTGCGCTAAAATATATTGTCCCAGTTTAAGCTCATTACCTGAACGAGGACAAGAAGTAAGACAAGGTTAGAATAGGAACAAGCTAAGAATAAGCAGATAGGGACCATGGAGCAAAGCTAAGATAGGGATGTAATTTTTCTAAGGGGACGTTTCAAAGGTATTTCGCACCACAGAGAGATTTACTTTCAAAATTTCGAGAGCTTACAGTCCAAATACACTCCTGGAAATTGAAATAAGAGCGCCGTGAATTCATTGTCCCAGGAAGGGGAAACTTTATTGACACATTCCTGGGGTCAGATACATCACATGATCACACTGACAGAACCACAGGCACATAGACACAGGCAACAGAGCATGCACAATGTCGGCACTAGTACAGTGTATATCCACCTTTCGCAGCAATGCAGGCTGCTATTCTCCCATGGAGACGATCGTAGAGATGCTGGATGTAGTCCTGTGGAACGGCTTGCCATGCCATTTCCACCTGGCGCCTCAGTTGGACCAGCGTTCGTGCTGGACGTGCAGACCGCGTGAGACGACGCTTCATCCAGTCCCAAACATGCTCAATGGGGGACAGATCCGGAGATCTTGCTGGCCAGGGTAGTTGACTTACACCTTCTAGAGCACGTTGGGTGGCACGGGATACATGCGGACGTGCATTTTCCTGTTGGAACAGCAAGTTCCCTTGTCGGTCTAGGAATGGTAGAACGATGGGTTCGATGACGGTTTGGATGTACCGTGCACTATTCAGTGTCCCCTCGACGATCACCAGTGGTGTACGGCCAGTGTAGGAGATCGCTCCCCACACCATGATGCCGGGTATTGGCCCTGTGTGCCTCGGTCGTATGCAGTCCTGATTGTGGCGCTCACCTGCACGGCGCCAAACACGCATACTACCATCATTGGCACCAAGGCAGAAGCGACTCTCATCGCTGAAGACGACACGTCTCCAACGTCCCTCCATTCACGCCTGTCGCGACACCACTGGAGGCGGGCTGCACGATGTTGGGGCGTGAGCGGAAGACGGGCTAACGGTGTGCGGGACCGTAGCCCAGCTTCATGGAGACGGTTGCGAATGGTCCTCGCCGATACCCCAGGAGCAACAGTGTCCCTAATTTGCTGGGAAGTGGCGGTGCGGTCCCCTACGGCACTGCGTAGGATCCTACGGTCTTGGCGTGCATCCGTGCGTCGCTGCTGTCCGGTCCCAGGTCGATGGGCACGTGCACCTTCCGCCGACCACTGGCGACAACATCGATGTACTGTGGAGACCTCACACCCCACGTGTTGAGCAATTCGGCGGTACGTCCACCCGGCCTCCCGCATGCCCACTATACGCCCTCGCTCAAAGTCCGTCAACTGCACATACGGTTCACGTCCACGCTGTCGCGGCATGCTACCAGTGTTAAAGACTGCGATGGAGCTCCGTATGCCACGGCAAACTGGCTGACACTGACGGCGGCGGTGCACAAATGCTGCGCAGCTAGCGCCATTCGACGGCCAACACCGCGGTTCCTGGTGTGTCCGCTGTGCCATGCGTGTGATCATTGCTTGTACAGCCCTCTCGCAGTGTCCGGAGCAAGTATGGTGGGTCTGACACACCGGTGTCAATGTGTTCTTTTTCCCATTTCCAGGAGTGTACGTCAGACGACACATTACTGCACCGCATACACATATCGCAAGATAACCCCAGAAGGGAATATCAGAGAAAGATGAGATCATACGGAGTCTTACCGACAGGCATTCCTGCCGTGCACCATTCGTGACTGCAACAGCAGAGAGGGATAATGATACTGCAGCTAGAAAATACTCCGCTTGGGGAGTATACAAGTAAACATAGATGTGGAAAAGGATACTGCCGATTTCCTTCTCCTTCCTTCCCCAGTCCGTTACGGGCTATCTCTAATGACCATGATATGAGGTTAAGCCCTAATATTCCGTTTTCTCTTTTCGAAAATTATGTTTCACTCGGCAGACAGTCTGATTTTTGTAACTTTTACCATGCATCATCAATCATATCAACCGACAATATTTGAACTAGAAAATATCAGCCTGGAATAACATTGTACTTGGATAACATGCATAAAAAAACTGTTTTGTAGAATGAATATCAAATATGAGGTGCAGTGTTTTCTAATCATGTTTAGTGTGATCAGCTCAAGAAATCTATCCCCGCAATACATGTCTCACTATGTATTACAAGGAGGCTTAAATTGCCAATAATTGCCAACAATGCTAAACATCATTTCTAAAACTGGAAGTAACAGTGCCAAATTTAGACCATGTGTTAATATATATTTGAGTAAATATATGTGAAATTATTACTACAAAAAGAAACAAGATATTTGCAGTGATCATACGCTGTAACCAAAGTGTACGTCGTGTTATAACAGAAACGACATTTAATGTGTGAAAATTGAGGTTAGAAAACCAGAGAGAACTTTCAGACAGAACAAGTCGATCAGATATCAACCAAGTACAAGCTACTGATCTTTAAATGTTGAGAGGAGTAGGTTCGCGACACATTGATCGCTACCTGGAGCGCATCTCGGTCAGCACCTATCTCGGCGTGCCGGCTACATATCGTCGTATTTCGATCCACACCTAATTACGACATGGGCGCCACAAAGTGTCACTAAAACGTAAAAGAAAATACTTTCAGGTTCTGCACACACGTAAATTTATTATGACGAAAGTTCCAGCTTCCTAGAGAGAGAAAATTAACTATTTCAAGATTAGTGCGACAACCGTGATAGTTCTGCTGTATCATTTCGATATTGGAGGGTGTACATTGGCAAGCTAATTAAAAAATTGATTCTGCTTTAATTTCACTCATGATTTACTCATTCTCCGTTGTTGTGCAAAAAACGCCATGATACACAGTACGAATCGATAAATTAGTCTCTTTATTTGCCTTTAAGTATCTGTAATTCGTAAAGCGAAGTGCTCCGAACAATACAGACGCACCTTGAACAAAGTTGATATCGGTTACCCAGACAGTTATAACTTACTATTATAGTACACCGGGTTATATCTAATAATCATGGGAGCATTTGTAGGAAACAGGGCTCACAAATGGAAGTCGATTTCACAATTACCAAACTTTTATTTAACTTAAAAAACCAACATCAAATCTTACTGCAATGTTGATCTTTATCCGCACAGAAAATTAACATAAAAAAGTGAAGGCGTGACTTCGACAGAAACCGTTAGGAAGACTCAAAGAAGAGAAAATAGGCTTTCCTCCTTAGGCCAGGTCATATTTTCCAATTAACAAGAGAAATAATACAAAGATGCACGATGTTATTGCGTTCAAGGTGAGCTACTCAGAATACGAACTCTGAAACATCAGTAACACCTCATGATTTCTGCAAAAGCGACACTTCATCTTCAAACTCCACAGTCAGTACAGGTCGAAAGCCAAGAAGCGAATGCCTGAAAAATTCCGTGGTCATCACTCTCAACTGAACATCTAGCCCAATGATGGAACATGAACGTGCCTAGAAGCTTAAAATTGAGGGGAAAGCTGCTAAAATTTCTCAGTCATCACGTACAAATGTGTATATAACTATCATTATGTTGATACCGTGTCTGAAATTAATAAATTAAATCAATAATCTTAATACAAAACCTAAAATAATTATAAAATCAAAATATAAAATAATGAACTAAAACGTAATCTTAAAGATAGCTGGTTTAAAGCCTACTATTATATTTTAAAAAGCAAATTATAGGTTAATAACTTTAATGCTTATCCCTTAAAGAATAAATAAGTCAATGTTTATACTTAAAAATTAAATAAAAACAACCAACTTTAAAAAATTAATTTTTTTCTTAAGAAACTAGATATCTCAGGATACGATTAACATCTCGTTTCTGTAAATAATTTAATAATACTTATGATATATTAACTATAAATTATTTATAAATCAACACAACTATTGGTGGCGATGACATACACAGTGTCTAGTAGGAAGGATAATACACTAGACTGGACGGACACTGTGGAGATAATAAGAGTTTTCTCACGTTGCAATGAAAACAAAAAAGTGGTGCTGTTGTTTACGTCCATGCTGTATAAGTCCCTAACTCAGCTCAAATTCGAGATTGAGGCCTTAGGTGCTCCTACGGCTTCGCATTCTTATATAAGCCAGCGAAATACCACTTCAGAATTCGGCAAAGAATTATTGCATTATTGTGCTCATTAGGTAATTCTGCAACTTCAGATTTTGATCGTTGCTGACACTGAGAAATAACTAAATACACTCTACTACAAAAAGAAGATAAATGAAGGAATTACCCGAATGGGACTAAAATCGGTAGATATGATGTATGTGAACAGACAAACAAGTGATTACAATTTCAGAAAAATTGGGTAATTTATTCAAGAGAAAGAGCTCATAAACTGAGCAAGTCAGTGACGTGTTGGTCCGCCACGGCCCTCATGCAAGAAGTTATTCAGAGTGGCATTGATTGATATAATTATTGGATGTCCTCCGGAGGGATATCGTGCCAAATTCTGTCCAGTTGCCGCGTCAGATACCCAAAATCTCGAGATGGTTGGAGGGCCCTGCCCATAATGCTCCAAATGTTCTCAGTTGGCGAGAGTTTCGGCGACCTTGTCGGCCAAGGTGGAGTATGGTAAGCACGAACACAAGCAACAGAAACTCCAGCCGTGTGCACACGGACGTCATCTTGCTGAAATGTAAGCCCAGGATGACTTGCCATGAAGTGGAACAAAATGAGGCGTAGAATATTTTCGACATACCGCTGCGCTGTACGGCTGCTACGGGTGACAACCAGATGTATCCTGCTATGAAATGAAATGGCACCCCAGACCATCAGTCCTGTTTGTCATGCCGTATGGCGGACAGCAATCAGGTTGATATCCCACCCCTGTCCAGTGCGTCTCCAGACACGTCTTCGCCGGTCGTCGGGGTTCAATTCGAAGCGGGACTCGTCACTGAAGACAGTTGTACTCCATTCAATGAGATTTCAGACTGAAGACGTGTGTGGATACGCTCCGGACAACGGTGGGACACCAACCTGACTGTCGCCCGCCATACGGCCCGACAACCAGGACTGGTGGTCTGGGGTGCCATTTCATTTCATAGCAGAAACTCTTTGGTTGTTACCCGTAGCACCCTTAGAGCGCAGCAGTACATTAACGACATTCTGTGTCCCGTTTTGTTACACTTCACTGCCAGCCATCCTGGACTTACATTTCAGCTAGAAAATGCTCGCCCGCACACGGCGGGAGTTTTTACTGCTTGTCTTCCTGCTTGCCAAACCCTACCTTGGCAAGCAAGGTCGCCGGAACGCTCCCCAGTTGAGAACGTTTTGAGCATGATGGGTAAGGCCCCCTAACCATCTCCGGATTTTGACAATCTAACGCGCCAATTAGAAATTTTTGGAAACGTGTGGGAAGTTCCTATGGGACCAAACTGCTGAGGTTATCGGTCCCTAGGCTTACAAACTACTTAATCTAACTTCAACGAACTTATGGTAAGGACAGTACACACAACCATGCCCGAGGGAGGACTCGAACCTCCGACGGGGTGAGGCGCCAATTGGACAGAATTTGACACGATATCCATTAGGAGGACATCCAACAACTATTATCAATCAATACCAAGGCGAATAAATACACTCCTGGAAATGGAAAAAAGAACATATTGACACCGATGTGTGAGACCCACCATACTTGCTCCGGACACTGCGAGAGGGCTGTACAAGCAATGATCACACGCACGGCACAGCGGACACCCCAGGAACCGCGGTGTTGGCCGTCGAATGGCGCTAGCTGCGCAGCATTTGTGCACCGCCGCCGTCAGTGTCAGCCAGTTTGCCGTGGCATACGGAGCTCCATCGCAGTCTTTAACACTGGTAGCATGCCGCGACAGCGTGGACGTGAACCGTATGTGCAGTTGACGGACTTTGAGCGAGGGCGTACAGTGGGCATGCGGGAGGCCGGGTGGACGTACCGCCGAATTGCTCAACACGTGGGGCGTGAGGTCTCCACAGTACATCGATGTTGTCGCCAGTGGTCGGCGGAAGGTGCACGTGCCCGTCGACCTGGGACCGGACCGCAGCGACGCACGGATGCACGCCAAGACCGTAGGATCCTACGCAGTGCCGTAGGGGACCGCACCGCCACTTCCCAGCAAATTAGGGACACTGTTGCTCCTGGGGTATCGGCGAGGACCATTCGCAACCGTCTCCATGAAGCTGGGCTACGGTCCCGCACACCGTTAGGCCGTCTTCCGCTCACGCCCCAACATCGTGCAGCCCGCCTCCAGTGGTGTCGCGACAGGCGTGAATGGAGGGACGAATGGAGACGTGTCGTCTTCAGCGATGAGAGTCGCTTCTGCCTTGGTGCCAATGATGGTCGTATGCGTGTTTGGCGCCGTGCAGGTGAGCGCCACAATCAGGACTGCATACGACCGAGGCACACAGGGCCAACACCCGGCATCATGGTGTGGGGAGCGATCTCCTACACTGGCCGTACACCACTGGTGATCGTCGAGGGGACACTGAATAGTGCACGGTACATCCAAACCGTCATCGAACCCATCGTTCTACCATTCCTAGACCGGCAAGGGAACTTCCTGTTCCAACAGGACAATGCACGTCCGCATGTATCCCGTGCCACCCAACGTGCTCTAGAAGGTGTAAGTCAACTACCCTGGCCAGCAAGATCTCCGGATCTGTCCCCCATTGAGAATGTTTGGGACTGGATGAAGCGTCGTCTCACGCGGTCTGCATGTCCAGTACGAACGCTGGTCCAACTGAGGCGCCAGGTGGTAATGGCATGGCAAGCCGTTCCACAGGACTACATCCAGCATCTCTACGATCGTCTCCATGGGAGAATAGCAGCCTGCATTGCTGCGAAAGGTGGATATACACTGTACTAGTGCCGACATTGTGCATGCTCTGTTGCCTGTGTCTATGTGCCTGTGGTTCTGTCAGTGTGATCATGTGATGTATCTGACCCCAGGAATGTGTCAATAAAGTTTCCCCTTCCTGGGACAATGAATTCACGGTGTTCTTATTTCAATTTTCAGGAGTGTAGATGCATGACATTGTTTTTCAGTGGAATCACCAACTCTCTGTAAACAAAAGTCGGAATTTGGTACCAGCCCTTCAGTTCTTCGAAGATAGAAATCCGCTCCTCGGTCATAGAGCCGTGCGAGAACCTCTGTCTGAACTTCTTCATCGTTGGAGAATTCTTCGTCCCCAGATATTCCTAAAGTTTGCCGAAAAGATGGAAATTGCAGGGTGTAAGGTCTGAACTTCCCTATCAGCGTCATCGTCTGTGCACCTTTGGTCATATTACTGACACCATTTCACTTCGGCTGGAGGTGGTATTGCATTTCGTCCATTACAGCCAGCGGTGAATCCACCTTTTTGCCCACAGGTATCGTACCGTCCCGCGTGTTTCAGCTCTGGTGTACGTTTGAAGTTGGTGTGCCATTTCACACACATTGTGATTCATCTGTTATCCGTACCACAGGACAAACGCAAGCATATGATAATGCGCCATTCTCGCTGTGCATGAGACAACACATGTAAATTACTTTCTGAAGATCAAGCACTATGGGACTTAACATCTGAGGTCATCAGTCCCCTAGAACTTAGAACTACTTAAATCTAACTATTAACCTGAGGACATCACACACATCCATGCCCGAGGCAGGATTCGAACCTGCGACCGTAGCGGTCGCGCGGTTCCAGACTGAAGGGCCTAGAACCGGTCGGCCACAGCGGCCGGCCATTCTGAAGACTCGAAAAAATTTAAAGAACAGACCATACGTTTATCTGATATATTCTATGGTGCATACTATTTCTTCAGAAACGATCCATTAATTTCCTGTCTGATGCACCTGTCCCTTTCAAGACAGTCTGAAATACATGGACGTACAATTGACAAAAAATCGTGTATTTTTGATTGATGTGTACCATTCAGCAAGGTCATTAGTACCACGTTTCATTGTTTTTGTTCCCCCTGAAACCACCAGTCCATGGTATTTACCAGAAATGTTGCAATAAAATCTTGCATAAAGGCGGCTGTCTTTTCCATGATATAGTGGAGACTTTCATTTGCACGAACAGTTTCTCCAAAACATAATATACTATTGAAAACTATCTATTACGCTCAAACGTTCCACTGAATCTTATTACTTCCTTTTATCCATGGTTTACTTCCTGAAAAGACGTTATGGGGTAACACCAGCGTAACGGCCTTGAAAAAGCGTTTGACCTTTATGGTGGAAGGAAAGGTGACAAGGAAATGATACTTCGGATAGTTATTGATCATATATTTAAGTATATTACAAAAAAAAAGTTTTGTCGGAAAATGTTACAAAATGGCGACAATGCAGCAATTCTCCCGAGACATGCTGAATTTGAGGCGATCTGCAGACACGCACTATAAGTGGTGCTAATTTGAATCTGAGAAAAAGAAAAATATTCTATGTAGTCTTCATAAGTATAGCTAGTGAACCACATAGGGGATTTAGAACTACTGATTTTTGTGTAATTAGCGATTGTTTCAATAAAGTCGTCCAATTTTCACCAAAAAATGGACAGTCATTTGTTAATATTGTTGTTTAAAATAACTAATCGAAAATCCCCTACGTGGTTCACTTTGAAATGTTATTTCAAAATTGTAGTTAAATTTTCAAATAAAAATATTGAAAATTGCTGGAGTTACGCTGCGTGCCGTTTTGAAAAGTCATACTCCGAGACATGAACTAATAAAGAAATCTACTTCTAGAAAACTCATACTATTAATCCCCTGTACCAGGACTGGCATGTCGTACTGTTGCCGTTGCGATTGAAGACATATCCACTAGTTCATCATAGAACGATTGATGTATCGGTCGCGACAATTACGTGAACGCACAAAACGCTAAAATTCTGTTTAGCCCTGTTCCAGTCAGGAGTATTGCTAGGACGATTCGACAGTTAATCTCATATGCGTTTCGTATAAACTTACCACTTGGTATTACAACTTCCGGGTAGTTTGGACGAGCAACAACTATTGTAAAGTCTAAGCCTCGAGGACTTCGTTGTTGCAAAGTGATGTCTGCATTGAACGTTTTACTTTTCGCGTGTTGAGAAATAACAGAGAAAGTGGCAAGAAAATTTATAATCCTGTAGCACAATTCGTAATTCACATCAAAACTTTGTCACTGTCTTTCAATTTCTTAGCAGAGGCGCTGACTCCCTTCTAACTCCTCTCAGTCTCACTCCTATACTTTGGACGCTTTGGTGACACTCCTTTTACGCCGCGTTGGATACGACGTTTTCGTACCTTTTCTGCTCGAATACACTTTCTTACCACCCATTTTTACTTGAAAGACAAAATGGTATACTAAAAGATCACAAATAAACTATCAAAAGCCAATATTCGAAGCGAGAGAATTGTCTTGGACACTTACTGACGCTTGCTGACGCCAAGCTAATATTTACTGGACCGAGGCGCTAGAGGAAGAGCTCGAACTTCAATAGAACAATTTTTTTCTTAGGGATTAGTCTTTTTACCTTATATTTTGGAAGGTACAGAGCATCTTTTAAGCCAATAAACAAATGATTTCTGGAAGATTCTACAGTAGTGTTAAACATTTTTGTACAAGTCAAGCTGCTTACCGACCGTTAGATGGAAACTTAACGTTCCTAAACAGGCGTTGGTTGATGCTTCCAGTTAATTCTTCATTCAAGAACTGACACGCGAGTACAGGAATAGTCTAGATGAAGAAAATGCATATTCAGTACATGCAACTGTCGAAGAGCTCCCGCTATGTACATTGGAAACCATCATTAGATTTTCCCTGCATGCAAATACTTATACTAACTCTCTATTTTGTTGCTATGGTACTTCTCATAATTGTATCAGATTTGTAAATCTCGGTAAACACACACCGGCTAAATTTTAATCTACGCTCTATTTCTGCTGAATATTCTGTTTACTCATAATCATTTCCAATATCAATGTCATTCTGTGATCTTCATTATTCGTTGGATCTAAAGATACCATTATTTTCAGACTATGTAGGGTGATTCTCTGATGTTACAGACTTGCTGGGATGATGGATAATAGTAAATGTATCAACTTGAAGTACCGTAAGAGATACTGGTCCGGAAGCGATCGAGTCAAAAAGTATAAGCGAAAATCTGGTCGAGTTCCGTCTTAGCCTCGTGCAGCGCTCTGTGCTCCAACTTCTGAACCCCGATCATGGCGTACAGAATTCCCTATGAATCCTCGCCAAATATCCTCAGATGATTTCCCTGCTGATGCACCAGTAACGGCGCAGATGACGTTAGAGAGCCCAAAAATACTACGTGCACGGTGTAGCAATAATGAATTCCATTTACCTGCACAAGTTTCACAATCTGATACGTTTACAACAGTTGTTCAAAATGGCGTCCCCCAGCATCAATACAAGCATGGCATCGACGCAAAAAGTTCTGTCGTATCCGTCTTAATAACCCCAGCATCATTTGAACTATGCCGCAGGTAGCGACAATTCTTACCAGCAGATCCTATTCACTCTCGACGGGCGTCTCATACACAAGCAAGACGCCCACATGCCCCCCCCCCCCCCCCCGCCCAAAAGAAGAAATCAAGTGGAATATGAGATCAGGTGAAGTTGCTGGCCACGGAACAAGGCCTCTTCTGCCTATCCGCTTTTCAGAGAATGCCTGCTCCAGGTGTTCGTGAGCCCTCAGCCGATAGTGAAGTGGGGCTCCATTATGTTGGAACCTAACTGCTCGCCGGGATTGCCCATCCCACTAGTTTAGCAAAACGGAACCCGTGCCTGAATTCCACCTTCACAGGTATCAGAACGATTTTCGCTTATAACTTCTGACTCGGGCGTTTCTTGTCCCTTACCTCATGATGACACGTTTACCCTTCTCCATCATCCTGAAAGTTTTTAACATCGTCACAGAATCACATATGTCTTTATTGTCAAGAAGTAAACGTATCAGTGTCTTTCGCTCTCGTGGACAATTCCACATTAGCACCTTCTACCTTCTCTGGTGCTTTGCAGTTAGTTCCACGGACACATGTTAATGCGGCATTAACTGAATAGGTGATCATTGTACAGAGGGATGTGCCCTGTTCACCAAATTTAGTTTTGAATAGGCTTCCAGCAGAACTGAAAAAATAGAGTAATAAACCCCGAATATTCAAATCCAAGTTAAAAGGTTTCCTTGTAACACACTTCTGTCCTGTACAGGAATTCGTCGTATTAGTTGAGAACTTTCCTCTGCAATGTGTTACTTATTTGTAGACTCTCTTACAAGTTTTTCCCGTTTTATTGTTTTGTTTATAAATTTTATTATCATCATGCTGTAAACTATGAACTGACTCAAGACCAAGTAGCTGTGGCTCGGATGATCTAACGGAACCTAATATATGAATGTAATAAAATAAATAAAGACCAGTGATACCTTCACATATTTGAAATTCATACTTCTTTCAATCTGATAATGTTAATGTTTCTTTTAATAAACTCAAAATTAATGTTGTTGAAGGATATATTGAAGTTTCAATGATGTCAGTAGTTCCAGCTTGTACACACACTGCAAGTCACATTTAACGGAGGAGGCCTGACCGATGTTCTGCTTGCACGAAACTCATTTTGCGCATACGTCTTTACACTATCTCCAAGAAATTTCTTCCGAAGGTAAAGCTGTGCTCTCCTAAGTGTGAAGATAGAAGTAATTCCTCCCAAATGCTGCCACGTTCTAAGATCGGACGTAATTGCACCAGTATCAGGAAACATATACATGGAAATTGACACGCATCTCTTTGTACATTTCCAGCGACCACTCCGCAGAGCGCCGTGGATTGCATGCTGGATGACATTTGCATCTATTTTTGTCTCACTAATTCGTGTTCTCTTCACAAACAGAATAAAGTTTATAAGGTATATAGACAAATGAAGTACAAGAATTCTCTCCCCTTCTCCCTGCCTATCCCTTTTAGGATAACTGAAATTTGTGGAAACATTGTCATGATGGGTGGGACAAACACTGAAGGGACAGAAGAAGACTGGAGTCCCTATTTGGAAATCGTCTTTGCGTTTGTTTGTGATGATACTGGTGATACAAAAGGGAAAGGATGGTCACAGTTTAACGTCCCGTCGACGACGAGGCCATTAAAGACGGAGCACAAACTAGGATTACGAAATGACGGGAAGGAAATCGGCTGAGCCCGTTTCAAAGGAAAGCGAGTACTACGCTATCATTTAACGTGCGGCATATCCCTAGATTACTTAAGGTATAGGGTGTATTGTAAGTTACGAATGAGTTTTAGATTGCGGATAGCGAAGGATGTAAGGCGGAAGTAATGCTATAGTTTAGAGTTGTGTCTTTATCGATGTTACTAGAAACAAGGAAGCTGTTCGGTTGACAACTGTGTGTGAGGAAGTGGACGCTGGTCGTGTTCAGTGAACCATACCAGCCTTTCGCTGAAATACGTAAGTGGAATGTAAATCGGATGAGCGGGAGGTATGTGAATGCCGTCGCTTTCGAATATGAATGTAGTGTCAACCACAACGCCACCTCAGTGAGCAGAGAAATGTACAAATCTCTGGCTTACTTTGTGATGAGCAATCAGATGATACAAAAGAAGCAAGCGTTTTAATTGTCTTGTGCGTGAAATGATTTATACCTTCGCGTCTGCGAAGTCTCACTGTGACTGTGGGACTTAGCGCGTCATCTGACAGCTGCGTGCACGTTCCCCTTGCTGCTATTTTCAAAACGATTATCAACCGGCTAACAACGAAGATTTACAGCTTCTACAAAATGCCAGTCACTGTAGGAGGCTGAACAAACTATCTGGCAGACCCGGCGGAGAGCCGCAAACAGAAAGACATTTGTAAACAGCGTGTGCACTGCAGTTCCGGGAAACTGCAAGACACAGCGAAAACTCGCGAATCTACTGTGGCGCTCGCTGCAGCTCTTTTGACGTGCTGTCAGTTACTCGATGTAATCGTGTTGCATAAAAGTTGAGCAAAATACATTATAGAGTGTCTAGCGAGGTCTGCCCACCAGGTTTCAGTGTTACATGGAGGTGCAATCAATGACAAGTTTGAAGGATGTGTGTCTCCGCTGCAGGTGCTGCGCAGGTGTTCTCTGACAAATGTGTGCTTCAAGACACTTCCTCCCCCGGTGAATAATTCACGCATTTGGAGCCGCGGACAGATCGCCATCCCACGCGCAGTTGTGTACTCAGATCGCCAGAGGTGGAGAAACTTGTCGCGCTGGTGTAGCGTGGGATAGCTGCAGGTCCTGCTCTCCACATCTGAATCAGGCATGCATAGGAGGAGGCGTACTGGCAGTCCTGGTTTCAATCGAACTCGCTTTCTCTTTGCGTTCTTCCTTAGCAAACGGAGGAAAAAAAAGTCTAGCGACTTTTAGATCCTCTGCTGCGCAGAGCATGAGGGTACATCTTTCCAGTATTATCGATTTTCTTTTTGCTATTTGATTCGCGTATGGAGCGAGGGAGAAATGAGTATATTCCTCTACTCTTGCCAAAATCTATCCCATCCTCACTATCCCTGCGCAACATAGACGATGGTGACAGAATATTTGTAGCACAGTCATCTTCCAGCATAGGTTTCCTAGATTTACGTATCATTGTTTTGCGAGAACTGCGTCGTCTTTCTTCCAAGGATGCCCATTTAAGTTCTATAGCATTTCTATTACACATCCTATGGCATACACTGACATTTTGCAATCCTATTAGTAAGCGTGTGAATTCACTCGTTATCTGTTGTCATGCCTCTTTGACAAGGATTCCAAGCACTGGAACAATAAGCTATAATTTATGCTATTAACCACGTGTAGAGATTTCCATTATATGTGCGTTACATTTTCCCAGAACTCTTGCAAGAAAAGTAAGTCTTCCATTCGCCTTTGCCGGCCAGTGTGGCCACGCGGTTAAAGGCGCTTCAGTCTGGAACCGCGCGACCGCTGCGGTCGCAGGTTCGAATCCTGCCTCGGGCATGGATGTGTGTGATGTCCTTAGGTTAGTTAGGTTTAAGTAGTTCTAAGTTCTAGGGGACTGATGACCTCAGATGTCAAGTCCCATAGTGCTCAGAGCCATACGTATCCGTTTGGACAGTGCGGTGAATATGGCGTAAATTGATATGGCAGCAGACGACCAATTCGAGTGCCTTCATTAACAAAAATGGTTCAAATGGCTCTGAGCACTATGGGACTTAACATCTATGGTCATCAGTCCCCTAGAACTTAGAACTACTTAAACCTAACTAACCTAAGGACAGCACACAACACCCAGCCATCACGAGGCAGAGAAAATTCCTGACCCCGCCGGGAATCGAACCCGGGAACCCGGGCGTGGGAAGCGAGAACGCTACCGCACGACCACGAGATGCGGGCCCTTCATTAACAGCAAGACGTAGACTGCAGCACATCTTCGCGGCTCATGAAAATATCGGTTGCACACTAGATGACATCGAAACCGCGGCGTGGTCAGATGAGTCCCGATTTCAGTTAGTAAGAGCTGATGGTAGGATTCGAGCGTGGGGCAGAGCCCATGTAGCCATGGAGCCAAGTTGTCAACAAGGCACTGTGCAAGCTGGTGGTCACTCCATAATGGTGTGGCTGTATTTCATGGAATGAACTGTGACCTCTGGCCCAAATGAACCGATCATTGATTGGAAATAGTTACGTTCAACTACTTGGAGACCATTTCCAGTCATGCTTGGACTTCATGTTCCTAAACAACGATGGAATTTTTATGGATGACCATGTGCCATGTCACCGGGCCACAATTGTTGGCGATTAATTTCAAGAACATTCTGGGCACCCAGGTCACCCGACATGAATCCTGCCGAACAGTTATCGGACGTAATCGAGAGGTCAGTTCGTGCACAAAATCCTACACCAGCATACTTTCGCAATTAGGGACGGGTGTAGAGACAGCGTAGCTCAGTACTTCTGCAGGAATTTCCGACGACCTATTGAGTTCATGCCACTTCGAGCTGTTGCACTACATGGGGCAAAAGGAGGTCTGGCACGATATTAGGAAGTATCCCATAACTTTTGTCACCATAGAGAACAAGATGTATTGCCTTTTTAGGTTATGAATATAGAGCCCCCCATTGCCTCCGTTTAGGAAATTCACACATCAATAACGCGCTGCTTAAGGGGAGCATACAGCTAACATAGAACGAAGTTTTTAGCGTTGCTTATTGAGCTGGCTTGTCAACGTTAAAAAGTTCTCATTATCCAGATATCATGTGGTATAGCCATGGCACTTAATAACGCAGCATACATTATCTTGTGCAGAATATCTCTTTTCTGTTTTTATCTATATTTAACTGCGTAACGTACAATGAAATTCGTGCAGTTTTAATCCACAAAGAAAAAAATAATTAACTGTGATGTCAATAGCACAAGGCAATTATTTAGTCGCATAGGGCAGACAAAAGGCGAAATGGTCTTCTTTCCTAGACGGCGAACAGTAGACCTTGTTAAACACACTTTGACTGAAGTCTAACAAATACATAATGCTTGATCCGACCTCAGCACTCATGCTTTCAGATCAAAGTGTAAGAAATAGGACCGCCTATAGTACAAACAACTATTCTTTGTAATATACACACATATTCCGGCACATTTGTGCCACCATCGGTCACTGCCAATTAGGTCAAGGACTTCCACAGTGATGCACCCAAGGAGGTTGGGAGATGCTAGGATCACGTCAGGAGTGGTGTTGGATTCAGGTCGGGTGTGTTTGGGAAGGCGAACCAGGTCTCCCTGGAGGGTGGTGATAAACTGGTGCCGCCGCTGGAGATTGGCTGGAGCATGGCTGTGGACATTGAGGTTTGCAGCGTTCACATAGGTGCAGATCGTGCAGTCAATGTGGGCCAGTAAATCATATGGGAGAGGGGTACAAGGGCAGATGTAGATGTTGGCGCATCTGACAGTAAGGGTGGGGAAGAAGAGGCTGAGGGTGGGATGCTCAGTGGTATTGTTGAGAAAAGGTTGGGGCTGAGCAGGGAGGTGTTTAAGGTGGCCGACAGCAACCCCACCACGTGGTAGGGGGTATGGGTTATCGGTGTGGTGGAGGATGTAAGGGGCTGTGGAGACAGAGAGATGGAGTTGGAGGAAGGTTTCATTTAGGATGAAGGCATTCATGTGGTGTCGATTGAGGGTGAGACATGGCGGTGGTGAGCAAGGGGGGAGTGAAGATGGTGGCCATGGTGATGGTGATGGTGTTAATATTACTTTTCACATTTAATGTTAACTACTATAGCAATTAGCCTTTAAGAACAGTAACGATTACAAAACTCTACTTTATTTACAACTGATATATTTTTAATTCTGTAATGTTCCAGTTGTAAGTAAAGTACAGTTAGCCTGCCTGGTTAGCCGTGTGGTCTAACGCACTGCTTCCTGGCCGGGAAGGCGTGCCAGTCCCAAGCATGAATCCGCCCGGGTGGATTAGTGTCGAGGTCCGGTGTGCCGGCCAGTCTGCTCATGGTTTTTAAGGCGGTTTTTCATACGCCTCGGCGAATGCGGACTGGTTCCCGTTACTCCGCCTCAGTTACACTATGTCGACGATTGCTGCGCAAACAGTGTCGTACACCATCATTACTCTACCACGCAAACATTTGGGGTAACACTCGTCTGCTGTTTGACGTTCCCGAGGGAGGGGGGAGGGGGGGGGTCCGCTGGGGTTCAGTGTGGGGCCGGGGTGGGGTGAGTGCATTGCTGTAGCCTGTTGTTGTGTTGTGAACCACTGAGGGCTATGGCGGAGCGAAGCCTCTCCGTCATTTCTAGGTCCCCAGTTCAATACAATACAATACAAAAGTACAGTTTTGTAATCGTTACTATTCTTAAAGGCCACTCACACTTAAATGTGAGAAAGAGACTAATTTATGCTTTGATAGCATAGTACCGATGTAAGAGCCATCTAGTGGCTGTAATACGGTATACAAGAGTTATTTTTTCAATAATACCTTTCAATTGTACCTTATATGCCGTTCAAAGTGGAGTTTCAATGTTTAGAAAATGTCCAGCTTATGTAAACAGATGTCCTTCTGTGTACTGTGTTTTTGTAACAATCGTCTGTGAGCGGTATATATGAATGAACGTGGTCAGTTGCACGAGGTGCTTTATTGTTTTTAAACATTTTAGTTCTGACAAACCTTTTATAACGTGCTGTTTTTTTATCCACAAGACAACTTGTCGTGAGGTTCACCTTAAAATAAACACTTATCGTAACAAAAAAAATGTTTTAAGATATGTAAATGTGAAGCTTTTATCTCAATCATTACATCTCCTCGTATTATGAGACATATTCCATGTATATGACATCAAAGTCTGTTCAAACCTGTTGTTTTAAGTAAAGAAATATTGATGCGCTCTTGGCTTTAGAACTTTTTAAGAAGGAATATTATAGTTTAACGTGCCGTCGACAGCACGGTCATTATAGACGGGGCACGAGCTCGCATTACGAAAGGATGGAGAAGGAAATCGGTCGTGCCCTTTTCAAAGCAACCATCCCAGCATTTGCCTTAAGCGGTTTCGATGAGTCGCGAAAACCTAAATCTGGATGGGCAGTCGGAGAGTCGAAGGTCATTCTCCCGAATGCGAGTCCAGTGAAGTTTTTCAGGTCTTATTGTAGATTATGTTAGACTCCGAAGAACCTTCTTTACGTGGTTACATAGTTTGTCATAGTTTTTTCGTGCTTCTGCATGTTCATCTTTTGCACAAACAGATAGAGAGGAACACGCTACATGTTTTTCTGAACGACACTCACAGGTTAAAACTCCTAACTTTACGCAACACCACGTTTATGTTACTCCTGAACCTAACAAGCTACAGAATAATACATGAATGAAAGTGGGTATCTATGTTGCCACAACTCCGCCAAAATACGTTCGAGCATTAAAAATAGTAGTTGTTTGATACGATAGGTGGCCTTGAGTTCCCATAATGTAACAAACACTAATCAGACTTCACTTCCACCTTATGTGAAATCTGGCGTTACTCCCACCCTAGAGTTAGGTTGTGAGTTTCGTAGCTACATTTCTGTGCGATGCGGAAGTAACGAATCGTGCTATCAAGTTAATGTTACTGCAATTGCTGTTGCTCTCTGCACTTCAATACATTTTCAATTTTCTCAGCTGGAATTCTTCAAGATGGTTGAGTCTTATTCCATAGAGGCCTCTAACAGCAGTTTTCATCAGATATGTATGTTTCTCAGAAGCCAAGTACTGAAGATAATTCGTACATGTAGCGTGTTCTTCTCTATTTGTACAACAGATGAACACGCCGATAGGGAGAAAAACACGAAAATAACTGTGGCAAGTTATATAGCCATGTAAAGAAGGTTCTGCGGAGTCTAACATTAAATATAATAACACCTGAAAAACTGTCGCTGAACTCGCTTCGGAATAACGACCTTCAGGGTTGTCATTTCACTTTTCCCTATTGTTACTTTGTACTAGCAACATATCTTTAGTTGTTCCAGTTTCATTCAATTTTGTCCTCTCTGCACATTTCCGGGCAGTTTCGATCTCGCCTGCTGCCTGACAGGTAGCGAAGATAATTTTAAATCTAATTTAAAAACATTTCTTCTGGGCAACGCCTTCTATTCGACTGGCGAAATACTAATTAAAAACTGGTAGACGGTGAAAAACATTAAGTGTAGTTGGATAAGTAGGACTAAAAATAATATTGTTTTCATTAATGTTAACATTAAGCCGGCCGCGGTGGCCGTGCGGTTCTAGGCGCTGCAGTCCGGAACCACGCGACTGCTACGGTCGCAGGTTCGAATCCTGCCTCGGGCATGGACGTGTGTGATGTCCTTAAGTTAGTTAAGTTTAAGTAGTTCTAAGTTCTAGGGGACTGATGACCTCAGATGTTAAGTCCCATAGTGCTCAGAGCCATTTGAACCATTTTTTTTGTTAATATTAACTATGTGTACGTATCCTGTAAACTGACTCGTTCCACATCATTTCTATAAAATAATCTCTCAAATTATCTATGAAATATGTAACTAACTACCTAACTAACTACACATTACACACACAGCCACCACATTCCAGAGGCGCTGGTAGCGAACCGCTCAGGCCTCACAGGTAGGTCCACAACCGTACTGTTCCTTATCGCTGAGTCGCTTCCGCTTCTGGGTATGTTTGCGTAAAACATGGGAGTAAACACGGTCTCCCACAGGCTCCTCGGGACAAGGAAACTAACGCGGCATTCAGACTGAACTATGATCTCCGTACAGGAATGTCCACTTGGTTGTACTGCTCAGGATCACGTGATAAGTTTATTTTGTGGCACACCCTCAAGTCCCTGCCTGCAATATAATTGACATGTCTGACGTTCTCGTTACGACGTCATAACTACAATTCTGCAACGGGACCATCTGAAACCTGTCTTGGTGACCGATGCTACTAACGCATGTTAATAAAACAGTGTTCGTCCTAATGATAGATCAATCGAATTCTTGTGGTGCAAAAAATTAACATCAACAGGATTCGAAAGGCAAATAGAGGAGAGGCAATTGTGTGCAGCTCCCGATCACCAAGGCTGGACGCTCGTATCCCAGTTCGGTCGATAACCTCGACGCTGTGTCTTTCGGAGTGAAGTCATGTGACACTGTTTATGATTATCCTTACAGTGACTATGTTAAGTTCGGAGACACCTTGTTCCTACTGCGGAAGTTCCTTACCTTACCAAGTATCATAAGAGGTACTGACTGATGGTACAGGACTTGGTGATGTAGAAAAAATGAGCTAATCGACAGTATGGTTCACAGTCGATATACTGCTTCAGAATTTGCAGTGGTCGCAAAAACGATGACCTTTCATGTTGAAACTTCCAGGTAGATGGCGGATGGCGGAAGTAAGACTGTGAGGGGTGGGGGTGGGAGGTCGTGAGTCGTACCTGGAAAGCTCAGCCAGTAGAGGACTAACTCACGGAAGGCGAGGTGTCAGCTTCGACTGCCAATCCGGCACACAGTTATAACCTGCCACTAAGTTTCAAACCAGCATACATTCCGCTGCAGAGTGATAATTTATTCCGGTCTTTTTATGTTAATTATTTTCGGAGCTATATGGAAAGTTCTCGAGTTGCAGACTTCAGCGTTTCCTTAATAACTTGAAAGAAAAGACAATGGCACGGTAACAAATACACCAATCACTCTTCACTATTAACCACAGAGTTTTACTACTCAACCACACTTGGCCGTTGCTGGAAACCTGCGGTGCCGTTACAGTAAACAAGTACTGAGGGATACGCATCGCACTAGCAATGCTTTCAGGTCACTAGGGCACACAGTATCAAACCCGATTACGCGCTGACTCACGACAAGCCGACTGAAGCGTCCTCGCTCCTAGGTGCAATAATATTGCGTCGACTAATAACTAAGTCTACACTGCGGAGGAGCAGATTAAGTACTAATGAGGAAACAATAAACGCGCAAACAAAGGCAAATAAATTCTTCTACTGTATTATTTGTCAAGCTTATCAGGAAGTGAAGTGCCAGAAGAAAATCTGTCCACGCCTGCAAAATCTAAAACAGCACCGCTGCAGTTCCTGTTTCGTAATGCTTAACCCCAGGCTGTAACCACCGTTTCCTGGATTTCCTGTGCACGCGTGTTGCTATGCTGCAATGAAACGCTGTCAGGATAAAATTTACATGCATTGAGAGGTGACGACAGTAGTAACGGCGAACTTCGAAAATTACCTGAGATGCTACGTTCTTCAACTCCAGCAGCTTTACGTGAAATATTGAAAGCTTCTGCTGTTGTCAGCTCAGTAAAATGCAATATCACTTGGCCAAAACCAAAATTCTCCTACTGAAAGTTAGGTAAAAAATAAGAAGAACATACACCAATTCTTTACACGTACGTAAAGATGGTTGTCAGCTGAAATATCATGGCAAGCTGTCGTATCCGGCTACAACAATGAAATCCCATGGAGTACTCATTACACCGGGAAAACTTCAAGAATTACAACAGAAAACTTTTCCCATGAGCAAATGTACAGTAGAATAAAAGGTCATGAAATACGCAGTAGTAATCGATAGGCTACTGCAACGCTCGCAAGATTAGGGACTAAACGTGAACAATGTAAACTAAACATTTGCCTTGAAAAATTTACGAGTATTTCGACGTGCTGCCTACTTCGTTTCTGACACATCCGAGAAGGCAACAAGGGCAAACAGGCACTACTCATTTCCTGCTGCTGCTGTACGAAATATATTATGACTAAAAAGAAACGTGAGGCACTAACTGATAGTGACTCATTGGTCACGTATATATGGTCATATTTCTTCACTGTTGAGTGTTGCGCAAGCTGAGCAAGAATGTCTATATCAGGCACTATCAAATCCGTCGTGTGCAGGCGATCGTAAGCCCACGATCAGACAATAGGTTCGTGTATCGGTCGCCGGTGACGATAGCAGAATAATCATCCCCCGCGAAAATATCCCAGACTATAGAAAATCCGAGAGTACATTTTCCAGTACGACTCAAAAAATACCTTCTTAGCTCTATATTATATCATGCGTACGCGTAATGACCGAGAAAGACAAATTATAATAACTTCCGTTGCATACAAAGAGGTGCAGAGAATCTTTCTTCGCATGCACTATCACTTAAGAGAACGCCAAGGGGATAAGAATTCTGGAACACCACATGGTGGGTTGAGGAGTACATAAACAGCTGCAGATGTTCTCTTCTTCGCGTTATGAACCGTATTTTTGTGATGTTGGGAGGAAGTTCCGGCAGACATAATTTTACTCGCAAAATATTACTTAAATATTATATTACTTAAATTAAATTTTGAGAAGAGTATTAAGACTTTATTCTAAAGCAGGATTCAAACTTAAATACCTGCTTTTCGCGGACAGTACGGTAGCAACTGCACTTTTCGATCACGCCTCTAAGCTCCGACTTACCACCACTTCTTCTCCGTACCTTCCAAAGTCTACAAAGGCTCTCCTACGATGCTGCGAGGCTAATAATGAAATACAAGAGAGCTTGATACACAAGTAACACTTTGTGTGCGAGGTCACAAAAAGCCAATGATGTTTACGGCATTGGACACTCCGCATATTGTCTACCATACAACCACAATATTGGCTTCTGGTGGCAACAGGGGGCGGGACTGGAGGTATCCAACTGTGAGCGCAGCATGAGGCTTCGGAGCGTAGTTGATCTACTTAGTCGATGAGTAACTCACAACGGTGTTACAGTGCTAGTGGTGTTGATAGAAGTAAGAGCAATGGCAACGATAGACAACGCAAACATTCCATTATATTTACAACAACAGTTGCCGAAGATTAACTCGCCATAGAAACGTTTATCGTGACTTCGTTAAAGAGTTAAGATATGGTGAACGCAAGTACATTAACAAAGTCACCCACCAGACAAAATCAACTCACAAAAGGTAATATTGACGACTGTGCATCTGTTCATGGCCTACAACGTTAGCCGTCGTTATAGCAATAGCTTGTCGACTTTACGTCAGACAAAACCGGCGTGAACATCCTACAGAAATTCCAGCCTGGTACGAAAGAAGTTTTCAGCCACGGCCACGAAAATAGCCGGCGCTTCCGGAACGAAATATTCGAAAAAATGGCTCTGAGCACTATGGGACTTAACATCTGAGGTCATCAGTCCCCTAGAACTTAGAACTACTTAAACCTAACTAACCTAAGGACATCACACACATCCATGCCCGAGGCAGGATTCGAACATGCGACCGTAGCGGTCGCGCGGTTCCAGACTGAAGCGCCTTTAACCGCGTGGCCACACTGGCCGGCGAAATATTCGACTTACGGCCACAGTTCCCCTGGGATCAGAATGTTTTCTGGTGACAATGAATCGGAATGACAGAACCCGTTAATACAGAACCGTAATTCGCCACGCTTTCTCTGGAAGGCCTTTGGTTCACCCGAAGTCTCTCTGTTATATTGGTACTGTGCCCCGTGTTATACGTAGAGTGCACTCTAAGACAAAAAACCGTACGCTACGAAGAAATTATTCGAATGGTACGGAAATAGATAGATGTGATGTACATGTACAGACAAACAAATGATTCAATTTCAGAAAAATTTGATGGTTTATTCAAGAGAAAGAGTTTCACAAATTGAGCAAGTCAATAACGCGTTGATCCACCTCTGGCTCTTGCTCGCCAAGGTAATGTTTCCCATGTCCGAAGACTAACAGTAGAAACTTTCACCGCGTGCGGGTGGGCATTATCATGCTGAAATGTAAACCGAGGATGATATGCCATGAAGGGCAACAAAACGGGACGTAGAATACCATCGACGTACCGTTGTGCTGTAAGAGTGCCACAGATTACAACCAAAGAGGTCCTGCTGTGAAAAGAAATGACACCCATACCATCAGACCTGATTGTCGGGCCGTATGGTGGGCCACAGTCAGGGTGGTATCACACCGCTGTCACATCCCAGGCCGGGCGTTGTGACCGAGCGGCCCTAGACGCTTCAGTAAGGAACCGCGCTGCTACTACGGTCGCAAGTTCGAATCCTGTCTCGGCCATGGATGTGTGTGATGTCCTAGGGTTAGTTAGGTTTAAATAGTACTAAGTCTAGGGGACTGATGACCTCAGATGTTAAGTCCCATAGTGCTTGGAGCCATTTGAATTTTTGTCACATCCCATCTGTCTATTTCTGTCCCATTCAGACAAGCGAGATATCCGCTGTGTGAGCACCATTACACACACCCTATTCAGTTTCCCATTTTTCCGCCTCTTTCCGTGTCATATACTGGCTCCTAAAGCTACTGTTAACGCCAGGTGACTAAGGTTTTGTCGGCTGAGCAAACATGCCTCACCTTGACGCTGTCGTGTCGTTATTGAATCGAAGAATTTGTCGCCGAAATACTCAGCACTACCTTGCTTTCCCCAGTGCATTACTCTTGTCTCATCGGTGGCTAATACAATAATTTTGAGTGGAAAGTATAATCTTTTATTAAATTTATCAGAGTTTCATAAATGTCTTTTTTAACCCTATACGGACTTTGAAACCTTGTTCTTTTTCTCCTGAAGGGCGTTCACTGCCTCCCATTGCTTGATCAACTTTTACGCAACTTCGTATTTGTATTTAAACGGTGCAAATGCTCGTGCACAGTGACCACAGCATTTCTATCGAGTGAGTTAGTTAGTCTTCCTTTTCCTACAAAACGCTTAGCCGGAGTGGGCTGCAGAACAGTTGTGAATAACAAGTTCGTGGTTCCTTTAGAGCCCTCCATAGCTCTCCTGTTTTCTCTGCCATTAAGATAAATTCTCGTCGTTATATGTCATCATTATTGTCATTGGAGTTCTCATTCAACTCTCCCGCGTTAACTTTTTCTTTTTTATAAGCTACATCATTTTTAATATAACAGTTTATTATTAGAAATTTTCGGAGAATATGCCACGGAACAGATGTCTGATGTATTTGATATGTTATAATGACTCAACATTCAGATATAATACAGGGCTATTACAAATGATTGAATGGCTCTGAGCACTATGGGACTTAACTTCTGAGGTCATTAGTCCCCTAGAACTTAGAACTAGTTAAACCTAACTAACCTAAGGACATCACAAATATCCATGCCTGAGGCAGGATTCGAACCTGCGACCGTAGCGGTCTTGCGGTTCCAGACTGCAGCGCCTTTAACCGCGCGGCCACTTCGGCCGGCCAAATGATTGAAGCGATTTCATAAATTCACTGTAGCTCCATTCATTGACATATGGTCACGACACACTGCAGATACGTAGAAAACTCATAAAGTTTTGTTCGGCTGAAGCCGCACTTCAGGTTTGTGCCGTCAGAGCGCTCGAGAGCGCAGTGAGACAAAACGGCGACAGGAGCCGAGAAAGCGTATGTCGTGCTTGAAATGCACTCACGTCAGTCAGTCATAACAGTGCAACGACACTTCAGGACGAAGTTCAACAAAGATCCACCAGCTGCTAACTCCATTCGGCGATGGTATGCGCAGTTTAAAGCTTCTGGATGCCTCTGTAAGGGGAAATCAACGGGTCGGCCTGCAGTGAGCGAAGAAACGGTTGAACGCGTGCGGGCAAGTTTCAGGCGTAGCCCGCGGAAAATTGGCTCATGCCACAACTGGAGACCGACAGCGTCGACTTCATCTTTCAACAGGATGGTGCTCCACCGCACTTCTATCATGATGTTCGGCATTTCTTAAACAGGAGATTGGAAAACCGATGGATCGGTCGTGGTGGAGATCATGATCAGCAATTCATGTCATGGCCTCCACGCTCTCCCGACTTAACCCCATGCGATTTCTTTTTGTGGGGTTATGTGTAAGATTCAGTGTTTAAACCTCCTCTACCAAGAAACGTGCCAGAACTGCGAGCTCGCATTAACGATGCTTTCGAACTCATTGATGAGGACATGCTGCGCCGAGTGTGGGAGGAACTTGATTATCGGCTTGATGTCTGCCGAATCACTAAAGGGGCACATATCGAACATTTGTGAATGCCTAAAAAAACTTTTTGAGTTTTTGTATGTGTGTGCAAAGCATTTTCAAAATATCTCAAATAATAAAGTTATTGCAGAGCTGTGAAATCGCTTCAATCATTTGTAATAACCTTGTATTTTCATCTGAAATAACAAAGAGTTAATAAGGTATAATTTATATGTGACTGCAAGGTACATAAAAAAATCACAATTATTTTACTAGTGCAATTAATTTTAGATGTTACAACCCATTTCCATTAATATATTATTTTTCATGACCGGCAATATAAGACACATTTCCCTTGGCTTGTTTGAGAACCTTATACAGTAGCCTATACACAGAGAGTCTTGTCAATCAGCTTAGGTTTCCGTCGTCTATTCAGATACCATTTGCTTTTAAAGACTATACATTTCCTCATCGTATCGATCCAACAAGCTTTATAATTGTCTTCCTTAGTTCCTACTTGCTTTATAGACCATTTAAAACAATTTTCTTTGTTTGAAGAAAATCATTGCACTTTCAAGACAGAGAAATATACTGTATCTACACCATTGCCTACGTAAACGGTCTGAACATTGGCTATTAGTTCCATGGTTTCACGAAGTAGTATTTACAGTGACACCCCTGTGGGTCTCCCTTAGGTATCCTCGTTGTCTTGCCCTTTGCATTCAATAACCTTTTCGATCAACAGCTCTTTTTCCATTGTGGATCCTTTCTATTCTACAGTAAGTGAGGTCACTTCTCGGCTGGGAGACCCGTGTGATCATAATTATGTGACCCCACAACACCACCATTCCACGAACCCTGAGGCAGTGCAGGGAGCGGCGGTCACTGTCCTATAACACAAAATTAAAAGCAAGTTTTTCCATTTAATGATTTTAATTCTTATTCAGTGGCTAAACGAGATCTAACTTAAGTATGCTACATTATTCTGCAAATAAAATTATGGAGTAGTTAAAGTAATTTTACTACATAAATCTTAAAACTACACTTGTCTATTAATTTTGTTCAGAATCGTCATGCAGATTTAAGCATTTATCATCTCATTTAACGAGCTGATAAATTCCTTCTCCATAAAATTCTGTCGCATGAGATTACACGGGCTCGTAACAGTATCTGGAAAGTTTTATGTCTGAATGAAAGCATTGAAAACCAAACCAATAATTTTACATGTGCAAGAAGAGGTGGAATTCTCTTACAGTAAAGTCTGGACTGCCGGCCGCGGTGGTCTAGCGGTTCTAGGCGCTCAGTCCGGAACCGCGCGACTCGACTGCTACGGTCGCAGGTTCGAATCCTGCCTCGGGCATGGAGTGTGTGATGTCCTTAGGTTAGTTAGGTTTAAGTAGTTCTAAGTTCTAGGGGACTGATGACCATAGATGTTAAGTCCCATAGTGCTCAGAGCCATTTGAACCATTTTTTGAAAGTCTGGACTCTGGGGCGGTTATTAAATTCTTCTCGCCAATTTTCTGTACAAACTTTTTTTCTGATTATAGATGGACGGTCACGTCTGAAATCGCCTTAAACATTCATCCTTCCACTCTTAAGCAAACACCATTTTGCACTTTACCTTCACTCATCACATTCGGACCGTATGCAACACAAACTTCGAAATGAATATCAACAGCCTAGAGATTTTTTGACACTAATAACCGTATTACAGAGCGAATTTCAGATCTGACGGATATTTTCAATTGGAACGCTCACTTTAAACAGTTACTGTAAGTGAACGTGAGGTAATGGGACTTGCCCTCTACCGTACCTCAAAGCACACTGGCGTACTGCTGGATTCAGTGTTAGCGGCTGTTCCATTACACCCATTGCTTACCGTACAACGTGAAAACGGATGTCATCTCCCTGATAGCCCTCCTGAATAGCAACGAACGGCCAAATTGGTTTGCGTGTTTTATATATCTTAGGATAAATTTAACTACTTTATTTTCATTTCTTCTCAATTTCGACCCAATAGTTATCCTAATATACATAATCATCGTGTTGTTTACTGAGAAACTAGCAACTTTATGGTTTCATAATGAAATCAAGAAGATAATTAGCAGTTATCAATATGATCAACTGAAGATTTTTTTTTTACATTGACATTTTCAGTGCCTATTCAATTCCGCAAATCATCAGACATCACTTCTTCAAGATTACTTGGTTACAAGCATATTTTTGTATAAGCGGACATATTGTTTTAATGTAATCATTGCAGGAGACAGCTTCATTTAACACATAGCAGTATTATGGCCAACTTGAATATCTCACTTTCACTTCCTTAGTTTCCACAGCGGAGCCGAAACAAAAGGCTCGTCTGTGGGTACAGACAATGCACCATTCAGGATCATCGCCATCGCCTTGCGATGCAAATTTGATATCACGACCTTTAAAACGCTGGTATCTCGGCAAGAATTTCTTCAACTCAGGACTCTCCCTATTCATACCACGGTACTGTTGAACAGTGCCGTGTTTGAACACACACTTAGATACTGTTGTCAAACCAAGTCCATGACGGAGCTAAAGCAACACCATCTCGAAATACATAATGCTTCGCGTAGTTTTAGATTATGTCTGAGAATGAAGAATGTTAACGACAGACTAATTAAGGAGCCTGGAATCGTACTGAAAAGAAAAGGTGTTCAAATTTCCGCACGAGTAATGCAGATTTAGGTTTTCTGTAATCCCTCTCTTGTAAAAGAGCAATTACAATTAAACGTAGCGTCGAAATCAATGTCGTTAGAGACGAAGAGGTTAGAAAAGGTTGAGAAGGGAAATCGACCTACTTTGTATGAAAGAATCATCCCGAAATTCAGCTTCTGTTATTTGAGGAAGGAAGGAAGATTGGTTTAATGTACGCTCGATAGCGAGATCATTAGAGACAAAGCACAAGCTGGAATAAGGGAAAGATGAAGAAAGAAATCGAATATGCACTATGGGGAAAACATCCCGACATTTGCCTTAAGCGATTTAGGGAAATCACGGAAAATGTAAATCTGGAAAGCCGGACGGGGATTTGAATCGTCGTCCTCTCGAACGTCAGTCCATCGTGTTGACCACTGCACCACCTCGCTCGGTTTCAGTTCTTTATGCAGGACGCGGAACCATAGCTTAGAATGGCCTGACAGAAATTCAAACACCACTATACCTGAATACTAGGTAAGTCTCTTAATCACTCCACTCAGAAGGGAAGATCCCGACTAGAATGGTTAAAAACCAATAAAAAGGGTTTTAAAATATGGGGAAATTTCTATTCTACCACCCATCAGATCATTTATCTGTAAAACTCCGCATTTCTTTGTAATAGATATCTGAAAGTTAAAGAATGTAAAGGCAACGGAAAGTCGCGGACAAAACAGAGTTGTGTAACAGAGAGCAGATTCACAAGAGTCATAGATGAGGTATTACTTTTAAAAATGTTTGCTTGGAACAATACAAAAATGGTTCAAATGGCTCTAAGAACTATGGGACTTAACCTCTGAAGTCATCAGTCCCCTAGACTTAGAACTAGTTAAACCTAAATAACCTAAGGACATCACACATCCATGCCCGAGGCAGGATTCGAATCTGCGGCCGTAGCAGCAGCGCGGTTCCGAACTGAAGCGACTAGAACCGCTCGGCTACAGCGCCAGCGAAACAATACATATTAACACATGTAGTACTTACAGTAATATTTTCCAAAATAGAAGTTGTGTTGTCAAAAGGGTCTTTCATTAAGAGTCATGCTTTATGAAATTGAAATTTCCGTTTTCTAATACACTATTTGGTGTGATTCACGGTGTGAAAACATGCATACAATTTGCAGTTGAATCATGCAGTGGCTTACGCTTATTGAACGTTTAGAAATCATTAAAAGATTTTAACAAATTGGCAACTCAGTTGTAGGTGCTCATTGTTCGTGCACCAGAAAATTGAATCACCACCACCATTTATCTGTTCGAGTAATAGGCCACACAATGACCAAGTTTGAGTCGAATTTCACTCTACACGACCAGAAGCCACCGAGAAGACAACGTAAAGGGTGAAGTGAGGACAACAGCGCTGAAGTTGCGACCAGTATTGAGGCAGGCCATCTCAACGGTTTGCAGACATCAGGTTGTCGAATGTTGCAAAAGGATTTGGGCCTGCATCTATACAATGATTTACTGACTCGGGAGTTAAGTCGTGAGTTAGCTGAGTGGGCCGTGCAGCAGGTGGAAGCTGATCCTGACTTCAATGGAAAAAATCATGATCTCAGACAAGGCGCATTTTTGTCTTAGCAATTTCGTCAGTAAGCAAAATTGTCGTTATTGGAGCGAAGAAGAACACACAAGTAGTGCGCGAGGAGCCACTGCATTCAGAAAAAAAGCACCTTGTGGTGCGATTTATGGTGTGGCGGCGTCATTGGGCCTTATCTCTTTCGAGATGATGAGAGAAGAACCGCTACCGTCAATGGCAACCGCTACAGATCCATGTTACGCGAATTACTGTGGCCTGAACTTGAGATCATAGATACTGAAAACATGACGTTCCACCAAGATGGCGCTACGCGCCACACAGCCGACGCTACGTTAGATTTGGTGAGGGAGAAGTTTGACGACCGCATTATGTCAAGACGTGATCTGTGAATCGGCCGCTACGGTCGTCTGATTCAACACCCATGGATTTTTTTTCTTTGAGGCTTCATCAAAGCCCAAGTCTTTTCTGACAAGCCACAGTCTTTGGAACATTTGGAGGCGAACATTCGGCAGGCTATCGCAGACATAACGTCACTGATAATGGACAGAGTGATCAACGATTGGAGCCATCGTGTGTGTCATTGTGTTCAGACCTGTGGTGGACATTTGAACGATATTTTGTTCAGAATATAACGGCAATGCCTAATCTTCAAAATAAAGCACAACGTACTTTCATACGTTGAATTCTTTTTTTTTCAGATTTCAAGAAGTATCACTCTTAATGAAAGGCAAACTTTCTTCCCTTATCGGTTATCGAAACGCAAATATATTTTTTCAACGCAGTGAATAAAGTACAGCAGAATGGAACAGCTCGCGGCAAAGATCCGGCTAATGTGATCACTTAGCCCTGTTCATACTGGACTGCTGCGGTCCAGATAGACAGGAAGTGACGTAGCATGTCCACATGCTGCTCTTGTCTGATGCCCATACTGCTCCACTTCGCTGTGAAATTCTTCATTCAAACTAGACTTACATGTTCAGATAGCGAATACGGGAAAAACGTACGACAACACGATAATTTCTGTTTTGTGAAAGTGGCTCTGAAATGATGGCAAGTGTTAAGCAAACGTTTAGCTTTTTCCCAAATAACACATCATTCATGACACGTTACAATCTGGTGTCTGTTACGCGGTGTTCTTCCTTCAGTGACTTCTAACATTTCGATATCTTAACCATGAAACATACATTGCACGCAAATGGTGAGTTTATTGATAACTGACCTCGATAGGTAGTGCAACAGACTCGTCTCCATTTTTTAAAATTAGTTTTATTCTTGAAACCATTCGAACTGGGGCACTGCCCTGTCAGTTCTTTAGTGATCTCCGATGTGATTCCCATACCTATTTTTGTCCAGTAAAACTATTTTCTGCCCTTAACACCTTCGGCGGATAATTTTAATAGTTACCTCAGACTTTGTACAGATAATGCAGTTATCTGTAATAAAGTACTGTCTGAGAGAAGTTGCAGAAGTATTCAGTCAGATGTTGATAAGATTTCAAAGTGGTGCAGTGACTGACCACTTGTCTTTAATGTTCAGAAATGTAAAATTGTGCACTTGTCAAAACGAAAAAGCGTTGTTTCGTATAACTATAATACCAGTGAGTCACAGTTGTAATCGGTCAACTCATACAAATACCTTGGTGTAACAAATTGTTAGGAATATGAAATGGAACCGTCACATAGGCTCAGTCGTAGGTAAAGCAGGGGCAAACTGTGGCTCACCAGTAGAAAACTAGGGAAATGCAGTCAGTCTACGAAGGAGACTGCACGTAAAACATGCATGTGATCCAACCTAGAATAATTCTCAAGTGTGTGGGACGCGTACCAAACAGGACTAATGGGGATATCGACCGTGCACATAAAGGGCAGCACGAATGGTCACAGGTTTATTCGTCCCATGGAAGAGGGTCACACTGATGCTGCAGAAAGTAAACTGGCAGACGTGTGAAGACAGACGCAAAGTTTCAGATACCAACTTCCAGTGATGCAACTAGGAATGTATTACAACCCCCTACGTATCGGTCACATAGGGACCGCAAAGACTGGCCAGTTGCTAGACTAATTACAGAGCGCACAGAGGCATTTAAGCAAGCATTTTTCCCGCTTCTGTACGTTAATGAAACGAGAACGTTCCCTAATAACTACTATAATGGGACGTACCCTCTGCCATAAACTTCATACCGGTTTACAGAGTATAGATGTATAAGAGGCAATCACATCAAAACGAGACAGATGGAAAAATGTTAGTGAATTGTTTGTTATTTCAAAGATAATCACCATATTGTTAATACAGAGGGGTCCAAAAAAATGCATCCACAGTTTAAAAGTCCATAACTGGCAAACTAATTGCCGGAGTTGTCTCATCTTTGGTAGTGTAATAGTTTGTAGTTCCAGCAATCGCCACACAAGCGTTGTATTACATTGTTTTGTTTTGTCAGATGACAGTCGCCAGATAGTGTTTTGTTCTTAGTTGCACCCAGTTACTGGAGTAAACATGGCTGGCGCAAGGCTTACATTCGATGAGCTTCAGAAGCTTCAGACATCCATTTTACCTGCCATCCGAGACTTGTATGGAGACTGAAGAGTTTACCTTCAACAAGATGGTGCCCCAGCCCACAACCAAAGTCGTATTAGGGCATATCTTGACGAAAATCTACCAGGAGTGGAGTGTCCACCACGTTCCCCAGACCTAACTCCTCTGGACTTTTACCTGTGGGGAACATCAAAGGACGTCGTTTATCGACAAAAGCCACGCACATTGGATGAACTTCGAGAATCCATCGTACATTCATATGCAAATATCCAACTGAACGCTTTGCAGTCAGTAGTTCATGCTGCAGTTCGGCGGCATCGTTTGTGTGTCGATGTTAATGGTGACCATTTCGAACACCTACAGAGATATCTTTAAGTTGGACTTTAAGCTACACTTTCATCAAAAATGAGACAACTCCGTCAATCAGTTTGCAAGTTATGGGCTTTTAAACAGTGGTTACTTTTTTTGGACCCCTCTGTATATTTATCACACTGGGATACAAGTTGGTCAGTACCTTCATGGTAAAATGTTTGGAGTTGTCTACGAAAGCATGATTGTACTCAGGCCTGCTCCTCTTCGTGCGAAGCAATTCGACAGTCGCGAATGTCTTTCTTCACGGCTCCAAAAATATGTAAATCGCATGGCGAGAGATTGGGACTGTGTGGAGGATGTGTAAGGGCTTCCCAGCAAGCACACATGTTGCCATGGTTGCTTCGGACACGCTGCAGAAAAAGGAATCGATTTCTCTGAGGTCTAAAATGGCATGATCATTGGGTTTCGGAAGAATGGTGGGAGCATTTCGGAAACGGCTAAGTTTGCAAACGGTTCGCCTGCCGCCATGGTTAAAGTAGGGTGCATAGCAAAATGGCGCTATTCAAAACGGCCGCCGAGGCAACTGTGGTGAACCACGGGCCATAGATAACAGGGGTCAACGACGGCTGCGGAGCTGTGTATGAGCGAACAGATGTGTAACTGTTGAGCAACTGACCGCTCAGGTAAAACAGGGGGCCACCAACAGTGCCTCCCCAACGACCGTTAAGCGAACGTTGCTGCCTTCGGGCTTTCGCAGCAGGTATTGGTCCGTGCAGACATGCTGACCGCTGTTCGTCGGCAACGAAGGCTGGAAGTTGCACGCCAGTTCCGCAACTACACGTGCACGAAAGACGAAAGATGGCCTCTTCATATTAATCACATTTTATTCTCTATCGGACAGACGGCCGTTGTCGCGTACGGCGTGAAACAAACACCCTGCAACAACAGTCGGAAGCGTCCAGGCCGGAGGAGGTTGCGTCACGGTCTGGGGAATGATTCCGCGGCATTCTCTGGATGATATCGTCATTTTAGGAGGCACAATGGATCAACACACGTATGCATCTTTCCTTGGGGACCATGTCCACCTCTATATGCAGATTGTTTTCCCTCGGCAAGAAGTTATCTACCAAGAGGACAGCGCAACGTGTCACACTACTTGCAGTGGGCGTGGGTGGTTTAAAGAGCGCCACGATGAGTTTACCGTGCTTCACTAGTCACCAAACTACCCAGATTTAAATTCAAGCGAGAATCTGTGGGACCCCCTCGATCGGGCTGCTCGTACCATGGATCCTCAACTGAGAAACCTGGCGCAGCTGGCCACCGCACTGGAGTCCACGTAGCTCGACATCCATGTCGATGCCTTCCAGAACCTCACTGACTCTCTTCCTGCACATCACGCAGCGGTCCGCACTTCCAATACTGATTATCGGTTTTTGACAGGTGCTCACATTAATGTGGTTGGACAGTGTACATCTATATTCCACAAGTCACGTCGTATAGAACTGTTAGTGAGAAGTATGATTTTCGGTAAACACTACAGCAGCGGCATCATATCGCCTTTTCAGACTCGTCACGGTTCCTTGTACAGGATCACAGTGCGTGAAACTGTGTGTGCAGGCTCCGAGGATATAGAACATAGCCAGATTTCACTTGTCGTCCTCATGCGGACCCAGAATCTTCTGTGATGGTATCGGGGGCCATAGGATATTCAATACAATTATTTCCGGCTCGCAGACTCGGTAATTTAGATAGCAGGCGTTGTATTTCTGGCGTGTTAAGGACAATGGCTGTGCCTTGCCTTAGAGGCCTGTATGACGTTATCTTTCTGCAAGATAACACAAGACCACATGTTGCCAGTGCTGTACTGACCTACATCGATTCAGAGGGTTTTAAACTGCCGCCTCGACCAGCAGTTTCTCCGGATGTCTCACTCACTGAAAACAACTGATCATAGTTTGTCGATTAACTGGCACATCGACACTCGCCAGTCACTTCAAATGATGAACTCTCTGATGCCTTCGAATCAGTTACAGATTTGATCATGTATCCTTCCTGGAATGCTGTATACGTAAAATACAAAACATTTCGTTGTATGCCGTTATTTCTGATGTTGCAATTTTAGCGGCCAGCGGTGTAGAGTGAGAGTTACGTGCCGGTGAGAGCCAGCTGCTGCCCCTGTTAGTTGCTATGCGGCAACCCGCACACCTCGTGCCGCCCATCACAAGCAGAAATAGCGGCTCGGCGTGTCGGTTCCTGCCGCTGCTTGGCGGCGCGTGTGCGCATGCGCGGTGCGCTGCGGCGCCTCCCGCGTGCCGACAGCGGCGCGTCATCTGCGTGAATAGACGCGGCGCCGTCTCTGTCGTCGTCGTCGCTGCCGCCGTCAGTTGGCGCTGTGTACGCCACCGGTTCTCGCACTTCTACGTCACGCTTGTCTCATTGGATATCCTGTTTCCCGCTACACACTATGTTTCTCCATATTGCCACAGCCGAAATGGGGCACATATATTAATTCCGCACTCCGTTTTCATGGTATTAACAGGAGCAGTAAAAGAGAAAAAATAACCAGTACTCCAGCAGCGACTGAGCAGCGCTGCTGTATGGTGGTGGCAGCAGTCAGCGCGGGCCAGGGTGGTCCTGTCTCTGCTGCACTACTGGTTATTCTTCGTGTTTTACTTCCATGGTAATAGATATCGATAAAACGACTGCAGAAACATTTGGTGATTACAGCAGAAAGCAAACGAAGTATGAGGAGCATTGTTGCGGCGATTATGGTGTTCTGTATGATTCTGCGTCAGCTCAAATGGTTCAGATGGCTCTAAGCACTATGACACTTAGATGATGTGAGGTCTTGAGTCCCCTAGACTTAGAACTACTTAAACCTAACTAACCTCAGGACATCACACACATCCATGCCCGAGGCAGGATTCGAACCTGCGACGGTAGCAGCAGCGCGGTTCCGGACTGAAGCACCTAGAACCGCTCGGTCACAGCGGCCGGCTCTGCGTCAGCGGCACAGTTAGTTCACTGTAACATTAAGCGTGTCGGGAAGCTTTGCTGTTTCATGACCTTTCATTCGAGCATGTATATAATAAAATCCTGTTATTCATTCACGGAAATATGTCTCGGAAACATAACTTATAAACGATGGGTCAAAAAACGTGATTATCAGCAAAAAAAATATTCTTTGTGTTTTAGCCATCATTCCATAAATTGTGTTTGAGACAGACTGCAATACCCTGCACATGTCGCTTATTACTACTTATATTCTTATTTTCAGAGCATGTTCTAAATCTATAGAGATCACACACAGTAAAGACACAACTAAAGCCCACACCCACGTCCGATGTAGGAACGAAACAGTGACGCGGCACGATCGGTTTTTTACGTATACCGGATGTCCCTGCTAAGAATCGTCAGGCGCATTTTTCCTAATGTTTTAGCAATATTTGCAACTGCGTTTTTGCAGCGTGTAGCTGGAGTCCGCCCTAACAAATACTGCACATCACGTCTTTCATGCGATGTCCAATGTCGACTGTAAGTGTCGATTTGTTTCCCGTTACAAACATAATGATTTCTAAAGCATAGGTGTGGCCGAGCGGTTCTAGGCGATTCAGTCTGGAACCGCATGACTGCTACGGTCGCAGGTTCGAATCCTGCCTCGGGCATAGATGTGTGTGATGTCCTTAGTTTAGTTAGGTTTAAGTAGTTCTAAGACTGATGACCTCAGATGTTAAGTCCCATAGTGCTCAGAGCCATTTGAACCAATTCTAAAGCGTAATTTTACGTGCCCATTGGATAGAAAGTTCCCAAATTATTCTTGGGTGATATTCGTCTTATCGGCTTGTATTAACAGGGACAGTAAAACACAAAAAATAACCAGCACTCCAGTAGCGATTGAGCAACGCTGCTTACGCCTTAGCAGTCAACGCGAGCCAGTCTCACGGCAGCATTTCCTTACAAAGTTTTTGGAGGATCGTGTGTACGCCTGTACTGCATCAAACAGTTCTGTTATATGCTGAACGTCTCTTCCTTCCGCTACCTCCCTTCTTGATAACGCCATATTTCTTTCCAGTACTGCAAAAAATGGAAGCGTTATATACATGGTAAACCACCTAAAACTTGCACCGCAAATGTTGCGGGAATTGGAAATGCTATTGCTATGCGGTTTTCACAGAATGGATTGGTAAGTCAGGGGCTCGCATTGTTAGCCAATCGGCCGGCCGATGTGACCGAGCGGTTCTAGGTGCTTCAGTCCGGAACCGCGCTGCTGCTACCGTCGCAGGTTCGAATCCTGCCTCGGTCATGGATGTGTGTGCTGTCCTTAGGTTAGTTAGGTTTAAGTAGTTCTAAGTTCTAGGGGACTGATGACCTCAGAAGTTAAGTCCCATAGTTCTCAGAGCCATTTGAACCATTTGTTAGCCAATCAACAGATTATAATAATGCTTGCAAAGTGTATTTTTTGCACAAACATACACTTTTTTAAACTGCTCAATGCCTATTGATGTCAACAGTCTAAAAGTATGGTAAATCGAATGTCAGTTATATTTGTTGTTGGATTCTAGTGTGAGTCGTTTACGAGATATCGTTTTTTGAGAAGCTCCCACAGCGACACTTATACAATACCCGTGATAGTACACACTAAAGAATAACACAAGTGCAATACGTTAGTTATGTGGATTCTGACCAGTAACAAGACAACTGAATATCACAGTTTGCGTTCAAAACGACCACTGGCAGCGGTAATACTCGTTTACAGTCTGGTACGGAACGACTGCTGCACACGTGCTAGCATTTCAGCGGAGATGTCCGAGCAGGCTGCAGTAACACGTAGTTGCATATCTTCGGACGTAGTTTGTATGTATTTACAGACAGCGTCTTTCAGCGTTTTCCACAGAAAGAAGTCTGTAGGCGTCAAATCCAAGGGAACGGGCCGACCAAGGTACACGCCCAATCCTGTGACTTGGAAACAATTCGTGGAGACATGCTATAATACATCATGCACTATGGGTTGGACAGCCATCATGGCTGTCCACAGGTTCCTTCTAACCTGCAGAGGAACGTCTTCTATACTTTTGCGCGTTCAGTGTTCAGTCTATGAAAAACGGGCCTATGAGTTGATGGTTCACTAGCCCACACCACAAGTGGGCACTGATGTTCCACCTGACGAAGCCAACAGTGCATGTTTCCACGGTTTACCTGGCCATGGTTGGTAAATATGGCTCCATCGATAAACAAGATATATGATATATCTGGAGTATTCTGTCTTAATTCCCATGTACAAAAGTTAACACAATCGTTTCCATGCAGCTCTTGATACAGAGAGATGTGATAGGGATGGAACCTATGTCGTTGGAACATGAGTAGGACACTTACCTGACCCACGCCATTTCCTCGTGCGATTGCGCGGGATTTAACGTGCGGATCAGCTGCAAGAGCAGCAAGAACAGTAATTTCTCCCTCTTCTATCGTAACATGTTTCCTTTTGTTACGTTGTCTAGATGTTACACGACCACTTTCGCATAACTGGTTGAAGAGGTTGATAAATAATTGCCGAGGTCGTTGACGTCTATTGGGATATGTATTGCCGTATACACCGTACAAAACCGAACTGCAAAATTGTTCCCATTCTCTCCATAAATCATGAGCATGTCGACTTCTTCTGCACTGCTAATTTTCCATCGGCCACTCACGATCTACAGCTTGGACTGTACATGTTAACTGACTAGCAAGTCGCACTGCACTCAAGGAACGCACAAGCAACATTCTAATATACCCAACATTTAGTTTGTTAACGTCAAGAGGCACTGATTATTTAAAAAGTGTATGTTTGCACAAAAAATACACTTTTTCAGTATTATTACAATCTGTTTATTGGTAGTAATACAGACCCTGACTACCAATTCACTCTGTGAAAACCACACTTTAATAGCACCTCCCAGTTTTGCAATATCTGCCGTGCAAGTTTTAGCTGATTCACACGTCTTGTTAGCCACTGTGACTGGTTACTCACTACCGAAAACTACGCTGTGTATACATATGATGACATCATGACACCTTGTCGTTAGTTTAAAAAGAACGTTTCACGATGAAATGTATGTACACACATCAAAAGAAGTTTTACATCACCTCGGTTCCGAGAGTTCCGGAACCTGTACAGAAAATTGGAAAAGCGATCAACATAAACATCATTTCCGCCCTTTTCATTGCTCATGAAAACCACACATTGCATGTTGTACAACCATACAGCGAGACCTTCACAGATGGTGGTCCAGATTGTTGTACACGCCGGTGCCTCTAATACCCAGTAGCATGTCGTCTTGCATTGATGCATGCCTGTATTCGTCGTGGAATACTACCCACAAGTTCATCAAGGCACTGTTGGTCCAGAGTGCCCCACTCCTCAACGGCGATTCGGCATAGATCCCTCAGAGTGGTTGGTGGGTCACATCGTCCATATACAGCCCTTTTCAATCTATCCCAGACATTTCGATAGGGTTCATGTCTGGAGAACATGCTGGCCACTCTAGTTGAGCAATGTCATTATCCTCAAGGAAGTCATTCAAAAGACGTGCACGATGGGGGCGCGAATTTTCCATGAAGACGAATGCCTCTCCAATTTGATGCCGATATGGTTGTACTATCGGTCGGAAGATGGCATTCACGCATCGTACAGCCGTTACGGCGCCTTGAATGACCATCACCGGCGTACATCGCCCCCACATAATGCCACCCCAAAACAACATGGAACCTCCACCTTGCTGCACTCGCTGGACAGTGTGTCTAAGGCGTTCAGCCAGACCGGGTTGCCTCCAAACACGTCTCCGACGATTGTCTGGTTGAAGCCACATGCGACATTCAGCGGCGAAGAGAACGTGATGCCAATCTTGAGCGGTCGGTTTGGCATGTTGTTGGGCCTATCTGTACCGCGCTGCATGGTGTCGTGCTTGCAAAGATGGACAACCCCATGGACGTCGGGGGTGAAGTTGCGCATCATGCAGCCTATTGCGCACAGTTTGAATCTTAACATGACGTCGTGTGGCTTCACGAAAAGCATTATTCAACGTGGTGGCGTTGCTGTCAGGGTTCCTCCGAGCCATAATCCATATGTAGCGGTCATCTACTGCAGTAGTAGCCCGTGGGCGGCCTGAGCGAGGCATGTCATCGACAGTTCCTGTCTGTATGTCCTCCATGTGCGAAGAACATCGCTTTGGTTCACTCCGAGACTCCTGGACACTTCCCTTGTTGACAGGCCTTCCTGGCACAAGGTAACAATGCGGACGCGATCGAACCGCGGTACTGACCGTCCAGGCATGGTTGAACTACAAACATCACGAGCCGGGTACCTTCTCCCTGGTGGAATGACTGGAACTGAACGGCAGTCGGACCTCCTTCGTCTAATAGGCGCTGCTCATGCATGGTTGTTTACATCTTTGGGCGGGTTTAGTGACATATCTGAACAGTCAAAGGGACTGTATCTGTGGTACGATATCCACAGTCAACGTCTATCTTCAAGAGTTCTGGGAACTGGGGAGATGCAAAACTCTTTTTGGTGTGTGTACATTAAGAGATGTCAGTGCGGACTTTTTCTAGGGAAGACGTCACACTCTATTCCAAACAGTTTCCGAGATACGGCTGCTAATAGAAATATGCAAATGACAGTCATCCTAGTGTCGGTAATTTTACATATCGTTACTTTGTTTTATTGTCGTTTTATCTTTACAAATCGTTTCGAATCGTTTCCATTCCTAACTTTCGAGCATTGTACGAGTAGAGAGATAATGTCTTGCTATCCACAATTTGTGTCTACAATCTTGTTTAATGTCCACGCACGAACTGAAAAAGCGAGATAGCTGTACTTATTGCCTGTAGACCCGAGTCTTTGCACAACCGCACAAACAATAATCTAGCAAAGGAAGGTCGGATCATCTTCTTACCTACGGAACAACAGCTGCTCGAGCGATTGTACAGTACGTTTTTGTCATGACGATACAAACTTTCGTGTTTGATGGAAAATGTTTCAGTCTGGAATGAGGAACCCCGGTTTTCAACCGACTGAGTCAGAGAGTTGTTTCGTTGTCGTGTTAACTCCGTCGGTGTAATACGATAACCTAGTGATTGTTATTAGCGCAATGTAACAAACTGATTTATTATGTGCGTTGAAGCAGTCACTTCATGGCCGGAAAACTCGACCAACATGCCTGAATGCATAATGGAGAGAGGGTACGGGCAACTCCACTAATGTACTGCAGATGGCGCGATCTATAAACGGGTATTGCCAGTCCTGATGCGAAGGTCCGTGAGACTGGTGACTGCGTTTACACGTTGAAGTGCGCAGCCAATCGACGCTAGTAGAATGGCGTTGTACGGTATAACAGAAGTAAGAAATACGACTTACACGTTCGGAAAAGCAAATGGGACACTACAAGGTTGTACCGGGTCGGACGTCCGACGCATCCACTTCCGTATGCGTAATTCCGCATTCCCTCCATTTTCATAGTGATCTTTGAGCTGTTGCTCAACTACAGCAAGGTTTGGTGATGGCACTAGCACGCAAAGGCAGTATGAAGATCATTGCTGAGGGAGTGATGCCGTTTTGTGCGGTCCTGCATCAAAGGTACAGACAGTTCACTATAATATGAAACGTATCACGGACCTCAGGGCAAGCTATTTCAAAACCCTTCATTCGAACATGTATACAATAAAATGTGAACAGTTGTTATTCAGCCTCATAACTTTACGTGTCACGAACATAACTCATAAACGACGGGTTAGAAACATGATTATTAGCAAAAAGAAAAAAAATTCTTTGTTTGATAGCCATCATCCCACAAAGTCTGTTTGAGAGAGAGAGAGAAATACCCTGCGTATTTTGCTTATTACCTCCCATTTTATTATTTTCATATCATGTTTTAAATCTACGGAGATCACACACAGTAATGGCACAGTTAAAGCCCACATCCACGTCCGACCTAGGAACGAAATGGTTCAAATGGCTCTGAGGACTATGGGACTTAACATCAGTGGTCATCAGTCCCCTAGAACTTAGAACTACTTAAACCTAACTAATCTAAGGACATCACACACATCCATGCCCGAGGCAGGATTCGAACCTGCGACCGTAGCGGTCGCGCGGTTCCGGACTGAAGAACCTAGAACCGCACGGCCACACCGGCCGGCCCTAGAAACGACCGAGTGCTCTTTCTATACGAGGCAGTGACGCGGCGCGACCGTTCCAACACTCCCAAGGTTGACAGAGGCAGACATGTGTTACGACAGGAAGCGGCAGCAAACTGTACGCACCCTCGATTTACATGAAACAATGCTTTCACGTGTGCGTGAGAAGCCTTCACTCAGCACTCGATCAGCTTTACGCGAAATGTGTGTGTCGGCTACAGTCCCGTGTGAAAAATTTGACAGGAAGTGTAAGCTTAAGCTGTTGCTCATTTCGAACATCGCGTAGTGCAGAACCATTCGGAGCTGCAACGCTGTATAGCAGCTCTTCATTTGCCTTTGAATGCACAAGTAGTTTCCTTAATGAAGCCAGTTTTGCCAGAGGTGAAATGTTCATTAGAGACAATGGCCATGATTCAGCCTTTGATAATTCCAACGTTTAACTGCCAAGAGCGATCAACACAAATCTGCAATGAACTTGTGGGTTTATATTTTAATTATATCTTAATCTGCCCGCATCTGATCTCTTTCCAGCTATTTGCAGCCGTGTGCACTGTGTTTCTAAGAGACACACTCCCTATACAGTTGAAAGATGTCATAATTGTTCGTCATCCATACACGTGTTGCAACATGATGGAGTCCCAGCTCACTTTGTATATATTTCTCTTTAACACCTGAACGAACATCCTTGTAACGTAGGTTTTGTGACCAGCTCGTTCATTAATCTGCTTCTGCTTGATATACCGTGTGTTACGTCTTGTATCGCCTGCAACACAATTAGAATGCTACCACTGTTGTCCGATCGGGTACTGACGAACGTTGTGCAGCGACATGATGTCTGCATAGAAACTGGGCGATTCCACTTAGAACAACTGAGATAAATGAAACACCATCGTCAGCAAACTGATCTCGTGAATGTGGAATTACGCATACGGAAGTGGGTGCGTCGGACGTCCGGCCCGATACAACCTGGCAATATACCCACAATTCCTATTTGCTTTTCCGAATATGTAAGTCGTATTTTCGCTTTTCCGTTACCCGTGACACTGCATCTCACCATCACGGAAATTTCCTATCCTCCTAGGAAAGATTTCATTGTGGCACTGCGCCGTTGATCGGGATCTGCACAGGGACTCCATCCTGATGCAGGTACGTTCCACTTCTTGTTGCCGAAGAAAGATTGCCACTGTGCCAGAATGAGAGCACTTGCCCGCGAAAGCCAAAGGTCCCGAGTTCGAGTCTCGGTCCGGCACACAGTTTTAATCTGCCAGGAAGTTTTATTGCCACTGTGTTTACTCCAGCAACCGATTGCATATCGTTCTCTGCATGACCAGTTTACAAAACTGTACCAGTGAGTTTGTTATTGTGGATACTACACTACACATTAACTGAGAGACTGTAACGTCGCGAGTCAACACGCAATAGCATTTTATTGCAGTAAGAAGCTTGCACAGGATAGAGTAACATGGAGAGCTGCATCAAACCAGTCTCTGGACTGAAGACCACAACAATAACAACATGCTACTTTGAAGTACAGGTTCGTAGCTTTGGAGCCGTTGGCGGTGGCAATATACAGCCGCTGGTATCTTAGCGTGACTCATTCACACCTGTCGCTAGCCTAGCCGTGGGAAGCGCAACCCGTGTTAGTTCAAGCGACAGAATATTCAAGCCCCTAAGAATCTAAATAAACAATATTAAATATTATTCAATTTTGTTAAAAGTCAATATACAGCCCTTTGGTATTAAAAGGAAGGTTTTATTAAAATCTCAGCTATCTAGCTGAGATACTTTCAGATTTAGAGACAATCACCTAAAACACCAAAAACCGACACTTATAAGATTAAAGTCAGTTAGGACTCATAGCAGTTTGTCTTTTAGTATCATTTGAAATTATTACTGAAGTTCACTAAATGGCGGAACAATTTATTTACATTTTTTATGATTAAAAACATTCATTGTTTTCGTTTTCATAACATAGAATTCAGAAAGGATTAATATTTATTTAATAACTATTTGTTTTGTTGTGTGAATAAATGAGAGTGAGTGAGAGTGTATATGTGGGACATACGTAAAGATTCAATATTATCTGAAGTTAAACATTACCTAACTATATCACGGGAAAGTGTGAAGCAAGCAGTTCGAGTGAAAGCTGCAATTTCCCTACCTTGCTGATGACGTATGTCCAAGGGTACTTGCTTTTGTAAGAAGGCAGCCAGAATATCCATTTGCAGAGTAATGATTTTCTAAAGTAATTTCAAGATTAGTTTTCTTTTCGTTTGGGTTTGTTAAACTTTTTTTTTTAAGATTTGCATGATGAAGTGACGTAAATGCATCTGTGAATATTGATTGGCGTAGGACAGTTTTGGCTCGAGATAGAAATCGGAGGATTGTTTTGATTGGCTGGTCATTTTGAACAAAAAATCAGAGTTAAGCATTTCCCACGCTCTATCAAGTAGTTATAGGCCCTGGAAGGAACGGCAGGGGGTCAACTATCGGACTTACAGGTTATGTTGGACGTGTCTACGTTGTGAGTAAAATGAAGAAGTTACTGGTATTTCGCGTCCGGATGGTACTGCCGTGAAAGCAGTTGCATTTACGGACAGACTTGTGGGAATTTGAGATTGGTGAAGCGTTTAGTTGGAAAGATAAACGCTTGTTAACTTTTGGCCTTTGTAGAATTCCGCTTGGCATGTTTCATATTCATCTATGGAATAGTTGGCGAGCAGTTTCTTTATTAGAAATCCACTGAAAAGAAAGACCTACTGTGAAATTGTAGCAGAGCATCGACTGTATATCACGTAATAATTCGGGTCGGACTTAAGTACATTTCTGGCTGTCTCGTCAGTACTGTGCCTGGGTTGTATGAACTGTGAGCTAAGGAGATTGATATTAGTCGTTTAAATAAATATGGGCTGATGGCTAATTCTTTAATTTTGAACCTAAAGAAATAAAGAACGTGTTGTGGAATTTTGACAATGAAGCCATCGCCCTCCTCCCGAAAATAGTTATAAGGTATTACTGCATAGCTTGCTACCAGAGTGTAGGCGGACTTTGCAAACGTTTGACCATGTTTTTCTTCAACACTGCTTTTAACATCGTCTGAACAGCATCTACGTATGCAGAGAATCGGGCTGGTGACCAGACGCCGTACTGAGGTAGGTGGAACTTTTTGTAGTGCACAGTACAATGAAAGACAGTGGTCAAACAATTACGCAACGCAACGCGACTTTTAACCCGCGTCGCCGCAAGGCGTCGCTAAAAATACTCTCCATGAGTGAGAAAGCAGTTGATTCCGTTTTGGGAAACATTGGTTCAACAAAAAACAGGACATGTGCCGACAAGAAGTCGCTAGTAACTACCAGTTTACAAAATTCCTAACAACTTAAATATTTTCTTTCCTCAAAATGTTACACACGCTGGTCCTGATACAGATGCAAGACCTCACCTGCCGCAGGCTACTCGTGTGTGCATGTGTTTGTTTTGTTACGTTTAGCTTTATCCCTACAGTTACTTATTGCGAAAATGTTTTGCATCCCAAGCTGTCACTCTGCTGAGAACTTTATTTTTAAGAATATTTTTACTACGTACAGGCTTACCTTAAGAAGCAGCCTTGTTGCAGCTTTGTTGACATAAATAATATGTACTCCACGTCTTTGATGTTGCAGGCAAAACACAGAAAAAACGTTGGGCCACTCCTATATACGCACAACTCTACATAGCAGAGTATTACTTGCACCTACCTACAGAAATTGGTATGAGTTCAAACTATGTCCTAGGGAAGGAGAATTTTATACTTGCGTTATCTTAGGTTGTCACAAATACCTCCACAAGTGACCTGTGGGTTTAAATACATTGGTTTACATTATTTTACCATGTTATTTTGTGTTCAAATTAAGCTGTTCTGTTTTCTGTCCTTCTACGGGACCACATGGCTTATACTTGTGACTGTTATGCCTTACTCCATAACAACCTACCAGAGTGGTTCTCATTTTAACATGATGCTAATGTTTACTGATAAATAATTAACATGGATTTCCAGTGCAATGTATGGTTTCAGCCTTGTTATCATGTTATTATACAGTATATACTACACACCGCCAGTAATTGGTTCCCCATTTGTGCACTATAGTGGTTGTGTGGTGATATGTGTTACGGTTGTGTCCGTCTCCGTAGCGCAGCGGCAGCGTTACCGCCTACCACGCAAGGGGGCCCGGGTGTTGTGTGTTCTTCATCATTATTCTCATCATCATCACTGACACGCAAGTCGCCGAAGTGGCGTCAACTAAAGACACTTGTAATACGGCGGTCGAAACCCAAAGGGGATATCCCGGCCAATAAATGCCATACGATCATTTCGTCTCATTTGTAATTGTTATGGAGATATGAGTATCTTGTGAGGGTACTGGTGTGTAGTATATGTTAAGTGGCTGTTCTTTGGAGGGCGACAATGCCCAGTGGCGCAGAGTCCCAAGCAGAGGCAGTTGTTGAGAGGCGGTGGAAGGTGTAGGCTGCGTGAGCCAAAGGCGGTTGCGTAGCGAAGAATTTATCTCTATGTTTAATAGTAGTGGCACACAGTTTGAATAATGGTGTGTTTATGTTTGTGCAGTGTGATAAAGGAAATAAATTAAATCTTACCAATTCTTAATGAGTATCCATCAGTTAGTACCACACCATTGCATTTAACAATGAACGAAGTCTCGATATGCACGGTCAACTACAACGAGAGGATTGTAACATAATAATCGTTAATTAACCCATATAATCTCCAAAGGAGAAGGGAGCTTATAACCTGAAGTGATCGGCAACACATTTGCGTGATCACCAAGGCATTTTCTGTCTCTTTAGCATGAATTTTTGTTGCGAGGAAGGAAATTCCACATCGTTGTATCATATTTAGAACTTTTATGAACATTCTCGAATGTTAACAAATGTTCTAGAACGTTCTACAATAAACCTTGGAAACAGCACGTATTGTACTGATTCACTCTCTGGCAAAATCTTGTTAAGTGATGTGTTGTTCAACATACACTATATGATCAAAAGTATCCGGACACGTAGCTGAAAATGACTTTCAAGTTCGTGCCACCCTCCATCGGTAATGCTAGAATTCAGTATGATGTTGGCCCACCCTTATCTTTGGTGACAGCTTCCACTCTCGCAGGCATACGCTCAATCAGGTGCTGGAAGGTTTCTTGGGGAATAGCAGCCCATTCTTCACGGAGTGCGGCACTGAGGAGACGTATCGATGTCGATCGGTGAGGCCTGGTACGAAGTCGGCGTTCCAAGACATCCCAAAGGTGTTCTATAGGATTCAGGTCAAGACTCTGTGCAGGCCAGTACAGTAGAGGGATGTTATTGTCGTGTAACCACTCCACCACAGGCCGTGCAGTATGAACAGGTGCTCGATCGTGTTGAAAGATGCAATCGCCACCCCAGAATTGTTCTTCAACAGTGGGAAGCAAGACGGTGCTTAAAACATCAATGTAGGCCTGCGCTGTGATAGTGCCACGCGAAACAACAAGGGGTGCAAGCCCCCTGCATGAAAAACACGACCACACCATAACACTATCGCCTCCGGCACTACACACGCTGGCAGATGACGTACACCGGGCATTCGCCATGCCCACAGCCTGCCATCGGATCACCACATTGTGTACCGTAGTTCGTCACTCCAAACAACGTTTTTCTACTGTTGAATCGCTAAATGTTTACGCTCCTTACACCAAGCGAGGCGTCGTTTGGCATTTATGGCGTGATGTGTGGCTTATGAGCATCCGCTTTACCATGAAATCCAAGTTTTCCCACCACCCACCTAACTGTCATAGTACTTGCAGTGGATCCTGGTGCAGTCTGGAATTCCTGTGTATGGTCTGGATAGATGTCTGCCTATTACAAATTACGACACTCTTCTACTGCCGGCGGTCTCTGTCAGCCAACATACGAGATCGGCGTGTACGCTTTTGTGCTGTACGTGTCCCTCCACGTTTCCACTTCACTGTCACATAGGAAACAGTGGACCTAGGGATATTTAGGAGTTTGGAAATCTCGCGTACAGACATATGACACAAGTGACACCCAATCACCTAGCCGGCCACTTTGACCGAGCGATTCTAGGTGCTTCAATCCAGAACCGCGCTGCTGCTACGGTCGCAGGTTTGAATCCTGAATCGGGCATTGATGCGTCTGATGTCCTTAGGTTGTTAGGTTTGAGTAGTTCTAAGTCTAGAGGACTGATGACCTCAGATTTAAGTCCCATAGTGCTTGGAGTCATTTTTTAATCCAATCACCTGACCACGTTCGAAGTCCATGAGTTCTGCGCGGCGGCCCATTCTGCTCTTTCACTATGTCTAATGACTGCTGAGGTCGCTGATATGGTGCACCTTGTAGTAAGTCGCAGCACAATGCACCTGATATGAAAAACGAATGTTTTGGGGATTATCCGGATACTTTTGATCACATAGTGTAGTAAATAGTTATGAATAACTCATCGAAAAAATTTATCCACTTATACAGAAGAACTACATAAAGAACAGTACTGTGAGCGAACTGTTTCAGCTACAAAAGATGCCATAATTCAACAAATCATTGAAATAGAGAATACGCTACTAGGGGAAGATGAAATATTTGAATCCACTGATATAATGATGAATCAAGACGAAAGTGTAAACTTCCTAACAGTATTCCTAAATTCGTTCAATATTCGTGGTATGCCCTCGTAAAAAGCCTCTAAACAGCCTCAAAGAGATGGAAATATTAACCGGAAAATCAGTGCTCATATCATGAATTCCATTTTTTTCAACTAATTTACCATTAAAGTTTAAAAGCCTTCAATTTCCAATAAGACGGCCTTCTTCACCTAGTACAAATTATCAGCTAGCAGACGGAATTTCTACCAGTACAAGAGAGTATGCTCGCACATCTACTATGAACTGTGCTGGACCTCCATCGTGATGAGACTAGAGGCAGACAGTCTTGCAATACGTTTCCCAACCATTCCAGCCAAAATATCCTCCAAAAAAATTTGTTGATGAGATCTAGTAGCAGTTGGACATGGGGTACCAAAGTCCCATTGCAACTGCCCTGATGCGTAAGAACAGACTCATTTATGTGGAGGCTCTATGGCTCTGAGCACTATGGGACTCAACTGCTGTGGTCATAAGTCCCCTAGAACTTAGAACTACTTAAACCTAACTAACCTAAGGACATCACACACATCCATGCCCGAGGCAGGATCCGAACCTGCGACCGTAGCGGTCGTGCGGTTCCAGACTGTAGCGCCTTTAACCGCTCGGCCACTCTGGCCGGCAAGTATGAGGAGGACAATGTCACAAGCATACTGATGAAGTAACTAGCGCACAAATTCAATGTTGTTGTTGTTGTTGTTGTGGTCTTCAGTCCTGAGACTGGTTTGATGCAGCTCCCCATGCTACTCTATCCTGTGCAAACCTCTTCATCTCCCAGTACCTACTGCAACCCACATCCTTCTGAATTTGCTCAGTGTATTCATCTCTTGGTCTCCCTCTACGATTTTTACTCTCCACTCTGCTCTCCAATACTAAATTGGTGATCCCTTGATGCCTCAGAACATGTCCTACCAACTGATTCCTTCTTCTAGTCAAGTCGTGCCACAAACTCCTCTTCTTCCCAGTTCTATTCAACACCTCCTCAATTAGTTATGTGATCTACCGATCTAATCTTCAGCATTCTTCTGTAGCACCACATTTCGAAAGCTTCTATTCTCTTCTTGTCTAAACTATTTATCGTCCATGTTTCACTTCCATACATGGCTACACTCCATACAAATACTTTCAGAAACGACTTCCTGACACTTAAATCTATACTCGATGTTAACAAATTTCTCTTTTTAGAAACGCTTTCCTTGCCATTGCCAGTCTACATTTTATATCCTCTCTACTTCGACCATCATCAGTTATTTTGCTCCCCAAATAGAAAAACTCCTTTACTACTTTAAGTGTCTCATTTCCTAATCTATAGGAGGTGCAAAATTGGGTGGCCCTAATGCAACACCTCCCTGGTAAGTAACATGCGCCCATAACACGTGCTACAAAACCAGTAGTGATTGAAAGTGTATTACGAAACCTCTCCATCGCCACACCTTCAAAATACTGTCTTTTCATATCACATCTTTTGCCGTGCACATGCTAATGATGAAGGACCGTCGGCCGCGGTGGTCTCGCAGTTCTAGGCGCGCAGTCCGGAACCGCGCGACTGCTACGGTCGCAGGTTCGAATCCTGCCTCGGGCATGGATGTGTGTGATGTCCTTAGGTTAGTTAGGTTTAATTAGTTCTAAGTTCTAGGGGACTGATGACCACAGCTGTTAAGTCCCACAGTGCTCAGAGCCATTTGAACCATTTTGATGATGGACCGCAGTTGCCCGAAGGCATGGATCAAGTGCAGCAGAGGTACTGCTGCACGAGTGTCTCTGCTAGGTAGGACACCTTCCTAAGTATGTCTCTTCTACTGCACCTCACACAGTCGTGTCGTGATGTCATTAATTCGTACTCATTGTGGACTGCAGAGCGAAACATATAAATAACAACAGCGAAGGCTCACTGAAGTCATAGAAGCAGAACAACAAGCAACTCGTAACTGACATGATGAAAAAATATATAATCCTTCAGAAAAATTGTCTTTATGCGACTTATCACCTCTCACGTTTGCCAGTGAGGTCCTGAGATATTCTGTATGTAACATGTAAAGACAATATTCAAACAAGACGACACTGGAATGTCGATGTAATTTCTATAAAGCTTTAGGAGCTAACAGTAAAGTAAAACAAAAGAGTGAGGGAGAGAGACGTTGATGGCCGTATGAGAAGCTGCTTTAAGAACACTACCAACAATCAATGCAACTGGCGAACTTTACAATCCTTATCCTAAGATCTTTCCATTTTGTGAATAAAGTTTGCGACTAGAAAGTGCCCCAATGAGTACGTTCGAGGCTTGGTGGAGTTCATCCACCAATACTAGAGACCTTTAACCAGCTGCTGAAGTACGTGCTTTACTACGTCTCTTGAGGTCGTTCACGCACTTCCAGAGCTGACGTCACACAGAGCTGTTCACCTTGCCCAGCAACGGGATACAGAGAGGTGGGGAGCAACAGAGGCACACGTACAACTCTTAATGGTACAGCACAGTAACCATTGCAGAATTACGATGTGCTCATCTAGGAAAATTCGTAGGGAATTAAGCTACACATTAATATGAGGAAAACGTGCCTCCCGATTTTCTGTGTGTTCCCGAGATGAGAGAGAGCTGGAAGTGACTTAAGATTACTCACTCTGTACAGGAGTAATTCTGATTTCAAGGCAACGCCATTCCAATTGTAATTATTGGTGATCACCAAGATAGCGGTGGCGTTACAGAACCTCCTCGGATGGAAGACGGATGGAAGAATATCTCCAGGAGCGCTGGGTCACATTTCTGAGGAATAGTTGGTGGTTGGGACCACCAAGTTAATGGCAGCCTAACAGATCTGGAGAGTTTCCTCAAAACCCAAAGTGAAACAGACATAGTTTTTCTAGGAATGGCCGTTTAGGATGGAAATAGAAAATAGTGCCTATCCTGACAGTATGCTGTTTCTTTTTTTCTTTTTTTGCTGAGACCGAGTTTTGAAAAAGGACACAGCATGGTCACTCAGCCTCAGTTTTGTGGGTGTCCTGAAGTAGGAAAACACGTAGCGTCCGTGGGACCCCTTGAGGACAACCGCCAGCCACCGTTGGCACAACATGGCGATATGCTCCTCATTGCTAGCATTTCTCTCATATGCTCGTCTCAGCCATATGGGGGCTTTATCGATTACATTTTTGTAACTTTGATTTTAGTTGATATTCCATAACATCTGACCTTGATATTGACTACTAGCGCACTTTTCCTCGCCGGTTTCAGCTTTCCATTTGTTAGAGGCAGCCGCCGTGAGCATTGTGGCGATCTCCCTACAGACGCACCAGGTTGGTGACAGCCATCGTTAAAACACTTTGTTCTGCTGCGCGAATAAGTCCGTAACTGGTAAGTGCCTGCTGCACAACCTCGTCCGACAGGAATCGTCGACCCTTCAACGCCTTTTTTAAGCCCGCTACCTTCCTTAAAAAAGATATGCACAGATCCTCTTTCCAGTCCTAATGACCCATTATGGTGTTTAAGGGTAGATTTATTTGTTGCAATATAAACAATTTTACAGTAGTGCCAGCCGGAGTGGCCGAGCGGTTCTAGGCGCTACAGTCTGGAACCGCGCGACTGCTACGGTCGCAGGTTCGAATCCTGCCTCGGGCATGGATGTGTGTGATGTCCTTAAGTTAGTTAGGTTTAAGTAGTTCTAAGTTCTAGGGGACTGATGACCTCAGAAGTTAAGTCCCATAGTGCTCAGAGCCATTTGAACCATTTGAACTGTAGCGATCGCGCGGTTCCAGACTGAAGCGCGTAGAACCGCAACGGCCACACCAGCCGGCGGTTAGCTTAGGACATGAATTGAAAGTCAGGGCTACAAAGCACGTCGTCTGCAGCAGTACAGTCAGCAATCGAAAGAGCATCTCGATTTTGCGACGTACCTCGCGGTGATCACTTGGAACACTGCTCCGCGTTACACATCACTGCATTTGTGAAGCCACGGCTGTGATTTGTGTCACCTATAACCCAGCGGTAAGCGGCAGCCGATATCGCCACACTGTAGCTGCAAGTTACAGACGTCAACTATCAAGTAATTTTAATCGAACTATAGCTTCCCGCGCACGGGGTACGGGTTCGATTCCCGGCGGGGTCAGGGGTTTTTCCCTGCCTCGAGATGACTGGGTGTTGTTGTGTCGTCTTCATCATCATCATTCATCCCCATTACGGTCGGAGAAGGGCAATGGTAAACCACCTCCCCTAGGACCTTGCCTAGTAGGCGGTGCGGGTTTCCCGGATCGTCCCCTACGCTCCTCGGAGTATGGGACCTCATCATCATTATCATCATCATAGCTTCCATATAAGGAGTAATTAGGAGTCTTCCCAATTCATTGAGAAATATTCTTCTTTTTATAAAGAACATTTTTTCCCACCCTGAATTTATTTTTCTCCGCTGCACGAAAGCACTGTAGACAGAAGTGTCAATAATATTGTAGCAGATCGTCGCTAGCCAGCGGTTGGTTTCCCTTTGGATGTGTTGTTGCCAATAAGCTGATCCAATGTCTCATTTGTTCCCTTAATTGCATTCTAGACAAATGTCATTTTTGATTTCTTACCTTCTCTGTTGCTTAATTACTCACTGTTGTGCATTGTGCTCATAGGAACAACCTGTTGGTTCTTCCTTGGAATGTAAGATACGATAGTGGTATCCCTAATAATGCCGCATAATACCCACCTTTCGTGTTTTGGGACACATTCCACATCTCTTGCCATTGCTGTTTTACGTGGCTCTTGACTTCACATAAGTAGTCTGTATCCGGTAACTGTTGCTGTAGATGCTGCTTGCTTCGCTAATACGTCAACTTCCTCATTATAGCGGATGCACCCAGAGCAGAATGATTGTCTGCCCTCTCTGTTTACAGCAAATACACTATGCGATCAAAATTATCCGGTCACCTAGCTGAAAATAACTTACAAGTTCGTGGCGCCCTCCATCTGTAATGCTGGAATGCAGCAAGGTGTTGTCCCACCCTTAGCCATGATCACAGCTTCCAGTCTCGCGTGCATACGTTCAATCTGGTGCTGGAAGGTTTCTTGGGCAATGGCAGCCCATTCTCCACGGAGTGCTGCACTGAGGAGAGGTATCGATGTCGGTCGGTGAGGCCTGGCATGAAGTCGGCATTCCAAGACATCTCAAAGGTGTTCCGTAGGATTCAGGTCAGGACTCTGTGCAGGCCAGTCCATTACAGGGATGTTATTGTCGTGTAACCACTCCGCCATAGGTCGTGCATTATGAACATAGAGTCTTCTAGTGTAATTTCATCTAATGCATCCCCGCTACCTCCATAAACACTTTGACCCTCAACAAGAGTCATTAGCGCCACAATACTCTAAATGTTATCGCTCATCATAACTTGAAAAGATGATTTTATGTCACTTACTCTGGCGATAACGTCTGTTGTCGGACCAGGCTTCAATTTTATAATGTTTGCACTATATGCTCTTCCAGTTTGTGGAAAAGGTTCTAAGCTCCACCATTTGAACAGCTTGCATATTGTCATTTGAAGTATCAACATCTGAAACATCTTCTGAACCAGATGAAGGATGAATATTGCCATCACTGGTGTGATTTTCTTCTTCAGAAATATTCTCTTCGTCTCTGGTGAAAAATGATTGAGCCATGTTTCATCACCCGTCACAGTTCTTCCAAGAATTTCATCTCCACCACTCTCGTACTGTTCCAAAAGTTCGCTGCATACTGTTTTTCTTGTTTCTTTGTGAGCCACTGTCAACATCCTGGGAACCCACCTGGCACAAACCTCTTTTAACGTCAACACTTTCAGTATTCTGCAAACACTTCCTTCCCCTATCCCAACGTAGCGTGACAATTCGTTCACTGTGATGCGTCTGTCAGCAGTCACCAATTCGTTAACTCTGTGCACATTGTCTGGAGTGTGTGCAGTACGACGCCTGCCGCTGCGAGGACAATCCTCAATATTGCCATTCCCGCTTTCATCACGTAACCTACTTGCCCACCCACTAACTGTACGGCGATCGACAGCAGCATCTCCATACAGCTTTTTGCAACCTCTTGTGGATGTTTCCCACTGTCTCGTTTTCACAGCACAGGAATTCTACGACAGCACGTTGCTTCTGACGAACGTCAAGTGTAGCAACCATCTAGAAGACTCACGGGAACAGGTTGAACTAAGTTTGAAAACAAGCGGGAAGGGTGTATCTACACACTGTAAAACTTTCACACATGCAGAATGAAAACTGTATTTTTACAAAAATTGTGTGCATTTCTTTTGGAGTGACCCTCGTAATAAAAAGTTATGGAAGAATAAATTCCTTTTCGGGTCAATACGACGTTTACCGCACGCGCGTCGGAAAGGCACGAATGCCACGTTAATCCCTTGCCTACCTGTCGGTGCATCTATACTCGCATCGGAGTCGCGCTACGTTGCGTATGCGCAGCAGCAATGCCCTCAAACGGAAACTTTTTGATCATTGGAGGTAAGAAAAGAAGGGAGATGGCGCTCTAGTCTTCAGCTGTATGTTGTTTTGAAGCCAGAGTGGACGGGGCGTGCCACCATTTCAAGTAGTCTAAAACATTAGCAGACTACTGTTTACGATTCCTTCTTGCTCGTAATTGCTGTCGTGTGCATGCAACAGCTGTTTTAAATACTAAAAATTACAGTGCCTGCTTGAATAACATAGAGTCAGTAAGGCAATTTCGAATGTCTTTTTGTTCTTGAATGCGTGTTCGCTTTAGTAATACGACGCATTTGGCCTCGTTAATGTAACTTGTTTTCGTTGATGCATTTCAAATAACGAAGAAAAGAATGATGTTAGGTGAAAAGGATGCTTTCGTTATGCAATTTAGTCCACTTTTACTACATTTGTATCGATAACAAATGAAGCTGTAACTCCGAAACTAATGCTTGTTTGCTTATTGATACAGCTTCCTGTTAGTCGCAGCTTTCATCTCGTGTGCACAACATTTTTAATGTTCACGTTTGCAAAAATCTTATCTACGTGTTCTTGGTTAGCCCGTCCACGTGTGCAATGAGGAAAGAAGCATGGCATGCTATCGTATCTTGTGTGTGTCAACAAAGTGAACGATTACTGAAATGTCAAAGAAACAAGAATGCACAGAGGTGCGTGCAGATAGAGTTCCTGTTTTATTAGACTGTCAGTGCATTAGTTTCTCACTTCGTAATCTTACCAATGATGCGTTATTCAGTGCCTGGTCAATGATAGCGATTTACAGGGCAAAACGCTTAAAAATGTATATAAGTAATTTATTTCAGTAATGATTGCATAACCTGTGTAAGATGTGGGCCTACCTTTCTAACAGTAGCCTATTTGCTTCTTTTCCCGAAATATTGTCGCCAGTGACTCTGGCAGGTTTTCAGGAATAACCAAACATAGCACAACTGGAATCTACATCTACTTTGTTCATCTGCTTCATTTTACTTCAGAATTTCAGTTTGAGGTTTTCAGAGTATATAATCTTATACCATGCTTTGTGACATTACCACAGTTAGTCACTTAGGTTCATGTTCCAAGTATCATTTGCACGACTAATTGTAATTATGTGGAACGAGTCATTATATATTTACCTCATAGTGATTATTTATTAGTTTTTTCGTTTTTTAATTAAAGAAAGATATATGGTAGTCAGTAATTCCTACCCATCACCATTTACACATTAGAGTAATAGATAATATTCTGTGGAGTAGGAAGAGTTGTCGAAGAGAAACGTTTCCAGTTTAGTTTCAAATTTTACTTTGCTGTCTGTCAGGCATTTTATATCAATGGGTAAGTGATCAAAACTTTATGCTACAGACATCCTTAATGTGGCCTAATAAGTTTCATTTTTTTCTTCTGGTAGTGTAAATATGTACAACATTGTGCCTGTTTAAGTACAGTGGGTTATTTACAACAAATTTCACGAGGTAATAACTACACTGTGAAACGCATAGATTGCTACTCATATGCCGAGTAGCAGGCAGGCACGACGAAAAGGGTGTTCACAGAAGTTTTCAGCCAAAGTCTTCCTCAGAAAGTAAGCAAAGCACGTTCATACAATAATATACACAAAACTCGCACACATATGATCGATGTCTCTGGCTGTTCTAACTAGAATCTTTTTTAATGGGGGAGAAAATGTGAACAATGAATAATTATCGGAGGGAGGAATTCAGGGTATGAGATGCTGCCCCAGCAATCAGCGCGATTACGGGGTTGTGCGGGGAAGAGACCGTTGATCAGTGTGGCTCTGACGTTGGAGCGTTTGCGATTTGGAAGGCAATGACAAACATAGGAACGAAGAGAAAGAACGGACGCTGAGTACAGTAAGGCAAATCTAAAGTCAAATGTCAGAAATAAACCACAACGATAAAAGTAAACAATGCAACCATAATTCATGTAGCCGGCCGCTGTGCCCGAGCGGTTGTAGCCGCTTCAGTCCGGAACCGCGCTGCTGCTATGGTCGCAGGTTCGAGTCCGGCCTCGGGCATGGATGTGAGTGCTGTCCTTAGGTTAGTTAGGTTTAAGTAGTTCTAAGTCTAGGGGACAGATGACCTCAGATGTTAAGTCCCATAGTGCTTAGAGCCATAATTCGCGTATACAAAAGGAAATATTGTTCGTACGGCCCCCATTTACAAATGAAATGTGCTACTTTTAAACTTTAGACCACGATCGGATTGATTAGTACATACGTAAACAACGCAAGCTGGCATTTTTGATGAAACAACTACGTGTCCACGCAATCGGAGTACCCAACATAGTTCAAAACTGGGCACGGGCACGTCAGAGCGATGTCACGGGGAAGTATCAAGCCGGTGTATCACAGAGATATGAATGCGGTGAACCTAATGTTTTGGGCTACTTAAGATGGCGGACGTAGAATTCAAGTTTGTGACGTAATAACACCTCCCTACTTTTTTTACCCCCATGCTTATAATATTGTACATATTATATCGCTGATGCTAGCCCATCGCCTAGCATTTGTCTTTTCCGATGAGCGATTTTTTCGCACCTAATAAGACTGTTGAGCTTGTCCGATCTGAGCATCACAGGAGCAGAACGTACATTTCGAATGCTTCCATAATAACACATATGAACTTAAAGATAAAAAATTATGGAAATACGGAAGCGTCCGATCTAACCCGTCGGCTTTGACCCATGACGTCACAAATATAGCGGAAACGACAATTCCAATATGGCGGATATAGAAACGTTGCATACGTATCACAAAGACGAAAACACATAGAAAAAGAACACACACAAAGGTTTCACAAGAACAATCTGCTAACATTGATAGCAAACAAAGATAATAATAAACAAGTGGTACTCAAGGCCAGGCAGGGGGGGGGGTGCGCCCCCCCCCCCTGACCCCCCCCCCTCCCCCGCCAAAAAAAAACTCCCAACCTAACCTCGTATTCAGGGCTACGCTACAGATCAATGTGTAGGTCAATCAAAAGATAAAAAAAAGAAACAAATAAAAAAAAGAAAAATACAATATTGATTCATTAGACATAACGAGTAGCGACAAAACATATATACCATAAAGATTGAAATGACGTCACACACCACAACACCCTTACGTCACGGGTCAAAGTCGACGCGTGAGATCGGATGTTTCTGTTGACCCAAAATTATGCTATGAACTGACTGGGAGGCGAGTCATTCCTGTAATGCTGATGTTCCTTCAAGAAGATAATCAAATAAGGTAAAGTGTCGGCTACCTATTTGTAGTTAAGTTTCTGTTCATGCAATTATTAGTATACACCACATATCTGAGCTGATGTTTAGCACAGGGAAAAAAAGTTTGAGGTAGCGCTCCCGTGACATTTTCTTGACGAGTAACAAGCGAGGATGTGGATAGGTAATGTGCATGAAATTTTCTCCTCGCAGAATAACTTGCATTGTTGTAATAGATGTGCCTGCAACAGACATATACAGAGATGGCTACCCATAAATTACATTTATTACCAATAACACTTAATCTAACATTTAATAATTAATATCTTTCTTAACGAAGTTAATATAATTAAATTTTTCATGGGGTGCAAAAGCAGGCGAGCTGTAACACAATTGTTGAGATACTATTTTCTTTGCTAGTTATTCTGTCATGCTAGTATGAACAAAAAAAAATTGGAAAACTTAATAATTGAATTTCATTTACTGTCCTTTCGTAGTGTTTTTACTATGCTAACGTATATTTTCATCATCAGGGATTCAGTTATTGGTAGGAATTTTCAGGGAGATGTTAACGCGCCAGAAAAGCGTATCTGTGTAAGTGGGAATTAATTCATTGTGATGTCATATACGAAAGAAATCAGCAAAAATTGCGTGTTGCCATCGCAATGAAGGTCCATACATGAGAATAGAAGCCCTTCTAAATGTACATTGGCTTAGTAAGAAGCTATGAAAAGACAGTAGACTGATTTTTATTAGTGACTTTTTCATTTATTTCATAGTGTCGGTCTGAATAGTCAGTACGTCTACAATGAAACAGAAAGCGTCGCTCTCATGACAGATTTCCAAGCCCCGTCCGAATTACTCTCGCGTTACCTCATTTTGGTGTTCCATCGCCGCCCGGCGCCAGTTTTTACACTGATATTACTTCTGTATTTTGAACGAGCTAAATGGAGTAATGTGAACAATATAACATGGTAATCTTGAGAAAACTGAAAGTAACACTGAGATAAACACTCAGAGGTAAAACATGTTCCTAACGGTACTTAGATGTTGATCCCAACAAGAAAAAAGAGATACGATAGTTCGACAAGGGCACAGATTTAAATGAATGCAACGTTTTAGAACTGTGGGTTGCTATGTTCGAGCTTTCAAGAGGAGAGAGATGCAGAAAAAGCAATAAAGGTTTCGTAGTGAAGTCGCAAGAGTATCGTAGTGTTCATTAGAACACGCGGCTGCTAAGCCTTGGCAGGTGCGGGTCGGGCAGCTGTTGCCTGGCGCCAGGCTTTGTTCGCAATATCTGGGTCAGCTCAGGCCCAGTTTCCGGTGCTGGCCCTGTTCCCACATCGCCCCTCCACCTTCCCCTCCTCCCCATAACATAGACATATACCTCGATCAAATGGCTCTGCCAAACGATCGAAACCCAAAACAGATGTATCTTCACTATCAAACAAAAAAGGGAACATAGCTGACAGCGTCCTCCTTTTTGCTTTTATACTCGAAATTTCGACAACGGTTTATCGTACACTGTTTTGCCCGCTCAGCGTCTGCCTTGTTTAAGCGCGGGTTATCGCCAAGAGCACAAAATATATGCTGCGAACGCTTCAGCTGTCGCACCATTTATAACCGTGACGTAATTCACTTCTCGTTTGTCCCTGCCGGCTGTGTGACTTACGTCAAGCCCTCGCGTGCTGTGTTGATCGGTGAGTTGTAGTAAAATACCTGGTAGGAACTGGAGGCTATTTGATCATCGTGAGCTAATACATCTGCCAAAGTTTCTGCACCAAAACACATTCACTTTTAGCACGAAGGCCACTCCTGAAGTTTAGGCGCCTACATGCGTATCCATCAGAAATCGTATGTATACCGCCCACCCCTTACAAAATCATGTTTCCGCTGTAGTGACAGTACAACGTGCATGTAACTTCGATACAATAGTAATATTTTTAATGGAAACAGTAGATTTAGGGCGGAACAGAGATTAACTCTTCTGTCAGTGAGCGATGCGAACAAGAACTGTAAAATACGCTACGTGAAAAATCTAAAAATTGAAAATAATCAATAACGTAAACTACTTACAGAAAATTTTGCCTTATCATTGTATACTAATCACACATGTCATACAGTGTAGAAACTTCCACTAAGCCTGAATCGGAAACGCTGTACAGAGTTATTACGTAATTCTCTGCCGCGATTAACAGCAAATAATGCGACCGTAATTCATCATGTTTGGGCGCGTACTACAATTACTCTTGCTACTGTCAGGATATCACCAGTAAAATGAAGAGATTCCGCATCCACAGTGAAATAATAAATAATTTATAGTTTTAGTAGGTTCAGTGGTGAACCGTTGTACGATACTGCAGTAAGAGCAGTTCGTAAGCATATGTTCTGTAAACAATGCACATTATCTGATCTATCTACTTTAGTGTTGTGAAAAATATAAATGCATAAAATAGGTGGCATACTGCTCAGGTTCATTCAGTAATGACATAAGGACCCATTTTGAATTAACTCTTCGAGTGAAGCTTAAGTTTTCCTAGTACAATAACATATAATCCGAACTGTTTGTGGTATGAATTCAAGAGCGTCCTACAGGAGCGTCCAACCAGCGCAGTGCCTGCCCTGGCTACGAACTTCGTAAAGGCCTCTGGCTGATCCTCTTCCAGAAAGATGTCGTTTCAGGAAGTTCTTCTGTTTGTTCTGTGAGGTTCAAAATGGTTCAAATGGCTCTGAGCACTATGGGACTTAACATCTGAGGTCATCAGTCCCCTAGAACTTAGAACTACTTAAACCTAACTAACCTAAGGACATGACACACATCCATGCCCGAGGCAGGATTCGAACCTGCGACCGTAGCGGTCGCGCGGTTCCAGACTGAAGCGCCTAGAATCGCTCGGCCACAACGGCCGGCTGTTCGGTGAGGATCCTAATGCATACCCATCTCGCAAATGCACCATGTTAACTCAAACGAATATTTTACGTTATTTACGAGTGGCCCCAATGACAGTGAGATGGTATCCTTGCTCAGACATGAGTCGTCTGGAGAGTGATTTCCGTCGGTTGTGGGTCTGGGGCGCCGCAGTATAACTGTGCCGACGCTGTGGAAAGGTGCCGATATGGCGACGCTGGTGTCGCCGTTGTGTGCAGCAGCATTATTTTAGAAGCTCAATCACCTGGGGGACGGTGATAGTAGGGTCTATATAGATGTTTGGTGGTGCATATGAGATTTGGATCCATCCGACAATCATGAACTTTGATACCACTGAACGAGTACATGAGACACGAAGACATAACGTCTAGAGTGGCTACCTAAGTCCCCGATTCGGCTGTCTCTAGGGACGTCGTTTTACGCAACCCGCAATGTGTTATTTTGCCTCCAAAAACCACGCACGAGATTTTCATATTCACTCACTCGCTATTCTTCAAACTATTAATCCTAAAGAAAATGGACAGTGCCTTTTTGTAGGAACTTTAATGTAGTTAAATTTTGTACTGGGATACGTTTTCGCTAGAGGCCACGGTTTTCGAATTATTCAAGTGACCTTCAAACGCACCTCAACCCCCACACTCATCCCTCGCCAGTCAGGATTACTAGTACGTTGTTCGTGACATTCCCTCCTACCACTGTACAAAAATTACCGTCTACATGAACTATTCCCGATATTCGAGCTTCCTTGGTCTCTATTGGCTGGTCTATTCCGCGACCAACATATTCGGCTATTTCGTTCACATTATTAATTGAAAAGTGCCCGTGAGAGTAATAAAAAAGAAACGACTTTTGTAAACCTTACGCTAAAACTGTTTACGTTGACAGTTCGATCCAAACTTAGCCCTTATAAGTACAGTGGTTTCGTAGCCAGAAGGCCTGGGGAAGACAACGATGTAATTGTTTATTTTATGCTGTTAAAATTCGCAAAATTGTTCGGTAAAATTTACAATAACGTCAATTTTACAATTTGCAAGTACTCGACTATGCCAGTGGCGTAATAAGGCCATCCAATGAATACAAAAAAAAAATCGAATGTGCGAAATAATTCATGCAGTCGCAAATTTTTGCACACTGGTAGGAGAGAGTGCCATGAACAACGTACTAGAAGTCTTGAGCGTTGGGGGCTGAGTGTGGGAGTGGGTATGCGTTTGAAGATCACTTTTGTTTTTCCTGAATAACTCGAAATCTACAACCTCTAGCGAAAAGGTATTTCAGTACAAAATTTACCTAAATTAAATTTCCTACAAAAATGTCTTATTCATTTTTTCCTCGCGCGTAGCGAGCGAGAGAATATGAAAATCTCACGCGTGGTTTTTGAAGGCGAGATTCACATTGCGGGTTGCATAAAAAAGACATCTGCAGCGGCAGCTGATTGACTGACTGAGGGGGGGTTATGGGACTAAACGGCGAGGTCATCAGTCCCGCGGTGGTAGCTGACTCAGTCTTCATGTAGTGTCCTAGGCAATGCCTAGGCTCTATGTATTGCTGAGGGCGCTTCCTGGTTATCAGATAGACAAGCCGTCAGCACACAAGAGAAGCTAGCTCTGCTCATTACAGTTCACGAGGGTAAAAAGCTAGCACCGTTGCAGAAACACTGCTTCTGAATGTTAGAAGCCACGGATGATGTCTTACAGAACACATTAGCACATCCCTTGGTATTGTGTGCATCCTTCAGCAAGTATCTGAGATGATAGTTCTGTCTCATCAATGGTGTGCAGCACAGGCCGGCGATGAGGCTATCTTAAGGAGAATGTCTGTTCCGGATGAAGTAGGCCCCTCCGTATGTCTGTGTCTGTCGCTTCACGTGGACATGCTTGCAATTAACGTGTGGCCGCTTACATATTTGCACCTAGCATAGCGCCGGAGATCTCTACTTCAGCTAGACCAGTGGTCCCCATCCTGGAAAAAACTGCCCCATAGGGGCAAAAAGAAATTTACTAAGGGGTGAAAACAAAAGGATATGATTGTGTTTCGGTCACAGAAATAAATTACACTGAAGAGCCAAAGAAACTCGTACTTCTTAATATCGTGTAGGGCCCCCACGAACACGCAGAATTGCAGCAACAAGATGTGGCACAGACTCGGCTAATGTCTGAAGTAGTGCTTGAGGGAATTGACACCGTGAATCCTGCAGGGCTGTCCATAAATACGTAAGAGTACGAGGGAATGGAGATCTCTTCTGAACAGCACGTTCAAGGCATCCCAGGTATGCTCAATAATGTTTATGTCTGGGGAGTTTGGTGGCCAGCGGAAGTATTTGCATTCAAAAGAGTGTTCCTTGAGCCACTCTGCAGAAATTCTGGAAGTGTGGGGTGTAGTATTGTCCTGCTGGAACTGCCCAAGTCCGTCGGAATGGACAATGGACATGAATGGATGCAGGTGATCAGACAGGATGCTTACGTACGTGTCACCTGTCAGAGTCGTATTTAGACGTATCAGGGGTCCCATATCACTCCAACTGCGCACGCCCACAGAGCCTCCACCAGCTTGAACAGTCTCCTGCTCACATGCAGCGTCCATGGATTCATGAGGTTGTTTGCATACACGTACACGTCCATCCGCTCGACACAATTTGAAACGAGACTCGTCCGACCAGGCAACAAAAAATGGCTCTAAGGACTATGGGACTTAACATCTGAGGTCATCAGTCCCCTAGACTTAGAACTACTTAAACCTAACTAACCAAAGGACATCACACACATTCATGCCCGAGGCAGGATTCGAACCTGCGGCCGTAGCAGCAGCGCGGTTCCTGACTGAAGCGCCTAGAACCGCTCAGCTACAGAGGCCGGCACCAGGCAACATGTTTCCAGTCATTAATAGTCCAATGTTGCTGCTGACAGGCTCAGGTGAGGCATAAAGCTTCATGTCGTGCAGTCATCAAGGGTACACGAGTTGGCCTTCGGCTCCGGAAGCCCACATCGATGATGTTTCGCTGAATGGTTCGCTCGCTGACACTTGTTGATGGCCCAGCACTGAAATCTGCAGCAGTTTACGGAAGGGTTGCACTTCTGCCACGTTGAACGGTTCTCTTCAGTCGTCGTTAGTCCCGTTCTTGCAGAGTCTTTTTCCGGCCGCAGCTATGTCAGAGATCGATGTTTTACCGGATGCCTGATATTTACGATACACTCGTGAAATGGTAGTACGGAAAAATCTCCTCTTCATCGCTGCTTCGGAGGTGCTGTGCCCCATCGCTCGTGCGCCGACTATAACAGCGCGTTCAAACTCACTTAAATCTTGATGACCCGCCATTGTAGCAGCAATAACCTATCTCACAACTGCGCCAGACACTTGTCGTCTTATATAGGCGTTGCTGACCGCAGCGTCGTATTCTGCCTTTTTACGTATCTCTGTTTTTGAATACGCATACATATAACAGTTTCCGTGGCGCTTCAGTGTATTTTTAAAACGTAATTACTATTATAGCTGTTAAGTTGGTACATAAGTTCGTGGCGTTTTCGTTTTGCATGCTGGTATTCCGGATGCTAGGGGTTTACTTACCGACTGTCATTTTTTATTTGTAATTCACTGTTGGTACTTGAGTTTACATATTGTCATTTGGAGACAGTGAGTGGAACTGTGTCCCTAGAAAATGGAGTGCCAGATGGAGAAATCGGAACATTTTCGACATATTCCTCTGTCTAATTCAGTAGAGGTATGACAGCAGCGGAGGTAGCCAGAAACATTTGCGCTCCGTGTGGGGATAATGCCATTGGATATAACACGCCAAGAAAATGCTTTTCTCATTTTAAAGAGGAATGTTTTGACAATAGTGACTCTCCACGTTCAGGAAGACCCTTCGTGGTTTGATGAAGATCGTCTTAACGCGTTAATCCACGATGATCCACGTCAGTGTACTAGAGAACTGGCAAATGTGATGAACTGTGATCATTTCACCATCGTGTGACATCTGTATGCGTTGGGGAAAGTTCAAAAATCGAGTACCTCATGCGCTAAGGCAAAATCACACAAATCGGAGGGCGACCATATGTGCATCTATGCTTGCGCGTCATGAATTGTTCCGTGAACATTACCGACCGTTCCTATCCTGTATCGTTACTGGTGACGAGAAATGGTGTCGTTATGCTAATACCAGGGAAATAAAGGAATGGTTAAGCCCAAACCAAGCAGCACCTCCCCGTACAAAGAACTGCACACATCCCCAAAACAATGTTATGCATCTGGTGGAACAGCGACGCTGTCGTTCAAAAAAAAAAAAAAAAATGGTTCAAATGGCTCTGAGCACTACATCTGAGGTCATCAGTCGCCTAGAACTTAGAACTAATTAAACCTAACTAACCTAAGGACGTCACACACACCCATGCCCGAGGCAGGATTCGAACCTGCGACCGTAGCGGTCGCTCGGTTCCGGACTGTAGCGCTGTCGTTCACTACGAACTACTTTCCCGAGGTGTAACCATCAATGCTGACATTTATTGCCAACAACTGAGACGTCTCGCAGACGCAATCCAAGAACAACGACTAGGAAGACTACGTAAAGTCACGCTGCTCCACGATAACGCTCGCCTGTATTCTGCTAGGCAGACAAAAACAGGAGTTGGGTTGGGAAGTCATTCCGCTCCACCTTATTCACCTGATCTTGCGCCCTCTGATTTTCACCTTTCCCGCTATCTATCGAACAACCTCCAAATAAGTTCCTTTCCGGACGAAAAAGCGCTCCGCACGTGGTTCGACGAGTTCTTTGCCTCAAAACCATATGATTCCTACAGTCGCGGAATCGAAAAGTTACCCCAGCATTGGCAGACAGTTGCAAATAGTGAAAGAGAATATGTTATTGGTGACTAAAGTCTCTTTTATGCGTATCTGTTGTGTTTATTGTACTTATGGAAAAACACTACGGACTTATGCACCAACCCAATATTTCGTAAGACTGTAATCATTACATCAGTTACCAATAATTACATGTAGTAATTCCATGGAAACGTCTTGATCGCCAAAAACTTTATTTATGACGCATTTCGAGTCATCATCATCAGATAATTGTAGCAAAAATTTATACAAAAGACAAATTGCCATAATAATTACAAGGCCAACGTAACATCAGGAACGTAAGTACATACTAGATACAAGTTCTTACAATATGCTTAGGAAATCTCATACGAGTGAACGATACCTACCCTGCCCTTAGTGCCCCCCCCCCCCCAGCCTCTCCCCCGTGTTCCTATCTATCCCCAGTCCACCCTGACACAATTGAAAAAATTACTACCTTTTGATAGGTTTTGTTTTTGACATGGAATATTTGGACATTGTACCTAGTTGCCCAATGTGCTGTACGATATTATGTCCCGTGACAGGTTTTGACTCGCAACTTAATATATTCTATGTTCTATTTGTCCATTGCCGATATGACGCTTATTGAAAAAAAAAACGGATGTGGTCAGAATATTTGCGTTGCTTTTTATATTATTTGTATCTATGTTTGACGTCTAAGCCATCCCAAGACCAAGCTGATATAATACGCTCCTCGAGTCTGCTGTCTTCAGTCTGGCATGCAAAGTTTCCAAACACCATCTTTCGCAAATACGCTTAATGGTAACTGCACATGAGATTGTACGTTTTTCTTGTTCTGCTCACTTGTATGAGCTTTCCTAAGCATATTGTAAGTACTTGTACTTAGCATGTACTTCCGTTCCTGGTATCACATGGGTCTTGTAATTATTATGTATTAGCTTTTCTAATTTGTCTGTTGTGTAAATTTTGCCAGTTATCTGTTGATGATGACTCGAAACGCGTCATAATTTCCATGGAATTATTACGTGCCAAGTCTGGATGGTCAAATGGAAGACTTCATCAGTCAAATAGAACAAATAATTGCTTTTTTCCTCAAATACGAGTAGCATTAATCTGTGATAAAATATGGCGGTTCCATTTTGTGAAACGGATTTATGGACATCTTCCTCACACAGTCCACAGATACTTTCTACTTCGTATCGTGCACCTGTAACGGTAAAACTGAGACTTATACAACATGTAATTACGCTTAAATATTCCGTGAAAATGCCTCTTAGAGTTGTAGGTAGTTACCGCAACGGACCGGAAATTGCTTCATAATTCACTTCGCAACGAATAAACTAATTGTCATCACGATACAATAGCAATCATGTAATGGCTACTGCATTGCTGTGGAGGCTACACAGTATTATTATTTTAGAAGTATCACTGGTCAGACACAATAACATTGGCAACCTGAAGTTTGCCTGTTTCTGCCAGCTCAGAAGTAAGGAGTCCAGCAATCAAGCGATCTACAAACATAAGTATTGTTCATACATGTTAATTTGGTTGATTTTAAACGGGGTATAGGGTTTGGGTGTCGCTAGGGAGAGAAGTGATGCAGAGGAAGCATGCTTCATAGCAAAAGTCTACCATCATTATGGATGGTTAGCGTTCTTTTCTGAGGTGTAGTTGTAGGTAGCACTCACAATGCAGTGAAAAATTGCTTCGTCGATCTATAAAAAATGTTGGTATAAAAAAGCGTTTCCAATTGTTTCACTGGCTCATTAGTTCATGGTTTAATAAAACACCTACAAAATATGAAAATGTTCTAACAAAATTCGGTTTCACTCTAATGTTAAGCTAGACTCTAAAGATGATGGTAGAGGGAGGGGCCCATACAGCACCTAATATCTGATTAGATTCAGGGCTAATGGTTTCTGAAAGCGTGGGAACCACTGAGCTACATAGTTCACTACTCCACAGTAAATGATCATCGAAACACTCCTGTTGAGTTTCTGTAGGGCGTTGTGGAGATGTCGGTGCGCACCTTGGACTTTCTTCAACCAGTGTCCGTCAACTAAGTGTAGCTTCTAAATGATGGCTCGGGAATGTTCCCCAACACTTCCAGTGTCACAAGGAATGCGTGCCACCAAAGGCCTCTGCTTTCAGCAGGGTAACAGAATGACGTTTCACGCCAATTGGTATTGTCGCAGACATTCTCAGTGGACTGTAAAGCCAACGCCCTGACGCCATATAGTCCTTTGCGGCATACCAATCGTTGCTGCCGAACTGCCAGGGCAACGTACCGCTAAAGAACATTCATATTCCTTGAGCTTCTCGTAGTTCCTGGTTACCCGAGGAATTTATAATCGATGACCGGGCTCCTCATCCCTCTTCTTCACCTCTCAACGATGCGAGGCATCGCCAGGTACAACGCGTGGTTCGGATTCCACGCTAGACTGTAATTCCTTTTCCCCCGGTTGTATAACTTGGGTAGGGACACGAAAATCGCCGAAATGGCGTCCAACTGAAAGACTTGCACCAGGCCAGTGAGCCACATGAAATTATTGTTATCTCTCCTCTTTGCTTGGGCTTCTATTTCTCTTTCCTTTCTGTCGGTCGTTCTCAGTTCGAAAGTTGCATCATTTGGAGATTGTTCATGAACCGAATTCTAATTCACTTACGACGCGTTTGGCAAATTATTCTCCCTTCGCCCTGCATTGTTGACAGTATTACCACGATGTGTTCCTATGAGCTGCAAAAGAGACTACACTTACGGAAACGAACTGATGCGTAACACGTGTATGATGACTGAGTGATAACTGTGAAAACTATCGTTATTTCATTTTTCTGATTTGTTTGGTCGTACGCACATTATCCGGAAAGAAGGGCTATAATACTCTGTATCGAAATTGATTGGAACGGGAAAGTAACAGCAGTGTGATCTTTGAAACATAACTAAATAAACACGGTGTGTCAAAACATCGGATGAATCTTTCTGAGACATCGTGTATATTCTGTTAGTGAACTTTCTGTGATGGGGTTTGATATTGACCTGTATGTATTTCGCGACGAAAGCTGGAGTTACAGAGTTCACATTTCGCTCTGAAATGTTTATATTAATAAAATTCATGCGTACAACAAGCTGACAGCACTTTATTAATAATACGTTTCCTGCCACTCTTTGCCAAGTGAAGGCAATGCATATTCGTTAAAAAATGTTTAATGGAAGGATAGGATAATGGAATGTGGAAATATGTATTAACTGTAGTAGATTATAAGCCTAAATACACCGAGATAAAAACGGACGGAGTCTTCCTCTGAGAAATGTAACTAATGCTCTAAAATGATAACACTGATATTCATTGGACAAAACTAAATGTTTAACGAAAGAAGAAGAAAACTGAGTAAAAGTTTTTGTTACTATAGGCAGAAAGCCGCGCGGGATTAGCCAAGCGGTCTAAGGCGCTGCAGCCAAGGACTGTGCGGCTGGTCCCGGCGGAGGTTCGAGTCCTCCCTCGGGCATGGGTGTGTGTGTGTATTTGTCCTTAGGGTAAATGGCTCTGAGCACTATGGGACTTAACTTCTGAGGTCATCAGTCCACTAGAACTTAGAACTACTTAAACCCAACTAACCTAAGGACATGACACACATCCATGCCCGAGGCAGGATTCGAACCTGAGACCGTAGCTGGCGCGCGATTCCAGACTGTAGCGCCTAGAACCGCTCGGCCACTCCGGCCGGCTGTCCTTAGGAGGTTAAGTAGTGTGTAAGCTTAGGGACTGGTGATCTTAGCAGTTAAGTCCCATAAGATTTCACGCACATATGAATATTTGTAGGCATAAAAAAGACGCATAGGACTGAGTTTGCGTGCGAAATCGTTTGTCCAAGATTTACTGTCAGGATAGGCTAAAAGTGCAGCTGGATGTTTTACCGTTGACTAACTCATGTGCAGACGCACGTTAGCTGAATATTTAATCAACAAATGTTTTAAGAAATTCGCCGTGAACTTGCACTTTGTACCTCAGAAGTGTCATAATTGAAGCTGATTACAACTATTCATCAACAGATTAGAAAATTTGCAGTTCTTAAGTGTCGAACGAAAACCATCTAGAAAAGATAATTTTAAAAAATTTGGCGAGGGAAAATTTATATTTATTCGTGACGAAAAGGTGATCGTATTGAGAATATTCACGTTCAGTTTGGATGACGTACCCATGACAAAATTTCACAAAACCAACATACGAGAGGCTACAAAAAACATGCAGAAAACGTAGCATATTCAGTAAGACACAAACAGGCCATCATGTCACGTCTAACACAGAATGCAAGCAGATTTAATTCCGGCAAAACTGAAGTAGAGGAGCTGTGGTTTCAAGTCCGCATACAGCTCTACGAACATATATGTACCTAGAGGAATAGTTAAAAGGGAAGTTACTGCGCGGTATACTCGTATAACCAGAATAAAGAAAATTATTAGGAAATCCTCTGTGTATGCAGCAATTATTCTAATCTTATTCTCACGATCCCTACGTGAGCGGATCTACATGATTACTCTGCTACTCACAGTTAAGTACCTGGCAGAAGGTTCATCGAACCACCTTCAAGCTACCCCTCTATCGTTTCGCTCTCGAACAGCGTGCGGGAAAAACGAACACTTAATCTTTCTGTGCGCGCTCTGATTTCTCATAATTTATTATTTTTCCCTATGTAGGTGAGGCCAACAACAAACTTTCACAATTATTGGGGTATTCGGTACAAAGCAAAGCATATTACCCCGGAAAGGCCCGCATTAATTGAAACACCCTGGATTGCCACAGGGCAAAACAAGAGTTTGATCCGACCATAGTGGCAAAAATCCATTTTAGAATCCCTCCCAAAATCCGATAAAAGTTTTAATAATTTATTAATGTCGTTTATAACAATAAAAATTAATACCTAAGCAGTTTTCAGCAAACCTAGAGGCAGTTCTAGATCTTTATATTGACAAAGCTGAAGAGGAATGCGTGTCAGTGGGATATACCCAAGTCCGTCAAGAGCCAGAATGGGCTTGAGAGTAGATCTCGTCTAACACACTTCAATGTTATTCACGAAGCTACATACATAATAGATAGTTAAGCTCATAAAATAGCTTTCCTTGCTCGTTAACAACTGTCAGGCAGATCACGTAACTTCAATTGACTACCCAAAGTTGGTTCCACAGCATGTACTCCTACATCGGATAAATCGCACAACGCTCCAGAAAGTGCTACTCTTAGCTGTTGTCGATTACGTAAGAAGACTACGACGATGTCAGCTTGTCAACAGTGTTCGAGAAGTCAGTAAAGGAAGTCGGTAACGGCCACTGCTTTTCTTCTGGCTACTACCTTCGTTCCGCGGTAGAGAAGGGAGCTCATTAACCTGAAGGGAACCAAGGATACCTGCACTATAAATTCAAACCTCTATATATTAAAATCTCCTTTCTTACATTCACGTTTTTTACAAAAACGTCCAATAAACGTGTCGAGTAGACTCCTTGGGTGAGGTCCGGGACGTAATAGGTTGAGCCCCCGCGGGTAGAAACCTGGTTCTCCGCCACCGTCGCGTCAGCGGCGACGTATCTCAGCCGCCTCCGTTTTGCTGATGTCAATGTACTGTCTACCTCTAGCGCAAATAAACTTTAAACACGAGTGGAATAATTTGATAGAGTAAGTTTTCCAATAAACCTGAAAATTCGTTATAATAAGACTACGATCATGGAAAAGAAAGTAGTACAAATTAGCAATTGATTGATTGATTGATTGATTTTTATTGCCCAAAAACAAAACGTTTACAGGGATGTAAAGCTTGTATAAGCAACGTCAATAAATGTACAAACAACAATGACAATAAATACACAAATAATTAATCTATGTTAGAAATTATGCTCACAGAAATCCTCCATTGTATAAAAAACAATTCTGAATTAATAAAGTTCTTACAAATATCTTAAACTTTTTCAGCTCCAGACTCTTAACTGACTCTGGTAGTTTATTAAATAGCTTTACAGATGTGTGCTTGAAACTGTTTAGAGTTTTGGTGTATGAGCAGTAGTCTTTTCTTACATCATTACAGTGCCGTGTGTTATAACTATGTACATCAGAATTCAGATGAAAACTAGAAAAGTTCTTTTTAATGTACAAGAGACATTGAAATATGTATATACATGGCAAGGTCATAATACTAAGTTTAATAAATAATTCTCTACAGTGAGTCTTAGGTGGTACTTTACATATCAGTCTGACAGCTTTTTCCTTGGCTGTAAATAAGCATTTTGAGTAGTAATTATTTCCCCACAAGATTGTCCTATACGTCAAATGAGAGTGAATATAACTATAATAGAAAGCAAAATTTTCTCATCTACTGTTGCTTGTAATTTTCTGAGCATAAATATTCCTTTAGAAATTTTTGGTGTTAAATAATTCACATGTGCCTGCCAGCCTAAATTGTTTTGCAATACAATGCCAAGAAACTTTACAGGAACTGTCTCTAAGGTGATTCTATTGTTATAAGAAATGTTTAATTCCTGTGTTTTATTAATGTTCATAGACAGGCTATTGGCATTGCACCAGTCAGAAAGTATATCTACCTTGAGTGAGGTAGAGTTACTTATGTTATTGTTCGTAGGCACTGTAACACTTAAACTGATATCATCTGCATACAAGTAACAGTTTGTAGTATCATCTATTACATTGCTAGGTAGGTCATTCATATATAATATGAACAAGAGAGGGCCCAAGATTGACCAGCAATTAAGTCACAGAACCAGTTGTATTTAGGGCAGTTGAAAACAACGACTGAAAATATAGGAAGAGAAATAAACAAAAGAGTAAAATATTCTCGAATGTTTTTGGTAAGTTAAATAGAGTTATCCTCAACACGATGCTTTTTAATGTGCCTGAACAACTAGTATGTATAACGAATTTTGACTTATCGCGGTAAGACGAGGACTTAAAATGCGAAAACCGTTTGAAAACTCCGCGAGCAATAGAATGTTGTATGTTGGGAATTACTTGTAGGGAAAAAAAAAAACAATAAATGGATCGGGGAAGCAACTTAAGTGCTTACTTATGAATGCAATGAAAATTAAAAGGATGAGTAAAACGTAACCAGGCGAAATGTTTGTGGGTAGACCACGGAAGCTCTTTGTTGCATCCCAAGAGAGAATAAAGTAGTGAAGCGACAACCTAACGGAAGGTGGGTACAGATCAAATAGAAAATATAAGGAGAGCAGCATTGATTGTATCGGTTACGAACGTAACACATGGAAAAGTGCTGAAGAGGCCTGAATTGGGGAACAGTTATCGAATGACTGATGATAATATTAATTATGCCCTTGATACTTACTAATAGCTTATAAATTACGTTTAAAATTGCATACATGTTCACGTTGATGCCAATCCTTTTTGTTTCTTAACAATAAAAACGAGCAGTTCCCAACAGCGTTAAAACTGATTTCAAAGGTACGAAGACAGCAGTTGCTATTCTGAAGTCGGTTAAGAACCATTTATATCAATGACAGCATTCAGGGTGACCACGCTAATAGCTGAATCAAGTTACCACAGCACTACGACTTCTCCCTCTCCATGCACGCCTACAGTTCCTGCACTACATCATTCGGCGAAAGAAAATGTTGGCTAACATTAGGTGCTCATGCTTTTCTCTCGGTTGCAAAGAGAACTGAGTCAAGTGTTAAAAGAGAAGTAACAGTTTAATGGAGGAATATTTCTTTGTCACTGAAAACACTATATAACAATAAAAAAGCAGTATTTTAAATTCTGTCATACCCGGGAGTGACAAGGCTAAGAAGCTCGATGTTGGCGAGACTGCGGCTAGCGCGAAATTCGAACAGTGGGCCAACAAGCGGCTGCGCGCGCCGGTATCCATGACATCAGCAACAGTTGCGTGCCGTGACGCGAAGCGCTTACGTCACCCTCTATTTTGGCGCGCTGACTGCAGCCGGTGCGGTGTTTGTTATTGGCGCCGTCTTGCTCTGCCCCACGCGGCTTGCTTCGCTCTGTCCCTGTCTACGTCCCCCCCCTGAGACTGGACCGGCCTTGGCGCCCTATCCCGCCACCACTACCGCCGTCCCGAGGCCTGCACTTAACTGCGTGTGCGACGCTTCAGTCGGTCAACCGCAGGCGGACACTTCGGCAAGAAACACTGCGTCTTGTTAGCGTTGTATCCAACCAGGGAACTTTACCAACACAACACCAGGTGAGTCCAGTTGTTTGACACAACGAAGTGCCCCGAGTGTGTAACAATACGTATTGTTTACTTTCTTAACGTTGACATGTGAGCACTGTGTATGCGCTGATACTTCATAGTGCAGGTACTTAACGCCGTAGTTAGGGACCAATGAAGAAACTGCTACAAGAAACTTCGCGTAAATTTTGTAAATTATCTCGCATACAGTGTGCAACATCATGCAATAAATTAACTGCGGGCATTAATGTACTTATTACTGTAAAAACATTTATTTTGTCTATTGGCATGTATTACTTAGTCGCACGGACAACTGTTTCGACTACGCCAAACAACAGCACTTTTCTGTCTTTTGAGTTAGAATATGAGTACGCTCACTGTTAACTTGTATAAAAATTTAAACGCGAAAGGTGTAGGTGGCAACGAAATAAGACAGTGAACTTAAACCCGCGGTGTAGCAAACAAAACTGATGACTGGATGCGGTAACACACTTGTTTCAGAAGAGTGTTTTTAAATATTTTGGAAGGGTGAATTTACGTATTTGTGAGGATGTTGTTAGTTGCACTTGGTGTTACTATTAGAGTGACCCAATCGCTTTTCCTGCGTACATTAGTGTGCAAAACAGTCCCGTTCTCCAAAGAACTAATTTATGTTCTTGGCTCGTGTTTCCTGTAAGAGAAAAGACTGCTGTGTGATCTACATTGTTGCTCCATCGGTTCCCTGCCAATCGTAACACTAGGGACAAGGCGCAGGACGGCGTAGTCATCGCGAAACAGTATTTCGAATTGTTGACCAAACCAACTGAAGTGCACAAATATGAGACATGGTATCTATAGTCTGACTCAAAAACCTGTAAATCACTTGCCCGCCTTCACACAAGTAGCTCCGTGTCGCGAATGACCTCGTCCATCTTCTCAACGTAAACATAAACAAGTTGAACTGTATGTTTACACCGCATATCGGAAAGCAAAAAAGTTTTACTTCTAGATCTGGTCTCCGTAAGCTCCGATATAGCTGTGGCTGAGTTTAGCACCCATATTCTACTCTTCAGAAAGAACTGTGTACGCGTTATTATTAGTTAATTTTTCTCCTATTTTATAGACATGGTCGTAACGGAAAATACATGTTGGAGGGGGAATTTATTTATTTACTCTTTTCGAACGTTCTTGGAATTTTAAGATTACCGGTATCTTTTCGTGTAGAATCTCTTATTGGTGTTCGTTATACTTAACACCTCGTGTTCATAAACAGTTCTGTGACGACTCGCACTTCATTCATTTTTCTGCATTAAATTTTGTATTGAAGTAGCTCAATACTTAACGCAGTGAATTCACATTCACGAAATTTCAAATCCTGAATTGCCCATCCAAATTTAAATTTTGGTGTCTTCCCTAAATTCCTTTTTGAATACCGGTACTCATTCTTAAGAGACCATGGCAGATTTTCTCTCCTCTTGTCCAGCTCGGTGTAACCTATTGCGTATATGCATAGTATGTATCGAGAAAGTAGATGAATATTGGTGAGGTACGACGGTGACGGATTGTGAATAAATTCGGATTGGTTAGGTTCCCAGACTAACAAAACTGAAGAGTTGCTCGGACGAGATATTTTTTTGTAGCACTCTTCTTCCTCCAAACAATATAATCAATTTGGATTCTTCCAACAAATCTGTATGATATTTGCCTTCATCACAAATGTATTTGTGGTTATTGCACCATAATGCTTTTGTACGACCGTGGATATAGAAAAGGTAGGCATATTACAGTTCTCAATATCGAAGATGTATAAATGTTTCGATTTAATATCGTGCCAGTTGGCTATCTGCACTTGTGAAACATCGTCACTTTCAGAAATGAATTGCCATATACTACAGTAATAGATGGCCATCCTGTCTATAAGCCATCATATCAGTCTTCCAACTGTAATTTAAACCTGCAAGATGTGTATTTATCTATTTACCCCGAACTGCCATCCCTGAGGTCTCATTTTGCATCGTAACTTTAATTCAACGCTTGTGGTTGCCCTGTGTTGATATATAAATTGAGGGGCATAGTGTTTTTATTATGCGATTCGTGATGGCAAACCGGTAGCGAGACATTCATGCATCACGTCACGGCCGCTCTGGATGTGTGTGTCCAGTGAAACAGGAATAGGCCATGGCCAAACACCAAATGACTGTCTGTCACGCAAACGAGTACCGCTGGGGCTCCCTCGGGAGTCCGCCGCTGCATTGCGTCACTGCGGCATGTTTCTCCACTTTCGGCCGAAAACTGACGCGAAGGCTTTAATTCAGCCTACCCAGGGGCCACTCTGTAAACTACTTCTTCAAGAACTGAGAGTTCGTAAATTAGCCTGTTATTAACATGAAGTCCATCGAAGATTCTTTGAAAGGCAAAAAGAAAGATCACGCTGAAGGCTCAATCCACAATGCTGCCGTAGCAAATTGTATTCACGGGCGGCCGCCGGTATTTTGCCAAGCGGGAGCAGGAGTCCAAAATTGTCATTAATTGATTTAGCGAGATTACTAGTTTGTCATGAGCCCAAGAGCTATATTTGATAGGTGCACCAAAACTTATTTTATCTCAAAAGGCTGATGTGCATTTGTGATGTATAAACAATAACGGTACGCCATCAATAAGTACAAAGTACATTTTTAATGTTATTAATATGAATAGGGATGTCGTCTTTATGATTCATCAATTTTAAATTATATCCTCTTATCCTTTAAACCAGAGAATCCAATCAGGTACAAAATGAAGCTAGAAAATAATTACAAAGATATTTATTCATACCTCCTTAATGTGAGATAGAAAAACAAATCAGACCAACTGCTCAAATGCTTTTGGATACCAACAAAAATAACTAGCAGCAGATACACATCAAAGTAGAGAAACAGAAAATAAACTTTAAGTCTTATCCAACTTTAAAGCCCTCTACAGCCCTTTGCTTGCTTACAGAACTTCATATGTGAGCAACTGACTAGGTTTATTGCAATTTCTTCCTGTCATACTTTTTGTTTAAGGATATTGCAGAAGGGTGACAGTCACAAATACTGCTACCATGTTTAAGTTGTCAGGAATCTACACATCAGGGTGTTGTGTCAGACCCATTTTGGAGCTTGATAAGAGTGTTAAAACGAAGCGCCAGAAAAGAGACTGAGGGCACTATTTAGGCACTGTTCTGTAAAGATTCGCAAGCACCTTGACTGTGGAACAGCGCCAAAACTAACACACCAAGGAATCAACATGGTTTCTCATGAACAGCTTTACACACAAAAGAGAGAAAAAAATGCAAAATTAGCTGCTAAAGAAACAGTATTTTACACTGGCCTTGGCAGTGTTCAATATACTGTTGCTAGAATCTCAGTCAGTCATTGCTAGATATTAGTGAGAATTCTGTAATGAATACAAATCATGGATAAAGTTTTCAGGGGTGGGCAAGGCCCCCTGTTGCCACAGGTGTGCAGATGTGAGAAATGCTATCTGCATCCATAAATCTTTGGTCCAAATCTGTGGATGTTCTAAGTTCTGAGTTGTGGCAGGGATAGAATTTTTTGTTTCCATAACACCATACTTAGCAATTTGCCATGAAATAATGGCTGTAGGTATTTTGGTGCCCAGTCACATCAAATTTTAACCAATTTCTTTCTGCATCTAAGAATGGCGTAAAACATTTGTGTTCCCAATTTATGTTTAAGGCCTTTTGCTGAGAACAAATTTCATACTCAGTTTTTAATAAGGGACTGATTGACCTTGTAATTTACACCATAGCCACATTTATAATATAGCCTGCCAGTGCTGAGAAATCTTAGCCAATTAAATCATTCAGTCGCAATGACTGAAACAAATTTTGTGAAATTTTCCGCACATCCTTTCTTCAACATTTCAAAGTTACATGAAGACATTGTACAAGTTATCACATGTTGAATATTATTAAATGTTAATCACATAGATCATGATATGTATGTTCATCACCATGTTAAATCATCTCAATATCCTACACTTCTTATTGTAACAAGCATTGCTTCATTTAATTTCATTCATTGATTTCAGTTAACACTATTTGACAAAAATATTATAATGTTAACACTGCTCTTTAACACTTACCCACAAAGTAATCATTAATGAGGATATACACAAAGTAACTGACTGTACAGACATCTAGCTAACAGAAAGTTTTCTCATCACAATAAATTTATAGTTGCTACAGTCAGAAGTGTTAACATGGTCTACTGAAATGTTTTAAGCCACAGTAGTGCATTGAAAGTCTCATTCTGGAGGCAGATGTCATGTTGGCATTTCTTGATAGGGTTCTAAGTAGACTTGGTATACCAAGTAAAGAAGTCTTTTACTTTATCAGTTTTTAGATACTGCTTCTCTCTGTAACATGTTTTGAGTGAAAAAGATACAGTACATAATAGGTGCAGCTTACTATGATATGGTCTGCATAATAAGGAAGCCAGACAAAACCCAGAGGAGGGCTATGATAGTAAAATCTGAATAATTTTCTGGAACAAGTAAGCTTTCAAAACTGTTGGTGAACTAAAGAGAAAGTAGGCTGACAGAACTGGTAAACACTATTTTCGTATGTAAATTGTGCTGTAATGTTACTGACTGTAAATGTAGATTTGACTGATGCCCATGTAACAGCTTGACATGCAGTGCACTGGTCTGTAACGCAGGAGAAAGAATCCAGGCAAGGATCAGCTGTGGATGATACAGTAATTGCGCAAAACATTAATTATCATTGACAAGGTACATTAACTATTTTCAGTGTGTTTTGTACAAGTAAGTTAAGAGTTGTATCCCATTTTTATCTCAGACATACATAAAACAAATGAAAACTATCAAAATATGAATAGCCAAAACAGATTATCCAATTCATAGATAGCACACGTGGCTTCCCTTCCTATATTGGCTCCTAGCCTTAGGGCAACTGATTACAGAATTAGATTAAATAGGGTGGAGAAAAATTGTCACAATTTTAACTCTGGATAGCTGATGCCAGTAAGAACCAAAATTACTAATGTTGTGTTGGTTGACAGTGCACCATTTTTAAACTATGGAAACTTGGCATCACATGCTCCGCTTGGCCTTAGGATTTATCATTTGAAGAACAAAGACATATGGTTTTTGTGTATGGCCTAGCTGATGGTAATGTGCATGCAGCATGACAGTTGTATGAGGAATGATACCCAGTAAGAAGCCGCCCACACCCGCAAACATTTACAGCAATTCACTGGCAACTTGGCGAAACAGGCTTGTTAGTGGGATATCATGGTATATTGCATCGTGTTCTGTCACCTTCTAGATTCACAGTATTGCGTTGATACCCCAAATTAGTAGTGTGTGCTTTGATTGATTGTTTACATAGTATCAGTCTGTCACTAGGCCATACAAAGTCTCAGATTATATTGTTGTGTTCGATCAGATATTGAACTGTACTGTCCGCCAAATTTTCAGAGAAGTTTAGTTAATTATGTGACCCATTTGGTCATTAGATGTACACTTGATTTAAAGTGTGCAAAAGTTGGTCCTGGCCTGGACCAGAATAAGCTTATCATACAGTTAGACTGTCATGAAAACTGATAGATAAATTAAAGAATTTAGGGTTTAGCAAAATGTGTTTTTCTTGTATGTGCTATTGCTGTTCTGTGTGACTTTAAATCTTGGCTCCATATAATAGTTCATAAGTTTCAAATTTTTGTAGTGAGAAAAGAAGTGCCTTGCATGTGGCCTTTGGACTCACTGATTATCAGTTGTAGCTGCTATTGTTTCTAGAGGGAAGCTAAATTTTGTTATTTCTTACAGCTATGCCTAAAGTAAAATCTGAGAAAAGAAACAGCCCCTCAAAGAGCCCACTGGAAGGGGAAAAGAAATCAGGATGGGGCAGTGGTGGTCAGCTATTTGGCTCAGAGACAAATGAAAACACGTTTCAAGGAGCAGGCTTTAAGGACAAAGACAAGGCACTGGAGACATTAAAGCTACTTGATGGTCGTGACATCTCGTATCAGTTCCAGATAATAAATTCCATGTATCATCGAGCAAAGGTAAATTAAAAATGGGATACACCAGATTTTCTTAACTTTTTATGTTCTTTTAGACTTACAAATTATTGAACTTGTCAGAACAGAAATTGTCAGTGTAACTTGCTGTTCCTACTTGCATTTATATTTCTCTCTCTGCTCTTATCAAAATCTGTTTTGCACAATTCTTAATGTCTTATATGTTGTTCCCCCTCAAAAAAGGTCCGCCATTCTAGTACATCACTACCTAAAACTGCTATCTTAGTCCTGTTACCTCTTTTCTCATGCATGAGTTTTGATGTGCTATCTTGCTGTGAAGTTATTTTACACATTCATTCACTGCTTTAAGCAAAGATACATTTTAAATTGTCAAGTCAGTGCACTTTAAAGTTATTCTCAAAACCATTATTTAGACCATAACATAACGCAATGTGTAACTTCAGCTTACTGCATATATTTCTTCTTGCACAGGTTATTCTAAAACGTACAAAAGATGAGGAAAAAGTTCACAATCTTACAGAAGCAATTGAAGTTTTTGAGAATTGGATTAATGATTACAAAGCACACAATAGATCAAGAGAGAACTTCAGCTACCTTCCACTGGAAACTGTTGATGCCTATAAACCATTAGCACAACGTTATGGTGTTTTTGTGGAAGGTGAAAAGTCATTCCTTCACGTGTACAAAGAAGCAGAAGGCGATCACAAAAAACTAAGACAACTGAAGGTATTCTACTTTTCATAATCATTGAAGTCATACAGTATGTAACATGAGATGCTAAAAGCATAAGTAGCTGCTGATAGCTTGACTGTAAAGGACTTTAAAATAATATATAATAAATTAAGTTAAGCCACTGTATTTGTTTTAAATACCTGACAGGTAAATAAAACCACATGTCATTAGTAAACACTGAGAGAAAATTTTTTGGCAGTTCAATATCCATACATCCAAATTTGCTAAACTTGCACCTTGAATGCATTTATCTGCTTCAAAATATTGCGCTAACAGAATGAAGAATGGACTCTTAAATCACTTTGTATATCAACAGGTATCTGAGTTTAGGTTCTGCACTGAAAACACTGTGATGCAATATTTGTTCATTTAGTTTCTGTGTTGATGATTCAGATGTTAGAATTAAGACACCTCCCTTTCAAGCTACATAGCTGTTTTAGTTCATTTCTCCACACAGATATTCAGAACTATCTCATTAGTAGTCACTTTCATCATTTTTAGTGCAGTAAACACCATCAATGAAGGCAACTTTAGTGCTAAAGGCTGAAGAGTTTCACAAACAGTTTTGTATTTGTCATCTTGTGGCTCACAAAGTAAAATAAAGTTTGAATATTGAGTATTCAGTCAGACATCAGAATACATAAGCCAGACACTTCTGCTTGCTTTGTTTCTATGAAAGAAAGGTAGAAATCAGCCTAATGAAATGAAATAACTGTTCAAGCTTTAAATATTTGTGCATAAGCTTCAATTTTTATGTTGATGATAACATGCAATATACTAATGAATTTTTCTCTGGTAGGTTGACAAAGATGATGAAAATAGCATTACCTGGGACATACACCGCAACAAGAATCTGAAGGAAATTTCAACACGCATAAAGACTGAACATCTTCCTTTATTTGAGACTGATATAGAGTACAGAGGACTGCCAAGCAAAGAACATGTTGAAATGATTCAATGGGGTTATAGTCCTGAGGTCACCAAAATTAAAAAGCTGATACCACAAATAGCAGAGAAGCTGAATGGAGCAACAAAAGAAAACATGGTTATTGATAGTAATGGTGACAGCAACAGCAACAGCAGCAATGGCAGCAGTGTCAATGAAGACAGTTGTAAAAGTGCTGAGAAACCAAAAGAGGAAATAAGTACAAATGGTGAAGTTGCTGCAGAAGCATAACAACAAAATACAGATTCTGATGCAGTGTGGAAGTCAGAGGAAATGTAAATTCTACTTTTGTCTTATTTCATATCAATATGTTATATGGTATGAATTTAATTTTTGTATATTTTTAAGTTGTTCACTCACCCATCAACTGATATCAAATACCATGAATGTGAACTGTTGAAGAAAAATTTGTGCCAGTGGAAAGAATGTGTGTGTATTAGAATATATTAATATTTATTTAAGTAGCAGTTGTGTGTTTGTATCTTGCACATTTCTTCAAAATTTTGTACATACAGCAAATGCAATGGTGTTAGCTATTTTTTGTATATACTGTTAGAAAATAGCATTCCCCATTTAGAATACTGAAGTTAGTCCAATATTTAGAAACATTCTCATGTTATACTAGTTTCTCAATGTATATAACACAGTAATTAAAAATATATATAAACATATGAAAAGTCAACACTGTGGATATTGTTTTAAAATTTTGTAGATTTTCTTTAAATATATTTCGAAATGTACTTATATATAGCTCGGTTTTGAGAAAACATTATGGCATTGTTAAACCACATACATAGTCAATAAATAATTTAATAACTATATATGAAATATTGAGTCCTGGTCACAAATATATACTTCGAAGTAATTAGTACTTGCTCTTTGTAAGCCTTGATGTTCACTCATTATCCTGCAGAATACAGCCTTTTTAAAATTATTGCCAAACCTTTTAATGTATTCATAAAATTCCAGCTTGTTTTGGCCATGGATAACTTTTTTTTACTTGCCTTTTGGTATGAGATCTGGAGATGAATGCACAGAACATACCTGTAATACAAATATGCCAAACCTGGTGAAAGTGAACTGTGAGCTTCTCATGAGCTTTGTCAACTAGCTGTGTTACATCTTCTGTTAGTCTTTATTCCCAACTTCCTAAAATATATCATTCAAAAACTTAATCTACTTCACTCGGACAAAAATCAATGCTAATTGAAAGCATTGAGGTTGCTCTGAGGTACGTAGTGAGAGGTTTTTTAATGTAAGGCTTTATTAGTTTAAAGTACCTTATTATGGAGATAATCAGTGTTTGACATATATATTCTCTGAGCTTAGATAGTTAATAGAGAAAAATAACTACTTATACTTTATCACAGTGATCTAGGAAACTACTGGGCCTTTAGTCCCATAAATACACAAATATGAAACAAAAAAAAAAAAAAAAAAAAAAAAAAAAGGAAAATTTTTTCACTGGATGTACACTTTGTTAGATAGATGAAATGTATTTAAAATGTTTATTCATGGTGATACTATCACAGAAGTTGGTGTAGGGGTGGAGTGTGTGAGAAGTTAACAGAAAAAGTAGCTTTTATAAATTTCCTGTATAGAGAAGAGACACTATGTGTTACCAGTTATATTATATAGCTGGTCTTAATTTGCCACTGCTACCTCAAGTAAACAGAAAGATATTTACAAATGGAAAATCTTTAATCTACACATTCCAAGAATGAAGCCTACTTTAATATAGTGCTCATATCAATTTTTTGTCCCAGAGTTTATAAATTAAAAAAAAAAAGTTTAGGGCTAATGGCTACTAAATTTTGTTTAATTCTTCTTTGGAATTCATGAGGATCTCATATTTGTTTTAATTTTTGTGGGCAGTTTAGTAGTTAACATATCTTGGCATCAATATAGGGACTTCTGCTGTACATTTTAGACAAGGACACTCAGTCTATATGAAAATTATTTTTGTGTGCTATGTGTATCACAGTTAGTTATAAGCACTATTAAATGTATGTTGATGGAAAAAAATTACAGAGCTGTCATTGAGGCCTCTAAACTTTGGTTAATCATTACAAAATATACGTACCAGCTGCTTTTGCAGAAAAATTACTTTTATCTCTTGCAGTTGTTCTATAAGGGAATAAAATAGCAATATACATACTTTACTCACATTTTTGTCTCCATAAGGGAACAAAATAGCAATATACATAATTTACTCACGTTTTTGTCTCCAGGGCACAACAAAGATAAAGATATATGTTTAGCATTCAAAACTACTTAAAGTGAGTTAGACTTTACCAATTTTGAAATGATGGGACTTTACAGTTTCTTTTAATACATTTGTACAATTAATAAACATTTTTAGGAGTTTCCAGACAGTATTACTTATTTTGAATTTCATAGCATTGGTCTTTGGAAAATTTAGAGGGTGTTTTTCATCCTAGTGCCTGGTATATTGTATGTTTGATTACACTAGTCATCAGGAAACATAATTATTTGAAATAGTTCTAACATTTGTAATATGATACTATAAAATATTGGTTATGACCTGTAGATTAAAACTGAAGAAACTGCAAAAAGGTGGGAATTTAAGGAGATGGGACCTGGATAAACTGAAAGAACCAGAGGTTGTACAGAGTTTCAGGGAGAGCATAAGGGAACAATTGACAGGAATGGGGGAAAGAAATACAGTAGAAGAAGAATGGGTAGCTTTGAGGCATGAAGTAGTGAAGGCAGCAGAGGATCAAGTAGGTAAAAAGATGAGGGCTAGTAGAAATCCTTGGGTAACAGAAGAAATATTGAATTTAATTGATGAAAGGAGAAAATATAAAAATGCAGTAAGTGAAGCAGGCAAAAAGGAATACAAACGTCTCAAAAATGAGATCGACAGGAAGTGCAAAATGGCTAAGCAGGGATGGCTAGAGGACAAATGTAAGGATGTAGAGGCTTATCTCACTAGGGGTAAGATAGATACTGCCTACAGGAAAATTAAAGAGACCTTTGGAGATAAGAGAACCACTTGTATGAACATCAAGAGCTCAGATGGAAACCCAGTTCTAAGCAAAGAAGGGAAAGCAGAAAGGTGGAAGGAGTATATAGAGGGTCTATACAAGGGTGATGAACTTGAGGACAATATTATGGAAATGGAAGAGGATGTAGATGAAGACGAAATGGGAGATACGATACTGCGTGAAGAGTTTGACAGAGCACTGAAAGACCTGAGTCGAAACAAGGCCCCTGGAGTAGACAACATTCCATTGGAACTACTGACGGGCTTGGGAGAGCCAGTCCTGACAAAACTCTACCATCTGGTGAGCAAGATGTATGAAACAGGCGAAATACCCTCAGACTTCAAGAAGAATATAATAATTCCAATCCCAAAGAAAGCAGGTGTTGACAGATGTGAAAATTACCGAACAATCAGTTTAATAAGCCACAGCTGCAAAATACTAACACGAATTCTTTACAGACGAATGGAAAAACTGGTAGAAGCCGTACTCGGGGGAGATCAATTTGGATTCCGTAGAAATGTTGGAACACGTGAGACAGTACTAAACTTACGACTTATCTTAGAAGAAAGATTAAGGAAAGGCAAACCTACGTTTCTAGCATTTGTAGACTTAGAGAAAGCTTTTGACAATGTTGACTGGAATACTCTCTTTCAAATTCTAAAGGTGACAGGGGTAAAATACAGGGAGCGAAAGGCTATTTACAATTTGTACAGAAACCAGATGGCAGTTATAAGAGTCGAGGGACATGAAAGGGAAGCAGTGGTTAAGAAGGGAGTAAGACAGGGTTGTAGCCTCTCCCCGATGTTATTCAATCTGTATATTGAGCAAGCAGTAAAGGAAACAAAAGAAAAATTCGGAGTAGGTATTAAAATCCATGGAGAAGAAATAAAAACGTTGAGGTTCGCCGATGACATTGTAATTCTGTCAGAGACAGCAAAGGACTTGGAAGAGCAGTTGAATGGAATGGATGGTGTCTTGAAGGGAGGATATAAGATGAACATCAACAAAAGCAAAACGAGGATAATGGAATGTAGTCGAATTAAGTCGGGTGATGCTGAGGGTATTAGATTAGGAAATGAGACACTTAAAGTAGTAAAGGAGTTTTGCTATTTGGGGAGCAAAATAACTGATGATGGTCGAAGTAGAGAGGATATAAAATGTAGACTGGCAATGGCAAGGAAAGCGTTTCTGAAGAAGAGAAATTTGTTAACATCGAGTATAGATTTAAGTGTCAGGAAGTCATTTCTGAAAGTATTTGTATGGAGTGTAGCCATGTATGGAAGTGCAACATGGACAGTAAATAGTTTGGACAAGAAGAGAATAGAAGCTTTCGAAATGTGGTGCTACAGAAGAATGTTGAAGATTAGATGGGTAGATCACATAACTAATGAGGAAGTATTGAATAGTATTGGGGAGAAGAGAAGTTTGTGGCACAACTTGACCAGAAGAAGGGATCGGTTGGTAGGACATGTTCTGAGGCATCAAGGGATAACCAATTTAGTATTGGAGGGCAGCGTGGAGGGTAAAAATCATAGGGGGAGACCAAGAGATGAATACACTAAGCAGATTCAGAAGGATGTAGGTTGCAGTAGGTACTGGGAGATGAAGAAGCTTGCACAGGATAGAGTAGCATGGAGAGCTGCATCAAACCAGTCTCAGGACTGAAGACCATAACAACAACAACAACAACAACTATAAAATTCCAAGTGGAATGTAGAGAAATGGAATAAGTAAAGATAACCATCACCACTGGAGTGTTGCATGGCATATAGATATACAAACCAGATTGTGAACATAAACAAGAACTTGAACAGTATCCTTTTATCACTCAAGGCCTTTGTTATATTCTGAGTGTTTATCTTCACTCAGCCCGTTGTCACATGATGTCTTCTGTAGGTAACTTATAAACACTTTGAACAAAATATGCAAAGTATTAAACTTAAAGCCCTGTCATTCTTAATTTCATCATTTTAACTTCATTTATTAATGTTTGAGGGGGTTATTAATATTAATGTAGCTGTTTTCTGATGGTCTGTAATGCCATTTTGTTATGATCATAGACAAAGGCCTTCATATGACCACATAAAACACAAATGGAGCAACTTCTCTTGTTTCGTTTTTGTTGGTTTATCTGCAGTTAGAATATTTTACCTACCAGCATAATATACAGTGCAATAAAGCTCCCTAATATGTTAAACTTAGAGTGCTGGACCAGGAGTCAAAATGGGTACTTGTCCTTCATAGATGTTGAAGACACTACCAATTGAGCTGTTAAAGGATGCCTTGCAAGCTGACCCTAACTCCAATCAGTTAATACTTTTTTTTCTTGCTTATATAAACTCCAGCTCAGTGAATTATTGAATGATTGTAAGCTGTGCATGATGCAGGTAGTAAAAACTTTGTCCAAGTATGGCAAGAGTTACTGCAGGTTGAGTCCCAGCTCAACAATCAGTTTTAATCCACCAGGAACTTTCTTTTGTGTGTTTCGAATGGTCCCCTATAAAGTCATCTTTACAAAAAAGGAAACTGAGCAGTTGTTAACAAGATACTATTTGAAAAAAGGGTCTGCATTATGCCACATATTCAAAAGTGTTTTTACGTATCATTTGCATTACAAATGGAACAAATATGCCCAGTTAGTTAGCAGAAGTAGACATTAATGGTCTCACACTAAATGAGACATCCTGTGTAAAATTCCTTGAGATGCAGTTGGATAAAAGTTTAAAATAATCAACACATTGATAAACTGAACAAGGAGCTCAGTTCAATATGTTTTGCCATTAGAAGCATATGTCATTGTGTTGATCTCCTTGTTTTTGCTCCTGATGTCTTTTGAAATCATCATCTGTGGCAGCAAATAAAGTGTCAGCAGAAGTGAGCACTTAAGAAGATTATTTTGTCATTCAGAAATGTTTTTGTAGGTCTTGGAATTGTTATTCACACTTTCCAGTTGATTATCTCATTAATGCTTTTTGCTGCTAACAATAAAAATCACCTTTAGGGTAGGCTAATTGTAATTTATGTAATGTCAAAATTAAACAAAAATAATTTGCATGTTAACTTTGCCTCTGTTCCTAGGGTGCAGAGGGGAATTGTGTACTCTGGTGCAAAGGTGTTCACCAAGCTCCCATATAACATAAAGCAAGGAATTGGGAATCCCAACTAGTTCAAGAGGAGATTTAAAAACTCTTTTCATTAGTCATTCTTTCAACAAATAACACTGTTCGACATGGGTTCTATTTCTGATATTAAAGTATGTGCTTCTAGACCATTTTACCGTGAAAAATTCAAATATGTAAACAAAATATCATTGTCAGGGATACTTTTTATGTAATATGTATATATATATGTATATTCACAATTCATGGCAAACACAGAGACGTTATAGAGAAATACAGGTATGTTGCCGCATCCAGTAGTGACAGAACGTGATAATTTCTTGTGCAACAGTAGGTGGGAAGAATCAGACATCATTAAGTTATCCCCCGCCACACCTATGTCATTAAGACCACCTGAAACATCTCATGAACTCGAACGGCAACAGCCGGTCGCTGCCTCAGCAGTAAAGCTTCACGCCTCCTAGGGGCAGGTGCATCGAGTTTACAACAGTGGTGTTAGCCACAATTTGTGTCAGTCTTAACGAGAGGGTGTTTTGGATGACAAGTAACTGTCTGTCTTATTTCCGAACACGGTTGAATTTTTTAGTTCCTGTGTGTAAACTGATTGAGCCTGCTGCTGAAGGTAAAATGACTGCTTGTTTTTACACATCAGCGTTCCTCTAGTTCCATACTATTAATTTAATACAGGTGTATTACCAAAGTGGTATTTTTAAATTTGCAGAAATCCCACGTCGTCGTGGATGTCGATATAAGCCGGACAACTTCTGCTACATCTGTGGGAAGTTCAGTTTTGCCAGAAATAGGAAGAAAATTTCTTCATTCATAAAGAAAGCATACAAACATTACTTTAGAGTAGAGGTAGGAGACCAAGATAAAGAATGGGCACCACATTTCTGTTGTGGTACATGTTACTGCAAACTAATTCAGTGGTGGAAAGGTAAAGAGAATGTGGCGTTGTTTGCTGTTCCCATGGTGTGGAGGGAGCCTAAGGACCATGTTACTGATTGTTATTTCTGTCTAACAAAAATTCAGGGTTTTACAAACAAAAAGTCGAAGAGGCACATTGTTTACCCAGATCTGCCTTCAGCGAGAATGCCAGTGCAGCATTCCGACAACGTTCCCATACCTTCAAGAGCTCGAGGTCAAATTCCGAGTGACAGTGAAATAAGTAGTACTGAAGAAATCACAGATGATGATTCTTTATATCACTGCACAAGTGTCATCGCCACATTTGTTAACACGGGCAGATTTAAATGATTTAGTACGTGATCTAGGACTAACAAGGGGAGGCCGCCAATTGTGAAATTCAGATTCGATTCGTACTGTGCACAATAAAAGCTCATGGCCAGAGGTGTAATGTGGCAAAGCACCAAGATGCACTTCTCAGCCGTTGTCGAGAAAATCGACATTTAAAAGAAACCGTTGCAGTCAAATACTCTCTACGATTAATAAATTTCTACAGCGTCGTGGCACAGCGGTAAGCGCTCGGGTTCGTAATCCGAAGGTCGCCGGATCGAATCTCGCGCCATGCAAATTTTTTTAATTATTAGTTTTTTGTAATTCAAATATATATATATATATATATATATATATATATATAAACTATTAATGAATTGCTTATGCATGTTGGTGAAGGCGGATCGCTCTCCAGTTGTACCGCCTCCATGTTTCCGTTTGTTTAACAGGGTGTACCAAAGCTCTCCCGTCCGCACTGATTTTCGACGATGTTATAAGTTGCGCTAGGGACCGCATCTACCTTCTTTCGAAGTTAGCAGGCAACTACGCTGCTATGCGGTGGCTCGTTTCGGCCCATTCAACGTCTGTTCTTCAAGTGTAACGAGCGAGTAACGGAGTTTATATTTCATATCTGCCACAGCAAATTTGTGTTCGTGGGGTCTCTATTCTAATTCGAACGTTTGACTTACGGTATACGTGTTCGTTTCGGAATATCGTTTCTACGTCTTCCGTTAACTATACGTGGTTAACATTATGAAGACAATTAATAACATTTGTGAAATACAACTTTGTTTGCGGAAAACATAATGATGTTCGAAGTCGCCAGTTTTTCCACGACAAACGACTTTCAAAACTTATTATATGCATAATTGTTTCAACTGATTGCCGGGAATTTTATATATATATATATATATATATATATAAAATTCCCGGCAATCAATATATATATATATATATTTTGAATGACAAAAAACAAATACTAAAAAAAAGTTGCATGGCGCGAGATTCGATCCGGCGACCTTCGGATTACGAACCCGAGCGCTTACTGTTGCGCCACGACGCTATTGCAAACTTTTAATCGTAGAGAGTATTTCACCGCAACGGTTTCTTTTAACTGTCGATTTTCTCGACAACGGCTGAGAAGTGCATCTTGGTGCTTTGCCACATTACACCTCTGGCCATGAGCTTTTATTGTGCACAGTATGAATCGAATCTGAATTTCACAATTGGCGGCCTCCCCTTGTAAGTAAACAAAAGGCGCAGCTTCTTGGTTCAAGATTACAAGAGTATAATCTACTGCACCAAAGTACTAAAATCAATGTGCTCAGGCACAGAGAACATGCCTTTATTTCTTATTTTTCAACTGGTGAACACTGACATTTTGCAATGACATTGCTGGCCTGATGAAAGTGCTGAACTTCACTTATATTTCACAGGAGTGGAGACTTTTCATAGATGCATCGAAAACAAGTCTGAAGGGTGTTTTGCTCCATAACGGAAATAAAATACCCTCTGTTCCAGTAGCTTACGCTAGTTTGACAAAAGATAATTACGAATTCGTACAAAGGATGCTAAATTCATTAAAATACAATGAACCAAATGGAAAATATGTGCAGATTTCAAGGTAATTGGTATGGTACTGGGAATGCGACAAGGCTACACAAAGTACGCCTGTTTTCTTTGCGAGTGGGATAGTCGAGACCGAAATTCTCACTACGTGAAAAAGAAATGGCCTAGGTGAAGATGGAAAGTTGGCGAAAAGAATGTACAACGTGAAAGTCCGATAGCTCCTGAATATATACTACTTCCACCGCTTCACATCAAACTTGGAATGATGAAACAATTCGTGAAGGCCATGGATCCAACAGGCTGTGGGTTTGCATATCTAGCTACCAAATTCCCCCGTCTTTCAGCTGCAAAAATAAAGGAAGTTGTATTTGTGGGCCCACAAATCAGGGAGCTGCAGAAAGATGCAAATTTTGAAGCATGTTTAACTGATAAAGAAAAAACCGCATGGGACTGTTTCAAGATGGTGTCGGAAAACTTCCTCGGAAGAAGAAGAGCTACTAACTACAAAGCAATGGTGAAGGATATGATCAAAGCATATCAGGGTTTGCGGTGCAATATGTCTTTGAAGGCACATATGAGAGAGACTCATCTGGCCTACTTCACAGAGAGTTCTAGTGACGTATCGGATGAAAATGAGGAAAGATTCCATAAAGACATTTCTACCATAGAAAGGCGCTATGAAAGGAAGTGGGTACCTTCTATGTTAGCAGATTATTGCTGGAATATCATTCGAGAGAAGAAAGATTCACAATACAAGAGAAAAAAGTGATGTGCATTACAAGGCAGTGACTCATTGTTTGTCAATTTTCTGTAATTTCTCATGTCAAATAAATGCTTCAAATTGTATACACAAAGTTTCCTGTGTTATATGTTAGATCCCACCCTCCATTAATGTGATGTGCATTTGTTTATCAAATTTCACCTCACATTTGCTGCACTATATCAGAAACTGAAAAGAGAAATAAAATTGCAATTACTCATAAACTATCCCTGACAGAAAAAAACCAAAAACAGTTTTCAATTCAGCACTCAAAATACAACTAGGATCACAATATTTTTTATCAGAAATAGAAAAAAATGTTTTTTTTTTTTTTTTGTAGAACAGTGTAATCTGAATATGTATATGCAAGGGCTGAAAAATTCTCTCTTGTGGATTGCACTGTTCACTGTAAAGCTACACAAGTAGTAATAGACTGCAAACAGAACTCAGTATTTATGAAAATAACTGTTTCCTTTGAAAACTAACAATGTAACAACTATCAGTGTCAACAGCCATTTAGTGTAACTGAAAAGGCAGTAACTTTTCAAAAGAACAACTTTCTCTCTAGCTTACTTGATTAAATTAAGCTGATATAGTCATGAGTTGAACTAAGCTGTACAGTGATTGTTTATTGTCGATATAGTGTACAGATTGTGTTTGATTTCATCATCTTTTGCCAAAGTATACCTTCATTTATTCCTCATTCCTGAAGTTTCTCTTCCGTGATGGTATTTGTGGATCATGGTGAATGAATGAATGATGTCCAAACTTGTTGACAGGGAAAAATAGGAATGTTTGTTAGCCTTGTTCTTGTAATTGTATCAGCACTTGTTCTAAACAATTTCTGAAACTACAGGAAATACCCAAGGAGGTAAAATGAGTCAAAGTAAAAGAGTTATGCTAAATTCCTTGTTATCAGTTAATCAACATTAAAAATTATCTGGCTCACTTTGAGCACAAAAGTTGTAACTGGAGATCTAGGAGAAGACATAACACTGATGAAATACTGTTCAGTTACTGTTTACCTATGACAGACTGCTTAACATTTAGATATGTACACTGATAACTATACTAAATAAATATCTACAGAGATTACTTCTGTGTACAATGAAATTAGGACTTGCAGGTTATAATCGTGAACATAGACACTGTAAACCATAATGATACTAGTTTCTGTTAATGTGAATTCTAGTTATTACTGCCACTAACAGAATAGTTCATGAGCATATATGTTTAAACTGCCACTAACAGAATAGTTCATGAGCATAAATATATAAAACTACTCTGCCACATGGTCTCAGGTGCCTTGCCACAGTTTGCTCGGTTTTTGGAGGTTAGAGTCCTCCTTCAGGCATGGGTGTATGTGTTGTTCTTAGTTTTAAGTTAGATTAAGTAGGGTGTAAGCCTAGGAACTGATGACCTCAGCATTTTGGTCCCATAAGAACTTAACACAAAAATTTCCAAAAAATGTAACACTACTCTTATTCCAAAGCTCATGCTTCATGGAATATATCTCTGTGGACGACTCGGAACTGACCTGGAAGGAGCAGTGGTTAAGATATTATACTCAGATTCAGGAGGCACAAGACTGAAGTCGTCTTGATTTTCGTGAACGGGTTTTTTTTACACACTCTCTCTCTCTCTCTCTCTCTCTCTCTACGAGCAGCAGCACCAGTGTGTGATAGGAGTGGCGACTGGGTGGGGGTAAGGAGGAGGCTGGGGTGGGGAGGGGGAGGGTTAGTATGGTGCATGGTGCAGACAGTGAAGTGAGGTGCTGCAGTTTAGATGTTAGATGGAGGGATGGGAAAGGTGGAGAGGGGGATGTAAAAAGACTGGGTGTGCTGGTGGAATGATGGCTGTGTAGTGCTGGAATGGGAAAAAGGAAGGGGCTGGATGCTGGTTGGGTGATAACAGTGATTAATGAAGGCTGAGGCTAGGAGGCTTACGGGAAAGTAGGATGTATTGCAGGGAAAGTTCCCACCTGCGCAATTCAGAAAAGCTGGTGTTGTTGGGGAGGATCCATACGGCACAGGTTGTGAAGCAGTCATTGAAATGAAGGATGTCTTGTTTGGCAGCGTATTCAGCAACAGGGTAGTCCACTTGTTTCTTGGTCACAATTTGTTGGTGGCCAGTCATGCAGACAGACAGCTTGTTGGTTGTCATGACCACACAGAATGCAGCACAGTGGCTGCAGCTCAGCTTGTAGATTACATGACTGGTTTCAAGGCAGCCCTGCCTTTGATGGGATAGGTGATGTTAGTGACCAGACTGGAGTAGGTGGTGATGAGAGGATGTGGGCAGGGCTTGCATCTAGGTTTACTACAGGGTACAGGGGTATAATGCATAAGGTAAGGGGTTGGGAGCAGGGATTGTGTAAGGATGGATGAGTATATTGTGTAGGTTCGGTGGACGGCAGAATACTACTGTGGGAGGGGTGGGAAGGATAGTCGACAGGACATTTTTCATTTCAGGGCACGACAAGAGATAGTCGAAAACCTGGTGGAGAATGTAATTCAGCTGCTCCAATCCTGGGTGGTACTGAGTTAAGAGTAGGTTACTCCTCTGTGGCTAGACGGTGGGACTTTGGGAAGTGGTGGGATACTGGAAAGATATGGCACGGGAGATTTGTTTTCGTGCAAGATTGGGAGGATAATTACATTTTGTGAAGGCTTCAGTGAGAACCTTGTTATATTTCAAGAGGGACTGCTCGTCACTGCAGATGCAACGACCACAGGTGGCTAGGCTGTACAGAAGGGACTTCTTGGTATTGAATGGGTGGCAGCTGTCGAAGTGGGGTTATTACTGGTGGTCAGTAGGATTGATATGGATGGAGGTACTGATGTAGCCATCTTTGAGATGGAGGTCAACATCTATGAAGGTGGCTTCTTGGGCTAAGTAGGACCAGGTGAAGCAAATGGGAGAGAGTTGTTGAGGTTCTGGAAGAATGTGGATGGGTGTCCTCTCCCTCAATCCAGATTGGAAAAATGTCATCAGTGAATCTGAACCGTGTGAAGGGTTTAGGATTCTGGGTATTTAGGAAGAATTCCTCTAGGCGGCCCATGACTAGGTTGGCATAGGATAGTGCCATGTGGGTGCCCATAGCCTTACCCCAGATTTGTTTGTAGGTAATGCCTTCAAAGGAGAAGTAATTATGGGTGAAGATATAGTTGGTCATGGTGACTAGGAAGGAGGTTGTTGGTTTGGAATCCATCAGGCGTTGGGAAAGGCAGTGTTCAATAGCAGTAAGGCCATGGGCATTAGGAATGTTAGTGCAAAGGGAGGTGGCACCAGTAGTGACAAACAGCACACTGTGTGGTAAAGGGACGGGAAATGTGGAGAGTTGGAGGAAATGTTTGGTATCTTTTATGTACGAGTGTAGGTTCCGGGTAATAGGTTGTAGATGTTGGTCTAGGAGAGCAGAGATTCTCTCAGTGGGGGCACAGCAACCGGCCACAATGAGGCATCCTGGGTGGTTAGGTTTATGGATTTTAGAAAACATGTATAAGGTAGGAGTGTGGGGAGTGGTAGGGGTGAGTAGAGAGATGGACTCTGGGGAGAGGTTCTAGGATGGGCCTAAGGATTTGAGTAGTGAATGGAGATCCTGCTGGATTTCTGGAATTGAGTCACTGTGGCAAGTTTTGTAGGTGCAAGTGTCTTATAGCTGGTGGAGTCCTTCTGCCAGGTAATCCTTGCAGTTAAAACAACAGTGGTGGAGCCTTTGTCCGCAGGCAGGATTATAAGGTTGGGATCAGTTTTTAGATGGTGGATGGCAGTTCTTTCTATGGATGTTTGCATGTAGAGGGATTTGGGGAATGATGATGAGGCAAGGTTTGAGGTTAAGAAGTTCTAGAAAATTAACAGGGGGTGATTTGGGGGCAGTGGTGGTGGATCACAGTTGGATGGTGGAGTGAAGTGAGTTAGGCAGGGTTCAATATTGGTCTTTGATTTAGTCTGGTGGTTGATGGCAAAAAAGTGTTTCCACTGTAGGGACTGGGAGAAGGAGTGAAGATTTTTAACAAGTCCTGCATGACTGAACTTGGAAGGTGAAAGTTCATGAAGCTAAATATAACAGTACATAGGTGCTGATGGACAACTCAACACAATCAACCTCACACACACGTAGATCTGACTTGCACAACAGTAAGTGTAGTCCACTTCTTTGTCCGGCAGAGTTCATAAATATAGCATCATAAACTAGGGAAACATTGGTTACATCAGAAGACCGTGTCAACTGCCTCACAGAGAATGAAATCAAGCTCATGGTTGCTAACGTTTAAATCAGCTGGCAAACTAGTTTCATGTGATTGGTTGGTTGGAGATGCTCTGCTTTGCTTGTTTACAGTGTACTTACCAGATACTAGTTGATAGTCCACACCTTCCATCAATAAGTCTTTTAGGGCTACAAGACCTTGGAAAAGGACATGGCTCATCTCCTTCTCTGTCCTTGTCTTATGTGATCTTGTGGTATCATAGCCTGTCAATACCACATGGGGCTATAGTCCGGGGTACAGAGAATGGCCCTAGAGCTTTTGCTGTTGTCCGATAGTGTCACACCACCTGAGCAGACGCACTATGGATGATTCAAGTGTTTAAGAGGCTGCCCAACTGCAGCTGAGCCCAGTTGAGTAGCTCCAGTGTAGCAACAGCCAAGTAGCATTGTAATAGCAGTAGCAACTTTTCTATGAGTGTACTACAATAGAACTGGCCTTATGTTTAATTCTCTGGACTGCAAACCAGACATCAACTGTGAAATTTTCAGGTGTTTTTCTTGTCCAGGCATTGCATGAAGACTTGTATAAAGCTTTTGATGACAATTCTTTGTACAAATGGAGTATATTACAATATTTCTAACAGTAATTGTGTTCTCTCCTTCCTTTGATTTCTGCCTCAGAAACCCACACACTGTCCCAAGAGGACACATTATAATTTTGATGGTAAGACTTTACTTTGTTACTTCAGATCTTGTGCTCCCGCTCTTATGGACATTATTGGAATATTAGACCCTAAAGTTCTTTCCTTTTCTTATAAGTGACTCACGTGTAAAATTTTCACAATGCCCCAATCTGCTAATCCAATAATGGGTATTGTGTGTAAAGGCAGTCACATCCTGCACTGGCCTTGCTGCCATAACATTATGTGAAGGTGTAACTGCCACCCTGTCACACAAATGAATATTTATTTATCTTTTTTTGTCCAAGGATCAACTCAATGATATAGGATTTGTCAAGGTAATACAATGCAAATTACTGTGTCAAAATATAAAACATACAGCATACGTAACATGCTACATGAGGATAGGCCAGCCGTGGTAGCAGCAATTTGTTTCAGTGGAACTAACCCAACTAGAATCCAAATATGTTGCTTAGAAAAACAAAGGTAACTTTAATAACTAATAATTCATTAATAACACTAGCTGAATTCTCCACCAAGCACCAGTTCCTTTGGACTGAATAGGTGGATAACATACCTCTACTACATTACCACAAACATTTGTTCCCTGACTCTGTTATATTTTTTCCTCTGTTTGCCTCTTCCAGCTTATTTTTCGCCACTCTTCTCTTTCTTTTCTGTTACTAATTTATGATTTTGCTCCTCCTCATTTATTCTTGTACACCTCCTTAGTTCTATCTGCACTAACTACTGGCATGGTTATCCTTAGGCAAGTAACGCAGTATAAAAGTAACTACTTTATTTTGATGTTAATGTACTTACTGGATTGTGAAAAAAGCCAATACTACTTGACAAGCAGACACCAAAAGGACACCAGTAAAGCAATCAGACTTTACAAAGTGGTTACTTTTATCACTAGAGTACTAATAAACGTGAATTGTGAAACCTACTCTCACTAACTCATCACAAAGTTTAAGCACTGAGAAATGAAAATGTACATAAAAAACGAACATGTTTGCTTTATTGTCAAACTAGTATTCTTATTTAGAGGGTTCAAATGGCTCTGAGCACTATGGGACTTAACTTCTGAGGTCATCAGTCCCCTAGAACTTAGAACTACTTAAACCTAACTAACCTAAGGACATCACACACAGCCATACCCGAGGCAGGATTCGAGCCTGTGACCGTAGCGGTTGCACGTTTCCAGACTATAGCACCTAGAACCGCTCAGCCACTTCGGCCGGCTCTTATTTAGAGCTTCCATAATCAGCAGAAACATACTTGACCCAGTGCTCATACTGTTACCATTGGACTGATGAATAGCCATCATATTACAATGAAAATAAAGCTGTAAAAATAGCACTCATTTTCAAGCAGGTAAAAAAGGAGTAAATTCTGTGTAACTGTAAAAGAATGAAGTAACATATAACTAGGGAGTTGGAAGCTCCGTGAAACTATTCATCGATAATGCTGTTATTTGTAGGGTGTTTGTATGCCAAATGAGAATAAAATGCAGGAATACCTGCAGAGGATTGACGATTTGAGTAGTTGTTAGAAGCTGACAGTCACACTCAAAAAGAAATCTCCACTCTCATATACTATTTATCAAGAGACAAACAATTTCATTCTTGGTGAAAAAATCATCTTGTGAAATGAAATGCTGTACATTTCAGTCAATTGAAGCCTTCATCAAGAACAGATTGAAAGAAATGTAATGAGCAATGATAATATGCTGTGGCTGTGCATGTTTTTGTAATCCAAAAATTTGGCTTCTAGGCAAACTTCATGTAAGTCACAAGAGAAAATAAAAATACAGGAACCTGTATTGATAATATTTTAACTAAATATAAATTTGATAATGCAAGGAAGCTACATGTAGATTTAGGACTTTCAGACCACTCTGCTCTAATTATTGAAATAACTAATGCAAATAAACCAAGCACTGTAAAAACTTACCACAAAGACATTTTATTGTTGAAAATTTATAATTGTTCTGCTCTACATTAGAAAATATGGAATGGTGAGTTCAAGATGATATTCCGGTTTCTGTGCATTTTAACATATTTTTAGAAAAAAGTTTACATCTTTTTAATGAAATATTTCCACTTAGACTGAGTATTCCATACAAAACTGTCAAATAAACTAAACTGCATCAAAGCTGGAATAGAAACATGCAGTAAGAGAAAAAGACAACTGCACAAGGAACTGAAATACAACAGGGACCCTACTTTCAATAAATAAGTCAAATAGAATAAAAGCATATTTAAAAGGTTAGTGAAAACAGCAAAAGAAATGGCTAATAATAATTACATATTGACCCATAGACACAAATCAGAGGCAGCATGTTCTGTTGCAGAATCAGAACTGGTAATTAGAACTGACAGCAAAGATATTTCCAAAATTAAGGTGGGAAATGAAATTGTAACAAATCCTGCTCAGCCGTCAGAATCATTCAATAGTTTTTTTTCTAAAAATGTAGCAAAATCAGATGTGAATGTAGATACTTATACAGAAAAGGTACATTTAGATAAGAAGGCAGAAGAGTAATTAAACAAATAGTAATTAAACAAATTTGAGAAAATTTCATTCAAAGATGTACAGAAAACTATATGTTCTGCAGGGTCAGATGGCATACCTACCAAAGTAGTTAAAGCAGCTGCCAGGATAATAGTTTACCCCCTTTGCTCAATAATTAATAAATCACTTGAAGAAGATCAGTTCCCAGCTCCCTTAGAGTATGCAGAGGTACAGCTTGTGTTTAAAGAAGGCTCAAGAGAAGATACGGGGAACTACCGCCCAATCTCTATTCCTCGAATATTTTCAAAAATATTTGAAAAAGTTGTGGTAGAGCAAATTAAAACATTTCTAGAAAAAGCAAACACAATTTCAGATAGTCAATATGGCTTTCAGAATGGTAAAAGCACAACAGAGGACGTTAATGAGTTTGTGAAAAAAGTCAACTCCACCTTAGACAAATTGAGAAAAGTTGTGGATTGTTCTTTGACCTCACAAAACTATTTGATTGTGTAAACCATCACTTGTTCCTGTATAAAATAGAAAGATATGGAATTGGGGGTTGTGCTGCAGAATGGTTTAGGTCATATCTCACAAACAGAAAACAAAAGAAAGTTATGTCATCAAGCAAGGGAAATCCCTTCTTTGAATGGATGATTATTTCACAAGGTGTCCTACAAGTTTTAATTCTGGGTCCAATTTTATTTCTGTTCTACATAAATGACTTGCCCCTCAACACAAATTCACACTCAGGTTTGTTCACCAGTGATACTTCTGCCATTGTCAAAAGCAATGAATCAGAACAAATTCCCTCAACTGTCACAAATCTACTAAACAGTTTAGAAAACTGGTTCCAACTAAATGGGTTTAAATTGAATGTTGGAAAGACACATTTACTGCAGCTTAAACTAAAAACTCTAGGTAAATGATCATAGAAACCAAGAACTGAAAGAAGCAGGCTGTGTTTTTAGAAATTCATCTGGATCAAAATTAATCCTGGTCTTCACATATAAAGTATTTAGCAAATAAATTAAACAGTCCGACCTTTCCAATGAAGATTCTGTCATATTCAATTAGCATGGAGATGAGAAAAGTAGTTTACCACAGTTATTTTGAGTCAGTTGTAAGACATGGCATTATTTTCAGGTAAAGCAAGAAAATGATGAGAATATTAAAATTACAAAAACTAGTTGTTGGAAATATGTGTAATGCAAAACCAAAACAATCCTTTCATTTACTGTTCTGAAATTTAAAAGTATTAAGTGCCCCCTGTTCATACATTTACAAACTGTTCATTTTTGTATACAGTAAGTCAATAATAGACAATAACTTTAAACATCAATAAAGCACTAGGAGCATGGGGAATTTCATGCTTTCCGCTCATAGATCAAAGCTATATGCACAAACCCCAGAATACACCAGTGTGAGAATGTACAATATTCTAAATAAGAAAGAAATCCACAGCATGAAGCTAGAGGAAATGAAACAAAAGCTATGGAAGTTGTTAGTACAGAATTATTCCTTAGAAGAATTTCTGAATGATAATGTGGAAATCTGAGCAAGAAAGCAAATGGTTGTTAACTAAATTTACCAGGTTTATGTCAAATGAATGACTGTAATAGCTGTGTTTCTTATATTAATGCTGTTGTTCGATATTGCTTTTGTAAGACATCTGAATTGTAATTGCAGTGTTGATGAGCCCCAGTACATTAAATCTATGATGTAACTTTGTATATTATGGGACTATAAAAATTCTGATTCTATATTACATGGAAAATAAACAAAGTCAATGATATGGCATTGCTTCTTCAGTGATGAAATGTTCTATTATTCCTGTTATGGAGAGCAAGCAATGCCGTTAATACATGTTAAGTTAAGTAGGAAACCGCTGATTACGAACTACATCATCCTTCAAGTATTTAAAATGTTCAAATGTGTGTGAAATCTTATGGGACTTAACTACTAAGGTCATCAGTCCCTAAGCTTACACACTACTTAATCTAAATTATCCTAAGGACAAACACACACACCCACGCCCGAAGGAGGACTCGAACCTCCGCTGGGACCAGCCGCACAGTCCATGACTGCACCACCTTAGACCGCTCGGCTAATCCCATGCAGCTCAAATATTTAATTTTCATTTTTAAGAAAGTAGCCGATGATAGAACACGTGCCTACTTTTTTGGCAATAAGTTGCAAATATAATAAGTTGTAAATAAACTCCAAGTTAAATTCGTCTAGATGGAAAGAACTTTTTGATTTTACAAATCAAGTTCGGTTGGAAAAAAATAAGGAAAGAAGATATAAAATAACTGAAGTAACCTGCTGCCATTTTGTGTGGCCTTGCAAAGTCAAATAAAGCAGATTGTAAAGTTTTACTATGAAAATGAAACAATTATGATAGCAGTGGCACACAAATTACACATAAAGTCATGTCTTTAGAAAACATTGTGTTTCATTAAGAGACTGAATCATAGAAATCATGTTAAACTCAGAGTGGAGTAAAAACAAATATGGGAGTGCTATGTCCTACTTGTCGCCTACTAAGGTCATTAAATGACTTCCCAAAATGCAATGTTCATTGATGAAACAAGTATTTTAATAAATCAGTCAGAGAAGACACAGTCATGGCAGTATTTAAACATATTTATGATTGTTTCGCAACCAAAAAAGCTAAACACTTAATCTTACAAAAAACAATTTATACAATCCCAATCTAACAGCAAAGCTTTTTGGTCCCCAAAATAAATACTGTTGATCACTTATGATGTGAATCATGAGTAATATCCCATGCAACTGGGATGCATAATGATAAGTGGATAAAAAAAGTACTCTTCAGTCTGCTTTGCTCTACGGTGCCCATATCGCTGTCTTAATCCCCCCCCCCCCCCCCCCACCCCAAGTAGGTATCAAACTTTGCACACAATTGAAAGTCAAAAGCAATGGCATATAACAGGTGGAAAGAAGAATGGTATGAAATATGTCACATGGCACAGAGGCTGACAGTACTGTAATCTACAAACTGCTCTTTCCCTCCTTGAAAACTGTGCTTAATGGAATTAACCACACAGCAAATAGCACATTGTAACCACAATAAAACTACACTTCCACCATCATAACTCTTAACTTTTTCAGTCACCTCCACCGGGCAGCCATCAGGATTCCCCATCTTCTTTGTGTGAATTGACATAATAAGGTAAATGAAATCACATTTTCTTTTGTGTAAATATTACCATGGCTGTCAGTCCATTTTGTGCAAGCTAAAATATAAATTTATCATTAGCATCACTACTTTGTGAGCATCAGAATATACAGTAACTTGCAGAACAACTGTTGACTTTTGTATACATAATTGTCTATTCACATGGTGAGATTCCATAGCATCCTATGGACTGTCTATCAGTGATTAGTGCCATATCTGCATATTGCCCTCTCTTTAGTTAATAGAACTACACAACCAGAAGATTATCTAACAGTTTAATTTGTAACAAGTTAGTCTATTTGCACAATTCTTTACTTTTCTTATGCTGGTAATCTAAAATGACTGTAAAAGTTGCCAGTTCACATGATACATTATTTATGGTCTGTTATCTACATCTCTATCTACACTCTGAAAACCACTGTGAAATTCATGTTGGAGAATTTTTTGCACTGTACCACATATTGGTGTTTCTTCCCATCCCATTTGCATATGGAGCATGTAATGTAATGGACCAAGACTCACTAATTGTACTACACGATACATCTGATACGTAAACATTCCGATAAACTGTAAATTTGTTATGTAAGCATTTATGTAGGATGATGTCTTGATTTCCAACATACACTAATCCTTTCATGATGGTACTCGGGATCATAACTGACCTACAAAATAAGGTATGTTAACAAAATCTTATAAGATAACAAAACAGTTTGATCAATGAGAAAACAAACTTAACATTTCTTGTGTTCAGGACACATGTCAGCATTTATGTAGGGTGAGGTCTTGATTTCCAACATACACTAATCCTTTTATGATGGTACTTGGGATCATAACTGACCTACAAAATAAGGTATGTTAACAGAATCTTATAAGATAACAAAACAGTTTGATCAATGAGAAAACAAACTTAACATTTCTTGTGTTCAGGACACACTGGAGCACATGATAAAGATTTGATGTTAGAGTTAATATTACTGTAGGCAGTTAAAATATGAATTTATTTTCAATGAAAACTTATAAATAATAATAACAATAAATTTTTTTTAGAGAAATTCATTCTATGAAATTTAGCACAGCAAAGCTTTGCATGTCACAAAATAATTATTTAAAATATATTTTTATTTTCTGCAGAGCATGCTGACATGTAAATTTATTTGTACAAATTTTTCTCCAGTGTAATTTACAAAAAATGCATGATAACTAAAAAGAAAGTATTGCCAATAATCTATAGAAGGGTCAACATTACGCCAAAACAATTTTCTCTTGAGAGTCAGTTGCAGTAAGTTGATAAATTTGAGTTGTTATGGAAGCACAACCACCGTTTTTTTTATGAATATGTGAATGAAATTTAAAAAATCATCTCCCTTAGATTCAAACAACAAAAACACCAGGAATGAATATCAACAATGTATGAAAAGTCAGATCCTATTTAGCATAAATTTTACCACAAATAGTTAGCTCCTCTTGGTTCTGTGTATTCTGCCATAATTTATTCCAAAATTCAGTTTCACTTTTAATATTTGACAAACCGTAACATCGGGCAAAGGTTTCACAAGCTCCTATCAGTTGATCAACTGGCATGGTTTCCATTTGCGCTGGATATAATTTAGATAAAGCGAATGCTAGTGTTTTCATTAGGAAAACGGACTTCGAGAGGGGTAATAATGGAATTCAAACAAGGTATTATAAATGACCTCATCCAAAATTACAATGGATTTTCTGCTGGAGAGTTGCTGCCCAACTTATTACCATAAATCTGTAGTATATGCTGACGACACAACATTTATCATGTCACATAGTGACGCGAATGTTGTCAAACAAACGAACAACAGAATGATGGAAAAAGCAGCTCAGTGGTTCCACGAAAATAGACTGTCATTAAATAAAAACATAACTTGGTCATTCCATGGTAACTCACATTACTAAGTGATGTCTACATTATAAGTTTTGGACAATTAACAGAAGGAAATGTTTCTATTAAATATTTTTATACCTCAAAACATACTTTATACAGAATGCTCTATAAATCTATATCACAATAATTGTTACATTACTATATTTATAAAACCAAATCTTATAATTATTCTTGGTAGCTCACATTACATTTCCAAGAAAAGAAAATACAAAAGTCTGCTCTGTTTTATGTGAACATTTCTTGTAAGTTTTACACACAATACTAGAAGATCTTATAAGAACTCACATTACAACATATGGTAACTCATGTTACATTGTCACAGATCACAGTCAAACTTGAAAAACCACAGGAATTTACGACACTTGGAGGGTTCACTTTTCTGACAATCTTGTCTTTAGTGTAGTGTATCTCTAATTTCAGGCCACTTCTAAAACTTCCCATCTTTCATCCTAACATCAACTTTAAACTCACCATTTTCAATTTTAGTAACATTACCAGGAAAATATGAATTGTCATATTTTGCCACAACCCAGTCATCTACTTGTATAGTTAGTGATTTCTGTTCTGTTAGTGTTTTCTCTGCAGCTGATAAAGTGGTGTGTCCTACAACTTCATTATTATAGTGTTCCAAGTGATGAATTTTAGAAATGTTCAAGAAAGGCTTGCAGTTCTTGATTAAGGCTGAGAGATGTAGTTTTTGCTTCTTTGGCTAAAGTCTTCTTCACCCATAAGAACTGCTGTCACATTAGAAGAAGAATTCAACAATGCTTTTACAAAATCTGTTGCATTGTTTACAACACATTTCCTGTTTTTCACACAAGACCAAACTTGGCATTTGACAGTCCCACCAATTCCATCCACTGCAAAGTACTTCCATGTAATTATTTTGGCATGACTCTTACTTAGAACTTTTATAGCCTCTGCAATATATCTGTTTTTAAACTGGGAAGCAGGGCCATCTGATTGTAACTTACCTAATATGTTTTGGTAGTTCTACAAGAAGTCTTTATAGGGAGAGACAGTGTTTTTTGTGTGATCCGGATTAAAAGCAACCAACATGTAGGGGTGGGAAGTACCTGAATGCCAAATCATGGCAGTAAAAAATACTAATTTGATTCTGCTGCCAATGTGAACTTTAAATTTCATCTTGACTTACATTTGTAAAATTTTCAGAAAAATCGATTTGCATCATGGCAGTTAGCATTGCAGAAGGCAGTGATTCCTTATCACTCTGATAGTTCTTTGATTGCTCTCTCTTAAAGTAGCAGTGCTCTAAAAATTTAGGTCCCATGGTAAGAATATGATCAATAAGATTCTGTAATGTATCTTCTTCCTCTAGTTTCAAAATTCTGCCAACACTCTCCTGCCACACATATCACCTCATGCCGTACTCTTGTACATCAGTACATAAATCAAGAAGTTTAGCTGCCAATAAATCTTTACATTTCATGCACTTTCCCAACCAACAATCAGCTGTAGGCTCTGCCCACACAAAAAATTCTGGCCAGTTACTGGTGTACTTAGGTATTTGAGGTACTATGCTATGAAGAGAGTTACCGTATTTACTCGAATCTAAGCCGCACCAGAAAAATGAGACTCGAAATAAAGGAAAAAGAAATTCCCGAATCTAAGCCGCACGTCAAATTTGACACTCGAAAGTCTTAGGCCGCACCTCCAAATCGAAACAAAATTGGCCTATTGTAATATGAGGCACAATTTAGGTCGAATGAATGACGATACAGCTACAGTAGTTTGGTTCGAGTCATAAGCTTAGCAGTTAAGCTTTACCAGGTAAGGTAGCCAGGCGCTCCGTCCGTATTTATACGGATACCCTTCCTTTTTCACGTGCTTCGTCTGGTTTGAATCGGTTGCTTATTTTTCTTTGATCTGATAAGTGCCGTTCTCTTTGCTATAGGTGTTTACGTCACTCTAAGCTGAAAATGCATTATTGTACTGTGTCATGCATTGTTTGTCGCATTCTGATAATGAGTATTTACGACCTCTCGCCGCTCGGCATGGCTTGCTTTTGTGCGCGCTACCGCCGCTTACAATTAAAAAAAAGAGAGGAATTGTCTCATTAACGAAACAATGGCAAGAGACTGCTATTTGTTGTTACTTACACTGCTGCTTTCTTTGATAATGATCAAAAAGAACCAAATAATATACTGCGTATGATAGATGTTATAAACGAGTGTTTAGCGAAATTTTTTCTCCGTTTGAAAATCTTTGCAGACGCTTCTTTTGTACATTACATTCTGCACAGAAATTAGAGTCATCTTAGATTTAAAAATGTAGTCAATTTCTGTGCTTCATTTCAGATTGTATCAGTATTAGGCATAAGAATAATACGAATATAAACATGACATGATATGTATATTCTTCTGTATTTGCTGTTGTCTCACACTAGTTTCATAGGTTATAAGGCAGACAGGACTTAAATGAGATAGCAGCAAACACGAATGAATACATGGCAAAATGTTTACATTCATATTATTCTTAAGATGAAGAGAATACTGCATGTGATTCACAATTCATAAAAGTTCCTATTAGCAACCATCTCTTCTCACAGATAGGAAAAAATTCGGAACGTAGAGTTGGCCATATTGACAAACATTCCAAACAGTCTTGCCTGTCGGATATTCGTAGTACATTGAAATGCTGCTTCATTCGAAGATGAACAATACGGAATTTGTATTTACTTCGTTGGATAATGTACGAAAATTCAGTGGTCGAAACTCGGGACGGAGAAAAAAAGCTCGTCTTCCACCTTTTTTTAAAAATTTATTTACTGACACAGAGGTTTTGGCGCCAGTATTTATCTTTGTGCCTGCAAACGCAAAGAATGCCTGTGTAGCGCTACATACATTCGACGGCAGAAGTTCGTTGTGGCGGCACCTACCAACATTTTTCAGAACTTCCGTTTACTTTGCACTCGATTCTAAGCCGCAGGCGGTTTTTTGGATTACAAAAACCGGAGAAAAGTGCGGCTTAGATTCGAGTAAATACGGTGATAGCACAGATGAAATTCTCGTGATATCTACAGAGACACACATTGTGTGGAAGTTTAGTGGGAAGCATGACATGTTTGGGACTTAATTCTGCGAATGTACTTTTACCAATCACTTTGCCATTTTCTTCACAAAACATTGCATGGGTTTCTTTCAAAGGAAACATCAAGTGTCATACTTGCAAATTACTCTTACCTTTCTCATCTTTTACAGTCACAACGTCTTTGCATTCAGGGGCCTGTCTGCTAATGTCATCCCTTTCATAGAATTTGCTCACTGCACTTATTATTTCATCATTTATTTTTTGTCTGTCAGTCGGTGTGTTAATAGGTGCATGACGCAAAAGCTAAAAAATCTGGTACATGTTCCATCTTTGTACACACTCTACGAAGCCGAGTTATCGCATTTTTGCCATAAAAGCGTGCGCTGTTGCACACAGCAGGCCACAGCCGCCTGATGTGAACGACGCAATGTGCCCGCTCGGCAAAGCTTTGAAGGCTTCTAGGCCACGCCAGCGCTTTGTATACGCGGAGGGTCACAAGAAAAAGCTAGTTTATAATAAATTACAAGATGCTTGAATAAAACCTTCCATCGACAGTAATAGTAAGACTATTTATAGCGCTCTGCTTGACAGAAAAAAGTTTGCATTACAAACAATCGCATAAAAACAATCACGTAGACCTACTAAGGATTGCCGGCCGCTGGTGGCCAAGCGGTTCTAGGCGCAGGTTCGAATCCTGCCTTGGGCATGGATGTGTGTGATGTCCTTAGGTTTGTTAGGTTTAAGTAGTTTTAAGTTCTAGGGGCTGGTGACCTGAGATGTTGAGTCCCATAGTGCTCAGCCATTTGAACCTACTAAGGACTAGTGAGTTGCGACTTTGCTCCCCTTTAATTTTAATTAATGGTTAGAACAGCCTTCGCCAATATGTTTTGCTGCGGGTCTAAGTCAAGAAACTGGTTTGAATGTCTTAGAAACAGTACTTATTTTTCGAACAAAACATGAGATGATCGTTTGGCATTGTTGGTCGGGTGGCTCCATTCAGGGGAGTTCCGCCGCCTTATAGCAAATTCTTTTTAGGTAACGCTACATAGGTGACTTGTGAGTCAATGATAACGAAGGACACATAACACCTAGTCCCCTGACGGGAATCGAACCTGGCCCCTCTGTGTTATAGGCAGTAACGGTGCCGCTACGCTATAGAGGCTGACTTTCAAACAAAGAATTTGATTTTATTAATTGTAATTTCAACGAAAGTATATTTGTTCCGTCTCACAATACATACTTTCAATTTGGGTCCCAGTGCCCTATTATGCATATGGTTGTCACTGCAAATCTCGTGTTTTTATTGCAGTCTCATGTGTTATTGGATATAGAATTCCAATCCAGCAGAAAAATTAAGTCACTGTGTAGATGCACAATGGACAAATTCCTTTCAAATCAAGAGGTTCCCTCTGTTTCCGCCCGTTCTGTATACGTGGATTTGGATATTGGCTTTAACCACAATAATAAGAGGTTTACTTCAAACTCATCTGACATGTTTGTGAGCTGTCCATTTGTTCTTTTATTCTCTGCTTTTATAGCTGGTCTAGTTAGCTGCTAATTTGTACAGCAGTATTGTTTAGAGCACAAAAATGAATTAGACCAACCGGTATATAAAGTCAACAGGGATCACACCTATTTTCTATTCCTGCTCCTTCCAGATCGTTTAATGCTGATCTGCTGCTTGTGAGCGTCTTAAAGGACTTAATCAAAGCCCAATTTCGAACAGGATTATAAATGTAGTGTCAAAATATTAATGACTATTTTCTCAAATTAACAGTATGCAAAAGCTGGCGATTATATCAACACTAATAACTAATCATAAAAAGACTCACAAAAAGAAATTTTGAACATAGACACCCGTAAAGGCTACTTCGACTCAGACCACCACCTACTACAGATCAGGATTCGTCTTTTGCCCAAGAAAAAGCTCTAGAAGAACAAAATTGTTAGACCAGATCCAGAATACGTTACTTTAAACCAGACACAAATATTACACAAAATTAAAATAGAGAAAACGACAGACTGGACACAACTTTCACGAAGAATCCGAGAGGCCATGAAACTAGCACAAGCACCACGCACACGGAAACACCGTTGGTGGAACCACACATGTGACCAAGCTATTGACCAACGAATCAGTGCATGGAAAAAATTTAGTATCCATAAATCCCAAGAGAATTAGATGAACTTCTTGAAAACACAGAAGCAATCAAGCAAAATCATTCGCAGTGAAAAACGACAGTATGACAAACGGCGACTGACAGAGATCGAATCGGACTTCATGAAGAACAATACAAGAAACTTCTACAGAACGATCAGAGAAAATATGACTGGATATCAACCACCCAAGTTGTGCTTCAGAAGACCGGATGGAACCCTAGAAACCAATACCAAAAACAATTGTGACATTCTGGCAAAGTACTTTGAAAAACTGCTCAACACGGACCCCCCCATGGAAGAAATGATGACAGAAACGAGCACATACAATCCAGATAGTGAACCTCCAACTCTAGAAGAAGTTAAAGAAATAATAAAGTCACTCAAGAATCGTAGAGCACCAGGAGAAGATGACATCATCGCGGAAATCTGGAAGTTACAAGACCCAGAACTCACCAAAGACATCCACAGGATCTTGGAAGACATCTGGAAGACCATGAAAATTCCTGACGACTGGAAAACTGCCCTGATACACCCACTACACAAAAAAGGTGACAAGACTGACCCGAACAACTACAGAGGAATATCCCTACTACCGGTCACATACAAGATCCTCTCTAAAGCTTTACTGAACAGACGAATGCCAGACCGACCACTTGATTGGGGAAAACCAAGCAGGCTTCCGTAAAGGGCGGTCTTGTGCGGAACAAATTTGGAACCTGAAAATGATTTTACAACACAAACAGAACCTGATCATTGCCTTTGTTGACTTCAAAAAGGCGTATGACTCTATCGACCGGAAAACTCTCTTCAAAATTCTAGCAGAATACAAAGTAGACAACAAAACACGGGCTATCATAGAGCAAACTTTAACCAACACTACCTCCAAAGTAAAGTTCTGTGGGGAACTATCAGAGCCCTTTGAAATTCGCACAGGTGTCCGACAAGGCGATGGCCTCTCACCTCTCCTTTTCAATCTGGTGTTAGATAAGGTCATAAAAGAATGGGAAACATCACAACAGGGGATAACCTTAGGAAACCTACAGATTAAATGCCTGGCTTTTGCAGACGATTTGGCGATTGTCACGAAAGGTATAAAGGAAACAAAAGACGCTATTGAAAAACTGCACGAAATCGCTTCCAAAACTGGACTACAGATCTCTTACGAAAACACACAGTTTATGAGCACAAAGAAACTCTCATCTCTGAACACAAAGTATGGCACGATTTACAAAACGGCAAACTTCAAATACCTCGGTGAAACACTACAAATGAGTGGACATAACAGAGACTCAAACGAAGAAAGAAAGACTAAACTGGACAAGGCATACAAAGTAGTGTGTAATCATTACAACAAGAAGTCTATCTCACAAAAAGCCAAATTACGCCATTACGACACGGTGGTGCTCCCCGAAGCACTATATGCAGCAGAGACCACACTAATCCTAGGGCATACCCGTATCAGACAATTAGAAAAAGTAGAACGGAAAATACTTAGGAAAATATTTGGCGCAACTAACAACAATGGAATATGGATCAAGAAACCTACAGAGGAACTGTACAAACATACGGAGACAATCACAGAAAAGATTAGAAAACGCAGACTACAATTCTATGAACACCTATACAGAATGCCATCACACAGGCTGACCAAACAGATCTTTGACTGGGTAACCACTAGAAACAACAAATGGGTGGCAGAGGTAGAAAACGACCTGAACCAACTCAACATAACAGCAGACACAATAAACGACAGAATAAAGTTCAGAAACATCATTAAGAAAAGTAAACTACATGAGATACAATGTGACAAACGAACAGGCATAAAATGGACCGAAGAACGCAAGCAAGATCACAGCCAGAAGATGAAAGAAATATGGGCAACCAAAAAGGCAATCAAGATGAATCCGAAGACACAAAGCCGACAAGAAGCATAGACAGAGGACCGGAAACAGAAACACAGCGAGCGAATGAGGGAAGTTTGGGCAGCAAGGAAGGCAGCAAAAGGAACTGGCCATGTAGTTTAGTCCAAATGCGCTCTTTAAGGGCAAAACACCAATAATAATAAAAAGATGTATATAAAACAGAAAGCAATCACTCACCAAAAAATTTTCTGATACCCATGTTGTGTGGCTGAACATCTGTCTGCAGCTCTGTACTTCCAACAAACTGTTGCCATCTCACGGCCAACTAGCGTTTCGTGCCAAGGTTACTAAATAAGGTTTAGTGCTAGTCTGCTGCTAATGCTTAGTGGAAGGGTAGGGGATTAGAGCGTTATCTGGTTTTTGCCTCCCGAAAAAATGTTCATTTCCTTCGCCAGTAGCCACTTAGAGGGATTTACAGTGCTACCTGCCTCAGGCACCACACTTGGGCTCTACCTAGTGGTTTCAGTGTCCAGCCGTTAACCTGCCGTTTGTCTTACCCGGTACAGACTTGAAGAGTACTATTTTAAAATGGTTCGACAGCACTTGAGAGTGTGAAGTCACATCAGATAGTGCATCAATTTATCGGGAGTTCGGTATAACAGAGCAAAGCCTGTCGGTTGTGAAAACGAAAAATCTACTCCAGAAGAACATGCCGTATGTTTACCATTGTTGCAAGAAACCCTTGTGCGTTGAATGCTCCACAACGTGAGTCATGACAACATTCCTTGAACTAATGAACGATTTTTTTTTTACCTTTGACGACAGTAAACTGAGAGCTCAATCACAGGTAGAGAACTTATTATTCTTAAATCTCTTATTACTCGCTCCACACTTGCCTACATCGAGCCTCATTCCAACCAATGGTTTGCGTTTTACATTTTTGAGGCATTACTATATTGCGAAGCATAAGCTCAAAAATACGAAATGTTACGTTCCTCTGTACTAGATCTATAGTACATCGACAAACAACATTCAACAGCCGAAATTAATGTAATGTAGAGACATGAAGAGGAAAGAAAATCAAACAAACCACACTGCAAAGTCCATAACAGCACCTCGCCGGTAGCGCTCTTCTTTCAAATGCCTCTACTTTCTTGGCTTGCAGTGGTATTTGATTTTGAGATACAGAACTATTTAATTTTAATTTTCAACTATTCTTCAAATGAAGGCAGCCATGACCAGGAGGTCTGAGTTGTGATGTCACCAACTAGGCAACCAGTACGAATTACGAAAAAAAAATAAAAAATGATCGAATCTAAACCCTGTCTAGCTGACCTTTTCAACTTCCCACATACCCCAAAACTCCACTCAATACAGAGCCAAACATCCCTGTATCACTGTTGTTAACATTTACACCAAAAGCCTCAGACCCACAGAAGTTTCAGTCCTATCCAAAGACCTCACCGTTTAGCCTTATACCCAAATTTAACCATACTGGACTTGTCAAAGACCTACTCTCCTTCTCCTGATCCATGCAATGGAAACACTTGTTTGCTACCAATCCCTCCAACCAAAACCACCCTAATCCCGGCACTGCCACTTCCAGTTTGTACCATCATCCAGGCTCGATCCCCCCTCCCCCCTCCCTCCTAAACACCCACTGGTCACCTTCCAGGAATTCCTCACCTCCAATTTAGCCTCATTACCCTTCCCCAGGTCTCTTCCTCAGAACACCAATCTTAGAGCAGAAAAAAGAATGGCCATACACAACCTCAAAACAAATCCTGACCTAATGGTCCGACCTGCAGACAAAGGGGGATTCCGGCCCCAGATGCAGGAGTTGGCAGTCGTGTGTGTGTGTGTGTGTGTGTGTGTGTGTGTGTGTCTCCTTTACTGACGAAGACTATGGCTGAAAGCTACACTACTGGCTATTAAAATTGCTACACCATGAAGATGACGTGCTACAGACGCGAAGTTTAACTGACAGGAAGAAGATGCTGTGAAATGCAAATGATTAGCTTTTCGGAGCATTCACACAAGGTTGGCTGGCGCTGGTGGCGACAACTACAACGTGCAGACATGAGGAAAGTTTCCAACCGATTTCTCATATACAAACAGCAGTTGACCGGCATTGCCTGGTGAAACATTGTTGAGATGCCTAGTGTAAGCAGAAGAAATGCATACCATCACATTTCCGACTTTGATACAGGTTGGATTGTAGCCTATCACGATTGTGGTTTATCGTATCGCGACATTGCTGCTCGCGTTGGTCGAGATCCAATGACTGTTAGCGGAATATGGAATTGGAGGGTTCAGGAGGGTAATACGGAACGCCGTGCTGGATCCCAACAGCCTTGTATCACTAGCAGTCGTGATGACAGGCATCTTATCCGCATGGCTATAATGGATCGTGCAGCCACGTCTCAATCCCTGAGTCAACAGATGGGGGTGTTTGCAAGACAACAACAAACAGTTCGATGACATTTTGCAGCAGCATGGACTATCAGCTTGGAGACCACGGCTGTGGTTACCCTTGACACTGCATCACAGACAGGAGCGGCTGTGATGGTGTATTCAATGACGAGCCTGGGTGCACGTATGGCAAAACATCATTTTTTTAGATGAATCCAGGTTCTGTTTACAGCATCATAATGGCCGCATCTGTGTTTGGCGAAATCGTGGTGAAAGCACAGTGGAAGTGTGTATTCATCATCGCCATATTGGTGTATCACCCAGCGTGATGGTATGGCGTGCCATAGGTTACATGTCTCGGTCACCTCCTGTTCGCACTGACGGCACTTTGAACATTGGACGTTTCATTACAGATGTGTTATGACCCGTGGCTCTACCCTTCATTCAGTCCCTGTGAAACCCTACATTTCAGCAGGATAATGCATGATGGTATGTTGCAGGTCCTGTACGGTTCTTTCTGGATACAGAAAATGTTTGACTGCTGCCCTGGCCAGCACATTCTCCAGATCTCTAACCAACTGAAAACGTCCGGTCAATGGTGGCCGAGCAACTGGCTTGTCACAATATGCCAGTCACTACTCTTGGTGAACTGTGGTATCGTGTTGAAGCTGCATGGGCAGCTGTACCTGTACTCGCCATCCAAGCTCTGTTTGACTCAATGCCCAGGCGTATCAGGGCCGTTATTACGGCCAGAGGTGGTTGTTCTGGGTACTGATTTCTCAGGATCTATGCACCCAAATTGTGTGAAAATGTAATCACATGTCAGTTCTAGTATAATATATTTGTCCAATGAATACCCGTTTATCATCAGCATTTCTTCTTAGTGTAGCAATTTTAATTGCCAGTAGTGTATATGTGAGTATCTATGTTGAACTTTTGTTTCAAAAAGCCAAAACCATGAAATGTAAGAATGCAGTGCAATCCAAAAAGAAACAAGTCCAAGACATCTACAGTGAATAAGAATATTGTGCAGACTTGATCGACAATCACGGATTCCTCCACTTTAACAAGTTGAGTATCAATTCATTAAAGAAAGTTTCTTTCCTCATAACTTTTTTTCAGTATTGAATACAATGCAATGTGTGGACTAAAATTCATGTATGAGAGCACAAATATTACATCTGCAGATAAATAAATACTAGTACTCAAACGTAATATATAAATTTTTTTAATATTCTGTGATATTGGTAAGTGAAGTGGAACATTTTGAGGAAAAATTGTTTCGAAATATCATTATTTTCTGGTAGAAACTAAAGATGTGCAACACTGATGAATAAAGAAATTAAATATGAAGTAGAAGTGGAAACAATAGAGGGAGATAATTTGGGTTTTCATCAAAGTTTTGGAAGTTTGTTTTCAGGAGGAAATGCTATGTGGGAATGATTCACAAAGGATGTGAGAAGAAATAATGATAAAATCGATAAACTAAATGAATAGTTAAGTGTTTCAGTAAAGCTGAATCAAAATGTGCACTCAGCAGTCAAATAAGGAAAACAGAAGTGAATTAGGTTATCAGGAAGTGCACCTCCATAGGCATGGGGTCAGTGCATCTGACCCTCATGCAGAGAACCTGGATTCAATTCCTATCTCTGACAGGGATTTTTCTTTTGTGTGTACTCAGGCACATGATGCCAGATGAGGAGCTACTTGAATGAGAAATAGTGGCTACAAGCTCTGAAAAGCCAACAATAGCAGCATGAGAGGGTGTGCTGATCCTTGTCACTCCATACCACAACCTCATCACACTGAAACATAGCAGCTAGGACCTTTCCCTTTCATTTAAAGTTTGTTACCAGCAATTTAACACTCACATTAATCAATTGAAAAACTGCACTACTGGCCATTAGAATCACTATACCAAGAAGAAATGCAGATGATAAACGGGTATTCATTGGACAAATATATTATACTAGAACTGAGATGTGATTACATTTTCACACAATTTGGGTGCATAGATCCTGAGAAATCAGTACCCAGAACAACCACCTCTGGCCATAATAATGGCCTTGATATGCCTGGGCATTGAGTCAAACAGAGCTTGGATGTTCGTGCAGATGGTTGTTGTCTTGCAAACATCCCCATCTGTTGACTCAGGGATTGAGACGTGGCTGCACGATCCATTACAGCCATACAGATAAGTTGCCTGTCATCATGACTGCTAGTGATACAAGGCTGTTGGGATCCAGCACGGCATTCTGTGTGCTCCCTGCCGCCGTTGGATAAGCAGCTGCAGCAGCAAGTCGTATACTCCTAGCTCACTCATTTGTTACATAGTTTAATTCTTAATTTCTTTGCGTGTTTTTGGTACTTGCATTGTTCAATTCATAAATTTCGGGCATATTATAGTATTTGAGAGTTGTAGCATCGCGTTTTAGTACCTGAATAGTGTAAAATCGTGTAGTCTCCTTCCACCGCCGAGCAGTGTGTCAGCAGTGTGCAAGTAGCAGCATTACTGCATTTACTAGGCAATCTTGTATTTTAATAACCGTTTAAATTTTGTGTCGATTTGTTTGCGCTCTCTGTAGATTAGTTCAGACGTTCTTTGCACAACAGTTTTTAGCATGGATAGGGACTGCAACTGCTGTGTTCGGATGCAGGCTGAGTTGGCATCCCTTTGCTCCCAGCTTCAGGCAGTGTTGGCTTCGGTCACACAGCTTGAGGCTGTTGCCAATGGGCATCACTGTGGGGGTCCGGATGGGGGTTTGTCGGGGATGGCCAGCTCGTTCCACACATCCCCCGATCGGACTATGACTGTGGTTGCCCAGGATACTGCCCGCATTGAGGCTGATCCCTCACCTGTGGTAGAGTGGGAGGTCGTCTCAAGGTGTGGCAGGGGGCGAAAGACATTCCGGAGGGCTGAACGGAAGGCCTCTCCAGTTTGTCTGATGAACCAGTTTCAGGCTCTGTCTCAGGCTGATACTGATCTTTGGCCTCACATGGCTGCTTGTCCTGTTCCAGAGGTTGCCCCTCAGTCTGCAAGATCCAGGAAGTCGCAGAGGGTGGGCTTACTGGTAGTTGGGAGCTCCATCGTCAGGTGCGTAATGGGGCCCCTTAGGGATATGGCAGCAAGAGAGGGGAAGAAAACCAATGTGCACTCCGTGTGCATACCGGGGGGAGTCATTCCAGATGTGGAAAGGGTCCTTCCGGATGCCATGAAGGGTACAGGGTGCACCCATCTGCAGGTGTCTGCACCAATGATGTGTGTCGCTATGGATCGGAGGAAATCCTCTCTGGCTTCCAGCGGCTATCTGATTTGGTGATGACTGCCAGTCTCGCTAGCGGGATGAAAGCAGAGCTCACCATCTGCAGCATCGTCGACAGGACTGACTGCGGACCTTTGGCACAGAGCCGAGTGGAGGGTCTGAATCAGAGGCTGAGACGGTTCTGCGACCGTGTGGGCTGCAGATTCCTCGACTTGCGCCATAGGGTGGTGAGGTTTCGGGTTCCGCTGGACAGGTCAGGAGTCCACTACACGCAACAAGTGGCTACACGGGTAGCAGGGGTTGTGTGGCGTGGGCTGGGCGGTTTTTTAGGTTAGATGGCCTTGGGCAAGTACAGAAAGGGCAACAGCCTCAACAGGTGCGGGGCAAAGTCAGGACATGCGGGGACCAAGCAGCAATCGGTATTGTAATTGTAAACTGTCGAAGCTGCGTTGATAAATTACCGGAACTTCAAGCACTGATAGAAAGCACCAAAGCTGAAATCGTTATAGGTACAGAAAGCTGGCTGAAGCCAGAGATAAATTCTGCTGAAATTTTTACAAAGGCACAGACGGTGTTTAGAAAGGATAGATTACATGCAACTGGTGGTGGAGTGTTCGTCACTGTTAGTAGTAGTTTATCCTGTAGTGAAGTAGAAATGGATAGTTCCTGTGAATTATTATGGGTGGTTACACTCAACAACCGAGCTAGGTTAATAATTGGCTCCTTTTACCGACCTCCCGACTCAGCAGCATTAGTGGCAGAACAACTAAGAGAAAATTTGGAATACATTTCACATAAATTTTCTCAGCATGTTATAGTCTTAGGTGGAGATTTCAATTTACCAGATATAGAATGGGACACTCAGATGTTTAGGACGGGTGGTAGGGACAGAGCATCGAGTGACATTATACTGAGTGCACTATCCGAAAATTACCTCGAGCAATTAAACAGAGAACCAACTCATGGAGATAACATCTTGGACCTACTGATAACAAATAGATCCGAACTTTTCGACTCTGTATGTGCAGAACAGGGAATCAGTGATCACAAGGCCGTTGCAGCATCCCTGAATATGGAAGTTAATAGGAATATAAAAAAAGGGAGGAAGGTTTGTCTGTTTAGCAAGAGTAATAGAAGGCAGATTTCAGACTACCTAACAGATCAAAACGAAAATTTCTGTTCCGACACTGACAATGTTGAGTGTTTATGGATAAAGTTCAAGGCAATCGTAAAATGCGTTTTAGACAGGTACATGCCGAGTAAAACTGTGAGGGACGGGAAAAACCCACCGTGGTACAACAACAAAGTTAGGAAACTACTGCAAAAGCAAAGAGAGCTTCACTCCAAGTTTAAATGCAGCCAAAACCTCTCAGACAAACAGAAGCTAAACGATGTCAAAGTTAGCATAAGGAGGGCTATGCGTGAAGCGTTCAGTGAATTCGAAAGTAAAATTCTATGTACCGACTTGACAGAAAATTCTAGGAAGTTCTGGTCTTACGTTAAATCAGTAAGTGGCTCAAAACAGCATATCCAGACACTCCAGGATGATGAAGGCAGTGAAACAGAGGATGACACGCGTAAAGCTGAAATACTAAACACCTTTTTCCAAAGCTGTTTCACATAGGAGGACCGCACTGCAGTTCCTTCTCTAAATCCTCACACAAACGAAAAAATGGCTGACATCGAAATAAGTGTCCACGGAATAGAAAAGCAACTGGAATCACTCAACAGAGAAAAGTCCTCTGGACCTGACGGGATACCAATTCGATTCTACACAGAGTACGCGGAAGAACTTGCCCCCCTTCTAACAGCCGTGTACCGCAAGTCTCTAGAGGAACGGAAGGTTCCAAATGATTGGAAAAGAGCACAGGTAGTCCCAGTCTTCAAGAAGGGTCGTCGAGCAGATGCGCAAAACTATAGACCTATATCTCTGACGCCGATCTGTTGTAGAATTTTAGAACATGTTTTTTGCTCGAGTATCATGTCGTTTTTGGAAACTCAGAATCTACTATGTAGGAATCAACATGGATTCTGGAAACAGCGATTGTGTGAGACCCAACTCGCTTTATTTGTTCATGAGACCCAGAAAATATTAGATACAGGCTCCCAGGTAGATGCTATTTTTCTTGACTTCCGGAAGGCGTTCGATACCGTTCCGCACTGTCGCCTGATAAACAAAGTAAGAGCCTACGGAATATCAGACCAGCTGTGTGGCTGGATTGAAGAGTTTTTAGCAAATAGAACACAGCATGTTGTTATCAATGGAGAGACGTCTACAGACGTTAAAGTAACCTCTGGCGTGCCACAGGGGAGTGTTATGGGACCATTGCTTTTCACAATATATATAAATGACCTAGTAGATAGTGTCGGAAGTTCGCAGATGAGGCTGTAATATACAGAGAAGTTGCAGCATTAGAAAATTGTAGCGAAATGCAGGAAGATATGCAGCGGATAGGCACTTGGTGCAGGGAGTGGCAACTGACCCTTAACATAGACAAATGTAACGTATTGCGAATACATAGAAAGAAGGATCCTTTATTGCATGATTATATGATAGCAGAACAAACACTGGTAGCAGTTACTTCTGTAAAATATCTGGGAGTATGCGTGCAGAATGATTTGAAGTGGAATGATCATATAAAATTAATTGTTGGTAAGGCGGGTACCAGGTTGAGATTCATTGGGAGAGTTCTTAGAAAATGTAGTCCATCAACAAAGGAGGTGGCTTACAAAACACTCGTTCGACCTATACTTGAGTATTGCTCATCAGTGTGGGATCCGTACCAGATCGGGTTGACGGAGGAGATAGAGAAGATCCAAAGAAGAGCGGCGCGTTTCGTCACAGGGTTATTTGGTAACCGTGATAGTGTTACGGAGATGTTTAACAAACTCAAGTGGCAGACTCTGCAAGAGAGGCGCTCTGCATCGCGGTGTAGCTTGCTCGCCAGGTTTCGAGAGGGTGCGTTTCTGGATGAGGTATCGAATATATTGCTTCCCCCTACTTATACCTCCCGAGGAGATCACGAATGTAAAATTAGAGAGATTAGAGCACGCACGGAGGCTTTCAGACAGTCATTTTTCCCGCGAACCATACGCGACTGGAACAGGAAAGGGAGGTAATGACAATGGCACTTAAAATGCCCTCCGTCACACACCGTTGGGTGGCTTGCGGAGTATAAATGTAGATGTAGATGTAGATTACCCTCCTGAACCCACCAATTCCATATTCCGCTAACAGTCATTGGATATTGACCAACGCGAGCAGCAATGTCGCGATACGATAAACCACAATCGTGATAGGCTACAATCCGACCTTTATCGAAGTCGGAAACGTGATGGTACGCATTTCTCCTCCTTACACGAGGCGTCACAACAACGTTTCACCAGGCAACACCGGTTAACTGCTGTTTGTGTATGAGAAATTGGTTGGAAAGTTTCCTTGTGTCAGCACGTTGTAGGTGTCGCCACTGGTGCCAACCTTGTGTGAATGCTCTGAAAAGCTAATCATTTGCATGTCACAGCATCTTCTTCCTGTCAGTTAAATTTTGCGTCTGTGGCATGTCATCTTCGAGGTGTAGCAATTTTAATTTCTAGTAGTGTAATAACATGTCAACAGCAATCCTAAGCACAGCCATACATGGGCAGTGTTATCATGAAATAAACCTGCACATTGTCTTCCTTATGCCTCAAGTAGACACTGTAATTGAAAGGAATGTGTAAAACTATGCTATTCCCTTAATAATCACATATTTTTTCTACCATCCTTGTTGATAACACATTTCAAACAGAAGCAATTTGAAAATAATTAAAATCAGAAATAATTCAATCATAATCAGTATTCATGATATATATTGTTTAAAACTAATGTAATTCAAAAAAGCAAAGAACAGAAACAATTGCCTCATTCAGTTTTGAAAAGATTGTTTTATTAAAATAAATGCAGTTTCATTAGAGCTAGGAAACATGCTTGGAAGAATTCATATTGTGTATTTAATGAATAATCCACTAAAATGTAATATATATTGTCAGAATTATGTATATCACTATTTTCTTTTTGAATGAGACTGCTTTATAATGAATTTCATGTATTGTATAATGTAATTTTATTTTATGCTTTATTCAGTGTCGTATTGTTATATGTCAGAATTCTTTGTAATTCTTTAATTTTCTGATTTTACAATTATGTCATTATAACAAAACCTATATAAAACCCATGTGGTGCCACTGTTGTATGCCTAGTTTTGCTTGAAGTATTGGTGCAGCACTTGCACTGATCAGTTAACATGTAATTCGTTCTAAACAGCACACCTTGTGCCAATGTTGTACAGTTATACTCTGAAATAAACAAAAACTGAAGCTCAAAACAAAGTTTGGCATGAATTAATGTGGGCATTACAACACATGTTGATTTATTCTTTTTTTCTATAGCAACTGCAGCAACATTAGCTCTTCAGAGCTGACAATGCAGGTAAAGCATTTAATCCCAGCCAAGAATAGCTCTCTTTTTATTTGGAAACTTCTCAGCACCCACATATTGGATGATGACACAGCAGCTGGTTGACATCCCATTTCTTCAGGGCCTAATCACAGAGTTTAGTGTATCAGGTAGTGGAAACAAGTAATAAAATTGATGAGTCAAAAAGCAAACTCAGTAGTCAGATAATGGAAACAACTGACAAAGTTTCACAAGTACACCCAAAACTAGAAGTGAATTCAGAGCAGGAATATCCAGCTTGCAGAAACCTGTCAATTAAAAGTTACTGTCAATTCAGGACAGAAAAAGATTAAATGCTCAGATGGAATATGATTTGGAAAGTGAGAAAACTACTGCAGTTAATGCTGAAAGTCTTAATGTACCTGATATAGTTCAGACTGGTGACAATATAATTAGGTCTTACAATGATTATGTAGAAGTAAATGTTTTGAGTGAAGCAGATGCCACTAATGAAGAGATAAAATGTTTCCATGTTCTCAAAGATGAACATTTATCAGAAGAAAGTGAAGGTGTTGCATATGAGTTGTCAAACGTAGAAAAATTTTCAGCATTAAATGCAGAAGACTATTCAGAATCTACTGTCTGTAAATATATTGTTTGGGGAAAACCAACTAAACCTTGTAAACAGTTCAAAAGTAACTGGAAACAAATTAGTGGTAAAGTAGTCAATCATACTGATTTGTGTGAAATGTTTAATACTGATGAGAAGTTCACAAATTTGACATGTCATTTACATAAAGGGAAGTATTGAAAGTGAGTTAATTTTTGTTTCTCCTCAAAAGTTACACAGTTCGATTTGACAGTTGATGTAAAAGTAGTACTGAGTATACTAATTGCACAAAGACAGTACTTCACCTTGGTGGCTCGCCATCAATGTTTGTGATGTATTAATCGATTATAAGTTCAAGTTATAAGCTGGCTGCTCTCGAAGAAGGAGGCAAGGTTTGTCCTAGCATCCAATGTGCTACAAGCCAGTCACAAGATTTAGCTCCTAGCAATCTCTGGAAATAGTAGTTATGAAATTGTGATGGAAAAGGTATCGCTAGGTATGTTAATTAAGAGAGCCTAAAAATTGCCAGACAGATTAATGTGTGACACAGAAACAACAGCAGTGTACACAAATTTGTCTCTGTTGGAGAATTAACAGACCTTTTTAAATTTTATTGCTTAATGAAACTTTAGTTTTGCCATGTTGTGGTTTATACTAAGATTTGTGCTGTACTCTGTATACTGATCACTGATGATTTTTCTGAAGATTATCTGATGCTACAGAGTATGTTGTGCTAGAGTTGATTCATACTGTGACTGCACAATGCTTTTGTGTATGGTACACCATTTTTTACTGATTGGCACACTTATTTTACTGTGTAGTGGTTACTACAAGGTCTTGTGTTGCATTATGGTGACTTGATGATCTGATAACTATGCTACTTTTCATGTTTTGGTATGTTCTGAAGTGAACTATGCTTTATGGTTACGTGATTTTTTATTACTGCTATAATAATTTTTGTACATGACCTTGGGGAGACATACACTATTTGTATGTTACGTGCTTGGTGAGCACAGGGTCCAGAGCTATTTTCCATTTTCACTTTTTTGTGCTGCATCTTTCTTCTGTCAGCCTGGCAAAGATTTGTCTTCCTGTCATAGCTATCCACTCTCTATTAGTTTTTGGTTGTGAGTTAATTATGTTGTGTTTGGACCTGTGACCACACATGAACAGATCAGCTGAAACATATGCTTCTCTAATCAAGATTTATCTGTAGCTTTTAAAATTAATATCACATCCATACTTCCTTATTCAATGTATTTCTAACTGCAATTATAAATATTTTGCACTATTGTCCTGTTGTGTGTAGTTTGTCAATTAATTTTGGTGCTTATTTTGATTACATTTAAACAGTTGTTACGCTGCTTTTATAAAATTGGAGTGATGATAACATAATTTATTGGAAAGGCAAAGGGGGTTAGACTTGTTGCTTTTATTGTTACGTTAGCACAGTAGTAAAATCAGTAAATAATGCTCATGCTTTTGGGAGAGCAAATGTATTATTGACCTTTATATTGGAAACAGAAATAAGTGAGGTGTGAATATTACTATACCAGAAGAAAAAAATACATTCATTACTCCACATTAAGTTTGCCTTCTGCAGAAGAAGGGGTGCAGAATGGAGCCACTAAAATTTTGAATCACTTGCTCAATGGTATAAAATGTGTGACAGACAACAAAGTTAAACTATAAAACAAATTGAAAAAGTTTCTCCTTGACAATTCCTTCCATTCAATAGAAGAATTTCTACTTTTGTAATGTGTAAAAGGTGGTGGCTAGGAATTACTAAGTCACAACTGTATTTAAAAAAAATGTAAATGGGCAGTGTGCAGTCATATTTACATACACATAATATGAATTGAAAACTACTCATTCCATGTCACTACAATTAGTCACACATATGTTTCATGGAACATGAAACAAACTAAACAACTAACTACACTCCATCCTGGAGTTTCCATTGTTTAACAACACAATAGTTTTATGTAGAACAACTTTTACTGATTGTCTCAGGTTAATAATTGGAAGAGGAGAAAACTTTGTTTAATGTTGCACTACATTAAGTAATGAAAACCTCAAGGGAGAAATAATGCTTGCTCTTGTCATGATTAGGAAAACATAATGTTGAATACGCACTACTGATGTTTTTGTTAACATGCCATATATAGTGATGTTTCAGTGGGATGGATATTGATACACTGTTTTTATGATGCTGTGGTTAGGCAAGATGTACCTGTGAGTCAAAGTATTCAGGTTTATTATAAAGTAATGAGGTTTTATTATAATGTTATACTGTTATGTTTATGTGTCAGGGATCTTGATGGATAACTGTTATTATTATTATTATTGTTATTGTTATTATTCTTTCTTTCTTTCTTTTCTCAGACGATATGTCTGGTCAAAAATGGAAAGTGACGCGGACCTTGATCAAGCGTGACTTCCTTTTAACTGTACGATGTATGTTATATTGCATTTAGGAACTTTCGGGTGACTGAACATGTATCAATAATTACGGATTTCTGTAGTTGTATGTATAAGTTTGGATGTAGCTGTATTGCATTGATGTACTGGTGGATATTGTGTGGTATGACTCCTGTAGTTGATAGTATAATTGGTATAATGTCAACTTTATCCTGATGCCACATGTCCTTGACTTCCTCAGCCAGTTGGATGTATTTTTCAATTTTTTCTCCTGTTTTCTTTTGTATATTTGTTGTATTGGGTATGGATGTTTCGATTAGTTGTGTTAATTTGCCGGCCGGTGTGGCCAAGCGGTTAAAGGCGCTACAGTCTGGAACCGCGTGACCGCTACAGTCGCAGGTTCGAATCCTGCCTCGGGCATAGATGTGTGTGATGTCCTTAGGTTAGTTAGGTTTAAGTAGTTCTAAGTTCTAGGGGACTGATGACCTTAGACGTTAAGTCCCATAGTGCTCAGAGCCATTTTTTTGGTGTTAATTTCTTCTTTTTATTGGTGAGTATGCTGTCAGGTTTGTTATGTGGTGTTGTTTTATCTGTTATAATGGCTCTGTTCCAGTATAATTTGTATTCATCATTCTCCAGTAGATTTTGTGGTGCATACTTGTATGTGGGAACATGTTGTTTTATAAGTTTATGTTGTAAGGCAAGCTGTTGATGTATTATTTTTGCTACATTGTCATGTCTTTTGGGGTATTCTGTATTTGCTAGTATTGTACATCCGCTTGTGATGTGATCTACTGTTTCTATTTGTCGTTTGCAAAGTCTGCATTTATCTGTTGTGGTATTGGGATCTTTAATAATATGCTTGCTGTAATATCTGGTGTTTATTGTTTGATCCTGTATTGCAATCATGAATCCTTCCATCTCACTGTATATATTGCCTTTTATTAGCCATGTGTTGGATGCGTCTTGATCGAAGTGTTGCTGTGTTAGATGATATGGGTGCTTGCCATGTAGTGTTTTCCTTTTCCAATTTACTTTCTTTGTATCTGTTGATGTTATGTGATCTAGAGGGTTGTAGAAGTGGTTATGAAATTGCAGTGGTGTAGCCGATGTATTTATATGAGTGATTGCTTTGTGTATTTTGCTAGTTTCTGCTCGTTCTAGAAAGAATTTTCTTAAATTGTCTACCTGTCCATAATATAGGTTTTTTATGTCGATAAATCCCCTTCCTTATTTATTTATTTATTTATCTCTTGATCTGGTGATCCATGTTGTGACAGTATCACAGGATATGGAACGTGTCAATTTTACAAGCTTTTGGCCAGAATTTATGGTAATACATAAAACAAAACAAAAACAGTAAACAGTAACTTAGGTCCCACTACAAAAAAAATACATTTTAGATATAGATAGAGATTACAAAACAAAAAACAGTGAACAGTATCTTAAGTCCCACTACAAAAATACATTTTAGAGAGAGATAAAGATTACAAAATAATAAGTGTTACAAAGAAATAAATATTGCAAAATATATGTTCACAATAAAAATATTCGGTATTACAAATACAAATTTGGGCATACATTTGCAATTTACAATACAAGAGATGTTAAACACTGTAGTTCAGGAATTCTTCTAATGTATAAAATGATCCTTACAGTAGGAACTGCCTTAAGGTTTTTTTAAACAGGAGATCATCATCTATCAAACACTTAATTCTTGAAGGGAGGGCATTAAAAATCTTACAGCCACTGAAATGGACTCCTTTCTGCACCATACTTAGATTTGGCTGTTCATAGTGGATATCATGTTTCCTGCTAGTATTGTGACTGTGATATGCACCATTCCTCCTTCCTTTCTGCTTAATGTGAATCTTTCTGTTGCTGAATGTATGTGATGTATTCTGTATTTGTGGCATTGTGATCGTGTAAGTGTATTGAGTGCTTCTAGGTCTGTGTTACTCCATTTCACTACTCCAAATGAGTAGGTCAATATTGGTATAGCATAAGTATTTATAGCTTTTGTCTTGTTTCTTGCTGTCAATTCTGTTTTCAGTATTTTTGTTAGTCTTTGTCTGTATTTTTCTTTTAGTTCTTCTTTAATATTTGTATTATCTATTCCTATTTTTTGTCTGTATCCTAGATATTTATAGGCATCTGTTTTTTCCATCGCTTCTATGCAGTCGCTGTGGTTATCCAATATGTAATCTTCTTGTTTAGTGTGTTTTCCCTTGACTATGCTATTTTTCTTACATTTGTCTGTTCCAAAAGCCATATTTATATCATTGCTGAATACTTCTGTTATCTTTAGTAATTGGTTGAGTTGTTGATTTGTTGCTGCCAGTAGTTTTAGATCATCCATGTATAGCAAATGTGTGATTTTGTGTTGGTATGTTCCAGTAATATTATATCCATAATTTGTATTATTTAGCATGTTGGATAGTGGGTTCAGAGCAAGGCAGAACCAGAAAGGACTTAATGAGTCTCCTTGGTATATTCCACGCTTAATCTGTATTGGCTGTGATGTGATATTATTTGAATTTGTTTGTATATTAAGTGTGATTTTCCAATTTTTCATTACTATGTTTAGGAACTGTATCAATTTAGGATCTACTTCGCATATTTCCAATATTTGTAGTAACCATGAGTGGGGTACACTATCAAAAGCTTTTTGGTAATCAATGTATGCATAGTGTAATGACATTTGTTTAGTTTTAGCTTGATATGTCACCTCTGCATCTATTATCAGTTGCTCTTTACATCCTCGTGCTCCTTTGCAACAGCCTTTTTGTTCTTCATTTATAATTTTGTTCTGTTTGTATGTGTTATTAATTTCTGTGTAATGACTGAAGTTAATATCTTGTATATTGTTGGTAGGCATGTTATGGGGTGATATTTAGCTGGGTTTGCTGTGTCTGCTTGATCTTTAGGTTTCAGATACGTTATTCCATGTGTAAGTGTATCAGGGAATGTGTATGGGTCTGCAATGTAACTGTTAAATAATTTAGTTAGATGTGAATTTGTTGAGGTGAACTTCTTTAGCCAGGTATTTGGTATTTTATCTTTTCCATGGGCTTTCCAATTGTGAGTAGAATTAATTGCTTGGGTGACTTCATGTTGCAAAATTATCACTTCAGGCATTCGCAGTATCATCTTGTATGTGTCTGTTTCTGCTTGTATCCACCGTGCATGCCTGTTATGTAGTACTGGGTTTGACCATATGTTGCTCCAGAAGTGTTCCATGTCTGTTATGCTTGGTGGATTGTCTATTTTAATGTGTGTGTTATCTATTGTCTGGTAAAATTTCTTTTGGTTTGTGTTGAATGTTTGGTTTTGTTTCCTTCTATTTTCACTTTTTTTGTATCTTAAGTCATTTGGCCAATGCTTGTAATTTCTGCTTCTTTTCATCTAATTGCTCTATCGCTTCTTGTTGTGAGATTTTACCTAACCTTTTTCGTTTTTTTTTTTTTTTCTGACATTTCATTTCTTATAAATTGCTGGTTTTGTGGGTTTCTTCTGTGTGTTGGTTGGTTTTGACTCTGCCTGGTGTGTATATTTAGTGTAGTGAGTGCTCCTATATAAACCAGTAGTTGTAACTCTTCCATAGTTGTGTTTTCATTTATTTTGTTGTGTATTATTGTGTTGATAGTTTTTATTGTTGTTTTGACTTGTGGGTTATTTGGCGGTCTATGCAAGAATGGTCTAATGTCTGTATTTGTGTCTTTGTATTCTATATATGTTAGCTGAAATTTCTCTTCTATATCTAACATGTGTGTCACTTTGTGTTCTATTTGTGCTTGTTCTGGTGGCTGTCTTAAGATTTTGTTTTCCTCTGATTGTTTAATTGATGCGTGGTCTTTGTTTGTTTGCTCTGGGATGTTTGTCCATTACTGTATTTTCTTCTTCTTCTGATTGCACATTATTTTGTTCCAGTATTTGTTGTACTTGTTGTTTGATGTTTTTTAATTCTGACTGGGGTATCCTGTTATTTTTTATTATTACACGGATCTGATCAGCTAGTCATTGTTCTGTTAAAAATTTTAATTCTGGGTATCTGGTAATAAATGTTTTGTATACTTGTGATCTGTATCCAGTTATGTTGGTTCCTAGGTTTGTTGCTTGGTAATAACAGAACATGAGGTGTCGATTAACTTCATCTGACCATCTCATCCTCTGTCTTTGTTTTCCTTCTAGGGTGGTTGCAGGAAGCATATCCTGCAAAACACCTCTATTTGGATTTAAATCATTTTCCAGTTGGCTAGCAGTGTTGTTACCATTGTGGGCGGGCATAGGGTTCAACCGTCGTCCCCGACCATGACAGTGCTTGTCTGAGGCTTCTTTAGTTCTGTCCTGAACCAAGTAATCACACTAAAAGGGGGGTTAGCCCTATTAGTGGTTTGTTCTTTTCGTCGCCTTTTACGACTGGCAGAACATACCGGAGGCCTATTCTTTTCCTGGGCCTCCACGGGGTTTATTATTATTATTATTATTATTATCATTATTATTATTATGGTTATATGTTAGAGAACATTATGAGGTATTAAGAATGTTATTGGTGTATTATAAGAAAAGTGATATTAAAGTTAGAATTGGGATAAATTGTCATGAAATATACTGGCTTATGTACATTGAGTCATGTAGAATGTTTCAAGCTGAGGAAATAATTTATGAGAATATTTGCAAGTTTGGTTATTGATAAGATGAGACGTAATGTGATATTTGTGAATCTGTTAGTGTAGTGATGATGACGATGGTGAGTAATAATCCATAGTTTAAACTGTTAACTTGGTAATGATTACAAGTGGTGAGACAAGGAATTACTGATGAGTACATGAGTAATTAATGATGATATCTACATTGCTATCTTTAACATATACCAACTAAAAGTAAAGTAGAAACAAGTGCTGAAACATTACAATTAATGAAGAAGTTACGAAAGGTTTTGGAGAATCAGAATCACTGAAATGAGGCGGATAGCTGTGACTGTTATGTAATAATTTAGACAATTTAATTACATGTTGTAGGCTCTTGTTTCTGTTTTTGTTGCAAATTGCCTTTATATTTTATGTATATTTACTATCACCTTTTTTAGGATTATTATTGCTTAAGCATATTCTGGTGTGTTAGTACGACATTTACATGAAGAAATATGTAGAGATTTTGAGAGTCTGTTTCAGTATATCATTAAAACCACTATTGTTCACTAGTATACGACAAACATATATGATGAAAAATGTGGGAATGATTCTGAAAACAAATGTATAGCATATAAATTTAATCTCTACTCAGTAAAATAATGAGCAATTCTCTTTCTTTGTTATAAATGAACATATTAATCAGTTATTTTGTGTGGCTCACTTCTCCACTTCTGCTATCCTACTTGTAGATGGATGTGACCTGTGGTTTCTTTCATCTTCTGGGCATAATTTAGTGCAGTGGTATTTTATGGTTAACAGAGGGGTTAACTCACTCAGAAAATGGAAGAGCAAGTAGAGGTTTGGGTTACTGTCTTGTCCTAGGAAACAGAAATTGTTCTTAAAAGATGGAAGAATCAGTAATGGTCAACTGCATGAGGCTGTGGAAGGCAATGGAAACCACTGCATTAAAGACACACAGTGTGTATCCATAGGACATGTAACCTGTAGTTGAAAGAGGTATCTAGATGATCTCTTCATTGACAAAAGATTCTGGATTACCCATCAATTTGGCTCTCTGGAAGGGAATTACCCAGGAACAGGTGACCAAGAGAAAAAATTGAGTAGCCAATGGAAGGGTTGGAGCATGGAATGTCAGCAGTCAGAATATGGTAGGAATATTAGAAAACAAAAATGGAAAGGGTCAATCTGGATATTGTGAGGACCAATGAAGTGAGATGGAGAGAAACTAAGGTTTTCTGGTCAGAAGATTATAGGGCAATGTCAAAGGCAGCAGGAAGAAACATAACAGCAGAAGGATTCATTATTAATAGGAAGGTGGGTACAGAGGAAGTTACTGTGAACACTTTAGTGACAATGTTGCTCTTATCAAAATTGATAGCAAACCAACACCAGTAACAACTGTTCAGGTGAACATGCTGATGTCACAAACAGAAGGTCAAGAGGTAGAGAAAGTATATGGACACATTGAAGGAGTAAGTCAGCATCTAAAGGAAGATGATAATCTTATAATCACGGGGCTTGGAATGTGGTAGTGTGAAAAGGAACAGAAGACAAAGTTACAAGAGAATATGTGAATAAGTTCTGCAATAAATTCAGCTAGTAATAACAAATGCTCTGTTCAAAAGTCACAAGAGGAGGAGGAGGTTGTAATGTAGAAAAGTGGATTTATTCTATTTGCTACACTACTACTCCTTAAATAACTATTTTTTCTTGTTTTTCATGTGCTCTCTACCATACAAGTAATGCGTATATCATGAATACCCAAAATTATCTCATTATTATAGATGTAGTAGCTTAGAGAATTTTGTTATTCACATTATAATTTATTATCTGCTGATTCCAATGGTGTTATTAATTTTCTGCAAAACATTTTCCTTTAGTATAAAACAGTGATTGAAGTTGTTCCACTAACAGGTTATTGTCAAAATAGTGTGAGCTAATAACAGTTTACTCACAAAAATATCTGGTTCATTAGAAAGCCCTAATTTTGCTCTTTCCATTAACCAGTTTATTTTCAATGAAAATTCATTTATTTAGAAATTATTGATAATTAAGTTTTGGAAACACCCAAAAACAATTTAGTTATTTGAACTTGTGAGCTTCTTTATTTCCCATATTTGACATTATACTTTTGTTGCCCTAATTTTTCTGAATTAGGTAGTACCACTGATTATCCACATAAGCAACTAATTAAGAAACTGCATAAATTAGAGAAATTATGAACCTGATAATTACCAGTAATTCACTGTGTAGGTATACAGTGTATCAGTCAAATCGTACAGCTGACTAATATTTTCCTAATCAAGTAACATACAATTAAAAAAACTATTGTTAAGCTAAATACGTTGACTCTACAGCTAAATCTGACCATGGTTATTAACTAAAATATAATGATCTGTTTTACAAAATATACATACGCCCATCTTCATATTCCTCCCCCCCTCCTGACAATGAATTCTCAGTCTGTGGGTGTAATTGTTTCAAGTAACTTCTCCATGTTACCTGTCTCGTTGACATCATATAGTTCAGTTTCACTGAAAAGTTGGGAGTGGGTATGAACATGCAAACGTCTGTATGTTGAGAATATTTCACTTTGTTTAGTCACTTTTTGGACTTTTTTGATCAAATGAATTGGAGATCAGCATTCAATTTGGTAACAACCTGTAGTCATTTATGTTAATATCTTTGTGGACCTCTTTCACACTAAGCAGTCTGAACATAACTGTCAACCAGTCATCACCTCAATGTTACAATCTGCCTTAATTATTTTATTAATTTCTCCATGTCAACAACATGAACATCTGTGTATTGATATCAATTATTGGAAAACCTGTTGTGTTCAATGACTGTATATCAAAACCAACTTCATGATATTCATCCACCAAAGCTCGCTCGTAAAGTGCTCTGTAAAAATCTTGCCACTGTCCATGAGTTTAGTAGTTTATTGGGAGTGTCCACCTGTGATCAAAGTTCTATAGGATGTCTTATAGACTAGCTGGTCGTATGATAATAAATATGAAAAACAGTCAAATTAATTCAATACTTTATTGCATACATTTTTAATAATGTATCATAAAACAAGATTACAGCAGGATGACAGACATTCAGTGGCTTTCTACCATGGATAATGAAGAAACCACAGACAAGGCTCATTCCAAAGTATATTTGGAAAATGTCTGGAAACATGGGAAGATTTCAGCTGTATCACACTATGACCAGACAAAGATTCGCAATCAGATATTGGATTGTAAGGCATACACAGGAGCAGACATAGGCTTCGATAACAATTTAGTAATGAAGAAAAATAGAATGAAGATTAAGAGAACTGTCCCAAAGAACCAATGTGGAAAGAATTGGAAATTGAAATAATGAGGAACCATGGGATCCATTTGATGTTCTCAAAGGCTGTAGATATTGTGATATTGAATACCTCAATCAGCAGTTCAGCTGAAGAGGAATGGACATCTTTAAAAAAGGTAATCAAAGATGTTAGGTAGACATATATACACTCCTGGAAATTGAAATAAGAACACCGTGAATTCATTGTCCCAGGAAGGGGAAACTTTATTGATGCATTCCTGGGGTCAGATGCATCACATGATCACACTGACAGAACCACAGGCACATAGACACAGGCAACAGAGCATGCACAATGTCGGCACTAGTACAGTGTATATCCACCTTTCGCAGCAATGCAGGCTGCTATTCTCCCATGGAGACGATCGTAGAGATGCTGGATGTAGTCCTGTGGAACGGCTTGCCATGCCATTTCCACCTGGCGCCTCAGTTGGACCAGCGTTCGTGCTGGACGTGCAGACCGCGTGAGACGACGCTTCATCCAGTCCCAAACATGCTCAATGGGGGACAGATCTGGAGATCTTGCTGGCCAGGGTAGTTGACTTACACCTTCTAGAGCACGTTGGGTGGCACGGGATACATGCGGACGTGCATTGTCCTGTTGGAACAGCAAGTTCCCTTGCCGGTCTAGGAATGGTAGAACGATGGGTTCGATGACGGTTTGGATGTACCGTGCACTATTCAGTGTCCCCTCGACGATCACCTGTGGTGTACGGCCAGTGTAGGAGATCGCTCCCCACACCATGATGCCGGGTGTTGGCCCTGTGTGCCTCGGTCGTATGCAGTCCTGATTGTGGCGCTCACCTGCATGGCGCCAAACATGCATACGACCATCATTGGCACCAAGGCAGAAGCGACTCTCATCGCTGAAGACGATACGTCTCCATTCGTCCCTCCATTCACGCCTGTCGCGACACCACTGGAGGCGGGCTGCATGATGTTGGGGCGTGAGCGGAAGACGGCCTAACGGTGTGCGGGACCGTAGCCCAGCTTCATGGAGACGGTTGCGAATGGTCCTCGCCGATACCCCAGGAGCAACAGTGTCCCTAATTTGCTGGGAAGTGGCGGTGCGGTCCCCTACGGCACTGCGTAGCATCCTACGGTCTTGGCGTGCATCCGTGCGTCGCTGCGGTCCGATCCCAGGTCGACGGGCACGTGCACCTTCCGCCGACCACTGGCGTCAACATCGATGTACTGTGGAGACCTCACGCCCCAGGTGTTGAGCAATTCGGCGGTACGTCCACCCGGCCTCCCGCATGCCCACTATACGCCCTCGCTCAAAGTCCGTCAACTGCACATACGGTTCACGTCCACGCTGTCGCGGCATGCTACCAGTGTTAAAGACTGCGATGGAGCTCCGTATGCCACGGCAAACTCGCTGACACTGACGGCGGCGGTGCACAAATGCTGCGCAGCTAGTGCCGTTCGACGGCCAACACCGCGGTTCCTGGTGTGTCCGCTGTGCCGTGCGTGTGATCATTGCTTGTACAGCCCTCTCGCAGTGTCCGGAGCAAGTATGGTGGGTCTGACACACCGGTGTCAATGTGTTCTTTTTTCCATTTCCAGGAGTGTATGTACAATAAAGGTAACTGAAGAAACCTAGGGTAACAGAAGAAATGCTTCAACTGGTAGATGATAGAAGAAAATACAAAAATGTTCATGGAAAGACAGGAATAAACTAATGTAAATCATGTAGAAATGAAATCAATAAGAAGCCCAGGAAAGCTAAGATGAAATGACTGCAGGAAAACTTGCATCCTACTTCATCAATTATTTGCCAGATGTATTCCAATCTGTCTTCCTCTTCACTTTTTGTCCTCTACACCTCCTTCCAGCAACAGGGAAGTAATTCCCTCATGTTTTAACACATGTCCTATCATCCTGTCCCTTCTCCTTGTCAGTGTTTTCCACAGTCATATTCCTTTCCTCTCCCCCAATTCTGGGCAGAACCTCTTTATTTATTACCTTATCAGTCAACCTAATTTTCAACACTTGTCTGTAGCACCACATTTAAAATACTTCGATTCTCTTCTGTTCCAGTTTTCCCATAGTCCATGTTTCACTACCATACAATGCTGTGGTCTAGACATATATTCTCAGAAATTTCTTCCTGAAATTAAGATCTATGTTTGATGCTAATAGACTTCTCTTGGCCAGGAATGCCCATCTTGCCAGTGCTTGTATACTTTTGATTTCCACCTTGCTCCGTCTGTCACTGGTTATTTTGCTACCTAGGTAGCAGAACTCATTAACTTCTTCTACTTCCTGACCATCAATCCTGATGTTAAGTCCCTTGCTGTTCTCACTTCTGCTACTTCTCATTACTTTCATCTTTCTTTGGTTTACTCTCAATCCATAATCTGTAGTCAGTACACTGTTCATTTCATTCAGCACATCATGTAAATCTTCTTCACTTTTACTCAGGATAGCAATGTCATCAGCGAATCATATCATTGATATCCTTTCACCTTTGCATTTTAATTCTATTCCTGAACCTTTCTTTTATTTCCATCATGTGTCATATTCCACAAGAATATGAAAACACAGCCCACTGCCATGCATAATAGAACCTAGGAAAACTGCTGTAATTCAAAACAGCCTCCAATCATCCCAGAATACATAAATACAGGTCCTGTACAGTTTTGAATGGAACTGTATACCATTCTTCTGCAAGATTGTGGCAGTTTCAGGTAAAGATGGTGGAAACATACAGCAGTTGCACCCTAGTCTCCAAACTAGATCACAAACAGTCAATAATATTGAAATCTTGCAACTGTGGTGGCCAGGGAAGAGAGAAAAATTCATCATCATCCTCACAATACCAGTCCAAGATGATACAAGCTGTGTAAACATGGGCTTTGCCATCTTAGCTCACAGCATCACCATTGGCATACAAATATTGTATCATGAAATGGACTTGACCAGCCAAAATAGTCAGATAATCCTTTGCAGGAATGTGATCGTGCAGCGTCCCCCTAGAGCCCATGGAATACCATGATATGGCTGCCCAAATCATCATTGAAACTTTGCCATACTTCATTCTTGAAACTTAAACTCAGCCAGAAGTTGTAAACAGTATGAAACGAGACTCATCTGACAAAATGACACTTCCATTGCTCCAAAGTCCAGGTTTTATGACTTCAGCACTACATTGCCCTGTAGCAGGCATTTACATGGCTTATGTGTGGTTTGGGAATTCCAGCTCACTCTGCAATTCCCAATTCATGGAGCTCCCATCATGTTAGTTTGGTGCTGATTGGGTTTTCAATTGCAACATTCAGTTTTCACTGTCTTTTGCAGCTGTCATCCTTTTATTTTTCATCAAAATCATCTTCAATGATAATCTGTCATAATCACTCAAAACACACTTTTATTCACATTGTGACTTAGGGAATTATGTTTTTCCACTTTCCCTGTAAGCGGTATAAATCTTAGATACAATGCCTCATGAAACACCAAACACTTTTGCTGTCTTAGATACAAAAGTACTCACCACACAAGCACCAACAATTTACCCACATTCAGTTTCTCTTAGCTCCAACGTAATGAACTCACAATTAGATAGAACACTGTTCTGCCCATGATTGACACTTGCAACATATGGGGAGCATTGAACAGATGCCGTCCATGGTGTAATACAACAGTGCAACCTGCAGGCTTAAATTTTATCTGCATTCATGTTCAAGCATGCATTTCTCTTGGTATTTTCATATTTTTGTCCAACCCGTGTAGAAATCCAGTATTGGAGTCACTGAGTAACCAACCTTTGGAAGACATGAAGTCAAGTAAAGCAGAAGGGACAGATAATATTCCTTCAGAATTTATAAAATGTTTAGGGGAAGTGGCAACTAAAGATTATTACAGTTTGTATGTAAAATCTACTAGACTAGAGACATACCATTGGACATTCAGAAAAATATCGTCCATACAATGTCAAAGATAGCAAGGTCAGATAAGTATGAGAACTATCACACAGTCATTTTAACATCTCATGCATCCAAGTCACTGACAAGAATAATATACAGAAGAGTGGAAAAGAAAATTGAGGACGTGTTAGAAGATGATCAGTTTGGGTTTAGGAAAGGTAAGGGCACCAGTGTGCTTGGCAATAGAAGCAAGCCTTAAGAAAAATGAAGACATGAGTTTGTAGACCTGGAAAATGTGTCCAACAGTGTAAAATGGTGCCAGATTTTCGAAATATTGAGAAAAATGGGAGTAAGCTATAGTGCAAAGTGGATAATGTACATGAACCTAGTGGGAAAAATAGGAACAGAAGACCAAGAATGACGTTCTTGGATTAAAGAGGGTGTAGGATTGGGATGCAATCTTTTGCACCCAATGTTCAATCTTCACATAGAAGAAACAATGACAGAGATAATGGACGAGTTCAAAAGTGGAATTAAAAAACATGGTGAAAGGATATCAGTGAAAAGATTCACATACGATATTAGTATCCTCAGTGGAAGTTGAGAAGAATTAAAGGATCTATTGAAGTGAATGAATAGTCTAATAAGTCCAGAATAGGGATTGAGTATTAATAAAAGAAAGACAAATGTAATGAGGAGTAGCATAAATGAGAGTAGCAATGAACTGTAACATCAAAATAAAGCATTTCATCCTTGTGATTCATGCACTGTGGAAAAAAGGAAAAGAAGAGAAGTGAAGCATTTGTGATGTGTTGTTATACAAGGGTATTGAAAATTAAGTAGACTGATAAGATAAAGAATGGGGAGTTTCTCCGCAGAATCAGTGAGGAGAGGAAGCTGTGGAAAACACTAACAAGAACAGACATGATGACAGGACATGTGTCAAGACATCAAGGAATAACTTCCATGATGCCAAAGGGAGATGTAGAGAGTAAAAACACTGGGGAAAGACAAAGATTGGAATACATTCAACAAATAGTTGAGCATGTAGGGCGCAACTGGAGGTTTGTTCTGTTCTAGTAATTTCAGTGTTTCTCAACACCTCTGTAAAACATGACTACTCTGTTGGGTTACAAAAGTTGATAATTAGCTTCAGTCTCTTGGTATTTGAAAACTGGGTGTATCTGTTCACTGTAGTAAACTACACCTGAAAATAGTTCCTGGATTTGCTGTTTGTCAGGCAGTTAATGATAGCTAATCAATTTCTACCGAAATAACATAACCAAAACAAAATAATTTGCTTTATAATACATTCAATAATGTACCACAAATGACTTTACATGAACACAACAATAACTAAATAACACCAAAACCTTCTCTGGCTGTTGCATCATCTCTTTATTGGATTTTAACAACTAGAATTCATTTGCTTATGTTGTTTAAACTGTTAATTTCAATGGTTTCATTTAAAAGTCAGACACTCATTGAGAATAAATTACAGAATTTGGATGCATTAATCACCTCTAACATTCTACAATAACAAACAGGTAGAAGGAGTATCATTTACATTGCCAAAATGCAGAAAACGTAGTTTTGCAATGGTATGTAATTTATAATACAGAATATCTTTTTAATTACCAAATGGATTGGGTTATTAACATGTATTCTGACTCTTTTCATTAAACTGAATGGAAATAACAGTTGGGTTTTACTCCAAATATTTTGTCAATAGGTGATTCAGTATTTGTTTATGTTTGTTGAATGTACTTTTGGATGAAAACTATATTTCATTTCATTTCAATTACAAATCATCATTATTATGTTCAAAGTATGCAAACAAAGTTGTATCAGCCACTTAACACAGTTACAATATGTGCTCATTGAGTTCACCTACTTTGGGTATACATTACGACTTAGTATTGGGTTCTCCAGATTGGTTACGTATAACTCCCTGCATTATGTGTCATCCCATTCTATTACACTTCAACAGACACTAGTATCTGTATTTTTCATCTATGAAGTAAAGTGAGAATTAAACTGTGGTAATGCTCCTGTAACTTCCTTTGTAAAGCAAAAATTGAAAATGGATTTTAGCACTTCTGCTTTTGCTTTGCTGCCCTCAGTTTTAGTCCTTGTGTTCATCCATTTGTATGGTATGTGGACACTAACTTTGGTATCACTGATAGACTTAATATATGGCCAGAATTTATCTGAGTTTTGTGAGAGGTCTTTTGATAAGATTCTGCTATGGTAGTCACTGCAGGCTTCATAAATTGTCATTATCACAGCCAAACATGTTTCATTTAGAACCTTTCTATCTGTAGCTCTATGCTTTTGTTTCACACCTGTTGTGCAGCAGTTTCTGCACCTTTCCCTGTCAAATGCAAACTAAATACAATGTTGTTCTGGTGGACATTTTACTAGTATAGATAAGTTATGGATGCTTGCAGAACATTCTGGATACCTTTAGTGACATCACAGTTATCTGACTTGCATCTAGCTTTCAAAGTATAAATTTAAACAAAAATAAATGGTTTCTTGTCCAGAGAAATCAAGGAATTGACATAATGATAATAGATATTTTAAATAATCATGGCATAAAAACCAAATGTTTTAGAATGGGATGCCTATGAAACAATTTTTAAATATTGCATTTGCATGATTGTACATAAAATGTTTTTTTGTACAACCAACTACATTCCCATACTGAAAATACCTAACAAACAATAAATTATCACAGCTTGTATCACAATCACACTGGTAATTAATTAAAATTTCATGATTTCACAAGTTTTGGTGACATTTCCTGTTACTTGAACAAATCAAATACTGAAACTGAACAGTGTTTTCAATTTACATTTGTCTTCAAAATTATGTTCCCACCTATTCTATTCTTTTTTAAAGTGAAGTTAATATGATGACTAAATTTGTTGACTGCTATGTTTATGCGTTGGGATTGACAGGAATGTTCTTTTCAGCACAAACAGCAAATAGAATTACTATTGCTGTAAAAGCTCCACTGTATCATATGCTTCACCAGAAAACATGTATCGTGAATTTCCAAACTAAAATGGTATCTGAAACACAAATCCAAACATGGTATTACACAGTTTATTTTGTCAAACTGGTCTAAATTTCAGTTCTCTACAAACCCAAACGAGCATCGTTATTTTTCAGGACAGGAAATAGTCCATGTTTGAGTCCTAGTCTACAATGATGAGTCAGACAGTATTACCACCTGCTTAATAGCATGTTGTCCCACCTTCAGAATGCAGTACAGCAGAGATTCTGGGTTCAACAAGTCCTTGGTGTGTTTCCAGAGGTGTATGGTACCATATATCTATGCACAAGTATGTTGTTCCTATAAATTACAGGCCAGTTAATTGCAGACATCAAGATGGTGCATGATAGTGTCCCACGTACATTCCATCAGGTTCAGATTAATGACTCTGTTTGCCAAGATGTCACTGTGAGTTCACCATCATGCTCCTCAAACCACAGCATGTTTCTGGCCTTGCAACATCAGCAGTTAACCTGCTGGAAGATGATCTCACTGTTTAAGAAGACACTAAAAATGAAGGGACGGTCCACAGCAAAGTTCACGTAGTCCGCAGCTGTCATGGTGCCTTTGATTTTTATCACAGGTCCCATGGTAGGCCCAGCTGAATGTCCTCTATAGCGCAATACTGCCCGCCCTGACTGGCCTGCATCCATGGTACAATACATGTTTGAAGCAATAATTCACATGGATCATGGACTATCCATACATGCCACTGACCTAGTGTAATAATAAACATTATTCATCTGACCATGCAACATGTTTACATTAATCCATGATCCAATCTTGATGATCCAGTATCCACTGCAGTCATAACTAATGATTGTTGTTGGGTCAACACACTTGTGCCTGCACCAGTACTGTACTCTGTTGTCTGCCATAGATCTCTATCTATCTTGATTTATAGAACAGGCAAACCTCCACATTCTGTGATGAGGCGTGGGTGCTCCACGCCTTGTTGCCTACTCGTGGTTTCACTGCTCTCAAAACTTCCCATGGATGGTCATGGCAGTAGCATGCAAATATCTGGACAGCTTCACCATTTCTAAGATGCTTGCTCCCCGATGTCAGGTCATAATAATATATCTTTAGTCAAAGATGCTTACGTCAATGGATTTCTCCATTTGTGGCTTGTATCATAATTACACTGGTGTACAAAACATTAAGGACAAAAGTAACTTTCATATGATGTGTCACTGTCAAGTAACATAGCTTGATGAAATTTAGACCATACATGGAAAGAGCTGCTACAGCATAGTGCAGAAGGTAACTGAAAGAAATTCACAACAATGTAAACAGAATATATTAATATTATAAATGCAAAAATAACTCTGTCTGTTACACTTTCTTGTCTGAACAGCAGAACCAATTTTGATTAAATTTGGTATGGAGGTATCTTGGATACTGAGGAAGAAAACAGGCTACTTTAGAAAATGTGTAGTACACAATATTTATTGATATGGAATATAACATGAAATATAGAACAATAATTACTCCTTGAAAAGCTGTTTATTCTTTGACTTTTGGACTCTATCACATTTGTGAGAATACTTTTATTGTTTCAAGTGGTCTACATAATGTGATTGAACTCAATGAATACAATGCTTACACAATTCTCAACATGTTTAATCCATACTTCCATATCAGTCACGAGTTCATCGCATTTTAGCCTCTAAGCGACATATGTCTCTTATAGCTTCTGCAACACTTGAAGACTTATAATGATGGCATCATTTAAGTGTTGTATGACAAAAAGAGAGACATTGTGCCTTTACATAAAGAATTTGAGAGGCTTTTAATGAGGCTGCATTTGATTGATATGTGAACTCAGTTGCAGATAACAGGCAGTCATGTGAGGGCAACTGACATTATTGCACATATAAATATTATAAAATTTGCACTGCACTGATCTACAGATTATTTATTTTATTTCTTTGTCAGTTTAATGCTGTTTAATAACTTTAGAAAGTCCACATCTTATTTTAATACTGTCACTATTACTCAACAAAACTACTGGTATGCATCAACAGCTCATGATCTTGTAGTTAGCATTGCTGACCCTTGATCATTCCTAGCCAGGTCAGATTTTCTCCACTTGGGACTTGGTGTGTGTGTGTGTGTGTGTTGTACTCATCATCATTTTCTCCTAATCGGTGTACAAGGTGCTCAAGTGGCATCAAATAAAAAGACTTACACCAGACAGATGAACATCCTGAAAGAGATCTCCCAGACAAAAAAAAGTCATATGCATATTTAATTTGCTTTTACTGATATGTGGATGTAGATCATCAATGTGTTTAATCCATAATTCTGTACTAATATTATTAAATGTGAAAGTAATTTGGTTGGTTACATTTTCACGACTAAATTGTTAAACCAATTTTGATGAAGTTTGGTATGGAGATAGCCTGAACCCAATAGCCATCCAGCAGCTGTCACTCATGCTAGTGAAGAAATGAAATGACCTGCCTCAAGAATTCCTTAGTAAACTTGATTTGTGGACAGCAGCAGAGCATGTTGCATAGCATGTTGCAGAGCATGCATCGGATTCATGGTGGTCACACAACTTATTAAGAACCATGTCCTACATTTCATAAGGTCCAGGAGACCATTATAAATCACAGTGACTTCCGTGTAATTATGGTCTATGAATAAAAGTGTCATTTCGTTTTGTCTCATGGCACATTTCTTTCAGTTACCTTCTGTATTGGACTGTAGCAGCTATGAACCAAGTTTCATTGAGTTATGTTACTTGGCAGTGGCACATTATGTTAAAGTCACTTTCATCTTTCAAACAGTGAAAAATACAGGATGGAATGTAACAATATTATTGTTACATTCAGTGTGTTTTCAGTTGCCTGGAACTGCAGTCGTGTGTGTGAGTTGTGTTTGCGCGAGTGTGTCTGCACGAGTGTCTATTGTTAATGAAGGCCTTAATGGCCGAAAACTATAATTGTAAGTCTTTTTGTTGTACTTATCTGTGACTCAGCATCTCCGCTGTATGGTGAGTAGCAACTTTCCTTCTCATAATATTGTCACTTTCAGCTTTAAGTTTTGTAACCAGTGCTGAATGAATCCCCAGGTGTGGCTCATAGTTAAAGGCTCTGAGGCACAATCACTCCAGAATATATATTACAATACATTTTCCAGTAATATATTACAGAATTTAACTGATCAGGATGCATTTTAAATATTTTTCACATAAATTTACATGGTGATAGTCCATGTTTTTGGAACTGTTGATGTGGACAGATGCTTTTTGAACAGGTAGTAGTTGGGGCTGCACCTTCAAATGGCAGTTAAGCTCTAAATAGTAGAGGTTTGGAGGCACCGGTTCAACAGCATACAGCTCTTTTGGATCTCCCAAAGGCTCTGACCCTTCAGCCTAGCTGTCGTACATCCTGTTTACGTCATGTCAGAATCACAAACAGAACCTGGGAGATGCCATATTGGATTCAGCTGAATCAGTTGAAGCCCATATTTGGTGGGATTTATATTATAACTTATGTCCTATCAATGTATGCTGTTTCAAAGCACCAGCATGCTGAGGATCTCTCAAAAATGTCTTGTTATTGGCAAAATTTTTGCTGTAAGAAAATACAGGAAACATCTCATTAGTGGTTAAAGGATATTTGCATTTCTTTGTTTTCATATTACAACTTGCATGTTATGAAACTATACCATTTTCAAGCAATGGCACACTGAAAATGGGTCATTCTTGGTTCGATTTGCTATAATGAAATGTCAGTTAGTCACATATCAGCAATTGGGGGATCATGTAATAAAATACAAAGAAGCACAGAAGATTACATTAGTGTACTGGATATAGGCATGGGCATAGACCATTGAAATTTGTGGATTTGTGTCCTCCTTTGCCCAATTTTTTTATTCACCCTTCAGTTATAATAGATTCTTTGATTTTCTTACTAACTTAATAGAGGCATGTTCTGTAATATAAGATGTTATTTATATATTAAAACTCTCTCTCTCTCTCTCTCTCTCTCTCTCTCTCTCTCTCTCTCTCTCTCTCTCTCTCTCTCTTTCTCTCTTTTCTACTTCTCCACCCCTTTCCCCAGGAGTGTGTATGTACCATTTTGCGAATATGAAAGACAATGTGGGCCAATGAATTGCAAAATTATTTTCTATGCTACAATCTGATTCAATCCCATTTCAGTATTTATTTATTCATTAAAAAATCAATCACAGCACAAGAGCATCTCAAGGAATCATCACTGTTTCATTGCACAAACTTATAAATGCCATGGATTGAACACACACAAAATATTAAAAATCTTAACTTTAGAATTTAAAAAATGGCAAAGGTGTCTTTTAGTACAATTTATTGTGATAAAGCATCGGAAAATACTATGTGTGAGTGTAATATGCTACCTATAGATCTTATCTTGGAGTTAGCTGTTGGTGTTATTCAGTACTTGATTATGAAATGGAACGAAGGTACAATATGTAAACCTTTTGATAGAGTGTGGTATTGGCCCCACACCTCTTGTAATAGACTGATATGTAACATAGCTTGGGGTCTAGGTTATTTCTGATTGATAAATGTCTCAGTCTCCCGCGGGTTGGACTCCATGAGGCATGTCTGAATTTGTTTCTGGTCCACTTATATACTTCTTTTACCAAACCATCAGGCAGTATTTAATCTCAGGTTGAGTGTTTTGGCTCAAAGGTGTAACTTACAGTCCCACATTGTCCAAAACTTTGTCAGAGCATACATTCTATTACATAGTGAAAGATTCATTCTTAATAGAACACTTATAGTCAGTGCTGATTTATCAGAAAAATTATGTACACAAGGTTTGAGTGGATTTAAGAACTAAGGAATTATTCCAAATGTCTTTAAAATTTCATTTCACCATAATTTGGGATGGCTCAGTTTTTGATGCTCAGTATTGTATAAAAAACAACTTCTCTTCACAAGAGAGGCTAAATGTGGAACTTTGGCACAAACTCTTCACCTATTTACTATTTGTAAGGCAGCATTTTTGCTCTCATTATTCTCTACATGGCAGACTTTTATGATGCATATGTTGACTTCAGAGTATTCTTTTACAGATTTCTTAATTTTACCAAGTGTAATGTACCCCCACAGTTCTCCAGTTCTATCCTGCCACCTGAGTTGTAGCACCAAATCTTAATTCTATAGCTATTCTGTAATTGACACCAACACAGAACTTTTAAAAATTTGGATTTAACTCTTCCATTAGATCAGAACTCAAAGAAGTCTGACATGTTTAGTTAATGAAAATATAGACTAAGAACCCTGCTGAGGCCCCCAAAATTTAATAACAAATGCCACCTTGTTAACATTTATATGAAAGTGATCGAAAACATAAATATGAATCATTTATTGCTAAAACAATTCCTGAATATATGAAGACAGTTCGCAGATATTTATACAGATGCACATGATTTAGACACCATCTCCAAATTTTGTATATGACTTAAAATTGATAGTGTGGTCAAAATCTGCTGATTATATAAAAGATGTGGACTTCTATCTAATCTAAACAGCCCATAAAGGAACCATGATTTCACTTAATAACTTCATACAACGTGCAGACTCCAATGTGAATAAACTATTAAATGCAATTCTTCAGATGAGTTACAGAAATAATAACAATCAGCATGTTTATTTAGTCATTCCTCTTCTGGTTGACCAGGATGGGAAGAATGTTGAAGATTATGAATAATAAATACCCTGTTTGTGACTACTGATCTCTGAATTGTTTTGTGTTTGTGGCATAATAGTTACAGCTGTACTTGAAACAAATGTACACAGTGTTTTGTTAGTGAATCCATGACAAATGATGCTCAAGTACCCGAGATCTGTATTAGGTTTGATTTACAAGAGCCATAAAAATGCTCTAGAAAATGTAATTCATCTATTGAAAACAACACAAAAGGGACACTCATCTGAATAACGCTTGAATACTGTCTGTAAAGTAGGAGCCTAACCATGCTGGGTAAACAAAAGAAACACAGAAGATTTGGAGAAAGTTGTATTACTCAATATCAAATTTGTTCATTCAGAGCAAGTGAATCATAAAAATTCTCAACTGTCTGTAGTAAGACATCGTACAGAAGATGTGAATATATTTTGCACATCACAGAAGGACTATTCATAACAGTATGAGGATGTTCCAAGATGAGTAAGGACAGATATGAATAATACTTCCAAGAACAAACATCACACATAATAATTATGAAAGTAAAATTATACATATTTGGGTTTATAGGGGGTTGACCAAACAGTTACCATATGGCTTCTGTATGCCATCAGTGAACAGAACAGGAGGGGAATATAATGGCACTTGCAGACTGCATGACCTCTGCCATTCCTAGTGCAGTTGCTTGCGGAGTACTAATGTAGATGTAGTGTGTACACATAGCAGTGTAGGAATTTGAGGCTTGTTTGAGTCACAGGAGAGATTGAAAGAAACACAAGAAAAACTAAAAGACAAGTGATGCCCCAAAATCTCACGGAAACCTACTTCAAACAATCCAAAACTTTATTTCCACTGCAAATTTATGGGCCTCCTTGACTTTTTCAGTATGCTCAAAGTTGCCTTTATTATGGTATTTACAGAACACATTGTGCAAATAAATGAAACAATAAGTAAATCTTGTCAATAAAAGGTTTCGTCTGTCATGCACTTTCCAGAAGTATCAATGTAGAGATAGATGTTCTTGTAGACAGAAAGTTGGACTCAGTGTTGATGCTAATACAACAGAAATTGTAGAAAGTCTACAGTTGTGGACTGTATACAGATGGTAGTAAAAACTGAGAACATAACACAATTAGTTGAGCAGATAATGAGTGATAATAATGTATCACTTGTCATAAATTTAGAAATGTGGAATACTACTCTAATATCAAAAACTAATAATTAATGTTTACTCACATGTTTTAGAACTTTTCTGTATTTTGTACATAATTTTGAGAGAAGTATTGTAATTGCAAATTACAAGTGAGGAATTCAGTGCAGCATGAGAAAGTAAGTCTTGAGATGAGTCAACAGAGGTGTTTCAACCTATGGCATACCTCTTCTGTCAAAAAACTGGCATTGAGTTACATCAAAAATGAGATTGCAGTTATGATCACTAAAATATGACCAAAAAATAGAACCCACCACAATAAAAGGCATGTGATTGATCATTTCTTATTATATGAGAATGTTATAGCTTTGTACTAATTTTAAGTAAGTTGTCTTTGCTTCAACATTTATTCTGCTAAGAATAATTTTAGTAATTTATAGATTATGGCATTAGTAATTATTGTAGAAAATTTACAAACACAGAGTGTGCTAAGAAGTGTCATCTGACACGTATAACTTAAAAGTAAAATGAAAAGCTTTGAAATGGCAATGCAAAATGTGCTCCATTGGCCTGGAAAATGGTTGGCGCAAGTATAAATAAAGGAACAAAAGAGTGCTAAAGGTGAGTTTTTTGCTAGCTTTTGCATGGTCAGTTTTTTGCTAGTAAATTTCATTATCAGTCTTCTGCCAGGAAGTGTTGTGAGCAGTCTCATGTTAGCAGCAACAGTATGGTGTATGTTTGGAGATGAGCAGTGTAACTGCCATGAAGTCGTATGTGGAGAAAATCTGCAAGGGTGTGGGACTTAGAAATATTCTGGTTAATGCCGGAGTAAGAAAATTACTGACAGTCACTGGACTTAGAAAATTTCTGGCACTCACTGGACAGAATCATTTGAGGTCATGGGTCTTTGATTTTATGCAGACAATTTTGGACATGAGTTACTTTATTTGTAGCAGAAATACAATAGTGGATTGATCATTCGAGCATTGGTTAAGAGCCACCCATTCTACATGCAACTCACAATGTGCTATTGTGTTTTGGGAATACAATAACTTAAATTAATACATAAAATAAAGGAAAATTGACCATTCACCTGTAGTTGACTGATGTGTGGAGCAAAGAAACACGTAACAAGAAACAGTATTCACACTACACAGTATTCACACACACACATACACACAGACAACCACACAGACACCCAAACATACTCTTCCTTGGCTTTCCCTTATTTTGCATATTGTTCCATCCAGGAAATTTCATTATTGTTATAAATTAAGTAAACTTTAACAAATTGTTTAATACAGAAACAGTCACTCTCACTTTTTCTTACCGAGATGCATTGCTGCTCTGAGATTTCGTGCATTTGTTATTTTTCCTCTGGGTGTAGAGTAAAGGTGAGCACCTCTTCTGTGGTACCCTTAGAGAAACTGATGAACTTAAGAGCCAAATTTAATGCAACATTAAGTCCAAGTAAGAGGAGATAAGATCACTTTGCAAATCACTGTTAAGTGCTTGGGACAGGGAATGTCTTGTCGTATCAAGTATTAGGATTTCTTCTCATTCCACTTTCATATGGAGCACAGGAATAATGATTGCCTAAGTGCCTCAATTTCTACTGTGATTAGTCTAATTTTTTCTTCACAGTGGATTGTAGAGTATGAATTTAGATGTAGATGTAAATGTAGGATTAACATTTCCTGAAGCCACACTCAGAATGGCTATAAACACAGTAGCAGCAATTAGTGGAGAGAAAAAAATGGCATCTTGGACAATAAAAATTTTAAGAATAAAACACATGCAAACTTTTCCATCAAAAAGTGAGAAGTCTGTTAAATAATGAAGACGAACTTCTTATGCCTACACGGACAACTGAAAAATCAAAAGTTATTTCTACAGATGAGTTAAGCATATCAGAACATCATTTGGAAGTCACCAATTCAACAGATGCATCTTTTCAAATACCAGTGTCAGCTTCTATTGGTATAATATAAGGAATAACGGAATGGCTATAAACAAAAGTGGAAAGAAGTGTCAAACCAGTGAACATATTTTTGACTGCTGTGTTTCAGTAACAGACTTGGAAAGATATAAAACAGGTGTTCCAACACTCTACAGGCACCCAATAGGAAGTATTTTTTGCTCCATCAGGTTCTGGAGAAATCCATTGAGAAGACATGGAGATTTCAAAGACTGACTTCTTCTCATGTGGTATAGATTGAACCACTGAGTGTTACTACAATCCACCTTTGATTTTCTTCCCATGGTAATGTTTCAAGTGTTATAGTGGTAAGAGAATGAAAAATTATCCTCTTACTATATTCTATGACCTCGCCAAGGCCTTCAGTTATACTTTCGTTCCAAATAAACTGTTATGGTGTGGTGACTACATCACATGTAATAAATCTACCATCATTTCGGCTTCTCAGATAGTTACCACAATGAAGGCTGCCTCCAGTAGCAGTGGAAACATTGGTAGTTTTACCACATACAACGTGGTCACTCACCCATTAGAAGTTTCTTATAATGCACTCCAAACATGAAAGGTTGTATGCCTACTCTTACATACCTCAGTTATGTTGATCATAAAATTCTAACAAGAGTAAAATGCAAAGGCATGAAAGGCACCACCCTTCTATGGATGGGGCTGTGTCTTCACAATACAATACATGGTGTCTTATTAACAAATGATATTATAGGAGTAAAATAAATACTGAGTGGGGAAACATTAAATAAAATGATATTAATTACAGCACCTGTTCACACAATGCAACACATGAGACAAAGTCATCAGAAGTTAAAATTAGCAATTTCTATGAATGGTTGAGCTTAGTAGCTATTCTTGTATTATTTTACACACAGTACAGTGTACTTCACCTATTTTACTTGTTCAATGTACAATTGACTGAGTGTGATTGAAGACTCATCATTCACTTGAGCATGCAACACGTTTGCAAAGTTGGGTATCCATATGGTTTGTTGATCTCTTCAGTTATATTCAGGTACCAGATGTTCTGTTTCCTTTAACTATTGGCATGGTCTTGGAAATATAGTCAGTTAGTTAGTTCCATGTTCTGTTTAGAATGTTTATCGTCACCCATTCCATATTTTTACAAACAATTGACCTTGTCAAAAAATATAGTTGATAGAACAGCTTTGCATATATTGGTATATGAATGCTTATATATAATGGAACATTAATTACATACATTGTATTTGTATACACACTTACAAATAAAAATACCATTACAAATACTCAAAGCACAATTCTTGTACATAACTGTCCATGAGCTTGTCCACTGGGTAGAATTCATGCTCTCTTCAGTATGTTTCTAAAACATTTTTAAATTTGTGTAAGGGAGTCAAGTGCGCTGTTTTTGGTAATTTTTTGAAGAATTTCAGGCTCATGTCTTTATGGCTTTTGTATATGTGATGAAGTCTTGAGTATGGTAAATCTATCTTGTGGCTCTTTCTTGTATTGTGTAAGCCGCAAGCATGCACTGGTTTCTAATAATTATAATGAATATTATTTCTTAGTTTAAGTTTATGTAATACTTCTTTGGCATAAAATAAAGTAATAAAGATGTAAAGGCTAGGTGATATCATTATGTTAAGTGATCTGAACAAACTTTTGCAAGTCTTCCTGGGAGACAGATCTAGGCTACATTTAATAACTTTCTTATGCCATTGCAGAATGTAAGCCAACTCAGATGCATTTCTCCACAATAGAAGCCATGGAAATTTGGTGCTACAGAAGGATGGTGAAGATCAGCTGGAGTGACAGAATTACCAGTGAAGAGATGCTGAGAAGAGTGGAGAAAACCAGATCTGAGTGGAGGTATGTCCAGAAAAGAAGAGACAAACTTGTAGGACACATTTTAAGACACAACAACATCACTGGAGCAATAGCAGAAGGAGCTATTGTAGGAAAGTGTTGCCAAGGATGACCAAGGATGTCATACATGCAACAGATTATGTATTATGTTGGTTGCCCACACATAGGGAATGAAGAGGATGGCAGACAGAAGAAGGGAATGGTGTATGGCAAATTTCTGCAAATCAGCCTCAGGATTGAACACTAAAGAGAGAGAGAGTGTTTCACACTGAGGTGAATGCATAATAAGAGCATAGTAACATAATCTTACTAATATTTTGCCTTAGTTTATGTAACAAATATAGCACTTTTGGAAGTTTCAGTATTATGAAAAGGATAGCTGCTACTCACCATATAGTGGAGATGCTGAGTCACAGAAAGGCACAACAAAAATACCATCACAACATGAGATTTCAGCAAACGAGGTCTTTGTCAAAAATAGACATCATTTTCCTATTTTTGACAAAGTTCTTGTTGGTCGAAAGCTCATTTTGTGACAGTCTTTTCATTGTGACACTCTTTTTCTCGAGCCTATCTGCAACTCAGCATCTCCACTATATGGTCAGTAGCAACTATCCTTTTCATAATATTGTTAGTTTCCATTGTGGATTTTCCATTGTTTGACTTTTGGAAGTTTGCTGCCTAAGTAGCTTATTTATCTGTCCCATGACAGTTTTTTACCAGTTGTAAGTCTAAGTAAGTTTACATTGTTATTCTCAGATTTCGTTGTTCTGAGATTAAAATAAACTTATTCAGTTTTTGTTTTGTTAATGGACACCTGGTTGGCCAGACACCAGTGATTCATCACTTCAGTAATTTCTCTGTTGTAATTTTCAACACTTCTTAATTTTTTACCTGTGGTTATCAGTGTTATTCATCAGCATACAGTGGTCAGTCATAGTCACAATAAATATTGTTATGCGGAACAGTACAATTGTACAAAAGACTGCAGAGACTAATTATTTCTATTCAAGAATTCCTCTATGGTGTAAAAGGAGTCGTAAAGGAGGAAAAACTTTAATTTCATTTGTAAACACTTCTGCTATCTGTCAGATATTTTACTTCCATGGAAAGATTATTGAAGAGTTTTATAGTTGAACATTGCATCCCTTCCAGTGACAAAGTTAGATTCACTACAGGAAACTGTAGGTCATTTTTGCCTCTAGCATTGTACTGATAAATATCTCAGTTATTCTCAAACTGCTTTGGATCATTGACAATGCATTTAATGAGAGAATAAATGTATGACTGTGGTTAATATTCCCAATTATTTAATCAAACTCCTGCTGGATGTAAGTTTGTGGACTCCAGTATATAATTCTAATTACTTTTTTGTGTAATGAACACTTTTTTCATAAGTGAGGAGTTACACCAGAATGTTGTCTCATAAGACATCAGTAACTTAAAATATGCAAAATACATTAACCTAACTGTCTCTAAAGTTGACAGTTATTCTTATGACAAAAACAGCTGAACATAAATGTTTTATAAAATCTATGATATGGTTTTTCCAACTTAAGTTTTCATTATTATCACACCCAGGAACTTAGAACTTTCTATGCTGTTTATAATTTTTTGTTTGTAAACTACATTCATTGTGATGAAACAGTTCATTAGTGAACAACCAGATGCCAGTATCCAAGGGGCACACCATTCTGGCAAATGACTACACTGCCATCATCAGGTATGCTGGAGAAATGAATGTCTGGGAGCTGGTGTGAGGTTTACATCTCTTCCTCATTCCTCCACCTGACTGGGTGTTCTGAATGTGGTACACTTCCAAGTAGGATACAAATCCAGCATCCCTTCCCCCTGTCACAAAGCCACTCTATCTGAGATTCCCACCCACAGACGACTGCTGGTGGCATCTCTGTTGTTTCTCCGCCTGCCCCCTAAGTCAGTTCACTGTGCGATGTATCCTTCCTCTTCTTACTGAAGATGTAGTCACTATCATAATGACAGATTCTTTAATGAAACAGTCCCAGAAGTTAGACATTAACGTCAGGCTTTTGGTAGGGTCATAATACATTCCATTTAATTGCGATAGGTGATTCCACAACTTTCGACTTGTTGGGCTGCTGCATTCTGGTGTGCTATTGGTGTTCTCAGCAATGATCTTTGAGAGCATTCACCATTTGACCTAATAAGTCCTGTTACAATGGCAGGCAATCTGATAGACTCTGGATATCTGTAGTCCAAGATTTTCCTTGACACAATCCAGTGGTGCCTGTGTTTTAACTGGTGGTTAGATAACAGACGTCAGTTGATATTTCTGAAGAATTTATCCTATCCTCCCAGATAATGCAACATAAAATGGAATAATGCAATAGTCACATCCTCCTGAGGTTCCGTTTCCATTTCTGCCACTCGTACAGCCAATGTAGGACATAGAGCCCTCAGATTTGCCTCTTTGTGTAGTCATTTTTATGGGACACTGTCTTCAGATGTTCAATTTCTTTGTTGATGTTCTCATTTTCAGAGAGGGTGTGAGCCCTATGTACCAAAATTTTGAGCATGTCACTTCTCTGCACCAGGTAGTGGCAGCTGACCATATACAGTAGTTATAAATCCAGGGTTTCTTCCTGAAAATGTTTCATATATGTGTTGGAGACAGCTGGTGAAAGTGGACTCCCCATGGCTCCTCCTTCCTTCTGCTCATAATAACAACCTTCATAATGAAAGTCTATTGACATCAACACATGCCTAAAAAGATTGGTCATTTCTATGTCAAATTTCCAGCCAATAAATTCCAGAGGTTCAAATTCTTGTAAAGGCACGCTGGTGAAAAAAGAGACAATGTCAAAGCTTACAAAGGATATCAGAATCACTAAGCTCAAAGTTGTTAAGTCATCCAGCAAAATCCACAGAGTTGTGAGTGTGATGCAGATATTTTCCAACAGAAGTCCAACATATCCTTCAGGTATTTAGCAAGCGAGTATGTTGGGGCAACAATGCTGCTGACAAAGGGGCATAGATGCCCCCATCTTGGAGAATATCTGGAAGTCCATAAAGTCTTGCTGGAACAGGTGCTCTCTGTCATAGCTTCTTGCCAGCTTCATCTGGTAAGCCAGATTCTTTGAGGGAAGTCTTCCTTTACACTCACCTGGTGGGATCAGTTTTGATCTTCTGATATGTACTGTCTTTCAGCAAGCCTGAATCTTCTCACTGTAATCATGATGGCAGAAGATCACAGTTGCATTACCTTTGCTGAGTGATAAGACTGTGATAACTGGCTCTTCCTTTAGTTCACATATGGCCAGAGTCTCCCTGCTAGAGATGTTTGTTTCATAGCTTAAGTTCACTTGGGAGCATGGCAGATTCTGTGACATACTTCTTCAGCTGCTTCAGATGGAAATGGAAGCCGTGGAGCTGCATGTTCTATTGCAATGATAACATCCGTGATAGATGTGGATTTAGGAGTTGGTTCTCTCTTAAGAACTAAAACCATGTCCACATTCAGTTATTCAGTCAAGAGATTGTTGATAGTCTTACAAGGACCATCAGAATGTATTCTCTCTGACGTGGTCTCAAATTTCATTGTTTGACGTGCAGTGTCCTTCCTATATGTGGAATAAGATGTGGTACAATTGGCACCATCAATCTGTTTCCATGTTTAAGAACTGAACTGGATGGCCAACTGTAGATGTAATTCGAATAGTTCTTTGTTAGTCGAGTACAGGCACAAACAAGCAAAGCATGCTCTCTCCCATACTATGGCTAGGCTGATTCTTCTTGCTTCCACTGGGTCAATGTGATGCATTATCTTGACAAATTTTGCCACCACTCATTCCTCATGCCATCTTGTAAAGGCATACAGAGGAACTTAGTAAACAGTTCCTCCAGTGGCACAGCTTGTTAAGTATTTTCGTGCTGTGGTAAATCTCCTTTCTGTAGAGGTACGCAATGTGATTCTTCAGTGCCTCCCAGTGCAGTTCATTATAAATAGTTCATGGGTGAACAGGTGGATGTGAGTGTCCAGTGGACACGATATTTCAGCAAGTGACTATGTTGCCATCATCAGGTGCATTGACGAATTGATCATCTGCCAGGGCTTATATCTCTTACTCCCCTTCCTCCACCCTGGCATTTCGAACACAGTCTGCGCCCAAGAGTGGGTATATATTCATCATCTCCTTCCTTCTTCTAGTCAGACTCAGCATGGGTTCTGGAGCAGTGTTCCTTTGTGATAGGATTTGCAGTTCACGATAAGTGACTGAATAAAATTCAGACCGATACATTTTCTCTTCTTCACCTTCCCTGAAATTTTTATCATCATCATGGAAACACCCTGTAGGCATAAGTCCTACATTCGTGATTTAAACTGAAGTTAGGCTCGGGTTGGGATAGGATCATCACAAATTTACCGTTATTAATCAGCTAAGCAACGGAATCGCTCCGTATCCAAGATAACTCTATTTTGCTATTAATTCCGAATTAAATGAAGTATCTAGGCCGGATCTGTGATTAGTGCAGCAACTTATTTACCTAAAGCACAACTGACAGTTTTGAAGACTTTTGACAGAGCATTATTTATTAGGAATGAAACTGAGTTATCAATTTTCGGCAATACTTTCAAGCACATGTCAAGTAGAGCAAGTGGATGACGGTCCATCTATCGTGTTTTGCATAAACGTTGAAACTATATTTTTATTTAGTTTATAGACTTCCTTTTAACGCTACTGTAAGGTATTTAGCTGTGTTAATTGTTAAATAAATAATAAAAACACAGTATCGGACGGGTGACAGAAAATATCGATATATATCGAATGACATAAGTAATCGATAGCGAATTATGTTGACAGCTTCACAATATTTACAGTGATCACGTTGTTTATGTTTGTGAAAATTAGCTGTTCCTCTCATTGATAATAGGATTTAATATCTGTCCTGACGTTAGGAGTGGTTCATACAAGCACAGTGTGAAACTAGACGGTTGACTTCTTAATTAATAATGTGTAGTTAAGTGAACAATTTGTTAGCATGTGTGACATACATTTTCCTAAATGAAAACAGTGTGTAAAGAGCAGCTGTACAGTATAAAGATACACGATTTCGCAAACGTAACAGCGGTGTGCAAAATATTCCAAGTCATTTTCCGGAAAGAAACCTACTTTACGTGTTCTCGTTTCTCTACAATATATTGTATTTTGCTTCCACATTAGTGAAAATGGCAGATAATACGGAACAGAATTCGGAGTTATACGCTGCTAGTGAAGATGCAAGCTCACTGTGTGATGAAGATCGTGTGAGGAAACTGTTTCAGGCTTGCGATGGTGATGGAGACGGCTACATTGACAGGTGAGTGCCATATTGCAAAAAAAATAATTTCTAACTTCGCAGCACACAGTGAAACATAGCTGGTCCTATAATTTTGCAGTTGTGGTTTTCTCATGTTTACTTCTGTTAGTAGAGAATCTAGGTTTAACACCACTGTAAATCGTTCAATAATACTAATGGTAGGGCTTGTTGGTACATAAGCAGTAGTGCCAGAAAGAAACATTCTGTTATTAATGCGGTCGCTGCCACATTTGCACTACAAAGGATGTTCAGTTTCTTCTTCTCTGAATCAAGTACCTGTGTCCAACTGTCAGTTGCTTTATCTTCTCAGAAATATGAAGCTGTAAAATGCAAGAATGTAAAATTGATTTTGCAGTCACCTCTAGCAACATTTGCAAAAGTTTTGTCTTGTATTGTAATGTCTGCTGATGATTTGTTCTTTTTAGAAAATATTAATAGTGCTAGATTGGTTGGAATATTATATTTCAGAAGAATGTGTTTTATCCATACTTAAGCATTCAATGTCCCATTATTCATGAACACTATTTTACACAATTCTGTCAAAATTGGATGTATATAATTTATAGGTGCTGAAGTTATGCTAACATGTGCAAAATAAAGATTGCAGAATATGAGTGTGGTGTCTCAATGCCAAAGCTGAACTTTGCACCACCACTGTTGCCAGAATCATTTGGTGGTCATTACCAGTAGTTACGTACAATTTTATTCCAATTGGAAATACTATTTAATGATCTGTACATAGAATCTGACAGTGTTGTTCAGCATGTTTCATTTTCAGTATACTTCCAGCAGAAATGAAAAACAGTTTGATAAACCCCAAGTATTCAGATCCAAGTTGAAAGTTTTTCTTGTAGCATGCTCCTGATTTGTACAGGAGTGCCTTTGTAGCATTTCAGAACTCTTCTCTCTGTGTTACCTATTTGTATAATCTATCACATATTTTACATTAATTCTTTTCTTTATAAATCCTGTAATCAGCATTTTGAAACTATGTCCTGATATGTTCCATGACAAAGTAGCTTTGGCTTGGGGCTATATGATCCCATGGAGCCTGATGCATAAATAATAATGCAATGGAAACTGAAATATCTAATAATTTCCTTTATAACAAAAAAAAAAACAGATATGCATGAATGCAGAACAACAAATAGTGCTAAAAGCCAATTACAGACAAAAAACATATAATTCCGTGTATCTTTTCTACAGCCATCAAAATAATTGGTTTGACTTTTAAATCTTAAGTAAATCTGTCCTCAACCTGAACATTAGTTTGAACACCACAGTGCTTTCCTAGACAAGATCATATTCAAGGGTGTACCTGGCAAGGGGCAGGGGACCCAGTTCCACACATTTAATACATAAAAATGGTTGATGATAGAGAAAATCATATAACCAACCTTGATTAGACCCTACATGTTTATAAATGTGTTGTGCAATGTTCTGTTGGAAACCACACCATAACACCATAAAAAAGCAGTGAGGGTGAAGATCATCTGCAATACTATCATCTGGCTCTGCCATTTATAATAAAATTTGATATTATTTTGGAGCTTTTTCAGCACAGTAATTTAAAGTGAGTACATTCTTTTGACAGGTTGTACCAGCAGTCTTATGGCTTGAAGCAAGTCTGTTGCCATAATTATAATCTTTGATAGCAGTCTTCAAAAGTGTTAATACTGCATTCAGTGAAGAAGCTATATTTATTTAATTTACATCCTGTTTGATATATTTTTTTTGTTTTTCGGTAAGTCTGTTGACATATGTTCATTTCCTTATAATGTCCACATAACATGCACTTAAAATGGTTATTTGCCATGTACCACTCAATACAATTTCAATAAAGATCTAAAGTTTTACCTCCACTAAATTCCAAATTAATAGTTGTGCTGAGAATATAATTTGCAGATTGTACTATGTATTAGTAAAAAGAAACTTGACAAAAAAATTGTCAGTTAATTCTAAGTTTCTCAGTTATATACATTTAGGTGCGTTCATGTGTCCAGCATTAATGATGGATCCTAATGCTGTGTTTTGAAACAACTGCAGAAGTGGAAGAACTGCTTGTAATGTTAGAGACAAACGATTTTGAAGGCACTGGAAGCTGGTGCACCCATGGTAATAATATAATGATTGGATAACATAGTATGCAAGAGGCTCATACACTATTGTCCTTTGTGTGCTGCAGCAATAAATGAATGATAATGGTGATACATAAACAATAGCTGTATTCTGCAGGAGCTCATGAGATTTCTGCTTGTATGAGTGCTGCTTAGATGCTAACTGGTGTGCTAACTCATAAACGATAAAATGAAAGAAAATTAAAATTTTCTTTCAAAAAAAAAAAAAAAAAAAAAAAAGCCCTCACCAATCTGAAGATGTACTGGAACACCAAAATGCTATAGGAAGCGGTATTGCATTCCTATCCTCTTGTCATTGGACTGACTGACCAAGCCAGATACCCAACATTGCTTTTTTTTCAGTAACAAATTATTGTCAGAAATGAATTAAAAGTGACAGAAACAAAGTTGAGGGAGCGACAGAATTGTTCCCCAGACCTTTGGGGGTCTGTAGCCCTGCACGTAACGCAGTCAACGACTGAACTGGACCATTGTGATTGTTGCATCTAGCTTCGTTGTGTGGAATTCTGTAGTGACACATGTAACAGGTGTAAAAAGTACATAGGAAAACAGTCACTATATGATGACGTCATCAATTTGAACACACACGTGTAAAAGAATGTGCTATTATCAACTCTTCGGGTTGTTTTTCCCAACGGTAACGGCGACAGACAGATTCAAAATTTCGTGATGTTTTCTGTGTGTACGTTCCACTCAGAACATCGTTAAGGGGACTGTTTATTTAGATTTCGTGTTTAATATTTTCTGCATTCGTTTTTTAGATTAATGTTGGCGAACATAGTGACTTATTATAGTCGTCTAACATGGACGACAGTCTCGGAATGGTCAAGAATCGCTACGGAAATAGGAAAGTATGTCCATTTCAAAGGAAATATCTTGGCGTTTTCTACATGTGATTTGGGGTAGTAACGGAAAGCTTTAATTGCAATGGCCGGACGTAGACTTATGGTGCGGGTGCCCAGAGTTTGTTTTTTGTAGTTGGCCTAAAATTACTTTCGGCGAATGAAAAGTATAGGGTAAAGGAAGAGGCCACGGCCGTTTTCGTACTCTTACCTTTGTATAGTCCGACCTGTGAGTACATCATTAATGACCTTGTCGTCGAGGGGACATTATACCCTAATTTAAGAAATGAAGAAGGAATTGTTCAAACCTCCCACCTCGGTATCTCCATAGCAACTTTGTGAAAATATCAATGATTGAATATATATTTCGTGGAAGTGATAAAAGCCTTCACTAATTAAGTAAACGACTTTTCTTGGGTTTACGACAATGGTTTGCTAGAAGTGTTGGCTGCAGGTATAGTTTCAAAATAAATGAGAGCTTTATTATAAATGTTGTGACCCAAGAAAGTTTCGAAACCGCAGGAGCTGTCCCAGGTGTATGGACGTTCAATGAAGCACGAGTTCTGCTGTGTGAAGATTTATGCATCGTTTCTGTAAGGATTAGGCAGATACGTTTTTCGCAGAGTACCGTTTTACAAAATTTATAGTTCTTTTCCGCAAGCAATGGTGTACAGTGACCTACAAGGCAGATACACACCAAAACAAATGTTTAACGCAGGACTCCCCAAATTGTTGAAAATCAGTATTAATAATTATATTGATGGTTATGATAAACATCATTTTAAACGAGGCGTTGTCGCTAAGACTTCGTCTGAGATACATAGTCTGGCCGACGATTGCGTATCATGAGAGGCAGGGTGAAGAGAAAGTGGATAACCGCTTCTTTTTTTCTTTTTGACGCGTTCACGCGTTCTCTTAACTTTCGGGAACGAGGCCGCTAGTGATCGTTTCCATGCGACCTTCACGAACGTCCTGTTCTTCTCAACGAGCGAGACAGTTCAGCATTAGATATCAGGCTTGTGTCCTGCATATATCAGGCTCAAATTATAGCTCCTCCTGTCTCATTTACATTTTGCGATTCTTTCTCAAAACATTGTAGGTGAATCGAAGATGGTTCTTTCAGTGAGGCGTTACTAATTACTACTAACGTCTGTGTCAAAACGAAGCAAGTGTTGTGAGCGAATTCACAGCAGTGATCAGTTTATCTCCACAATTGTGTTTCTAGGCAACCGGTGATCCTGTTGATTATGCTTGACATTTTTCCAATTGCAGGGTCAATCTAGATTAATATGAAAACAGAAGTAAAAAACTTCAAACTGCTACAATCGCTTTTGGAGATCATTTCTGGTTTCGGCAAACTATGTTGCCATGTTCTGAGCTGTAAAGCATAGACCGAGTTGTGAGCACAATATGGTTATACAAATCAGGTGGGACACACATCTTCATAACTCTTTTTTCTAAGTATGGATATACAGGGTGATTAAAAACAAAGTTTACAAGCTGATGATACATCGGCCATACAATAAGTATCAGTAATCACATACGAACCGGGGGTCGTAAACACCACGAGAGGGCGCTATGGTCAGAAGACCGAAGCCTTACACCGAGTGTCCTATTCACTGATGAGGCTGCGTTCTCACCCGAGACTGTGACCAACGTTCACAACCTGCATACGTGGGCGGATGTGAAACCACATGCTACGCGTACGCACGCCCCACAACGCAAATTTACCCTAAAAGTGTGGCCTGGCATCGTCAGAGCCTTTTTAATTGTAGCGTATATTCTCCCGCACCGACTTGATGGTAGCACCTGTCTCGTATTCTTGCGAGAGGATTCTGGAGGACATGTTGAATGATGTTCCGTGTCTATTCGTCGCCGCATTCGATTTCAGCACGAGGGAGCCCCCGCGTATTTCAGCAGCACACCTGCAGTCGAAGTGACTCGCCAGCCACAGTGGGCCAGTCGCGTGACCACCACAATGGATTTTTTCATGCGGGGGCCTTGTGTATGAAACACCTGCTGCTTCGCCGAAGGACTTAGTGGGTAGTATTGTTGCGGCAGCAGGATATCTTCGAGGAGTTACACCAGGTATCTTTGGGGGACGATTGTATAAACATCACTGACTGGAGATCAAATTTGGCATTAGAGCAGAAAGTGAACGATGTTCTGGACTGGGCTCTCTAAACTTCGATTCCCCGAAGTAGGTATAGATTTGATTTTAGGTAGCGCATAGCTTGGCAACATGGCTAAAATCGGCTATCGATTCGATTATTCCGCTTCTACCGCAGATATTTATCGTACATCGTAGATACGCAGTATTTATTGTCGGATGTGTGCTATAACCATGGGAGCAAGTAAACAAAAAGGAGCGATCGTCAAGCGTTTCTCAATACGAGTAAGATTTGCTGCTGGAAAATGTGTTAGACCAGAATAAAGATATAACTGAGTGAAAGAAAGTTACTGTGGCGAATAAGGTAAAGCTATGGAGAGAAGTTGCTGTTGACTGTAATTCTTTCGTCAGTCCGATACCTTACGGACAACTCTGCAAACTGTTGCTATGTCTGATTTAAACAGATCACCAACCACTATTTGAAAGAGTCCTGTGGCGTAATCTTAAGGTTAACAGCAACATGCTCGTTGCATCAGTGGTTGGTTTCTCTGATTGGTTTCATCAGATAGTCTCTGAGCCTTAATTCCAGCTACTCTACGGTACTTTTCCTCAAACGAAATTTCATCTTAAATTACTAGTTATTTAAATCCAAGAGTCGATTCACCCTATCATGGAACGTGCGGGCAGCTCGTAGGATCCCGTCATCGTCGTCCTCTGTAGAGACATCTGAATGCTCAGATATTTGTAAAGTAAACTAAAGGAAACAATGTAATTCACATTGAACACAGAATTTTCCCCAATAGTGGTCCAGAACGCTCGGAAAACGGAGAGTATGGTATGATTTTAGTGGTATGGAATGGCATTAAGACGCTGCTATAGTTATCTTTACGACAGATAATGTAGAGAAAGTAATAACAAATGGAAAGAAAATCAAGAATTGACGGGCTCGAACATGCGGTCTTCTGCACGGCAGTACACAACGCGACCTCTGAGCTACCAAAATGTGTGAAACAGATATATTTGGTTAGTGTATTTCAACACACTTGCTTATCTACTCTTTATCAACACATGTGGAATTGTCATAGCAGCTTAAGGACGTGTTCGGTAGTCAACAGTTTAATACGAATTGCATAGCTACTGCTACTCGAGCCGAAAGAGGACATATGTAAGTGATGTTGAATCGTTGTTGGTTCTGTCAAAATTCACATACTTGACTGTTCACTGCAAATATTTCGAATTTTGCGTTCTTACCCTACTGCTAAGTGTCTATAAAATACCTTTGAACTTATCACGTAAATTACGAGTTGTCTCCCAAGAGCTGTTATGCACACTGTAGCCGGTACTTTCCTTACGGGGGGATGTAATCAGTGCTTAATTTCAAAACTTTTAGATGCCGGAACGCGCCCCATTCTGCCACTCCCCCCCGGCCACCGAAAGAGACTTGTGATAAAAGACTTACAATGAGAAATAATTTTTGAGAAAATACTGTTCTGAAATTCCGGTTTTTAAACCATAATATCTTATAATAGAAAACATAACACCACAAGGTTCCAATATAAGCAACAGCTGCCACCGACTGTCGCCGTACCATTGTCACTTTGCTCCATAGTTCAGCTCCATACAACTTTGGAATGATACTCAACTTATCTTGGATATACTGTACACACACACACACACACACACACACACACACACACACACACAGTACCTCCTGCCCGTCACATCACGTTGGCGAATTATAGTTACGTTGTGATTTAATACACGTGTACTATTTCAAATCTACGGTCCTGAAAAGTCTCTGGGAGTTGCCGGAACGCATTCCGGCCGAAATTAAGCCCAGGATGTAATGGATTTTGGTCCAAAAAATCGATTTTTCAAATATATTATTTTGTTATTCTACACTGTTTAAACTACCTTGTGTGCGAATTTTATCTTGATAGGAGCTTTAGAAATGCCTTTAAATTGTTAAACTTATTAACTCTGCACTGGCGGCCACTCCCATCTTTTCGGACATTTTGGAAACTGCTTGCTTCGGCGGAATTTTTGTCAGTATGAAGGCTATTTTCTTTCTATATCTTTAGCTGACATCTATATCTCTGGCTGACATATATATCTTTGCCTGAAAACGTTCTTGCATGTGGTTTATTTACGTTTGACAACATTAACACACATTAGTAGGCGGAAGGTTGAATTCACAAACCTTTACGTGGAAGTCAAGATTTATGCAGAATGGGTGCTGGAAAAACTGTGTTTAGGAAACGGAGGTTTTATGGAAATCGGTTTATCAACAAAAAAGAGGAAGCAGCTCGAAATGAAGAACACAAGCTCTCAGCTTAAGCATCGAAACTTTGAACAGGAGAACTGTAAAGGTGCGTGGACGATGTTGATATGGATTCCTTTGGATTCAGACTTATTGATTAAGAGCTTCCCTGCCAGGCTGTAAAGTTTTCACGCTCATGTGTTAGCTGTAAAAATACGGAATGCATGATTGTTGTTGAAGAAAGAAGAGTGGAAATAGCTTGTAATTTTAAATTAATTTGTAATTCGTGTTGCTATGAATTTTCATTTTCCTCGTCCAAAAAAAACTAACACTGGTATCTTGAAAGCAATTTTAGGTTACCGTTTCTCTGCCCCGTGATGACTGGGTGTTGTGTGATGTCCTTAGGTTAGTTAGGTTTAAGTAGTTCTAAGTTCTAGGGGACTGATGACCATAGATGTTAAGTCCCATAGTGATCAGAGCCATTTTTTTTTTTAGGTTACCGTAGCATATGCCCTGAGATGCCTTGGAAAGAGCAGGGAAGGAGGTAATTTATTGTGTGTTTTTGTGAACAAGCGTCCACCTTGTGCAAGGTTTGAAAAAACAAATGGTGAAATGTCTAATGCTGTATGCGATACTGCCAAAGTTTCTATGAAGAAAGCAGTGGAGGAATTGGTGGACATAAACGAAAAAGAAATAGATCTTGGGGTAGGCATTCATGACAGTGAATCTCCTACAAATGTTACTGGCCTGTGTGTGTCTGCAGATGGGACCTGGATGGAAAGGGGTCACACATCTCTATATGGAGTTGCAGCTGTTATTGGTATTGACTCTGCTAAAGTTTTAGATGTAGAAATTGTGTCTAAATACTGCCACCAGCGTGCAACAAGGAAGATGTCCAACAATGAAGATAGTGAGAAACTGTGACAAGAAAAGCATGCTGTAAAAATTATAGTGGCTCAAGTGGGGGCATGGAGGCTGCTGCATTTGTGAGGATGTTCTCCAGATCTGAGGACCAGTGTGGTATTAAATACACTAAATACCTTAGTAATGGGGGACTCGTCTTCGTTCAAAGCTGTAACATAAAAATCCGGACAATACAACAATAGAAAAGTTGGAATGTGTTGGCCACATCCAAAAGAGGCTTGGTGGTAGGCTTTGTCACTTGCTGAAAGAGAAGAAAGATGATAAGTACTTGAGAATGGAAAACCACTAAGGTAGGCTTTCTCTGAAAGGAAGTGATTCTGTTCAGTTATTTTATGGGAGAGCTATAAGGAAAAACACACATAATGTAGAGGCAATGAGGCGTGCTGTGTGGGCAGTTTTTTTCCACAAACTATCCAATGACCAAACACCAATGCACAATCTGTGTCCGAAAGACGATTGGTGTAAGTTGAACAACATAAATGAGACGTATTCACATAAACACTCATTACCGGAACTTGTTATGAATGCAGTTAAGCCCATATTCAGGTTTCTTGTAAACCCTGATTAATTGAGGAAGTGTCTTCAAGGAAAGGCACAAAATGCAAATGAAAGCCTCAATAATTTAATTTGGTTTAGGCCTATATGCTCAAAAAGGACATTCTGTGGACTTGAAGTACTCAAAATAGGAGTCTATGATGCAGTTTTATGTCATAATAACTGAAATAATGGCAGAATTGAAGTGCTGAAGAGAGTTGGTAGAGATGCTGGTGTGTTTACAACAAAAGCATTTTACACCGTCGACGATAGCAGGGTCAAGAAAAGTAACAGATCAGTGTCTTACCTGCAAATACAGGCCAGGAAGATTCGAAGAGAAGAGAAACCCGGAGTATGAGGAGTATCAGCATGGAGGATTTTAAAATTGAGGTAAGCTTATTACACGTAGAAATATGAGAAGAAAATCTTAGAATCTCATTTCCTCAGTTTTACATTTTTTACGTTATTATAAGCCTTTTCTCAAAAAGCATCTGCGCTAATGCAATGAAATTTTCAGGAACTGTTCGCAACGTGTTGCTGTCTCCTTGGACCTAAAAAATACAAGATCATGCAATTACTTTCTGATTTTCAGATAATTGTATGTAGAAAAAAAGTTAATTTTGGATGTGCTTCTCAGGACACTACAATAAAATTTTCAGATTAATTGTATGATTAAAATTTGATTTATGGCTTTCTATAAAAGACAATAAAAAATAAAAAATTCAAATTTCTGGCAAAATATTAATCCTGTATATTTTATTATATATTTTCCGTTAAAACACAGCTCTTTTGCTTTACACATGCAAAATTTTAGAGTTGTGCGTTGATAAATATGGCTATAATAATTTTTTAAATAAATATTTACATTTTCCGTTACATCCCCCCATAACCTAACCTTCCAGAGCGAAAAAAGTATTTTGAGCATCAGCGGTGTCGTAATGTCGTAGTCACATATTTATTTGCCATTTATTGTGTTAATAACAACTTTTTTATTATTTCAATTGGTATCTGCTAAAAACAAAAGCGATGAATCGTTGTGCCACTACACTTATAAACTGACGATTAGAGCAGAACCTGACTTTGAACCGCGAATTTTCACCAGTCAAACATTATCCGACCTCACGGCTATATGATCTAGGATTAAAGTTCATACAACGTAGATCTCCAGGTTAAGTTTGATCTAAGGCAATTTTCTGTCTTAAACTAAGGTTAAATCATTTATATACTTGAGAGTGACCGCAGTTCAATGCAGCGTCGGTCAGGCGTGTCTCGATGCATCTGTACAAGACTTTTGAGCATCTTCTGTAGCGGGCGTCCATTTGTAGCATGTGAATAAATAATTGCAACGCCATTTAGTAGCCCCGGGTGGCCTTTGCGACCCCCGGTTACTATGTGATTACTGGTCCTTGTTGTATGCCCGATGTGTCGTGTCAGTTTGTAAACTTTTTTTTTTAATCACCTGTATGGCGGACCTTATGCACTAAACTTTAGAGAATCTCCTCCATGTAATGTTTACTGTCGAATCTGTCTTCATTCAACTCTTAAGCGAACATGAGCGCATGTATTCTGTACACTATGCATGATATTTTGATGTATAGTGCGTAAGGTACGTTTAGATAACCATATTTTATATAAACGCAGTGTGCTTACTACTTGGTCTATGCTTTACGGATCCGAAGATGGCAACACAGTTTGATGACGCCGGTAATCTAAATAAATGCTCTACAAAAGCGATTGTGGCTGAAGTTTTCTATTTTTGTTTTCAGATCTTGTCGATAATTTCACGTTTGCTCTTCAGCTAGATGAATGTCTTGCATAGGAAAACGCGTAACTCCCAGAAACACGCTTCCAGGAGCTTTTGCACTTCTTTTCCCAATGGCAGACCTGCCATCTTCCGTCGTAAGAAAACCGAACCTACAGCTTTAACCCAAGGCCCGTACAGAGTGTGCCCTCCACATAGAGGGACCAGATATCCCTGGTATGGACATTAAGTCATCACAAGGATGGCACACGATAGAGAGTTCCTTTCAGTAAGCATAAATGAACACGCAAGGCAGTTATAGCGGATTGAAAGCTAGTTGGAAGAGGTCCACAGCAATACCTAATCGATGCTCAGAAATGCATGAAAGTACGGTTGCTGGTGAATAGCGGTCTAATTTTATGGGATGGTCGACAACCCCCTTGGTGATGATCGAGCGAGTTGCATGAAGCAAGAGTCACATACCTTATTTAGTAACCAGATTCAGGTTTACCGTGGTTCCCTTAAATCACCGCACTGGAATGCCAATTTCTTCTGTGCCACTGTCCAACTAAGCCAGAGCGTCATCTCTAATGACCCCCTCCCCCACTAATTGTCATCCAGACTTTTTTTTCTCATGTAGAAGAGAGAGATAGATCACTGTCGAAATTTCGAGTTTTTTCTCAGATTTTACGCGGCAATAGATCCAGAGGACGGCCCGGGCAACCGTGACCAAAACGTCGGTTTTATTCTCTGACAACTATTTTACAATATAACGCGGCGCTATATGCAGAGAATTTTTGTATTAAAAAACGAAAGTGATTTATTGAAGGATATAATCGCCTCGAGAAACTTATTTTCAAACAGAATATTAGAACATGTAACGACTAATAATAGTGTGGAGCATTCTCTGCCGTATTCGCAGTGGGCTACAAAGTATATTATGCGTAGATGCAGGCATTATTTCGTAATGTCAGCGCTGTCGCTTTAATAGGATGGTATGTGAATTGTTACACTAAAAAGGTTGCTGCTTTGATGTCCTTTACTAGCCTGCTAGCCCGTTCGATTCGATTGCCTTCTCTTGGCCTCATTTCTGATTTGTAACTGCCGTGGTTACCACACGTAAATGACCTGAAGGCAGGGAAACAGAAAAGCACTTAATATCGTACAGTGCGTTAGCCACAGGTATTGGGGAGCGGACAGGACGCGTCTGCTCCAGTTTTAAAGGCCTTTCATGAGATCGCGGTCGCGGTAGGACTGTAGGTGCACAGTGTACGCATCAACGAGATCATTGACGCTATCCACCACGGGTGCTTGCCGGACCAGCGCAGTCTCTACGCTAAGGCTGGCGAACTGCCACTTACCACCCGGGGCAACTTCTCCTGGTGCGTCTAAGATCCTCGCTGCTCTCAGTTCACCAACATTTCGTACTGTTCCTCGTCCAGCTATGGAATACCTTTTATCGAATCGTCCACGAGCAACAGGGCCGTTTGGGAGCCCTGTGAATTATGCCTTGGAGTCACTTGGTGTGGGAAAATACGCAGAGTTGGAACCGACTGTCACCACCTGCAGCGGCCCAGAGAAATTTTAAACTTAGTGACGTACAGGGGAAACTGCACTCCAGCATCTGTTTTTAATACAACATTCTGCGACCTTATAACTGACCACCACAACAATATAACTGTATTCACGGATGGGTCTGTACAGCGGGAGTCCATTGGCTGCTGTGTTGTGTTTCCTGGTCGTGTTCTCAAGATCCAGTTATCTTGAGAATTCACTGTGTTTAATGCAGAATAAAAATGGCGCATGTAGCAGACAAGGTGGCGTGTCGTGATAATCACATAGTTCAGTGTGCCTTCCCCCTACACTTTATCACCTCACTGTCGAGGTACAGAGCCATGCGTAGATGGCAAGAAGAGTGGTTGGCAGCGACAGCCAATAAGTTGCCCCTAGTAAAGTCCAAAGTTTAGCCATGGCGTGCCTCCTTCCGGCCACACAGTAGGCCTTGTCGCTCGTATTCGCATAGAACACAACCGTATAACGCGTAGCTTCTTGACAGTACGCCACATTTTAGTAGACAGTGTTTTATATTCAGACCAGAGGGGAGCATCTAATTTACAGACAGATTTACCGTCAGTTTTAACAGAAAATCAAACGAATGTGATACGACTTTTAAGGTTATGTGAAATGTCCTACTTGTTCGCTAAAATTGTAGGAAGAAATTTTTAATTTGTCATCAGCGTGACTGGACTCAGTCACATATTTCTGTGTACAGTAGTTTTTTTTAGCTTTCCTTGTGTGTTACTTACTGGCAGTTTAATAACATCAAACTTACGCTGTGTTACAGGTTGTGACTGTGAGATTGTGTGGTTGTGCAGGTGACGGAGAGTAAGGTTGGGAGAGAGTGAGAGTTATTTTGTGTAAAACACACACACACACACTCACACACACACACACTCGGACGCCTTCTACATAATCGGGACAGGCTTCGCTTACCAGTGACCATGTGCTGAGGCACGAGTTTGGAATGTAGGAACTCTGCTTTCGGGACGTATGCTCCTGTAGACTATCTATTCTTCGACTGTGAAGGTCTTGCCGCAACGTGCCGCATTCCAGCCTGGTTACATACCATTGACTTAGGTCGCGAACGTGTAGTTGTCAGAGCTTTCAATCAGTCAGCAGTGAATCTGAAACCGGAAAGCGTTCGATCGAAATGGTTTTGTAGTTTCATGTTGGGTTTCAGAGTTCGTTACTCCCTTTAGCGATTGCATTTGGGGATTATTCTCCCTGATGGATATCGTCTTTCGTTCGTTCAACGAAGTCAAGACTGAAAATAAATCATCTCGAAGATAAAATTGTTTTTGGACTTTCTGGAACAGACACAGCAAAAAATAGTTTCGTGCTCGGAGAATGATTGAAGAGGACACTTCCTGTATTTGTCAGCACATGAGATGCACTACAGAACGATTAAAGAGGGCATCTCTTGTATCTATCAGCACATGGGACGCACTTTAGCGTGATTCGTCCAGTGGGCGTCTGTAAGAGCTGTCATATAGTTCCTCTGTCGTTCGACGTTATTTTGTCTAGCCCAGGATGATGAAGGCCAGCGTTGAAGTTCTGCTGACTGATGGTTGATAGGACTGGCACATCCTGCAGGTCAGAATCAGTAACAGAAATCCTAACTAGTGAAGGAAGCAGTCATGGGTGGGAGCATTCCTCGTTGTAGACTCATCGTGAGTGTGCGGAAGAGACAGGTACGCTTTTTCTTCGCTACAAGTGAACACATTACCGGTTACCGCTTGAAGGTAGTAGGACAGTAACTACAGTCTGTCATAAGGCAGAATCCTTTCTAAGCTTTTCGAAGGTGCAGAAGCAACGGCCAGTGGTGTGGTAGCTTGTTTCACCACAACGACGCTCCTGCTCTCAGGTAGGACAAAATAAAGCTAGACATTTCAACGTACACATCACAGCTAAGTTCTGGCCACATGTCATGTCTTTCTCGTCCGATAAACGCTGTGAGTAGCCGTGGGGATCGCTAAAGGTATGAGAAGGGTTCATGTCTGCTCAAGAGGCGCTCATGGGCATTTCCAAATACACTCCTGGAAATTGAAATAAGAACACCGTGAATTCATTGTCCCAGGAAGGGGAAACTTTATTGACACATTCCTGGGGTCAGATACATCACATGATCACACTGACAGAACCACAGGCACATAGACACAGGCAACAGAGCATGCACAATGTCGGCACTAGTACAGTGTATATCCACCTTTCGCAGCAATGCAGGCTGCTATTCTCCCATGGAGACGATCGTAGAGATGCTGGATGTAGTCCTGTGGAACGGCTTGCCATGCCATTTCCACCTGGCGCCTCAGTTGGACCAGCGTTCATGCTGGACGTGCAGACCGCGTGAGACGACGCTTCATCCAGTCCCAAACATGCTCAATGGGGGACAGATCCGGAGATCTTGCTGGCCAGGGTAGTTGACTTACACCTTCTAGAGCACGTTGGGTGGCACGGGATACATGCGGACGTGCATTGTCCTGTTGGAACAGCAAGTTCCCTTGCCGGTCTAGGAATGGTAGAACGATGGGTTCGATGACGGTTTGGATGTACCGTGCATTATTCAGTGTCACCTCGACGATCACCAGTGGTGTACGGCCAGTGTAGGAGATCGCTCCCCACACCATGATGCCGGGTGTTGGCCCTGTGTGCCTCGGTCGTATGCAGTCCTGATTGTGGCGCTCACCTGCACGGCGCCAAACACGCATACGACCATCATTGGCACCAAGGCAGAAGCGACTCTCATCGCTGAAGACGACACGTGTCTATTCGTCCCTCCATTCACGCCTGTCGCGACACCACTGGAGGCGGGCTGCACGATGTTGGGGCGTGAGCGGAAGACGGCCTAACGGTGTGCGGGACCGTAGCCCAGCTTCATGGAGACGGTTGCGAATGGTCCTCGCCGATACCCCAGGAGCAACAGTGTCCCTAATTTGCTGGGAAGTGGTGGTGCGGTCCCCTACGGCACTGCGTAGGATCCTACGGTCTTGGCGTGCATCCGTGCGTCGCTGCGGTCCGGTCCCAGGTCGACGGGCACGTGCACCTTCCGCCGACCACTGGCGACCACATCGATGTACTGTGGAGACCTCACGCCCCACGTGTTGAGCAATTCGGCGGTACGTCCACCCGGCCTCCCGCATGCCCACTATACGCCCTCGCTCAAAGTCCGTCAACTGCACATACGGTTCACGTCCACGCTGTCGCGGCATGCTACCAGTGTTAAAGACTGCGATGGAGCTCCGTATGCCACGGCAAACTGGCTGACACTGACGGCGGCGGTGCACAAATCCTGCGCAGCTAGCGCCATTCGATGGCCAACACCGCGGTTCCTGGTGTGTCCGCTGTGCCGTGCGTGTGATCATTGCTTGTACAGCCCTCTCGCAGTGTCCGGAGCAAGTATGGTGGGTCTGACACACCGGTGTCAATGTGTTCTTTTTTCCATTTCCAGGAGTGTAAGTGTATCTATTATGGATCTTCAGTAAATAGTTTAATAGTACCCGCGCATCTAAGCTTGAAGCAGAGAAGGTAGGTATGTATGAACATTTTTGTAACTAAGATCCTGCATTCTCAATTCTCCGACGTAATACCCTTATTCAGAGGGGTAATGATTGGTTGCCTCTCAAGTAGACATCTCTTTGCTGCTCCATCAGCTCAAGCGAAAAACTTGCTTCAATTGTTAGGAGAAATGAAGCCAAGAATCGTAAACGGTTCTTTTGTCCTTTGGCTGCGTAGCAAACAGACAAAACGTCATTAAATCGCACGTGTGTTGACAACTTAGTTTAGAAACTGAGCAAAGAAAAAAAAGTAATAAGCCTTGATATTTCTGTACTTAAACTTATTAAATTACAAAATACTTTTGAATCAATCATTCATTCATTCACTCGTTCATTCTAGACAGTGAGATAAGTCTGTGTAAGTTAAATGTGTCAAGATTATTCTAACTAGATTTTTTTCTATTATTGAAGAACAAAGTTAGGTTTTGCGAATTTGCTTATAAGAATTAAGTTATGTCTAGTCTCTCAGATAGTCTGTCTCGAGAAAATATCTGCTTGCTCTGGGGATGACAGGCAAACTAATATCTACAGCAGAACCTATGATCCCACATGAGGACATCAGTCAGTACTGTACCACTCCTACGATTTTACTTCACCAACACGTAACCATCGTCATCACCTCCATTTTCATGGTGAACCATGCAGTCGACTCCATTCAAATAGGAATTCAAAGTCATTTCTTTTCCATGGACATCCAAAATCCCTCTGACAATTTGATTTGTAGAGGAAAGCCTAAAAGATAAATTATCCGTTTGTCACTTTATTGTTTTAATTTATTTTTTATGTCATAAATGGTCAGCCTGCCGGTGTGGCCGAGCGGTTCTAGGCGCTTCAGTCTGGAACCGCGCTGCTGCAACGGTCGCAGGTTCGAATCCTGCCTCGGGCATGGATGTGTGTGATGTCCTTAGGTTGGTTAGGTTTAAGTAGTTCTAAGTCTAGGGGACTGATGACCTCAGATGTTAAGTCTCATAGTGCTTAGAGTCATTTGAACCATGAACGGTCGTAGGTTTCAAACCACACTCCAACATAAGCGTAGAGCAAATCTTTTGTGGATATATTTTGTCTTCCATTAGTAAGAAGTGATTGTATCAGACGCGTTTTTGTTCTTCCATCATTTCATTTATTTTAAATAGCTTTAATTTCTGTCGGTTTAGTTTCTCATTCTGTCGCTGCGGGATTATCGAGTCGTTCGTCTTAGGAATTTGATTTCCACTGTTTCATAGCTGTCTTCTCCTTTCTCTTCAAAGTTCATTTCTTAAAACTATACAGGAATATAGCCAGTATCATCACTTTTTGAAATTTGATATGTGCGTGTCCCTTCTTGTTTTCTAGGTAAGCATTCTGTTTGTACTGCCACGAATCATATGGAATTTATTTAGATTATTTATCGGATCTTAGATCTTGATCATCGGAAGTCAAACATCTTAAATAACTCAATTTGATAACGTGTACAAATATTTTATTTTTAATTACAAACTTAGAAAGATCCGAATATTTCCCTTTAAATACCTTTAACCTAGATTTGTGGAGTAATCTCTTTAGGCTATAATTTAAAACAGAGGTAATCAGTAACCAAGAGTCTGCCAGTCTCGTTGCTTGCAAGTAAGACTGCAACATCAACCAATAAAACTGAGTTTAAAACTGTGTTCGTAATTTTAAAATGTTATGTATTGCATTGTCAGTCATATAGAACTGCGTCAATAAAGGCATTAAAACGGTTCGCTGATAAAGGGGCACCCTGTCCCCGGATTTATGATTGCATCCGGAGATCTTTTCTCCTTATTATCCACACAGATGGCAGTATCTGTCTATAAGCTCTTTTTGACATTCACTGTTTTCCAAAGCTTGTGTCTTGAAACTGTCAGGTACTTTTTGTCTAGTTATTGAATGAAATATGAGTTTCTAATTTGAACTCTAGTCTCTTCTAGTTCAGTTGTTTTGATGTGACTCCAGTCACCAGAAAACGTCATTTCCTGGAACAATGCTGATTTTCTGCTAAAGGGGTTCGATAATTGCGTTTAGGTGCCTTGTGATAATGTGGGAATTGACATTATGTGGTGCTGTTGAGAGACATGCACCTGTAATTGCCACATGGCAGTGGGTATCACAGCTGCTTTCACTCTCTCTTCGGGAATCTCCTTCGGACTCTAGCGTATATTAACGATATTTAAAAATCTAGTTTTTACTGCGTGCGGTGTATATTTAATGAGCTCTGTGCTAAGATTGTCGCAACTTGGGGGTTTTCTTATTTTTCAAAGAATTTAATCACTGCTGACATCAGCTCTAGCGGCGTGAGCGCGTCTGTGCATTCGGATCTGTTGTCATTGGGTTCGACTGTGTGGATTCGCTGACGCCGCGAAAGCCGTTGTCGGCACTGAGCTTTACCATGCACAGAAACTGAAACCATCGAGTAAGACTGGATTCGCCTTTGAGTGAATCTGGCCATCCAGATTTCAGTATTCCGTGATTTTCCTAAATCGTTTAAGGTGAATGCCGAGATGGTTTTTTTTAAAAGGTCGCGGCCTTATCCTCCGTTTCTAAAACCTCATTGTTGACAGGACGCTAAAACCGTATCTTCCTTATTTGCTTTTTATAACCGTCGATTTCTTCGAAGAAGTAACTGACATTGTCTAATTTGTTTCCAAATCAGACCCTTAAAACGAAGGTTTCAATACGGTTAAGAAATAAATCTGACGAATTCGTTCAGTAGCTGCAGGGCGTGAATAGTGTCTTTTATCAGTTCACTGATATCAACAATAGTCATTTTGAGTACTCCCTGCATGCAAGAGTCTTTTCAACTGTCGGAAAGAAATAGTCTGTCCATGAAATGAGGAAAGGAAATCATTTTAAGACTTCGATTGTAGGCAGAACAGTAATATGCAGCACCAGGCCAGGACATACAGTATGGTATCGAACAACCCCGGACCGTTACCTGAGGATGTTAAAATATGTACTTCTCATACTAGATTCCTTTGAGGCAGCAGTAGCAATGTTAATTATAATTACTGCATGGAGAAGATGCCCTCAGCTGCCGACGTCTGATGTGTATTAAGCTACATCAGAGTCCCGCAACACGACGCGATATTAACTGCAGAAATCTACTCAGCATGCTCTCCAGTATGCACTCTAATACATTCATCCACGATCCCCGGAAGAATATGTTTATCTTTTGCTGCAAATACCACATTCGGTCCTCGCGAGGAGGGTTGCTGGACGTAGTAACGATTTTGTGGACCAACGCACAAACTCGCAGATAGTACTACAGTGGACATGCGTAAGGGGAATAAAATTTATGATCTGATGGAATCGCTCCGTGTGGTCGTGGCGCGGTGTGTTTTTACGAAAATCTACCGTTTAGATCCGTGCACTGTTTTACCGCGTGGACGTTGGGAATTTCCAATGCAGAAAGTTTCTCTTTTACTTAACGTTAGGCTTTTAAATGTAGTGGGGTTTTGTTGGCTCGCAGTAATCGAAGAGTACAGTTATGAAATTTAGACAGTCTCCGCAGCCTATTTTCTTTAAGGAGTTTGCTAAGGCGTCCACGCATCCCTTGTAAAGCCAAATATGGAACTGCTTGAATAAAAAAAGAAGCAATGGCATAATCAGGATTGATCTACTGGCAATAACTGCCGGTGGGATGGGCGACATGCTGATTACACACCTCACAATCGTAATGCCCTGACCCGCCAGGGTAGCCGAGAGCGCTAACGCGCTGCTCCCTGGGCTCTAATAGGCGCGCCGGCCCCGGATCGAATCCGCCCGGCGGATTGACGACGAGAGCCGGTGTGCCGGCCAGCCTGGATGTGGTTTTTAGGCGGTTTTCCACATCCCGCGAGGTGAATACCGGGCTGGTACCCACGTCCCGCCTCAGTTACAGAGTTCGCAGACATCTGAACACATTCACAGTGATTCATGGATTCCACTAGACACAGACATTTGGGGTACACTAATTCCGTCCTGGGGGGGGGGGGGGGGGGGGTACAGGGTGGCTTTAACATGCCAAATCTGATTAACCATGGCCGACCCTGCGTAACAGCGGGACAAGGCGCAAGCGATAGAATAGAATCGTAACGCCTTGTCAGTCGGCCAGTCGGAACAGGGATAAAGCCTAATCCGAAAGTGATACTTCTACATTCAGTTCACTGAAATCTTGTAAGACACGTCCTTACCTAAGCTGCGCTACATATATTTTTACTTTGCTCACAGGTGGCGATGGAAGATTTTCAGAAAAGCGTCTTCGTGAGAGTTTTTTTTGTGGCTTCTTGGCAATGTAGAAGTAGAATATGCAATTAGACAAGATCTACAAAAACTTAATCTAATTAAATTCCTTTGAGACTAGCTTTTCTCATTGTGTGATTTCCCGAAATTATTTCTGTAGAATGTCTAGATGGTCGCTGGAACAAGGCCACGATTGATTACTTTCTCCATCCTTGTGCAGCGAAGTGGTCGTTCCTTCTCTAAATATTCGTCAGTCACAGTGAATAAGTTTTTCATTATATTTAGCAAAATTTAATAAAATTCGACACGACTGTTCTTTTTCTGTAAATGGTGTTCTTTTGATTAATTATTTACTGCACAGCGATGCTTAAATTGTATGTAATTATGTAGCAAATAAGGAGTATGACTTTCATAAATTGGGCCTTTACTGTTGTGTGTTCGGCTGCACTGAAAAATGAGCTAAAATTTTAATCAAGCACATATCTGCCCCAAAGCACAGAGTAGATTTCCATCAAAGTTACCAATGTTAAAATGAACACACTGTGTAGACAGTACATGAGAGTGATGTTGGATAATATCGCTGGGTCGATAGTGAATTAATGGATGGTCAACAGCTTTTTCTTTCCACCCATTATTATCACTGCTAAGCGTGAGCTCCTGCCATATTTAAAGGAAGAGTCTTAAAAAATAACATTATTGGCTGAAACAGCCTGAGGTATACTGTATTTTATCTTTAAGTGTGTCTGTTTCGTGTATGTGACTGTGGGGAGACGGGCGCGGATGGATTTCTGAAGTGTAGCATTGAATTTCTGTTATTAGTGATGAAGAGAGGAGAAGGTGAACATTGCCTACAGTACACGATCTACCCCTACCTCCAAAATGTCCTCACCTAATGAGATACTGCGAAAGGCTCGAGTTTTAACATAAAACATAGGCGTAGCGTCTGGTAGTCAGGAACTGCGCCTCACTACCTAGACAGCGCTGGAATATTTTGTCCTTCCTTTTCAAAGTCATTACCATCTTATCAGTTATTTAGGCGTCAGAAGATGAGTTGAATCTGGGATTTTTTTATGTGGGGGGGGGGGGGGGGTGGTTCTGCGCTCATAGAAATTTAGTATCATCGTGCCGTCTCCAAATTATCTAGAGCAAACGAAAGTGTTTTCTTAATGTATTATAATATGAACGACAGCAGCCAGAACATTTTCGATCTGAAAGCTGTGCTCCAAAGAATCTTTTTCTTACTTTTTCTTATCTTTCTCTCGCTTTTTATTTATTTTAAGGCGAAATAGATGTAGCTCTTGGGGGATGGGAGTTGCAACCTCATAGCATGCCTGCCTCACCCCCCCCCCCCCTCCCCAGAATCACCGGCCTCCCTCACCCTTCTGGATTCGTCTCTGAATTGAAGCAGTCTGCTGCTGGAAACAACACCAGCTTTACCTTTCTGTGGATACAAATACAATAGGAGCTATCTATATGTGATCAAGTAATCCATTATCTGCACGATGAAGTGAAATTCTTAAAGTTCTGCGTTTATAGGAGGGAGTGGAGAAAAGGGTCCCCTTGAACCCTGCTAAAATAGAAGAGGACTCAGCCAATCTCTCGCTCATTGAGTCTATGAACGGCTATGGTCCTAGTCGCACTCGCTTCGTAGTCTTGGAAGGAAGCGCGTAATGCGTTATACGCGTTCCACAATGGGAAATTATAAAGAAGAACTACACTGCAAATCGAAATAAGTGGAATGGGACCGGCTTGTGACTTGAGGCGAAGTCCTCATCAGAGCAGACAAATTCAGTCAGCGGCGTCGTCGCTTTTCCTCAAGCGTACTATTCTTTCGTTGCATCGAAATTTTCTTTCCGTTAGCTGAACGCACCATTTTTCCATTTCCGTAGTCTCTCCCATCGCCGTTTGCTTTCCGGAACGAGCCCTATAAACTTCCTCCGGGATGCAATGTTCGATATCGCACAGACGAGTGCTGGGAGGGCTGACGAGGGAGTTCATGGAGCTTATGTGAAATTACCACGTGCTTATCCTGTTCGGCATGTATCAGTACTAGCTTAGCACCCGCTGCTTCGCTCGCTTGGACTGTCTGGTCTGCGCAGTTTTGCTTGTTTGTTTTCTTTAACTGACTTTTTATGTTGTTCGCATATTGCAACACATCTAAACTTTTCGCGCTAATTAAGGCCATAGACGCCTGAGGTTTTACGAATATACTTCTGGCCAAAAAGTGATTCAGTAAGCTTTAGCAGGAGACCTTTGTTAATTCTGCCTTTTGTGTTCTTGTGGTGACATTTCCATAAAAATTTTCATCTCCTAACACATATATCTTTAGAACTCGAATACCAATTTTCAATATGTTTCATCATAACCAAATATTTTCATAAAAATGTTCGTCCCTTATTTCACCCCCTTAGGGGCTGAATTAACAAAAACGCTGAAGCACATATTGTTTATTTGTAGGCGAGAAGCCAGATACAAATTTTCAGAGATTTAATGTCAAAAATACTTTCGTAATGAAGTATTTTCTTAAAACTTTCATCCACTATTTTACCTCCTTAGGCGTTGGGATTTGCAGGGCACTGAAACAAGCATTTTTTTATTTCGAACCGACGTATTTTTTTTTTTTTTTTAATTTCGAACCGAGAAGTCGAATAATAATTTTCTTAAATTTAACTTTAAAAATGCTTTTGTAGTGAAATATTTCCATAAAAACTTTCATCCTCTATTTTACTCCCTCAGGGCCGAATTTCCAATAACATTGAAACACATATTTTTTTTTTTTTTTAGTTTCTAATCGAGAAGTTGAATACCAGTTTTCTTGGATATGGCTTTAAATATGGTGTAGTTCTTTAATAATGATTTATTTTTAAAAAGTCCTCCCAATATTTTACCCCCACAGCTGTAAAATTTCCAAAAATGCTAAAATACTTGTATCTTTGTTTCCGACAGAGAAGCCAAATATCAATTTCGGTAGTTCTGGCTTCAAAATTGCCGTAATAACGGCATATTTTCAAACAATCTTTCAGTGCGTATTTCACTCCCTTAGGTGTCGAATTTCCAAAAATTGCTTGTTAAACGACGCTTACAGTATAAGTGCAACACCCTCTCCAAATTTCGAGTATCTATCCGTAAGGGTTTGGGCTGGGTCATGATGAGTCAGGACATTTCCTTTTATATATAGGGATTTGTTCTCAGGATCGGTCTTTAATGTCAGATTCTGAATAACAATTACGAACAACAATGATGATATGAACACTACCGGCTTTGCTTTGCTTCTCATTTGTTCCAGATTTTCTTGTGTGACAGCTATGCGTGTGCGATGCATATTCTGCGGAGAAAATTCTGAAAGGCTAAATAAGAGTCCTTAAACGCGCTACACTTCGCTATAAATGCCAGATCAAGGCAAATAAAAATTTAAAAATGAATGTGTGCGTAGAAGCTACATGTGGACAGGCAGGGTTTAGGGTTGAGCATATATGGAAAGTGGTAGCGGCACGGTAAAATCACGAGTAGGCGACAAGGTGGGCGTCCACGCCTCATCACAGGACGTGGAGGTCGGACGCCTGCACTCTCTGTAAAGCAGAAGAGCCGGCGGTCTGTGGCAGATCTGTCTGCTTCAGGCATAAGTGTTTGGCAGCACACCTTTCAGCGTAAAGTTGCTGAGCGTGGGGAACCGGAACGCTACGACATGAGTTGCGATTGTTGTGACCACAGAATTACCGAGACTGGACTGTGGAACGGTAGAAACGTGTCGCTTGGTCGGATGAATCACTTTTCTTGTTCCGCTCGTGTCCGGATAAGTCAATATTCAGGAGAACAGTCGCTCGAAACAAGCATATGTCCACGGACGCACACCGGCGGGGACAGTATTATGTTACGGGCGACATTCACCTGTACGTCCATGGGATCTCTGCTAGTAATGGAAGCCCCATGATATTGCAGACCACCTGCTTCATTGGATGCTTGTTGTCGGACTCCAGCTACGATGCCGTCGTCTAAGCGTGTAACTGTCAGTGTTTTAAAGCCAGATGCGTGTTCCCGTGGTTTGTGGAAATGAAACCCACATTTTGTATTGTTCACCATGCTCATGTGATCTGAATCCGGTGCAACACTCTGTAACGCTATCAGGTACCACCTCCATACCCCGTAATTTGCGGGAATTATGTGCTCCTGCACGCAGACATCTGGGGCGACGTACATACGAGGTAAACCTTCCACGGACGTGTCGAATCCACGCCACGGACAATCGCTGCTGTATTGCGTTTCAAAAGTGGACCAACGCGCTATTAAGCATGTGGTTGTAACGTTTTGGCTCATCAGTGCACTTCCCATGATATGTTTTCATGCATAAGGCAATGAAAATTCTTGTCATCATAGACTGCTGCCCCCGAGTAAACGGTCTGATTTTTGGTGTGCTTTGTCCGTTCCTAACGGATTTCTCAGCCACATCCTGTGAATAAAGCCGGCATGTTCTCTGTATGTTCATATGACCTTCTGACATTAGCGGTTGTCACGCAGTGTAGGTAAACCGCAACGTCTCTTGCACTACTAAAATACGACACTGCTGAATGTAAAATCAGTATGTATTGTTCCACAGTTCCTCCTAAACCACTGAACCCATTTCGATCAAACTTGGTACACATATCACCTACTGTCTGAAAATCATCGCTGTGGTGGGTCAGAACCACCTACTTGTTAAAGGGGTGGAACTGTGGGTGAAAAAGCTGTGTAGCCCAAGACGTGGGAATACACATACTTTAGTTGTCCAGTATTTGAGAGTGAGATCATTTAGAAACTTGTAGCTAACTTTACACATAATTTAAATCTTTACGAAACTTTTTCCCGCGTACGACTCCCTCAGAAATGATTGAACGAAAAAAAGTTTATCGCTTACTACATTTTCGCAGTTCATGCAGCAAAACTGCCTCATCAAGCATGCCGTTTTAATTGATTACTTCAGTACCACTCAGTATTTTCGCCATACATTTTGCAGACAATAGCCGCATGTAGCACTGAATGTACCGCAAACGTTTTAACGTAGTACGACTTATAGTTTAGGAACAATGACGTCATAAACACTGAGATACACTACGGTCGCAGGTTCGAATCTTGCCTCGGGCATGGATGTGTGTGATGTCCTTAGGTTAGTTAGGTTTAAGTAGTTCTAAGTTCTAGGGGACTGATGACCTCAGATGTTACGTCCATAGTGCTCAGAGCCATTTGAAACACTGAGATATGTGAAAAACTGTCTCTTCATGGAAGACGTTTAAATTTATTACTTCGTTGTTGCTAAATCTATTGGCACAGTATGCACACCCGTCGCTGTATATACCAACACACAGTTATGAGGTATGCCGTCAAATACTGAGATGTGTGAAAAACTGCAGCATCATGTATGGCGTTTTAATTTGTGACTTCTTTAATAGTAACTCTGTTCACAACGCATTTTGTAGGCAGTAGCCAGAGGTACCAATGGATGTACCTACAAAATTATATCCTTGTCCAGCAGGACTTAGTGCAGCACATACAGCATAAAAAACAATGAGTTGTGTGAAAAAGAAATTGCAGGGCGAAATTCACTAGAAATGCGGATGACATATGTGTACAAATTTGTGTGAAATATGTTAAATACATATGAAATATTTTTGATGTGCCCATTCGCGGGCAAGCCTACGGGTAAAAAGCTCAACCTAAACCCCTGGGACGATTTTAACCAAATTTGGTACATATATTACGTACTATGCGAAAAGAAATATGTGCTTACTATGCGGAAAGAAATACTGTGGTGATAAGAACCCAGGCATGCTATTGAGGTGAGCGTGATAACTTGGAGAGAGAACTTGTTGGGAGGGGGGGGGGGGGGAGAAGAGGAGGAGATGGACATACAGCTAGGAGGAAGATGGACAAAGAGAGGGGGTGAAGTAGACTGACTATATTATTTCGCCTGGTCTGAACCTCACGCTTTTTACCTACCAGTGCTGCGAAATGTCTGTTGTTCCTGCATTGTGACAAAAGTTTTCGTAGCATAGGGGGTCTACTGATAGTACTCTAGGAGTTTATACAATGCGTTAAGCAGACGACGTAATAACTGGATTTTTAGCTGCTGTATATTGGTCTGGAAGTGAAGTCGTGGCAAAGTCTATTCAAGGTGTGTTCGCAATAGAGAATACATAAAAAATGCTAGCCATTCCGGAACTACATTGTTCTGTTTTTGGCGTCTCATATTTGCATGAATATTGTATCAGTCCTTGCACTGCCTCAAACAGCTACGGCGTACGCCATTGTGTTTCTTTCATGAGAAATACTCTTTCCTTATCGACGGCAGACGAGACTGTATTTGTGGCCCATCGGTCCGTATGGCAATGCAAGTGACAGCTGCCTTCGGGAGTCCTTGGGCGTTGTCAGCGACTGCGGTGTGTTTCGTTTATCCAATAATTTCACTTGTGTACTCGATACTACTGTGATACCGAATGACAATCAAATAACTTCATTTTGACAACAAGATAATTCGAACAAGAACCAGTTACATACTTAGGTTACGACAAAGTCGGTGAACGACTTAAGACAGGCGAAGAGAAAGAACGACATTGTTTTCTTGCAGCATTTTTTAAAATTTTTCTAAATTATACAATTTTTTACTATGTCCAATGAGTGATACTTATTGCATGTCCTCGTTGAACCAAATGGACCTTCACTTCATTATCAGTGAAGAAATCACTTGTCTCGTGGATGTTGCGTACTGTTTCTGAGTAGATGGAAGTACCAAGGTGCCAAGTTTAGGATGCAACGGGGCTGATGGACACACTGCCAACTCCTGCTGTGCAGCAAGCCCTTTGCAAGCGATATGTGGCCACGTATAGTATGGTGCATTTATTGAAAGCCTCGTGGAGCACTCGTTGTGACGTCTAGGATGACGTACTTGTGGAAAACAAAGTTCCAGCAAAATTAAATATTACTGCATTTCGTCGACTGGTAAAAACTGCGTGACATTGTAGCAGGTAAAATATCACACGAGTATGTAAAAATTAGAATTGGGAATATACACTGATGAGCCAGAATATTAAGATCACTTACCTAATAGCCGGTATGTCCACCTCAGGCACGGGTAACAGCGGCGACGTGTCCTGGCATGGAAGTGATGAGGCGTTCGTAGGTCTCTGGAGGTAGCTGACACCACATCTGCACACACAATCACGTAATTCCGTGGGAGGGACGATAAGTTCTGACGCCACGTTCAATCACGTCCCAGATATGTTCGATCGGGTTCGGATCTGGCGAGTTGGGATGCCAGCACATCAACTCGAACTCGCCACTGTGTTCCTCGAACCATTCCATCACACTCTTGGCCCTTTGACACGGCGCATTATCTTGCTGAAAAATGCTGTTGCCGTCGGGAAACATGATCGTCATGAAGGGTTGTAAGTGGTCTGCAAGCAGTATATCATACTCCTTGGCCGTCATATTGCCTTGCACGAGCTCCTCTGGACTCGTGAATACCCACGTGAATGTTCCCCCCAGAGCATAATGGAGCCGCCGCCATCTTGTCTCCGTCCTGCTGTACAGGTGTCGAGAAGAAGATGGATTCGCGCCCTCCCATCAGCATGACGAAGAAGGTATCGGGATTCATCAGACTATGCAACACTAGCCTCTGGACCAACGTCCAGTGTCGATGGTCACGTCATAGTTGCCGATGCTGTGGTGGTAAACATTGGCAAATGCTCGGGTCGCCGGCTGCGGAGGCCCATCGTTAGGAGTGGTCGATGCACTGCGTGTACAGAAAAATTTGTACCCTGTCCAGCATTAAAGTCTGTTGATGGTTCTGCCACAGTTCTCCGTCTGTCCTGTTTTACGTCTACCCAGCTTACGACGTCCGACATCTGTAAAGAGGGTTGTCCGCCCAACCTTACGTTGTCTGGTCGTGATTTCACCGTGGTCTCGCCACGTGTTGAAGAACTCATCGCAGCACTTCCGAACACCCGATAAACAGTCCACTGCCAGAAATGCTAGTGCCGAGCCTCCGGCCCATCACAACCTGCCCTCGGTCAGACGCAGATAGATCGCGCGCTGTCCTCATTCTACACACGGACAGCACGCTCCCTGATACTGCATGCATCGTGCGTGCGTCTGACTAGCAATGTTTCCTCTCTGCCGCCTGGACGGGTTTATATCGATAGCAGGCTGGTGGTCATAATGTTCTAGCCCATGAGTGTAAGTGTACCATTTGCTATTCTTGAGAAGCAGTCAATCTAAGAATATGTGTTTGGCTTAACAGTGCATACTAGCTCTAAATTTATTGGAATCAGGATCTATAGGGAAAAAAAACAACAATACAAAGATTTTCTGCTGTGGTACCCTGATCTCCGTCCGATAATTATGTTTTTCAGACAGATGGTCCATTGCTTCTGTTTGGCAGAACCGCACTACTCAGGTTTCTTAATTTACTGCATTTCGTTAAAAATGCTGGTGACTGCTTTATCTGAACTACCAGCTTTTTGTTCAGTTCACCGATTTACAATCAACAACACATTTTTGGGACACTGATTCGCTTGAATGGCCCGTCAGAGTTCTTGACGTCCAGGACTTACGTCATATTACGTAATGCAGACTGTTATGACGAAGACTTGTAATTAAAAAAGGAAGAAAGAGTCATATGGAATTCTTAGGTGGGAGATCTCTTGTAGGGTGTTCAGCCGCCCGATTGAAAAGGTTTTTGTTTTTACGCGCACAATGGCCTCTATCCACAAGGTGTATGAGCTGTTTCTTGGTTGTATCCGTTGCACGTAGGTGACTGCAATGGGTGCGTGTATAGTGTGGTGTCATATTTGTGTTGTATGATAACGAGAGAAGGGAGAAGATGGAACCCGGTGTCGGCACATTGCACGCTCATCTCGAGTAGGGAGTAAAGGGGCTGCCGGTCTTAAGTCCTCACAGATCACCATCAACAATGTCGCGTCGTCACCTCATCAAACACTGCGGAGATGTATGGAATTTAATCGACGACACTGATGCAAAGTCCGTCTCGTAAACTGAGATATGGCCGGCAGAGTGGTGTGCTGACCACATGCCCCTCCATATCCGCGTCCAGTGACGCCTGCGGTTTGAGGATGACACGGCGGCCGGTCGGTACCGTTGGGCCTTTCAAGGCCTGTTCGTACCGAGTTTATTGTAGTATTGATGCAAAGTCTGGTGTTGAGGAGGTTTGGCCAAGTGCTGACACCGAAAATTTCTTCTACTCGTATGTTTACAATGACAAGGTCGACCAGCTGTCGAAGAAGGCCAGTGATTCTGGCCCTGCACTGGACACCAAGTTATGGATACGGAAATTGGGCGAGGGCGAATGGGCAGAAGATTGGCAACTTTCAGACTGCCACGAAGGTCAGTACTACGCTGCTATCCAACTAGTAATTAGAAGTACTCTTTGGTTTCGTAAATTCCAGGCGAGCAGGGCAAAGATAAATACCGTGGTACGAATGCGTACCAAGCGTTGTTCTACTCCTTCCCACCTACATTGGTTAGGCGTGAAGAATAACGCTTCCTGCGAATACCAGAACAAAAAAGGACAAGCATGCTCATAAAAACCGTTTACTACAAAACCTTGTGAAATTGAGGTCGTAATTAAAAGAAATATTACGACTTACAGAAACAGGGTATTCTACCGCATGAGAACACAGTGACAGTCTTGTAAACGAACTGTATTTTGTTGCATTTTTCAGTAGCACAAGTGTGATGACTTTCCAGCATACTAGACACAGTTGCTGGACATGCGGTTGCGTAAATGCGAGTTACTGCCGGAGTATGCATTTTAGCGTTAAAAAACATGTTTTTTGCACAACGTAAATGAAAAGCATTCAGTTCACCAGCCACTGTCAAGACCATACAAAAGGCTTCAGAACCAATTATCCAGTAATATAGTGCAGTATAATTATTTATTGAGTTTAACATTGTCCATTGCGTAAAGTGTAATTTCACGTTAAGAAACAAGTTTGATGCACTGCACAACTCTCTGTGCGAGTGATTATATCTTCGCCTATAATGTTTGGTTATCAAAGAGCCAGTGTCCCTTCCAGACGCTAGTCAGTTGATTCTTGAAGATAGTCTATTAAGCCGAAAACTAGTTGGAAATAATCAAAAATCAGTAGAACAGCAAAGTCTAATTTCAGAAAAGTGTAATTCGTTGGTTCAGGTTGTAAAATAATCAGTTAGCAGTTTGTAAATGTCTCCGATTCATAGGTCACAGCTCAAGAAATCAACGTGATTACGAGATTCCACACCTCCGCCTTTTTTTTTTTTTTTTTTTGTAAAAACAGGAAAAAAAGAAGAAAGAATGAACAGAACATAACAGAATTTGACCAGCCCCATATTCTCTAACAAGCAAATCTTTGGACTGGTATTGCAGGCACCATGCTGTGTAATCTACATCCAAACTTTGCAGACAACTGTGAAATGCATGGCGAAGGATACTGCTCATTGTACTGCTTATTTGGTATCCTTCCCGTTCCATTTACGTATGTAATGCAGGGAGAATGACTGTCTAAATGTCTCTGTGCGCGCTATATTTTGTGTAATCATGTCTGCGTGATCCCTACGGTAGCGACACGTTCGGGTTTTATGGCATATTCTTAGATTCCTCACTTAAAGCTGGTTTGTAAATACTCTTTCGCGGGGAAGTTTACATCTGTCTTCAAGTGTCTGCCAGTTCTGTTTTCTCTCACATGAGTCATACAAATATGTGACCATTTTGGGTTGTCCTTCTGTGTATACTCTGTTGGTCCTATCTGGTACAGGCCGTACACACTAGAGTAATGTTCTAGGATGTGCCAGACAACTTTTTTTCCCCTTTGAAGACTGATTACATTTTCATAGTGTCCCACCAATGAACTGGAGTCTGCAATGCTTTTAACACCACATTTGATCAATCCATTTCATTATACCCAGCTATATGTACGAGTTGACAGATTCTAGTTATATTAAAAATGAAGAAATTCCTCCAGCTGTATTTAAGGTGTCGATTTTATTTTGGCATCTAGTTTCAACGTTGTAACGACGTCGTCTTCAGTCCCGTACACTTGTTGACGTCAGCTGCGTGCGGCTGATACTAGAAGTCAGTGGTGAGATACGGACGTGCACACGGAGCACGTCCGTATCTCACTACTGTCTTCTAGTATCAGCCGCACGCAGTTGACGTCAACAAGTGTATGGGCCTGAAGACGACGTCGTTACAACGTTGAAACTAGATGCCAAAATAAAATCGACACCTTAAATACAGCTGGAGGAATTTCTTCATTTTTAATATAAATGTATACCAGCTGACGTCCCACTGTCCATTTCAACTATGGATGTACGAAGATTCTAGTTATGTCTCATTGATATTGTAATCATACGATGCTACGTTTATTCGTTTTGTGAAATGAACAGTCTTAACTTTCTGAACATTTGAAGCAAGTTGCCAATCTGTGCACCAGTATGAAATATTATCGCCATCTAACTGAATATTTGCTCGCTTTTTTGTGGCAGTATTTCAGTATAGATCTGCGAAAAGTCTGAGGTTACTAACATTGCCTGCAAGTCGTTAAAAAGTGCTTTTGAACAGCTAGTGCCCGAAACTGTTTCCTGGGACAAGCCTGTCATTATTTCTGTCCATCCAAAAGCACAAGCTGTGTCTTCTCCACCAAGAAATCCTCAGTCCAGTTACAAATTTAATTTGATAGCCCGTATGATCATTCTTTCGACAGTAAGCGCAAGTCTGCATATGCCTCTTTTATACGTTGCGTCAAACAAAGCGTTGTGGTGACACCCACAGATTTCTGTTCTCCATCGCGAGCTATGGAGCGGAATGGCGCCGCACTTCGCATCCGGGGTCTAAGATCCGCTTCTGACAGTGCAGATTTAGTTTTTCAGTGGTTGCCCGTAAATGGGTTGCGCACGACATCATCAATTTGTGGAACACAACTGAATTAGAGCTCTACATTCAGTCTGCCACGTAAGTCAAAATTGTTTCGAGACTAGATGAATAAAAAACAGAAAACGTTGAGATAGGTGTTTTAATGCTAGAGGCGTGCTTCATAACCACCCTCCCCACCTCTCCTCTTCCCCCACTTGAGTACAACAAACAGAACGTTCATACAACCATGTGAAAGTAACAGAAAAGTCTTTGGATGTTGTTCGACTCGCGCGCCACTTCGGCTTGGATGTCAGTTATGTCATCGCAGCGTTGACGCTTCATGTAATTTCATCCACTTTGTCGTTTGGCGATAGGTTGGCATTGATAACATCTAGTCTCCTCATCCGTGTTGATTTTTTTTCTAGAAAGGACTTTTTCCGCGTCTTGCATTGCAATCAAGTCGCAGCAGGCGTCCACGCGAGGTTGGTTTTGTGCGGCAGTCTATGTGTACGGGACAGACTTTTCACACACTTTCCGGTTCTTCAAAACATTCTAGACGATATCTTGAACACTTGATTTATAGATGTTGTCCATTGCGATTTGTGGCGCAACAGTGTCCACTGCGATTGGTGACAACAGTGTGGACACACTACAATCGAACGTCCACTTAACATTCCCTGCTCAAAAGTTACCGGTGGACTGCACATTTGTTGTTTATAGTTTTTGGTTAGTTACCACCGGAGTTACTGCGCTGATTCCGCTTATACGCCAGGATTAATATCAGTCTCGTAACTTTCTGGACCGACAGTGTATTTATAGGCCAAATAGGGCATCTCGAACAGTCATTGTATGTGATAAGTAGCAATACAATCTGTATGATCCATGGAACAAGTAACTATGTTCAATACATTCACTCCATATTATATTACAGTTTTAATGTATATTCTTTCGAAAAATGTATGTTATTTCATAACATGAATTAAGTAGCTTGTGTACACTTTATATCGGAATGCAGAAAGTGTTTTGAGCTGTAAAATCTGTCAACCATACATTTTACAAAAACTGACCAAATATATTACAACCATTATATTGTGTCTTAGAGTTTTGTGAATTTTATGAGGAATATTAGAATGTATTACCTCAAAAAGATGGAATATGGTCACTGGTTTGTACATGCGGTGTTAACGAAAAATTATCAAATTATCAAACAATAATGTGATACACGCCTAACGTGAAGACAAGTGTTTCACACTGCTTGTGATTTTTCTCCTCTCCCTTATGAATATGGTTAAAGAAAATATTACCTGTAAGCAGAAAATGTGAACGAATAATTGAGGAACAGCTTTCGTCGCTCATTCGGGTGGAGTAACGTTAGACCTGTGCTCTTTACCTATTTGTGTAATTGTAGGAGATGCGTGACTACAGCGTGCTGTTTGCGTTGGATCGGCAGACTGCCGTGCTTATCGTGGTCACAAACGCAACGCCAGTCGTCCGCCGTAGTGCTCTTGGCCGTCCTCAGAAATGACGTGCAACTTAGTGGAAACAGTGAGCGTAGAGAGAGCGGGGCGGTACCACATAAAAGCGAATCACCCCTCAAAGAGGCCCCCGCTCGGCGAGCATTACTGCCCCGGGCTCCTTTGTCTTCATCACTCCGAGACAGCCCGCACCCCATGCCTGCAGTGATAAAGACACCAGACGCGTTCATACGCGTCATTGTACTCTGTGAAATGATACGGTGCAATATTTCGACACCGGAAGCGGCATGATATAAATAATGTAGGTTCTGAATATGTGGTGACGATTGAAAGTCCCCGCCAGTCCAGTGTTCGAAACAGAAGTTCTTCGCTTTCGTGGACCTTTAAAATGTTTTTGACGAAGTATCACGTGATCTAATATGGCTTGGCCTCCGAGATCCTAAAGTAACTGAAGAACTGAATTTTATCCATAGTGGATGCTGTTAAAGTCCGTGACTGTTCCTTTATAGGAAAACGGTCACCACAGCGTAACTATAATAATAATGCTTCAGCTTCATGTAAGTACAGATATATTTTCGACAAATGCTGCCTTGCCACTTACAAATGTCCCACTTGTATCTGTTTAGTCACCAGCAATTTTTTTTTTTTTTTTTTTTGTATTTATACAGTGATCTCCAGCATATAAACATGTACATGAATGTATAAACACCTGAAGATGGACACAAGCCCGAAATCGGTCGTGTGACAAATAAGTAACCTCTTATTGTGACTGGTAGCGGAAATTTTTCTACACCCTATAACTGAAGAACTAATTTAATGGGTCCGGCTGCTCTACCACAAACCTAAAGCTGTGGAGTCTGGTGACTTTCCTCTTTCAGAGGGTGTGCATCTATCATCTACTCTTTCCGTCCTAAATTTCATCATCATAACGGATCGGGTACCAGCGATTTCCACAAATTAGCACCTCTGGACGCAACTGTATGTTGATGGTGTTCTGTTGGTCGTTGAAGACAAGGACAGACGATTACCTAGAACAGTTTGGACTGCGACTCAATATAAAGAAGAATGAATACCTATCAACAAGTGTAAATAGCACGGACACCATTAAGATCGACTGTGTACATCTGGCGAAGAATAATACGAGGGGTGTTGAATATGTAATGCAGCACACTTTCCTCCTCGGCCAATTTCGATTGAAAAAATGTGGAAATTGTTCTGGGGCATCGTGGAATCCTACTTCAACCCCTATAGTTTCATGAAGTTCCAGTAGGTGGCAGCGCAATACGTAGCCATCAAATGGCGTCTGTAACAGAGGTGCGTTCCAAGCAGAAAGCTATCATTTGAGTTTCTTTAGGCGGATAACAAGAGCGTGGCAGATATTGATAGGCGCTTGCAGAATGTCTGCGGAGACCTAGCAGTGAACAAAAGGAGTGTGCCAGCTGGTTCCCTCGCCACCTAACAGAAGACCATAAAGAGCAACGAAGACCATCTGTACGGAACTGTTTGCGCGTTACGATTCTGATCGTGACAATCTTTTGTCGAACATCGTCACTGGCCATGAAACATGGGTTCATCACTTCGAACCGGAAACAGTACGGCAATCCATGGAGTGAAGCCCACACCACCTTTCCTCCGAAGAAAACACTCAAAGCAGCGTCCTCATCCGGTAAACTCAAGGGATTATTCTGGGGATTCTGAAAGGATTATTCTGTTTCATGTCGTCCCTCATGGTGCAAATATCAACTCGGAAGTGTACTGCACTACCGTCAGGAAATAGAAAAGACGACTTCAGCGTGTTCGTCTCCCCAAAACTGCAGACGAACTACTACTTCTCCATAACAACGCAAGGCTTCACACACGTGTGCGCACTCTAGAGAAGCTAACAAAACTTCATTGGACTGTTCTTCCTCATCCACCCTACAGTCCCTATCTCACACCTTTTGACTTGCATCTGTTGGGCCCAGTGAAGTATGCAGTCTGCGGGAGGCTGTATGGAGACGATGGGGAGGTTATTGATGCAGCAAGACGCCGACCCGTAGAGTGCTAGCACACGCGCATGCAGGCCCTCCCAGTAAGGTGGCGTAAGGCCGTCGCATTGAACGGAGATTATGTTGATGAATATGGTTTTACAGCTAAAAGAGAGGGGAATAATATGGTTTGTAGGAATCCTGAATAAAACCAACCTGCTTTCAGAATAAAAATGTGTTGCATTACTTATTGAACATCCCTCGTATCTTCAAATACGTTGGCTCAAAAATCGCTGCCGACGGCTTACTGGTTCCCGAAATCACAAACCGCCTTAGCAGTGCGTGTCTTAAATGATGGGCAGTGACTGGTGTGATTTGCGGTAAGATCCCACACCGACTCAGATTGATAATATACCGCTCTTCAATCCACCCAGTCTTGTACGTTGCAAAATCTTTGGCCTGGAGGAAAAAAAAAAGAAAAAAATAAGTTACCGTAATGGCAACCATATTGCCTCCCTGGACATCTGGCTGGACTCTTTATGATAGGGTGACCAATAGTAATATAGGAGGTACGGAATGGTACATATCGTTGAGAAGATGAAGGAAAGTCGTCTACGGTAATACGGACCCGTATTTTGAGAAAATCAAGAAGCAATATGGAAACTCGCATTTTCTTGAAAGTCGACGGTAAACGACCTATTAGCAGCCCGAAGCGAGGTTGGCCAGATACCCTCCATGTAATCCTCAAGATAGCGGGGCTCCATCCTGATGAAGCAGAAGACCGCGCCAAATAGAGACAGAGCCAAAAGGGCGGAATCCGTCTAATTGCGTAATTGCAGGACAAACGTTAAGGAAGTAAAGAAGAATCATTCTGTGCATAATAGACACTAGTACTATACTTTCAAGTTGCGGGTAGTTTAAAATAAGCATAATGCCTTGGAAATCCGTGTACTCCGGAGGTAACTGTCAAACACAGGGTGGTCAGAAACGATCTGAAAAACTTGTAAGCTGTTGCAGGGTGAGTTGGGCTGAGAGATAATGGTTAACAAAAAAATTCGACACGTTGCGCCGTTTCCGCGTTAATTAGCATTGAAATTAGCCGACCAGGCCGTCGCGCACACAAACTCAATCGAGCCGCCAGACAAAATTAGTGTATGTTGTTCTCATAGCGTAGATGCTAGCGCACGAGACTGCTCAGCCATTGGCTGGGGTTCGATCCTTAGTACTGTCCCATGTCCAATTGTTATATCGCTCTGTTGTTCCGTTTCAGGAAACCAAAGGAAGAGTGCGGTTGGCAACACCGTCTATGGCAGGCCGCTTCAATTTGCGCGCGCGACGGCCTGATTGGCTAACTTCACTCATAATTAACTCGGAATGGTCGCTACTTACAGAGTTTCTTTCTGAACAGTTCTCTCTCAGCGCAACCTACCCTGCAACTCCCTTGCAACCTTGTCAGACTGTTTACGACCACGCCTCCCCACGCCTTGTAAATCTTATCTACTTGTGAATGCTGCAGATATGTATACATTCAACGACTGGCTGCACACTCACATACCAGGGAATTTATCCCCAAGGCCTATATAAAAATCAACTGCATTTTTTTTTATGCTATGGCTGTTGCACCCCTGGTCTAGGGGTAGTGTCTTTGATTAGCGTCCTCGGTCCTGGGTTCGAAACCCGCCACCTCGTAAATTTTGTTTAGTAATCAGCACTGGCAGTTGAAGACTTCCGGCGTAAGAAGTCATCCTTATTCTGCCATCGGCCTTGTCAAAGAGGACGGAGGAGCGGACAGAGGTTCAGGACACTCTCTTGTCCTTGGGGTGGGAAACGGCCCATAAAACGGAAGAATCAGCAATGATCAACGGCATGAAGATGCATAAGGCAATGGAAACCACTGCATTAAAGACACATAAAATGTATCCATAGGACATATGGTCTGAACTGAAAAAATGTCATGATGATATCTCCATTGGCAAAAGATTCCGGAATAGTTCCCCATTCGGATCTCCGGGTGGGGACTGCCAAGGGTCAGGAGACCTTGAGAAAGACAATGAATAATCAACAAAAGGCTAACATTCTACGAATCGGGTCATGGAATGTCAGAAGCTTTAATGTGCTAGGGAAGTAGAAAAACTTAAAAGGAAAATGCAAATGCTCAGGGGTCAGTGAAATGAAATGGAAAGAAGACAAGGATTTCTGGTCGATGAGTATAGGGTAATATCAACAGCAGCAGAAAATGGTATAACGGGAGTAGGATTCGTTGTGAATAGAAAGGTAGGGCAAAGAGTGTATTGCAGTGAACAGTTCAGTGGAAAAGGGTTGCTCTTGTCAGAATCGGCAGCAAACCAATACCGACAATGATAGTTCAGGTATACATGCCAACGTCACAAACTGAAGATGAAGAGATAAAGTGTATGAGGATGTTGAAAGGTTAATATAGTACATAAAGGGAGATGAGAATCTATTTGTCATGGGGGACTGGAATGCAGTTATAGGGAAGGAGCAGAAGACAAGGTTACAGGAGAATATCTCCTTTGCGTTAGGAAAGAGAGAGCAAAAAGACTAATTGAGTTCTGTAATAAATTTCAGCTAGTAATACCGAATACTCTGTTCAAGAATCACAAGAGGAGGAGGTATAATCGGAAAAGATCGGGTGATACGGGAATATTTCAGTTAGATTACTTCATGGTCAGGCAGAGATTCCGAAATAAGATACTGGATTGTAAGGTGTATCCAGGAGCAGATATAGACTCAGATCCCAATTCAGTAGTGATGAGGAGTAGGCTGCAGTGTACGAGATTAGTCAGGAAGAATCAGTATCCAAAGAAGTGGGATACGGAAGTACTAAGGAATGACGAGATATCCTTGAAGTTCTCTAAGGCTGTAGACATAGTAATTAGGAACAGCTCAGTAGGCAGAACGGTTGAATAGGAATGAACATCTCTAAGAAGGGCCATCACATAAGTTGAAAGAAAAACATGGTTACAAAGAAGGTAACGGCGAAGAAACCATGGGTAACAGAAGATGAAAGAAGGAAGTACAAAAAATGTTCAGGGAAATTCGGGAATACAGAAGTACAAGTCGCTGAGGAATGAAAGAAACAGGAAGTGCGGGGAAGCTAAGACGAAATGGCTGCAGGAAAAATGTGAAGAAATCGAGAAAGAAATTATTGTCGGGAGGAGTGACTCAACATAAATGAAAGTCAAAACAACTTGCGGTGACATGAAAAGCAAGGGTGGCAACGTTAAAGAGTGCCATGGAAATACCACTGTTAAATGCAGAGGAGAGAGCGAATAAATGGGAGGAGTACATGGATGGCCTCTGTGAGGGGGAATATTTGATGTGACAGAAGAAGGAACAGGAGTCAATTTAGAACAGATAGGGGATCCAGTATTAGACTCAGCATTTAAGAGAGCTTTGGAGGACTCAAGATAAAATATGGCAGAAGGAATAGATGACATTCCATCAGAATTTCTAAAATCATTGGGGAAAGTGGCAACAAAGCTACTATTCACGTTGGTGTGTAGAAGGTCTGGAGACATACCATTTGACGTTCGGAAAGATATCATCCACACAATTCCGAAGACTGCAAGAGCTGACAAATGCGAGAATGATCGCACTATCAGCTTAACAGGTCATGCATCCAAGTTGCTTACAAGAATAATATACAGAAGAACAGGAAATAAAATTGAGAGTGTGTTAGATGACGATCAGTTTGGCTTCAGGAAAGGTAAGGCACCACAGGGGCAGTTCTGACGTTGCGGTTGAGAGTTCAGAATATGGATTGAGAGTAAATCGAAGAAAGACGAAAGTAATGAGAAGTAGCAGAATTGAAAACAGCGAGAAACTTGATGGTCACAAATTGAATGAAGTTAAGGAATTCTGCTACCTAGGCAGCAAAATAACCAATGACGGACGGACCAAGGAGAACATCAAAAAGAGACTAACACTGGAAAAGATCATTCCTGACCAAGAGAAGTCTACTAGTGCCAAACATAGGCCTTCATTTGAGGAAGAAATTTCTGAGAGTGTTCGTTTGGAGCACAGCATTGTATGGTAGTGAAATATGGACTGTGGGAAAACCGGAACAGAAGAGAATCGAAGCATTTGAGATGTGGTGCTACCGTCGAATATAGAGAATTAGGTAGACTGATAAGGAAATGAATGAGAAGGTTCTGTGCGGAATCGGAGAAGAAAGGAATATGTGGGAAACACTGACAAATATGACAGGATGATAGGACATCTATCAAGACATCAGGTAATGACTTCCACGTTACTAGAGGGAGCTGTATAGGGCAAAAACTGTAGAGGAAGACAGAGATTGGAATATCCAGCAAATAATTGAGGTCGTAGGTTGCAAGTGCTGCTTTGAGATGAAGAGGTTGGCACAGGGGAGGAAGTCGTGGCGGACTGCATCAAACCAGTCGGAAGACTGATGACCCCAGAAATATTCTTGATGTTGTCCAAGAAACGAAGCGCTTGTTACTGATATGGCAACTATAATTAGATCTTGAGGCACTTAGTTATGAAAAGTAACTTTTCCTCTTTTGACGTATTTCAATTTGCACTCGCTGCTGTAATAGTTATTCACCATTGCTATTAGTAACAATTGTGTAAAAACCTGTCAAGCTTTAAATTGCAGGGTTGTCGCAAAATGTTTACAAAGTAAGCGTTATACGAATGTAGGGTAACAGTCTCAGTCTGATGCGGCGACAAGAGCAGTCCATCATAGATGTTCCAATTCTATGTACCTAGCGCTGGAGACCATGAGAATGAATGCTGCTGCTCATTGCCTAACAAGTGCAGAAATGCAAGTACCGTATTTCTATTCCGACGTCTATTCTGAGTCTGCTTCTGAAGACATGACTAGCTAGACGCAGCGAAAGATCGTTGAACAGCGGAAAAATGCTCTTGTCGTAGCACAAAAAAAGGTGAATATGTTTAAATATAAAAGACTTTGACTGAGAAGTGTGGTGCAAGTTGCCTCATTCTACCTTCGTCAGCACCTTTGAAATTTTCCCCACTGATTCAGCCCAACTCATTGTCATTATCTCTTTGTGCCTTTCTGTCACCGTCTCCTGCTCACAGCCACAGTCTCCTTCGTTCTGTCCTACTACTACTATTGTCTCCTCTCACTGTCACTGTCTCCCTCTTGCCCTCTCTTGTAGCTGTTATCTTATTCATTCCTTCTCACTACTGCTTTCTTTTCTTACGGTCACTGTCTCTTCTCCTTGTTCTCATTGTCATAAACTGTCATTATCACTGTCCCTCAGCCTCTTCCACTTTCTCCTTCTCTTTATTCCTCTTAACCTGGCACTGTCTCCTTCACACTTTTCCTAACACTGTTCTGACATTGTCAATTACGTTCCACTGCCACTGTGCCCCTTCTTTTTCTCTCGCACTGGCATTGTCTCCTTCGCTCTTTCGATACCGCAATCACTGTATGTTATCTTCCGGTATTTATTACTTTTCCCTCTCTTTCCCATTGTCACTGTATCCTTCTGCCTGGGCATAAAAAAGCGCCTTTTGTTCGCTTGCTAAAAATTTTGGAGAAATTTTTAAATGTCCCGATGAAGCATAATCGCCATTTTTGTGCTCCGATAGGAGCAGTTTTCCATTGGTTTCCTTCTTTTCCCAGCACTGCTACAGCTGGGATTATTACTCATACGAAAAGAACGTTACGGGTAAGTAAAATTTTGATAGTGTACTTACGTGACATTGAAATAACAAAACTAATTTTACACCTCAGACCAGATATTAAGTGCACAAAAGCTTTGCATGTGCTTAAGTACTACAACATGGGTTCCCCTGAACCCTTCTGATGATAACGGACACCTTTCAACATATTTCTTCCTGTTCCGTCATTTTATACACTACATTTTCATGTTACATTGGTTTTTACATGCATAGGATAAATTTGAACCCATGCGTCTCGGAAACGGATAAAAATATCAGGAAAATTTGCAACGTTTTTCGAGATCAGGATCTTAGGAATATATCGTAAAAGTTACAATCATTTGCTTTGCATAGCCATTACAATCACCGGCTGCATTTTAGTGGTGGTGACGGCTAAAAATTGTGCAAAAACCTTTTTCGGGTTTTCTCAGAAATCGCCCATGAACTGAATGATGCCTCCATAAGCACCTTAAGGCGCACCGTAGACCACGTCTAATGCAAAAAGGACCATCCGATTTGGTCCATTTGCCTAAGCTGGAAGAAGTGCATGATATTCAAACTTCGACCCTGTACTGCTGGATAGCATGTTGTGTATACAAATGGTTCTTAGTCCACGGGCTAACCAAACCGCTTGATCACTGCACTGTAGTTCCCTCTCTAGATTGTCGCACAGATAACAAAATGGTAGATACCGAAATAGACGACAGAGGGATAGAGAAACAATTAAAATCGCTCAAAAGAAGAAAGGCCGCTGGACCTGATGGGATACCAGTTCGATTTTACACAGAGTACGCGAAGCAACTTGCCCCCCTTCTTGCAGCGGTGTACCGTAGGTCTCTAGAAGACCGTAGCATTCCAAAGGATTGGGAAAGGGCACAGGTCATCCCCGTTTTCAAGAAGGGACGTCGAACAGATGTGCAGAACTATAGACCTATATATCTAACGTCGATCAGTTGTAGAATTTTGGAACACGTGTTATGTTCGAGTATAATGTCTTTTCTGGAGACTAGAAATTTACTCTGTAGGAATCAGCATGGGTTTCGAAAAAGACGATCGTGTGAAACCCAGCTCACACTATTCGTCCACGAGACTCAGAGGGCCATATACACGGGTTCCCAGAGAGATGCCGTGTTTCTTGACTTCCGCAAGGCGTACGATACAGTTCCCCACAGTCGTTTAATGAACAAAGTAAGAGCATATGGACTATCAGACCAATTGTGTGATTGGATTGAAGAGTTCCTAGATAACAGATCGCAGCATGTCATTCTCAATGGAGAGAAGTCTTCCGAAGTAAGAATGATTTCACGTGTGCTGCAGGGGAGTGTCGTAGGACCGTTGCTATTCACAATATACATAAATGACCTTGTGGATGACATCGGAAGTTCACTGAGACTTTTTGCGGATGATGTTGTAGCATATCGAGAGGTTGTAACAATGGAAAACTGTACTGAAATGCATGAGGATCTGCAACGAATTCACGCATGGTGCAGGGAATGGCAATTGAATCTCAATGTAGACAAGTGTAATGTGCTGCGAATACATAGAAAGAAAGATCCTTTATCATTTAGCTACAATATAGCAGGTCAGCAACTGGAAGCAGTTAATACCATAAATTATCTTGGAATAGGCATTAGGAGTGATTTAAAATGGAATGACCATATAAAATTAATCGTCGGTAAAGCAGATGCCAGACTGAGATTCATTGGAAGAATCCTAAGGAAATGCAATCCGAAAACAAAGGAAGTAGGTTACGGTACACTTGTTCGCCCACTGCTTGAATACTGCTCATCGGTGTGGGATCCGTACCAGATAGGGTTGATAGAAGAGATAGAGAAGATCCAACGGAGAGCAGCGCGCTTCGTTTCAGGATCATTTAGTAATCGCGAAAGCGTTACGGAAATGATAGATAAACTCCAGTGGAAGACTTTGCAGGAGAGACGCTCATTAGCTCGGTACGGGCTTTTGTTGAAGTTTCAAGAACATACCTTCACCGAGGAGTCGAGCTGTATATTGCTCCCTCCTACGTATATCTCGCGAAGAGACCGTGAGGATAAAATCAGAGAGATTAGAGCGCACACAGAGGCATACCGACTAGCTTTCTTTCGACGAACAATACGAGACTGGAGTAGAAGGGAGAACCGATAGAGGTAAAGTACCCTCCGCCACACACCGTCAGGTGGCTTGCGGAGTATGGATGTAGATGTAGATAATTATAATACCTTTCTATCAGCAGTAGAACCTGAAGTATGAAGCCCGGAAAAATTCCGTTTTCATGCGTGGCATTTTGAAAGGTTTTGGGTAGCGCATGCTTCCGCGTGCGTACCGATTCCCTCCCTGACGGTTAGTGTGCATGACGGGCGCATATAGTAAGCTGTGAGCAGAGGCGCAGCGAGAGCTGTTTGTATGGCTCTCGGCCGCCTTTGCTCCAGCGCGGGCGTGCGGCCAGTGGGGTAACATGCAGCGCGGCGCGTCACTGTATAACCCGCTGTTTGTGGAGCGCGGCGCGGCGGCCCGTGCGGACGTGCGTAGGTCGCCGGTGGCCAAATATTGGGGGAGGGCGGCGCCGGCCGACCACCGACCAGCCGCTCGTGCGTGCACCGGCCTCAGAGCACTAGCTCCGCGCCGGGGCACCCAAACGCGCCACAAATTCCACGTACCTGTCGCCTCGCAGCAGTGGCTGCTGGCCGCTAATCTCCCGCCTTTTAGCTCTCCCCGGCCCTTGCGCTGTGCTAGGTGAGTTCGTCCCATCTCTCCTGTGCCACACTAGTAATGGCCGAATTACGTTAATGGACATAGCTCACCGGGCGAAGTGTTAGTCAATCCCTCAAAACAGTACCATGGTCGCTTCGGAGCGCCGTAGATGAAGTAGAACTGGTGGCAGGCGATCGTGCGACCCTCTGCGGGTGACGTACGTTGTAGAAGTGAAGTGCTGTCTGTGTGTCAAGTGAAGTTCTGTGTGTGTGTCAGCCGATTGTTCGAAATCAGCACAGTAAGGTGAGTCGACGTGGAGCCGTGACAGTGACGGGAAGGAACAGGAGCGGCAGCAGGGTTCAGTTTTGGGGAGAGGGGCAGAGATCGTTACTCACACCCCCATCCCCCTTGCAAATATTACTTCCCGTCAGTGAAGCTTTTAATGTGCCATGGGTGAATTCGATTCTAATAATAATAGCAATAAAATGTATGTGTTTTAATATTATAATGATAATAAATTTACATCAGCACTTAGTTCGCCGCCGGCTGTGGTGGCCGAGCGGTTCTAGGCGCTACAGTCTGGAACCGCGCGATCGCTACGGTCGAAGGTTCGAATCCTTCCTCGGGCATAGATGTGTGTGATGTCCTTAGGTTAGTTAGGTTTAAGTACCTCTAAGTTCTAGGGGACTGATGACCTCAGAAGTTAAGTCTCATAGTGCTCAGAACCATTTGAACTTAGTTCACCGCTTTAGCATAACATTCAAGAAGTTGCAGTTAAAAGGCATATTGCATTTGAAACACGTTCGTCCACGCATTTAACGTAATAACTTTAATAGTAACAACTTCTCACTACTTTGACAAAGTCGTAATTTACACATTGTAAAGTTGAATTGTGCACTCACCATTATTCGAATTTCGCTTATCATTACAATTATGAACACAGCGAATCCGATATCGTGTGGCTCTATCTCTATATCTAAATAAAGAAAGTCCTGACTGACTGACAGGCTCATCATCGCACAACTCAATACTTGGTCGTATACTGTAGGCATCGTTTAAGAAGAGATTTTTCGAAATTTCATCCCGCCTTGCCACATTTCGCGCGGCTCCCCCCGTCGGAGGTTCGAGTCCTCCCTCGGACGTATATATATATATATATATATATATATATATATATATATATATATATATATATGTGTGTGTGTGTGTGTGTGTGTGTGTGTGTGTGTTGTCCTTGACGTTAGATAGTTTAAGGTAGATTAAGTAGTGAGTAAGTCTAGGGACCGACGGCCTCAGAAGTTTGGTCCCATAGGAGCTTACCACCACCTAGTGTGAAATAGGGGATCAACGGTTCTTTGAAAATATGTCGCTAGTAAGGCAATTTTCAGGCTGGAACTACCGAAATAGGTATTTGGTTTCTCTGTCAAAAATAAAAATCAGCATTTCAGCATTTTTGGAAGTTTAACACCTATGGAGGTGAAATTGTGGGTGAAAATTTTGTTAGACTTCAGTCTTTATTAAAGAACTACTGAAACACTTTTAAAGCTACATCTGTAAAATCACTATTTCACAGCCGGCCGTTGTGACCGAGAGGTTCTAGGCGCTTCTTTCTGGAACCGCGCTGCTGCTACGGTCGCAGGTTCGAATCCTGCCCCGGGCGTGGATGTGTGTGATGTCCGTAGGTTAGTTTGGTTTAAGTAGTTCTAAGTCTAGGGGTCTGATGACTTCAGATGTTAAATCCCATAGTGCTTGGAGCCATTTGAACCATCACTATTTCAATTCTCGGTTAGTGCTTTTAGAAATTCAACCCATAAAGGGGTGACATACGGGATTAAATGTTTTATGGAAATATTACACTATGAAAGCATTTTTAAAGCAAAATTGAGGAAAATTTGTGTTTGGCTTCTCGATTAGAAATTAAAAAATGTATATTTCAGAGTTTTTTTTCTCTTGGAAATTCGTCCCTTGCGTGCGTGAAATAGGGGTTCGGTATGTGACTTCTAAAGAAATGTGCGTTAGGGAATGAAACTTTCTAAGTAAATAAGAACCGCTCGGCCACTCCGGCCGGTGCAGGATTAAGAAAGACCTCCGTCTCCAGCTGCCAGACTCTCTTTTTGTTCAAATGTACATTCGAAAAAGACCATTCTTCTATGGCCTTAATTAGCATGAAAAGTGTAGAAGATGCTGCAGTTTCTGAACGTCGAAAAAATTGGATGAAAGAAAAACAAAAAAATGTGTGCAGACCACACAGTCTACGCTGGCGCTAAACTAGTATTATTCTTGGTGATAGGTCTACAGTCCGTCAGCAGCCTACACCAACCTGGATGTAACGCGTTCTCGTCATCGACCCATGTCAGATACCATACAATAGGGACCTTTTTTTCCAACATCGGATCGGTCGAGAATTGGAAATCACGGTGAAAATCAAAGATGTTTTATTTGCGACATTTAACTACACTTTTCAGCTACTTTCGTACGTAGCTGCCCGGCCGACGAAGACATTTGTGGCAGCAACTTTCCAATACCCATCAAAAACGCTGCAGAAGCGTCTTCGTTGCACGTGCAGTGCGTCGCCGAGAGTATGCTCATGAAGAAGGAATTGCATGACTGTTACATTATGTCGGCTGCATAAAATCAGGCGAAACGTCTGAGCAGGACTTGAGATTTGGCGGGAAACACACTTTTCGAGGCATCCCTATGTGCCACTGTGCGCTCAGAACTGAAATGTGCGACGTCACGCGGCAGACACTGGAGAAAAAAATAGCCCTCCTAAAATTCCCTGGCAGTCGCTAACTACAGTAATTAACAAGCCGTGAACTCTTTTAATTACCTCACTATGAAGCATCAGGTAGGCAGAAATCGCCACTACCGCGACTGCTAATAACTGCAACTTCCGTGGAACCTATGCCTCTTTCAACGAGTAAATGGATTGTCACTTCCACGATAATATTTTCACACTCAATAAAGAATGTAACTGATCAGTATTAACTTTAGTCCAACCAACAGTAAATTATCTTTAGTAGAGTCCAACTACCAATCACAAGTCAGAAATGCTGTAAATCACGCATGATATGTTTTTTCTCATACAGATTTTGCACAGCGATTCCCTGGCTATCGTTCATCAGTATTATTTCAAACCAAATTCGTGTCAAGCAAATCTGGCGAAGCGCACATGTGCTGTACAATGCAAGGCATTTTGCAAGACTTAGTACAGGACAAGAGTGTATTTAAAATATTATGAGCGATCGCAGTTGGGACTCCTTGACCGCCCATTGTCGCATCCTGTTGCAGAGGTCGCTTCTAACGGAACGGCGTCTGCTTTCAGTCCACCGGTCGGGCCAAGGGCAGCGTAGCTCGAGCAGTTGACAATATTCTGAAACATTTTTCATACATGTGAGCATCTAAGTAACTCCCCGATGCCGGTAGCTGATTAATCTCTTGAGCAGTGTTTCATACCGAAGTCCTAGTTTACCCCTTGTGGTCTGCGGATTAGACTAGGCCCGAGGTATTCCCGCCTGTCGTAAGAGGCGACTAAAAGGAGTCTCTCACTTTTCGGCCCTATGAGTTCAGGTCCCATTCTAAGGTTTGATCTGCCACTTTCAAAATTCTACAGAAGTGCGGGCCATATGGGGAAGGACGCCTTACGTGGTGCAAGAGTTATCCACAGTGCCCTTAGATTCAATCTTCTGAATCGCTTGTCATGGCTTTGCATCTCCTTAACTCTTTGGGCGACGACACTTTCCGGGATATGTCATCTTCTTCCATTGTTTCCTGTCCTCTTTGGCCCCCCCTGACAACACTGGATTTCTCTGTGCCCAGTATCCAACACGGTAGCCAGTCTGTTGTGGTGGGGCCGTCATGTAGCCATGTGGTGGTAGCCCCCTGATAACACAGGGATCGCACTGCTGAAGCCTGAGCTGTAAACTACCCACGTATGCCAAGAAGTAGATACCTGTCTTCAGGACTCCCGGCAATGGCCATCATGCCAGTTGGCCTTTGATGTGGCTGGGTGGCGCCTGTGGGGAGAGCCCCTGATCGGAGTGGGTGGCATCAGGGCGGATGACCCGAAATGAAGTGGACTAAGTCATTTCTTGCTGGTGACCATACGGCGCTAGCAGTCTGTGAGAAGGGCAAGATCGAGTACAATGCCGACGGGTATGACGCTAAATCGTTTCCCTCCCTCGCTACACCATGGGAGGAACATTGGGCCATATTCGCCTCGGTTTTTAGTCTGTAGCAGAACTGATGAGGTCTCCTTTTTACGTATGAAGCCTCAGTTTTTCGTTGAACGCCTTTAGGATAAGTTTGGAGAAGATGCGAAACAGTGCAGTCTTGATTCAGTCAGCATCCTCAGCCCAATCCCAGGTGTTACTCGCTTGTGACCGTCTGGGTGACATTCCTGTTTCCGTCACTCCCCATAAAAACCTCAACATGGTCGAGGGAATCATTTTACTTCGCGATCTCCTCTTCCAGTCTGACGACGATCTCAGCGCCAATTTAGAATGGCGGGGTGTTCATTTCATCCGGCGCGTTTACAGGGAACCAAAGACAACAGGGTTGCTGCCAGTGCCTTCATCTTGGCCTTTGAGGGTGATTCATTGCCTGTAGAGGTCAAGGTGATAGTTTACCACTGTGATGTTAAACCATACGTCCCTCCCCCTACGCGGTGCTTTAAGTGCTGGAAGTTTGGGCACATGTCTTCCCGCTGCACTTCCAGTGCAACATGTCGAGATTGTGGACGTCCACTGCGCCCAGATACTCCATGTGCGCTACCTCCCACTTGGGTCAGCTGTGGAGAGCACCACTCCCCCTGCTCGCCAGACTGCCCAGTACTCCAAAAGGAGCGGAAAATCATGGAGTACAAGACCCTGGACTGGTTGTCTTACACAGAGGCTAAACGTAATTTTGAAAGATTATGCCCCATTCGGTTGACGTCGACCTATGCTGAAGCTAAGTCACCATCGCCGTCCCAAGTGCCAGTGGTTCCTCACTCTGTGCCACTCACTCTGTGGGTACCAGACCCCAACAGGTGTTCCCGGTGCTAACATAAGTGGCGTGTTGCCTACCGACGCAAACGCGATTGCTGAGCACTTTGCTGAGCACTATGCTCGCGCCTCTGTGTCAGAGAACTAACCCCCAGCCTTTCACACTCTCAGACGGCGGATGGAAGAGAAAGTCCTCTCGATCACTACACGTCACAGTGAACCCTGTAAAGCCCTATTTACAGAGTGGAAGCGCCTTAGTGCCCTTGCACATTGCCCCAACACAGCTTCTGGACCATATCGGATCCACAGTCAGATGATTAAAAATCTCTCGTCTGACTACAAGCAACATATCCTCGTGATCTTCAACCGGATCTGGTGCGATGGCGTCTTTCCATCGCACTGGCGTGAGAACACCATCATACCAGTGGTCAAATCCGGTAAAACCCCGCTTGATGTGGGTAGCTATCGGTCCACCAGCCTCACCAACGTTCTTTGTAATCTGCTGGAATATATGGTGTGTCCGCGGTTGGATTGGGCCCTCGAGTCACGTGGCCTACTGGCTCCATGCCAGAGCAGTTTGCACCTGGGTCGCTCTACCACTGATAACCTTGTGTACGTCAAGTCTGCCATCTGAACAACCTTTTCCAGACGCCAACACCTTGTTGCTGTCTTTTTTGATTTACAAAAAGCGTATGACACCACCTGGCGACATCATATCCTTGCCACATTATACGAATGGGGTCTCCAAGGCCCGCTACCGATTTTTATCCAGAATTTCCTGTCGCTTCGTACTTTCCGTGTCCAAGTTGGTGCCTCCCATAGTCCCCCCCCCCCACCCCATATCCAGAAGAATGGAGAATGGGGTCCCGCAGGGCTCTGTATTGAGTATCTATTTTTAATGGTCATTAACGGTCTAGCAGCAGCTGTAGGGCCGTCCGTCTCACCCTCTCTGTATGCAGACGACTTTCGTACTGCTCCACCAGTACTGGTGTTCCTGAGCAGCGCCTAAAGGGAGCCATCCACAAGGTGCAGTCATGGGCTCTAGCCCATGGCTTCCACTTTTCGGCCGCAAAGTCGTGTGTTATGCACTTCTGTCGGCGGCGTACCGTTCATCCGGAACCAGAACTTTACCTTACTGACCATCCCTTCACTGTAGTGGAGACATATCGATTTTTAGGACTGGGTTTCGACGCTCGATTGACTTGGTTTCCTCACCTGCGTCAGCTTAAGCGGAAGTGCTGGCAGCACCTCAATGCCCTCCGCTGCCTGAGCAACACCAACTGGGGTGCAGATCGCTCTACGCTGCTGCAGCTGTACAGAGCCCTTGTTCAATCCCGCCTTGACTTTGGGAGTCTGGTTTATGGTTCGGCGGCGCCCTCAGCGTTGCATTTACTCGAACCAGTGCAGCACTGTGGTGTTCGACTAGCGACGGGAGCTTTTAGGACGCGTCCTGTGACCAGTGTCCTGGCAGAGGCTGGAATTCTTCCGTTGCAGGTCAGGCGTGCACAGCGGCTGGCCTGTTACGTTGCACACGTTCGTTGTTCTCCTGCGCATCCGAATTACCATCTGCTTTTCCCACCCACGGTGGTTCATCTCCCGCATCGGTGGTCCAGGTCATGGCTTACAATTGCTGTTCGCGTCCGATCCCTTCTATCTGAACTGGAGTCCTTGCCTTTACCACCTATACTCGATATCCATTCGGTGCACACCTAGTCCGCGGCTTCTCCTGGACCTTTCACATGGCCCAAAGGACTCACTACACCCCGCGGCTCTCCGCTGTCACTTCTTCTCGATTCTTGACACGTACCGAGGCCATGAAGTGGTTTATACTGATGGCTCGATTACTGATGGTCACGTCGGCTTCACGTATATCCATGGAGCACATACTGTACAGCATTCCTTGCCCGATGGCTGCAAGGTTTTCACTGCAGAGCTGGTGGCTATATCTCGTGCTCTTGAGCACATCCGTTCATGCCCTGGGGAGTCGTTTCTTCTGACTCCTTGAGCAGCCTACAAGCTATCGACCAGTGTTACCCTCGTCATCCTTTGGTAGCGACCATCCAGGAGTCCATCTATGCTCTGGAACGGTTCGGTCGTTCAGTGGTATTTGTGTGGACTCCAGGACACGTCGGAATCCCAGGCAACGAGCTTGCTGACAGGCTGTCCAAACAGGCTACACGGAAACCGCTTATGGAGATCGGCATTCCAATTACTGAACTGCGTTCGCTCTTACGCCGCCAGGTTTTTCGGCTTTGGGAGACGGAATGGCATAGTCTCAGTACGCACAACAAACTGCTTGCCATTAAGGAGACTACGAATATGTGGCAGTTCTCCATGCGGGCCTCTTTCAGGGACTCTGTGGTTCTCTGCCGGCTCTGCATTGGTCATGCATTGGCGACCTACGGCTACCTCCTGCGCCGTGAAGACCCTCCTCAGTGTCGATGCGGCGCCTGGTTCACAGTGGCCCATATTCTGGTGTACTTTCCCACTTTGACCGCCCAGCGACGAAATCTTTCGTTACCATACTCGTTGCCGCTAATTTTATTTGACAACGCCTCATCGGCTGATTTAGTTTTACGTTTTATTTATTGAGGGTGGATTTTATCATTTTACGTAAGTTTTAGCGATGTCCTTTTTCCCTCAGTGTCCTCCACCCTAGTGCTTTTAGGGTGGAGGTTTTAATGTGTTGCAGAGTGGCTGGTTTCTCCTTTGTATTCTCGTGGTCAGCCAGCCGTGGTAATCTGTTTTGTCGTTTTAATCTCTTCTACCTGTTTCTTGCGTTTCTCTGGTTTTCTTCTCGCCTTTTGTCCATTGAAGTGTTCGTTGCCCTTCCGTCGTTCTTGTGGTTTTTCCTTTCTCTCCCTTTTGTGTTGTCAGTCTCGCTTGTTTTATTCTCACCCTTGTGGCATTGTTTTATTCGGAACAAGGCACCGGTGACCTATCAGTTTGGTCCCTTCCCCCCTCTTTTTAACCAACCAACCGAAGTCCTAGTTGCCTGCCGTAGTGGCCGAGCGGTTATAGGCGCTTCAGACTGGAACCGCGCGAGCGCTACGGTCGCAGGGTCGAATCCTGCCTCGGTCATGGATGTGTGTGATGTCCATAGGTTAGTTAGATTTAAGCAGTTCTAAGTTCTAGGGGACTGATGACCTAAGATGTTAAGTCCCATAGTGCTCAGAGCCATTTTTGAAGTCCTAGTTATTCAGCCGCGCACTCGCGGATAAAAAATCAAGCCTGACGGACGCTAAAGACGATGCGTCACAAGGTCTGAAGACTGTGGTCCGTGTGAGCGTGAAAATGAGGCGAATGCTCGTTCTTCCACTCGTTTTCACGTACGTTCAGGAAGAGTGTCCTTTTTTTGTGGAAGGTTTTTCCTCTCTGTCTTCTTTCCTGCCGTTTGCTGGTTCTACTTAGGGGCTTCCGAACCATGTCCGATTTGTTGTTGGTTGCAGGAATGTGCGTCTATATTTGGCTTCAATGTTATTGGTCACGACGTAATTGGGAAGTTCTCCAAGAAGCAATTGAAAAGTGTGCTGTGTCCCGTTAACTGGTAATTTATAAAATTCCTTCCTATTTTCGGTACCATTAGCTTTCATGCTACCATATATCTGATATTCGTAAGATGATATGTAACGATATTATCGCTTGTACTAAAACGTATGACCCTCCGTAGATCTGCCACTGGAAAGGAGCTTTCGTGTGTATGGACGTCGATCTGTTCACCGCAGCCATTCTGTTGTAGATTTTTCGTGTGGTTTTCCAAAATCACTTCAAAAATATATCTACATCAGGGGACCCATGCGAAACTTACGCACTTTTGTTGTTTTAAATAACAACAGTATTTGGAATAAGTGTAGCCGTTGGGATAAGGATAGTTGTGGGAATGAAGAGAAAACATCTTTAAAAATGAACCGAACGACGTGAAATAATAATCGTGAATATATGATACATCCTTGTACGCTGAGGTGAATAAAGTCATGGAGCGATGTGCACGAACACAGATGGCGGTAGTACCGCGTACGTAAGGTGTAAAAGGGCAGTGCATTGGCGGAGCTTTAATTTGTACTCAGGTGAAAAAATGGTTCAAATGGCTCTGAGCACTATGGGACTTAACTTCTAAGGTCATCAGTCCCCTAGAACTTAGAACTACTTAAACCTAACTAACCTAAGGACATCACACACATCCATGCCCGAGGCAGGATTCGAACCTGCGACCGTAGCGGTCGCGCGGTTCCAGACTGTAGCGCCAAGAACAGCTCGGCCACGCCGGCCGTGTACTCAGGTGATTTATGTGAAAACGGTTCTGACATGATTATGACCGCACGATGGGAATTATCAGGGTTTGAAAGTGGAATGGTAGTTAGTATTTGACGGGTGGGTCATTGCATTTCTCAGATCATTAGGGAATCCAATATTCCGAGATCTACACTGTCAAGAGCGTGCCGCGAATACCAAATTTCGGACATTATCTCTCACCACGGACAACGCAATTGCCGACGGCCTTCACTTAACGACCGAGAATAGGGGCGTTTACGTAGAGTTGTCAGTGCTAACAGACAAGCAACAATGCGTGAACTAACCGCAGAAATTAACGTGGGACGTGCGACGAACGTATCCTTAGGACAGTGCGACGAAATTTGCCGTTATTGGGCTGTGGTAGCAGACGTCACGACATCGCCTGCAGCGCCTCTCCTCGGCTCGTGACCATAACGGCTGTACCACAGACGACTGGAAAACCGTAGCCTGGTCAGATCAGTCCCGATTGCAGTTGGTAAGAGGTGATGGTAGGGTTCGAGTGTGGCACAAACCCCGCGAAGCCGTGGACCAAAGATGTCAACAATGCACTATGCAAGCTGGTAGTGGCTCCACAATGGTGTGGTCTGTGTTTACATGGAATGAATTGGATCCTCTGATCTAACTAGAAATTGTTATGTTCAGGTACCTGGAGGCCATTTGCAGCCGTTCATGGACTTCATGTTCCCAAACAACGATGGAATTTTTATGGGTGACAATGCACCATGTAACTTGGCCACAATCGTTCACGATTGGTTTGAAGAACATTCTGGACAATTCTAGTGAATGATTTGGCCACGAAGATGGGGCATAATCGAGAGGTTAGTTCGTGCACAAAAATCTACACCGGCAACACTTTCGAAATTATGGACAGCAGGGGACTTCCGTCTTGTTGAGTCCATAGCACGGCGAGTTGCTGGACTAAGGCAAAATAAGGTCCGACACGATATTAGGAGGTCACCCACTAGTTTTATCACCTTAGTGTATGTAATGGCTACTACACTGCAGTAGCGTCAACACATTATTATTATTATTATTATTATTATTATTATTATTAATGGACGGTAAGCTGATTATTATTAGTGGCAGTGGTCAGACAGCTTGAAGACTTTCAATTTGTGCCAGTTCAGAACTGAAGATTCCTGCAGTCAACTGGTTTACAAACAACAAATGTAGTGCATAAATTTGAATTTGGTTGAATTAAATGAGTATGCGGGGTGTCGATGAAGCAGGTGTCAGTAACGAGAGGAGTGCTGGAGAGGAATCATGTTTTGTATTCGTAACAAGTGGCTGCCCTCAATGTGAATAGTTAGATTCCTTTTCCGAAAAGGAGCTGTTGGTAGCACTCACGATGCACTGAGATTTGCTACATCGTCGTATAAAAAAGTGTTGTTAGAAAGAAGCAGTTTAAATTGTCTCATTGGTCAGTAGTTCATGGTTGAATCAAAAAAAGCTACAGAAACAAAATATCATTTATCTTTCATCATTTTAAAAACTGAACTGTTCAAAGCAATTTAATTTTCATGCTAAAGTTTATTTAGACTTTATGCTGATGATGGTGAGGGAGGGAGGTGAGGGAGAGTAAGAGGTATCAGCTTATATCTGATTGAACCTACGGGTAGTGGTTTCAGAAAGGTTGGAAACCAATGAGATAGACGCACGGGACATTCCATTTCGGAAATCGTGAGGGAATTCAATACTCCGAGGTCCACAGCGTCAAGAGTGTGCCGAGAATGCCAAATTGCAGGCATTATCTGTCACCACAGATACCGCTTTGGCAGACGGCTTTCACTTAACGATCGAGAGCAGCGGTGTTTGCGTAGTTTTCATTGCAAAACTGCGTGAAATAACCGCAGAAATCAATGTGGGACGTACAACGAACGTATCCGTTACAACAGTGCGGCGAAATTTGGCGTTGCTGGGCTATGGCAGTAGACGACGGACGCGAGTGCCTTTGCTAACAGACGTCGCCTGTAGCGCCTCTCCTGGGCTCGTGGCCTTGTCACGTGAGTCCCGATTTCGGTTGGTAAGCGCTCACGAGACCACGGAACCAAGTTGTCAACAAGGCACTGTGCAAGCTGGTGGTGGCTCCATAATCATATGGGCTGTGTTTACATGGAATGGACTGGATCCTGTGGTCTAACTGAATCTATCATTGACTGGAAACGGATATGTTCGACTGCTTGCAGACCATTTGCAACCATTCATGTGCGTCATGTTCCCAAATAATGATTGCATTTTTATGGATCACAGTGAGCCATGTGACCGAGCCACTATTGTTCGCGATTAGTTTGAGGAAAATTCTGTTCGAGCGGTTGATTTCGCCAATTAGATCGCCCCACATGAATCACATCTATGGAAAGTAATCAAGTGGTTAGTTCGTACACAAAATCCAGCATCGGCAACAGTTTCGCAATTATGAACGGTTCTGAAGGCAGCATGGTTCGATGGCTGTATATTTCTGCAGGGCTCCCAACGACTTGTTGAGTCCATGCCACGTCGAGTTGCTGCAGTGCACCGAGCAAAACGACGTCCGACACGATAGTAGGGGGTATACTATGACTTTTGTCACCTCAATGTATAGGCCGAAACATTTCAGTGTCTCCAGAAATGTGTTTTGCATTCGGAGTTTTTGTCCCGGATTGTACGGCGGGCAAAGATCGGGCACTGTCGGTAGGGCCACATAACCTATAACTTTAACTGGACAAGCATTTTGAGTTACAGTAAGCACGTTAGACCGTCGTAGCAATAGGTACATCACAATCCATGGCGACAGTGCAAAAGTCTTTGTTGCTCCGGAAATGATATTCGTTTAGAAAAGTCAACTGATAAGACGGGCAGAGAGAATGGACTGCCGCAGTGGTCACGGTTATTATGTATGACAATGCTGTGTAAAAATTATAAAATTAATAAGTTCTTTAAAACAAATAAAATTGTATTTGTAATAAGATAATATGGAAAGGAAGTCTCTTATGCATGATTAATAAGTTAACGTCGTAAAATATAGATACGAAGTTGGACATCTATGATGCCCTTTTACGTATGTTAGTTAAAGCTTCCTTTTATGTTAAAATTTTCTACAAAATTTTAGCGCAAAATCGGTATGCGCTGTCAGAATCCAGTTAAAAAACCTTTCTAACGATATCTCATTCATCCCTGTACGATTAGTAAGTGTTGAGAAAAGGAGATGTTAACTTGAGGTAGAGTATACATGGTACCCCTTCAACGATCTATTCCTACTACCATTTCTCCTGTTCCCGAATTAGTGCTTACTGTGTGATGACCTGGGTGCCCGGCAGTCGTTAAATTCGTTATTTCTTTTTATGTGAGATTACGGGTTTACCTTTCACTATTAGTGTGGTTCCTGCCGAAGCGACGGTTTCGTATAAACGCCGTTAAATTTGTTAAAGAAAGATGAACAGAGTTGACACAGAAAGGCAACGGAACATGATCGCAAAGTATTAAAGCTGAGTTCTTCGATGAGTTGCAGATTATGGAAGAGGGTACTGTGCTATAGGAAATGGGGTTTCAGGTTCTGCCGCAAAGAGCAAGAAGCAAAATGCTCAGAAAAGGCTTCCACTGAAGATAAACATTGGTTTGCAGTAATGCGGGAAATTCTCCGATGCTCTGATGAAGAACTACCAATTAATGAAAACTTCCCAGCTTTTGGCAAACACAGGAGTTCATAGTCAACAAACAAGCTCCTAGAAAAATTATTTCGTCTGTGTGATATCCTTTTGTAAGTTGGTATTGCACATGAATCATCTTCGTGTGATAACGACAAAACATAGGTGCCAGGACGGCATATTACATTAGATTTTTACAAAAACAGCAAAAAATGGAATTAAAACGACCTGTGTTTAAAACAGACGAGATGTATTTTCAAAACTACACAAGGGAATTATCTGATATCTTTACTCACGCAAAAGTGCGTAATTTCTTCAGGCTGCACATCGCTGTGATTTGAGACTGAAAAAAAATAGACAATTTTGAGATGTATTTTCATACAGTATACGCTGTGAATAAATGCTGTTACAGTGAAAGTGTACGATGAGTACTGCCGAACAGAAGTGGTGATCAGCGTTTGTCTTGCTAGACGTTTTACCGCATGGCAGCGCATCGCGTGTGAGAATACCGAAACGTTCACTGTCGCTATCTCCGACTCTTCTTTCTCGAGAGGAACTAATATCACTGGGCAAAATATGAGTAACACCTTTAAAAGAACACAGTGGTCGTTTGGCGCGCTGTAGTTGGTGTAAAACTTGTACCAGGCGGTCATATGTGCCTTCATCACTGGCAAGGCCTCACAGTGTAGTGGTATACATGATGTCAGGAACCTGCTCAGCAGGATGGGTCGACTTCGAGACGTTACAGAATGGCAGAGAGCAGCTATAGTGTTTGGACGTATCTATGACCACAGCTTGAATAACTATGGCTGCATTGTTGATATATCAACGCGGACTGTCGATCGTGTCTACAAAGAACGGTGAACCACTCGCAACCACGAATCACGACATAAGGACAACGATCGTAAATAGTTGCTAACCGACAAGGGCCGGAGACGAATGTTGCGCCGTATGAGTGACAGTTGGTTTCAAACCCGGCGTCGGTGCTGTCAGTGAATGCAGGAACGGTCGCGTACGTCGCGAAAGGCCGTTGCTCACGCAGCACATAGAGCTGGAGGTCTACAATGGCCGAACAACACACAAACTTGAGGTATGTAGTGTGGTCCGACGAGTTGCGATTTTCTTCCTTTTCAGATTGTATCAGGCGTCAAGTGCACCAAAGGCCAACGAGGCGTTCAACCTGCGGTGAATGTAGTGTATAGTTCAGGCAGGATATGGTTCTGTGATGTTTTAGGGGTGCTGTTCTCAAGATTCTGTTTAATTTCTGTCCTCTTTACAGCTCTCCTGTTCCCAAGGATAACAGTCGGCAAATAATCACAGACGTGCCTCTGAGAGTGGAAAGATTGGTCAAGGCAACTATTACACGCCCTACATGAGATAAATCGTGAAAAGTTGACGTAATTCACATTGGATATTACGGCGTGAGCCGTAATAGCTATAGTGGTAAAGTTAAGAGAAATACATGTCGCGCTGTAATGTTACATTGTTTTTCATCGGTATTTAACAACATAAGAGTTAGGGGGGTCTCGAGCATAATTTGAGCTCGGACGTTTCTTCACACCAGTCACCGTGAAGCTAGAACATTCGGACGCGTGACGTGACTCAGAAGACGAGAGTCCAGATGTCAACGCGCGGGCGCAGCGATGAATCAGGCTAATGTGCGCCGTGGAGGAAACGAATTCTCACAAGTGTCTCAAGCACGTTCTTCTGTGGCGAAGAATTAATCTGACATTCCTTTTGAAATACTTTAAAAATAACTATGAAGGAGAGCTACGAATCTAGAAGTACATCTCCTTCAGTCTCTCCAGATAAACAGAAATGATCTATGAATATCATGTGCACGAGTAGCGTATTACAAAATTACTTAATTCATTTTAGATACTTCTTGAACGATGTAATACTAGGCTGCTTTTGTCAGTCGTATAGAAGCTCGACATCTGGTATGTAAGATCATGGCGTTTTCGGCCAACGGGTACTCGTCGATGCTGTTTCAATATTTCGACCCTCCGGAATGACCAAGTGTCAAATAATATTTCGTTAGTTTCGTGTAACTTGATGCCAAAGTTTCATTAACTCATTATTCAGCTGTCTCTCCACATACAGTGGTTATTTTTTGATATGGCACTACTCAGTGCTTGTCACAGTGAACTGTAAAGAACATTTACAAAAACATTATAATACTAGTCCAACATAACTGTTCTAAGCTTCCCCCTACCACATTCTGTGTTAAACTTGCTGCAAACAATCACTAAAAACTACAAGAAATTGGTATCTGATCATGCTATTCAAGCATCTCATGCATTTTCACATGTGACTTACCTGTTAGGATGATAAGATTTGATTAATGAAAACTAGTAATTATACAAATATTTAACTTTGTTTAGCACTGCTAACAAGAAAAGTAATCCAATAACAATATAAAAGTAAGTTCCTCCTGTCAAATGCAACCTTGTCATCCAAACGAATCAACAAAGTGATATCACTTGGAGCTTTCGCGTTCTTCTAGCTCGGCTATTTCTCCAGAGACTGCAGCATGTATACGTTCTACTTGTAGCAGAAATCAGACAGAACCTTGTCACACCGACAAGACATTTTACTCGATTTTGTCTGTTCGAGCCTTGTTATTCCAAACGGCCGATTTGTCGACGATGGCCGCGCGGGATTAGCCGAGCGGTCTAGGCGCTGCAGTCATGGACTGTGCGGTTGGTCCCGGCGGAGGTTCGAGTCCTCCCTCGGGGATGGGTGTGTGTGTGTGTGTGTGTGTGTGTGTGTGTGTGTGTGTGTGTTTGTCCTTAGGATAATTTAGGTTAAGTAGTGTGTAAGCTTAGGGACTGATGACCTTAGCAGTTAAGTCCCATAAGATTTCACACACATTTGAACATTTTTTTTTTGTCGACGATGTGGCGGATAGTTAGTCATAAATAACATTTACTGTTTCCAGAATGAGTCTTTAATTTTGCACCGGAATGTGCGCCATTTTGAAACTTATTGACGTTAAATGCCAGCGCAAGGCTTGAACACAGTCCCTGTCATATGCAAGAAAGCAGGAGAGGAGTTCTGACGCTGGTGAAGGTGAAGCCATAAAGGCTGAAAAGGCCAGTCGTTTGAACAAAGGTCCTTGTTGGAGCTTCAGCCTGGCAGCAAGTTTCACAACAGTGAACTCTCCTAAGAAACACGAATATAATAACGTGCAGAAAATAAAATTATCTTGAGGCGATGACCGGCAGCTGACCTGTGCATCAAGTATCTTTTAAATTGGGTGTGCTTTCGTGCTGACAGGAAAATGTTTGTATTCTACGTTTTTGTCTGTGTTTCAAAGGCAGCCGGCATTGGCACTGTAACTCTATGCGCACATTCCAAATTATAATTTTTTGTAATACATTTTCGTGGTGGGAAGCCTGGGGATTTCGTTCCACTTAAAAGTTCAGATATAACGTTCCGTGGGGCCAATAAGCGCAAATGGCTGCATGGCACACTTTAAAAGGTTTCCCTTCCTTGCGTCACATTGTGTACGGTTACAGGCTCTGCAACCACTTGTGATTTATAGCATATTCCGTGACAGAGCCGCTTTTTAGCAGACAGGAGATAGACAAGATTTACGGAGCATGCGAATGAGATTTACCCGCTGGAGAATTCTGGTATGCTTTCTGAATTCGCATTCTTACGACTGCCATTGCACTAAAAGGATCGTCATTGCAGCAGTCAGACAAGCAAACTGTACATACGTAAATCCAGCATTTTGTTGGTATCAGGATCAGCAACTCAGTATATTTGTAATTTATTAATCAAGGTTTCCGTCAGAGTTGCAGATAACGTTTTTAGTTGTGATTAGTTGCGAACATTTTTTGTTCATTGTCAAACCATTTCCTACATTAGAAGGTACAATGTTACTAACAAAACAAGAAGTAAAACGTGTGCACACATATTGTCTACACAGATTACAGCAGTGCAATAAATCTACCATGACATACCTGCATTTGTAATGTTTTACAGTACATAACACATTTGTTTTTACATCAGATCAATAAACCAAATCTTATTTGACTATATTACCAGTGACTTGATACATCCAAAATTCGACAGTGGTCTTTAGCTGTTTATACATATATGACAGACGCCTTAATTTTTAATTGTGTGTTCATACGCTCTGTCTCCGTGTTTAAACACAGTAATTTTTTGCTCTTTTTAAAAGTGATTCATGGTTCAGAAAAGTACTTTGCTTATGACATATCAATAATTTGTAAGACAGTGCGATAATGTCGGAGACCTTTATCAGTACAATGTATGGGTATTTAGTCGTACCATTAGGGATGAAAACTTTCCATTAGTGAGTGCTGTTTATCGAGTAATGGAGCGAGAGAAATATTGGGCGTAGGAAATCAAACAAATGCATGAGAAAACCATTGATATTACTGGTTTACTAAAGACGATTCACCCTACACTGAGTTGGCAAAAGTCATGGGATATCGATATGCACATACAAGTATACATATGGCGATAGTATAGCGTACACAAGTTACAAAAGGACAGTGCATTGGCGGAGGTGTCATTTGTAGTCAGATGATTTATGTGGAAAGATTTCCTATACGATTGCGGCCGCACGACAGGAATTAAGAGGCTCCGGAAAGCCATATCTTTCCAATGTGAAAATAGCGCTTATAAATTTCTCAGAAAGCATTTTAGATAGAAAGTTGAAATTTTTACATGTTATTTATTGGAGTTTGGCTACAACGTAACACAAGGAGTTTTAAAAATCTGAATTCAGTTTTTTAGAGATTAATTTTTTTCTATTGTAATGAAAATTCGCTACTTTTGTGCCATTTTTTGTTTATAAATTCAACAATATACAGGTTTTTCGAAAAAGGCTTTTACGCAGAAGGGACTATGCAACATTTCCTGGAAATCTGAAGCAAATATGTAATTTATATGAAAATATAAAACTTTTGGGAATCGAGTGACAAAGTTTGGATTAACTTTTTAGCGCGTTCCAGTTCCATAGGTTGGATTATCTTCATCTTCTGCAAACTCCTCCTACAGGTTCCACTTTGTTCTCCCCCTGTTTACTCTGGCTTGTGTTTCTAGGCTATTTATAGCCCTGTCAGCAGCCCGAAGACATTCCTTGTCTAAAGTAAGCATCGTTCGTACCATGTTGAGACCTATGTTTATTCCAATATTTCGAAGTACTTTGCGCCTTACAACGTTGACATCATTGTAGGTAGCAACAGCATCATAGACACCAAAGTGAAGTGTTTCTATTCTAGCAAACGCAGTCTTGGGGGTTGTTGACCATATAACACTTTAACACTTTCATTGGGGGTTTTGCGTTTTTCCATGAACACACTTTTTCAACAGTTTAGGTGCTACTAAGTCTCTGAAAATAGGTTTTATCACTTCCATTACCGCATCAGGTAGACTACGTGTATGAGTGTATACTTCACCAGTTAGCAATCCCTTGTTGTACTTACAACAACTGTTTTCTCTTTTGGGTCACAGGTAATGATGGGGACTTTCATCGGTTGAAAAAGTATGAAAAAAAAAGCCGAAATACTGTTTGTGTTTTGCCTTATAGCCATTCCATAATAGTTTTGTATTTTGTCAATTACACTGTCAGATAACTTCTTCATCCTGTCCAACCCATTGCCATCACTGAGTTTTTTTACGAAGCTTTCAGTCGCCGAAGTCTTAATCCCATTCGTTTCTGTACGTGTCCAATACACTCAAATTTCTGCATTACAACATAATCACCATAGGGCTTCATTCATTGAATACGTTCGAAACTTTTATAATTACCGTCACCAAGGAAATTCACATGTCACACTTTATCACACGCAACAGAATGTTGAAATACAGTATATAGACTAGAAACATCAGCCACTTCTATGCTTCCACTACTGCCATTGTAGTTAGCTGTGAAATTATTTTCATGTGTACCCTTTTTTGTGGACACCTATAATATTTAGATGTTACTGCTACATTTGAAACTCTCCAAGTATACATACAGGTGGCGGATACTACGCCATGATGCCAGGCGCCATCGAATCCTGGAGTCAAGTCTCTGCTACCACTGTTTTCTATAACTGCCTCTTTCACAGCTTTCTTCATAGGTTCTATACAAACATCTTCTAGTTTAGACCCTATAAATTTGTTGTGGTTCGTGAACTTGGTTGAGGGATTTGGAAGAGTCATCATGCCACAGAAAACTGCACGTGCTGTAGCATCCTTACTAATTGTACGCAAGGCATAAATAAATCTGACGTGTTCATAGTCTTTTCTACCATTTTCGACATTTGGAGCTACTGCAACAATGTTCCAAAAGGTGGTCATGTACGAACACTTACCACACTTCAGTTCCATTTCACTTGCAAGTCCTATATGATTTTTTGTAGAGTGTTCCAGACCGACTTCACTACACTGAATACATTTTACACAGTTTGCAAAAATTCCGTTGAGAACTGCCATATCAGATATTCGATTCGCCCATAAAACATTCATAATTTTCACTAACTGAACCAAGCTTCTTCTGCGACGTTCTGTCTTTCTCACCTTTTTGCAATGGGCAGGTGTACCAGCAAGGTTAGGTTAACACACTTTCGTCTGTTTTTACAGTAATAACACTTACCTTTTGGCTTTCCAACATTTCTCCTGTTCTTAAAAGTCTTCAGAGGATTTCTAATCACTTTACGTTTACTCATGATTATCCTTCTATAAAACAGAGACTTCGATGAACAGAATTCACTACGAATATTTTCATGATTACAAAAGACTAAATAAACATGAAACACACGACAATTGAGCAAGCGATATATATCGAAATATCAGAGGTTAGCCACAACACTTATTTTATAACACTTATTTTCTCTCACATCGCTTAAATGTGCGTGATGAGCATGTAGATTCATAAGTACATTTGATAGCAGTTTAACAGCGCGACAGTGGGTCGCGCCCATGCACAACATATTTTAAAAATATTTTAAAAATAGTTGTAGTTCCTGAACTGAATAAATTACATATCACTTGTAAGGGGAAAGGCTGTAGATGTTTAAAATGCAAGAAAGTAAAAATTGAACATTTCATGATTTTGAACCTTTCCGAAGTCCCTTAACAGACTTTGAACGCGGAGTGGTAGTTGGAGATAGACTCGTGTTACATTCCATTTCGGAAATCATTAATGGAATTCAGTCTTCCGATTTCCACACTGGGACGAGAATACCAAATTCACGCATTACCTCTCACCACAGACGGCGCAGCGGCCGACGGCCTTTACTTAACGATCGAGAACAACGGGTTTGTACAGAGTTGTCAGTGTTAACAAACAAGCAGTACTGCGTGGAATAACCGCAGAAATTAATGTGGGACGTACGAGGAACGCATCCGTTAGTGGCCGGCCGTTGTGGTCGAGCGGTTCTAGCCGCTACAGTCTGGAACCACGCGACCGCTACGGTCGCAGGTTCGAATCCTGCCTCGGGCATGGATGTGTGTGATGTCTGTCCTTAGTTAGGTTTAAGTAGTTCCAAGTTATAGGGGACTGATGACCTGAGAAGTTAAGTCCCATAGTGCTCAGAGCCATTTGAACCATCCGTTAGTACAGTGCGGCGAAATCGGGGGTTAATGGGCTATGACGGCGGACGACCGACGCTAGTGCCTTTGTTAACCGCACGGAATCGCCTGCAGCGCCCCTGCTCGTGACGATATCGGTTGGACAGTAGAGGACTAGAAAACCGTGGCCTGGTCAGATGAGTCCCGGTTTCAGTTAGTAAGAGCTGATGGGAGGGTTCGAGTGTGGCGCAGACCCCACGAAGCCATGGACCCAAGTTGTCAACAAGGCACTGTGCATGGCGGTGGTGGCTCCATAATGGTGTGGGCTCTGTACATGGAATGGACTGGGTCCTCTGGAATGTACGGCTACTTGGTCATTTCCAGTCATTCATGATGTTCCCAAACAATTACGGAATGGCCATGCGCCATGTCACAGGATCACAGTTGTTCGCGATTGGTTTGGAGAACGTTCCGGACAGTTCGAACGAATGATTTGGCCACTCAGATCGCCCGACATGAATCCCATCGAACATTTATGGGACGTGATTTATAGGTCAGCTTGAGCACAAAATCTTGCATCGGCAGCACTGTCGCGATTGTGGACGGTTATAGGGGCAGCAAGGCTCAATATTTCTGCAGGGGTCTTCCAACGAGCTGTTGAGCTCATCCCACGTCGAGTTGCTGCACTGCACCGGAGAAAAGGAGTTCCGACACGATATCAGGATGTATCCCACGACTTTTTTCACCTCAATGTATAACGTTTGTTCGTTGCTAACGATGCTTCATTATTTCTGAAATTTTTGATATTTCGAGTTACTTAACGACTGAGATCACTATATTCTATTGTGGAACAGTTAAAAGACTGTTACTTAACGTCTGAGATCACTATATTCTATTGTGGAGCAGTTAAAAGACCACGCTTATGATTCAGCATCGGTGATAAGCTTGGATGTTTACCCTTGTATCATATATACCGTTGCACTATTACTCGACGTAAAGGTTCTTATGAGATGAATCCATTTTAGTGATACAAATACAAATTAGACATTTTCTGTTATTTATGCCGCGATCGGAGCGAGGAAAGTGGAATACTTTTGCTGTTACCACGGTATTCCAGAGGACGTCGAGCCGTTACATGTGGAATTGTGTGTGGTGTGGGGTCATTAGAAGTGAGAACCCCATCACGTAAGAAAGCGCAGTGAGCGAGAGCAGTGGCCCGGTCGAGCCCAAGGCCGGAGTTTTATCGTGTTTCACTTAAATGCAATACCGTGTTTGACTATCGTACCGGAACTGCTAGCTGGTAGACAGATAAACAGCGCCGCAACGCCACACTATTCGTCACTATGTGTGTTCCACGTATGTTTTAAAAATAATTTTTAGGCGGAATGGCCGCTTTCCGTTGAATGAGAACCACGGATGAACGGTTGACGCTATTGCAGTGGCATTTGCAGCGACCGCTCGGTGGCGTTCAAATAGCGAGCGGATATTTTTACACAGTACGGTCCAGGAACGGTGCAGGACGAAACAAGAGGAGTAGGAGCCTCTAGATAATGCGTTGTTTCATCGGTTTGAGTGAGCAACACGAGGAAATGCTGAACTTTTATCCAGCTGTTTTAGTAGCTGCTGTCAATTAGCATGGCAAACGTTTATCCATGATCAGATGTCAGACCGGAATGGTATGGTACAACAGCAAAGCGGCCTACTCGTATAATAATTTTGTGTTCCTCAAAAACGAGTATCAAATAAATAAATAAATAAATAAATAGTCTGCAGAATATATACCTCTCGTGTGTTCATCAAGGTCAAGCTAGCAGTATTTAATGTATGTGGCGATTATTTGGTGAGTGCAGTCGCTTGACAACCGAGAAAAATTTAATTTTTCTAATTAATGGTTTTGTATTTACGTGTGATCAGACGATGTCGTCATACAGAGTATTACGCTGGAGTAGCACCAATGGAATCGCTGAACTTAATGTCCCACCCATCCGGCCGATCACAGTCATTTGCGCCACATGGTCTCTCTTTTCCATGAGATTCTGCGGAGGGATCTAGGATTTTTCTGTTGATAAAAAAAATGTACGGTACAGTATTTTCTACTACCGCTAAGCCAATACAAGGAGATTTTTACCCCCAGTTTATAAGAGCCAACACTGACCCTACGACTTATCTTAGAAGATGAGTTAAAAAAAGTCAATCCTACGTTTACAGCATTTGTAGATTTAGAGAAAGCTTTTGAGAGTGTTGACTGGAATACGCTCTTTGAAGTTGTGAAGCCAGGAAAAGCATTTCTTACATTGATTTAAGCGCTGTGTTTAAAGGAAAAAAAATATGACACTGATCTAGGGAATGGTTGAAATTGAGGGAGAAAAATACCCATGAAAATCGGCTAAAAAAATATTATTCTCAAAACCCGATGATATCAACTTTCGTTTATCGACTTTTATGTGTCTTTTATTTTATTACATTTCAGTTTGTATGATGTGCGTAGAATTTTAATTTTCTTCGTAACGTCTTCCTGCGTAATATATGGCTGGGAAAGACGCAACACATGTACCAATTTGGTACCTGCCAGTTCTCTCTTATTTTTATCCATGATCACAGTTTCGAGAAATGTGGAAACTCACGATACAGTCAGATAAATTGTAATAAAAACTATTTCTCACTAAACATGCGCGGCGAAACATCAACGCACACATCATCCGTCATCATGTCAAATCGGACGTGAATCAAAATTGCTCTCAGATAAGTCAAACGCGTTTGCCTTAGGCAAATTCGCCAAACAAAGCCGCACAGTGCCAAATAATTTGTGGAGCGTTTACACAGGCCGTGAAGTGTGCATTGTGGCTGTAACAGAAGACCAATAAACACCCGATTCTGTCAAGAATCGAAATGCTACGTAGAAAATAGCTTCAGAGGTTTGACTACTTTACGAATGAGTTAATATGTTATATGTCCGACGTTTAGGATTTAAGGGAGAAAGGTTTAGAAAAGATTTGAAATTATGTTTAAAGTTTGTCGAAAGTCATTATGTGCTGCCGTTATCAAGCACTGGATGAAGATAGTCTGTGTAATTTGCGATCAGTAAAAGCTAGTTTTTAATGCGTCTCACTGTTTATGATGTCGTGTTTTCTTAGTTGTGTGCCGTGCAAAGATATAATTTTGCTGTTATAGTCAGTGATATTTGTGGATCCTGTTTGAATAGTGAGTTGGCAATAGAGTCAGTAGTAAAGAAGTAATGAATTAAAACGTCATGTCATATGCTGAAGTTTTAGTGCATGAACAGCGAAAGCGTAGTAAGCGATATATTTTTTTCTTATGATTGTATGAGGAATGTCAGCGAGACTAGCGTTCATAAAGGTTTGAAATTATGGATGAAGTTTGTAGGGAGTCGCTGAGTGCTCGGATTTTCAAATACTGGATGAATATGCTGTGGGTAATTGTTGCGCCGTCAGTTACGCGGCCTAAGAGTAATACTTGTCATACGGTGTTAAACCTTTAACCTAAGAATGTATCTTGTAGTGTGTAGTTGATGGCAGCATGTTAAATTTTTAAATGCGTTGTATAATTTTCTGAACTATCGAAAATAAAATTTTTGTTGTTCTTGGAAGCTGTTAGTTCGTCATTTAGTTACATGTTCAGTATACCATTTCAACGATGCTTTTATCGTAATGATGTGGAACGGGTCAGTTTGCAGGATATGTATACAAGATTACTGTTAACATTGTCGAAAACATTATCATTTTATTCCCACTCATGCAACTACAATTAAAAACAAGTATTTTTTTGTAGCTACTAGTTTCTAAGTAGAAATTCGTCAATGGAATAGAAGGAATTGTCCACGAGAAATTATTTTAAATTAGATTTAAAACTTGCTTCTCTATCTGTCGGATGCTTTATGTTATTAGTCAAAAATAAAGGTTATCTTTCCCCCTAGTGTAGTAGATGTGTACATCACTGTTGTTCTCAAATTGCGATTGATTATTTATGACGAATTACATTAGCGAACATATGGATTGTGACGGTACAGTTACAATGCCAGCCGTTAGATGGGCAACCTAGAACCTGGATAATGAACCATGAACAGGATTAGCCGTTTAGTAATAAAGATAGCAAAACTGAAGCTATGTCGTGTGTAGTGTAAGTGAATGAGATCTGGTATGTGGTGCAGGCTTGCTTACTGACATTCAAGTAGGCCGGGAGGGGGGGAGGGGAAGGGGTTCGCCGGGAGAGATGCCACGTCAGCTGTCGTCACGCACAAGCAATTGGAGCGAGCCACAGCTTGTGCGTGTGCGTGTGAGAGAGCGCGTAATGTGTGTAGGAGCGCACACGTGCGGCGGCGGCGGCGGCGGCCCCACTTGTTTTATCTCGCTGCTTCTGCCCGCCTCCAGCAGTGCCCCGCCGCCGCCGGCGTCGCCACTGCGCCTCCTCGTCGCACGCGGCTTCGCGTCCGCTCACTGCCGCTTAGTTGTTTCCGTTCTCCGCGTGTGTACACAACGTCCTGCGCGGTCAAATGCCGCCAGTGCGGATGGTTGAGGAGGAAACCGTGTGTGGCGAGTGTGACGCAGAGGTCCGGAAGATGTGTTGAGGGCCGCCGGTCGACGCCTCGGCGCTCTGCGGCGATAATCAGAGGCGGTTGGAAGTGGGCCGCCGCTGCGAGTGCGATAAGGCGGCGAGAGGGCTGGCGGGCTAGAGCGGCCGGCTGCGGGCAGTTGGCAGGCGAGCGACGCCGATGGCGGACTCCGGCAGGAAGAGGACGCCCAAGCAGTGGGAGGCGCGCTCGCTGCACAGGAGGTCGCTGCGACGCCTGCGCCGCCACCACCCACGGTCAGTAGGCGCAGTCTCACCCCTCGTCTCGCACCTGCTGCTTGCTGTTCAGTCCCTGTGTCATACACGAGCGACTTTCTTGCCCCCTTTCGTGGAAACTAGTACTGTAAAAGTAACGATCCAGTTTTGTACCCTATGTAGTCGGTCGCGCTCGCTGCACAGGAGGTCGCTGCGACGCCTGCGCCGCCACCACCCACGGTCAGTAGGCGCAGTCTCACCCCTCGTCTCGCACCTGCTGCTTGCTGTTCAGTCCCTGTGTCATACACGAGCGACTTTCTTGCCCCCTTTCGTGGAAACTAGTACTGTAAAAGTAACGATCCAGTTTTGTACCCTATGTAGTCGGTCACTATCTTTCTAGCAAGGCGGACAGGGTGTTTATGAACAATTTGCCTCCAATTTGCTCTATCTTCATATAGTTCATGTCTCGATACGGCTTCCCAGTCGCCACTAGCCTTCAGATCGTCCTTAATCCATTATTTGGCACACACAGAAGTACCGGGTGATAAAAAAAGTCAGTATAAATTTGAAAACTTAATAAACCACGGAATAATGTAGATAGAGACGTAAAAATTGACACACATGCTTTGAATGACATGGGGTTTTATTACGATGGCGCTCCACCCCATATTGCTAGATGCGTGAAAGATCTGTTCCGCGTGTCGTTTCGTGATGACTGTGTGCTCAGCCGCCACTTTCGTCATGCTTGGCCTCCCAGGTCCCCAGACCTCAGTCCGCGCGATTATTGGCTTTGGGGTTACCTGAAATCGTGATCGACCGACATCTCTAGGGATGCTGAAAGACAACATCCGACGCCAGTGCCTCACCATAACTCCGGACATGCTTTACAGTGCTGTTCACAACATTATTCCTCGACTACAGCTATTGTTGAGGAACGATGGTGGACATATTGAGCATTTACTGTAAAGAACATCATCTTTGCTTTGTCTTACTTTGTTATGCTCATTATTGTTATTCTGATCAGATGAAGCGCCATCTGTCGGACATTTTTTGAACTTTTGTATTTTTTTGTTTCCAATAAAACCCCATGTCATTACAAGCATGTGTGTCAATTTGTGCCTCTCTATCTACATTATTCCGTGATTTATTTAGTTTTATTAGTATTTAAATTAGATAGATGTATTCACGTGAACAGTTTTAAGTACTTTTTTTTTTTCAAATTGCAATATGCTCTCTGTAAGTACAGGGTGTGCCAGAAGGACTTTACAACTTTGGAATGATATAGAAATTTATTGAGATGGCTTACAGAATCGGTAGACACATATCATTTTTTAAGCAAACAACCTCAGATTTCACCTAAAAGTGGTAAACGTAATTTTGCTTTTCTCTGACTACCATCTGTGATGCGGCAAACATCTCAACGGTAATCAGTTTCTCCCCACACGCGTTGCAACAAATCGGGCGTAACTTGTGGGACGGCAGCGCATACATTCGATTTTTCAGGTCGGCTAAGTTGTTTTGTAGGGGAGGAACATACACAAGGTCTTTAATGAAACCCCAGAGGAAGAAATCCCGTGATGCCAAGTCTTGGGAGCGAGGTGGCCATGTGATTTGCCCTTCACGGCACAATCCAGCGACCTGGGAAGGTATTATCGAGGAAACCTTGAAGTTCCGTGAGGAAATGAGATGGTGCACCGTCTTGCTGGTAATAAACCATTCCATCTTGGTCATCTCCATCCATCAATGGGATTAAAAAGTATGCAAGCATTTCCACATACACAATACCAGTGACAGTTTTCTCCACGAAGAAGAAAGGGCCATACACTTTCAGTTTGCTAAGGGCACAAAACACATTAACTTTGGGGTTGTCATGATTGAGTTCCAGGGTTGCATGTGAATTTTTGCTACTCTATATTCTGCAGTTCTGGGTATTCACCATATCACTGATACGAAATGGTGACTCAGCGTTAAAGATTATTGTGTTAAGGAATGTTTCCACTCCATCTGTGGCTTACTACTTGAGCCCCATCTTATTCTATTACTCGCTCCTGTGAACGGGAACGCGTTATGCAAGTCTTGGTGTCACTCACGTCCATCTAGGAAGTTTTTACTGAGTTTAACGAAGGCGATGTTGGCCTGATGTATTCGACGATGCTCTTTGGCTACACTGTCTAAAGGATCGTTCTAAGAAATACCAAATTAAGATCAACCTGAAGATGCCGAAATAAGGTGAAACGCGTTGTTGAAAAATAAAAAACTAAAATTGCAACCAAGACTGTTTTCAACCAATACTGTTAAGGAATGTCTCGTCGTCCTCTATACGATGCAACATTTCCGCACAAATTTTCCCACGAGCAAGCTTGTCTGCATCACTGATGTGCTGTGCCATTGTGAAGCTGCATTATTTCGAGTGTAAACGTTCTTTTGCAGTGAACACCTCGTCTCAACAGAGTTATTATGCCAAGAGTGAATTGCAGGCCTGCTTGGGGATTCTTTAGCCTATTCAATGCGAAATTTACGCCGAACGGATGTTGCAGAGTTCGTTTCATGAAACCGAAACAGGCAGCGAGCACGCACCGCATCGCGCGACTGCTACTGTCGCAGGTTCGAATCCTGCCTCGGGCATGGATGTGTGTGATATCCTTATGTTAGTTAGGTTTAAGTAGTTCTAAGTTCTAGGGGACTGATGACCACAGAAGTTAAGGCCCATAGTGCTCAGAGCCATTTGAGCCAGCACGCACCGCACCATTGAAAGTAGCTATTTTAACACTACAGTACGCTAGCGCTCCTGGTGGCGGAATGGAGTACTGATGCTCCACGTGAATCAAACTTGTTGTTTGCTACAAAATAACGCATCTACCGAATCTGCAAGTTGTCTCAATAATTTGTATATCATTTCAAAATTGTAAAATCCTTTTTGACTTACCCTGCATATTGTCACAGAAGGCCCATGGGCGCTACAACATCAACACTACAATGTTGTTCCTGTGGCAGAAAAGAATGTTGCATCTTGCAGTATTTAATGTGAAATGTAGTGAAACGATATTTTTTCGGTACAAAGCACAGAACAGATCCACAGTCGAATACTCCTGAGGGCAAAGCCATCATGTTCCATTTTGCCTCATCCTCTGGCCAATGACAAAAACTATCATATCACACATTATTCACTGGCATAACAGCTGCTTGTTTCTTCTTCTTCTGGACTTGTTTCTCCATCCAATAGCCAAAGCCAGAGTTTCTCTTCCCAAAAGAGATCAGTCCATTTGCAATGCTCCAGATAAGAACTTGCTGACAAATTTTGTATCAACTCACCTTCAAGACATCCGCTTTCCGTTTATAAGTAATTTTCGTAGTACGAGAAATAACAGCACCACAAAATTGAAAGAAACTGCTACACCTGTAACTGACGCTCACGCTATCTTGCTCAGTGTCTGCTAAATATGCGTACTATTCAGAAATTTATCACCAAAGGCAACAGAGTGTCGCTTTATATGAGTTTTTAAACATTGCTTGCAAGTGCCATCGGCCATCAGTGGACGAAACCTGAAAGGTACCGTAGGAAATAGTGTGCAATTTTGATATTGCTTGAGAGCAACATCGCTGAATAAAGGATTAATTTGATGCAGCCATCTTTTTTTGGGTCATTCTATTGGCCTTTCCCCCTGCATATTTTTGTCTAAGTATTGTTCTGGTAGGCGGTTATCCAACTTCCTCAAGTGTCGAAAGCACTTGAGCCGTGCGTCACTCAGTCTCTCAGCCACTGATAGATGCACTTGCATCTCTCTTCCGATGTCTTCATTCCTACTGTTAGCTCTTCAAGTCTTCTGCAAGGTGATCACAAAATCTTCATTTTGCGTGCGTGCGACTTGCTGGAATCTGCTTCGTTAATTACACAGCACTCCAGGCTGAAAGTCAGAATCGGCAGGAGATATGTTTTAAACAAGAAAGAATAAGTAGCCTCGGTTGCAAAATCGTTTTTTATTTATTTAATTTGTGACGCGTTTCACTGTCACAGGTTCATCATCAGACATCTGCAGAAAACGGGTTTCCTCAGTACAAATTTATGAGTCAGGAATCCTCTATAAAGCTACATTGTCAGTAAATAAAACGACTTTGAAACCACGATCTGAGTTGTGAAAAGAGCGTAACCAAAGACAAACTCACCGATTGAGAACACTCAGGACCATTGCCTAGCGTACAGAAAGTCCCAGGATCACAAAAAATGGCACGTCATCCAATAAAATTTGCCGGACATGTCCACCGAGTAAAAACACCAGAGGTCCACTGGCAAGAGTACAGAACGCCCCGCAATCACCAAAAAATGGTACGTTATCCAATAAAATATACAGGACACATCCACCTACGGAAATAAATAAGAATATGTTTCAAGGCGAAGAGCGGTAAACGGAATAAACGTAAGAAATCACGTAAGTAAGGGTGGAGATAAAGGAACAAATATTGAAGGCTAAGAGACCTTGGGCCACAGAGTATGTGATTAATATGTGCCGGCCATTGTGGCCTAGCGGTTCTAGGCGCTTCAGTCTGGAACCGCGCGACTGCTACGGTCGCAGGCTCGAATCCAGCCTCGGGCATGGATATGAGTGATGTCCTTAGGTTAGTCAGGTTTAAGTAGTTCTGAGTTTTAGGGGACTGAAGACCTCAGATGTTGAGTCCCATAGTACTCAGAACCATTTGAACCATGGCAGCAGGCGTGTTCCGGCCACTTGGTAGAGCGAATGAAAACACAGTTATTCCTGTGGGCGATTTGCCATACGGTAGATGACGGAAACTGTAGCCTGTGAAGCGAGGAAATTAGAGGGTTACGAATACAGCCGACTCCATCCGAGTCGAACAAGAATTATATATGGAGGAAGAAAACAGGGTGAGTGACAAAATGTGTTCGATGTTTCCTGTCACTGTCGACTTGCTTCGTTGAAAATAAGAAATTGGAGGAACACGAAAGCTGCCAAGTGGGTACGAACGTGCGGAAAGGCGAATAAGGAAATGCTTCTACTCAGGGTATGCTGAGGGCAGCGAATTATAGCAATCCGAAAACTACTGATTTGGCCCGAGTCTGACACGAATTGCGTATAGGGAAGAACACACGGAAGAAACGAAACTCTTGAGGCACTAACGAAACGGCACTTCGAGCCTAGTGGAATTCTTGTTACTCAGTAACGGATGCATACGACATGTAGCAGCCCTAGTGACGAGCGAATGTATTGCAGCGCCACTGCCTCATTCCTGCACAGAGATTCGCCTATAACGATAAGTCGAGTTGTTACAGGACGGGGCCAAATTTTAATTTTGTGAGTGCTGTTGCTGTGCAATTAGGAGCCAGAACCGTGAAAGTCAGGTAATTAGGGACAGTTCGTGTTGCAAAAATTCGAAATATAGTAACAGAATGAAGAAACTAGAAATTTTAACAGAAGTTTATTAATGTCCAAAGTAAAATTCGTAGTGGATGTTCTTGGCAAAAGATGTATAGTACATTTTCCACACTGTTGAGAACTGAAAGAAATGGAGAAGTACCGTCCAAAAGTTTCAAAACATGAACAACTTTGCGCTCGAGAAAATACATACACAAGATAAGAAACAATTTTTAGAGGAAAACATGTACCTTTTTGCTTAACCCTGTGTATCATGTTTGTTTCTAAGTGCCAAAAACATCGCCGAAAATTTTCTCGTTCAGTGTATCTTTCTTTTTCACTGTTGAAAGAATTTTCGTTAAAAGCGTTTAGCTAATTTATCCATAGACTTTTTCTTTGTCTAAGTACTCAGAAACTTAAAAAATATTGCTTTCAGATGTTTGGTTTCTTGTAGGATAACACTAACAGGAAAAATATCAAGTGCTCGTGCAACTTTTTCAGTGCGTCACTAAAATGTAGCGAAAAATAAAATACAAATTAACAAGAGAGGAAAGCACAAAATCCATTATTATAACGTGAATGAAGGGGGAATAGGTTAACTTCCGATGTTAGCAGAGACTGTCACAGTGCTCTGTTTCTACGCATACACATTCTCCCCGTCATATTCAGGATTTTAGAACTCAACACTCGACACACGCGACGAAGTTAACGGCTTGTTTACATGCAGGACGTGACGCGTACCAACCACGAGGAGTCGATGTTGACCAGAAAGCCGCTCGTGTAAAACGAGCTGTAGTGGAGTGAACACTGAACTAACTCCGCGTTCAGGTTCAGCAAACATCACTGCGCCGCCATGACGCTACTTTTTGTTTTCGCTATTGCTCCCGGATTTGAATGCCCGCGTATTTTTCAACGCGAAGCACACCAAGCGTTTTTCTCGACGTGGCTCGTGGATGCTCAGAAAAGAGCCGGTCCATCATGCGGAACATGCTCATCAACGTGATGTGAGAACTCGTCGCTAGTCAATTGAGTTGAATTCTCTTCTGTTGATCACACTGTTGGCAAATTTATCTAAAGCCACATTTAAAATTTCTTTAAGGCATTGTATGTAAAACTGACTGGGGTCATTTCCTCCAGTGATACAGTAATACTATTGATTTCCTCTGTTTCCATCAATGACTCAGGATTGATTCAGTGAAGATTATCGCCAGTATCAGTCAACATTGAAATGATCAAATGGTTATCGATGCCCCACAATCCTCCTTGGCTTCCATTTCAGTCGCCGGAACGAGTGTACTTAAGGTTTTATCCTCATTTCTTGCTTCATGTTTTCTTTTGCTTGCAGTGTAACCATTGGCTGGCGGAACTTCAAGATATTTGTTCTTTTACTTGGGCTGAGAGAGGCACTGCTTCCGTTGTCGTCCTCGTCCTGACTGTTGTTGGAAATATCGACAATGTCTTCTTTTTAACTATTATTATTTCCTTCTGGTGTGTCACGAATTTGTGCTTAAACTCGATTTGACGTGATTTGTCTTGCATTTTGTGGGTCTCAGTTTCAGCTGGCGGTTGACATGATCTTCTTTTACGGAGTGTTGCAACACGATCTTCAGTTGCATTGCTGCCCGTTTCCCTTTGAATTTTGTTGTATGGTATGGATTTCGGTAGGACAGCCTCACAGTTTTCAGTGTTTTCTGTAGCTTCCATTTTCCGTTGACTGTAATCGGTATGCTCTGACTCATCTACACCTACGTGGATACTCTGCAAATCATATTTTAGTGGCTGGCAGTGGGTTCATCGAACCACCTTCATAATAATCTCTATTATTCTAGTCTCGTACAGCGCTCGGAAGAAAACGAACACCTATATCTTTCGGTGCGAGCTCTGATTGATCGTTTCTCCCTACGTAGGTCAGTGTCAATAAAATATTTTCGCATTCGGAGGAGAAAGGTGGTGAATGAAATTTCGTGAGAAGATTCAGCCGCAACGAAAAACGCCTTTGTTTTAATGATGTCCACCCTAAATCCTGTATCATTTTAGTGACACTCTCTCCCCTATTTCGCTATAAACAAAACGTGCTGCCCTTCTTTGAACTTCCTCGATGTACTCCGTCAATCCTATCTGATAGGGATCTCACACCGCGTAGCAGTATTCTAAAAGAGGAGGCAGTCTCCTTAGTAGATCTGTTACATTTTCTAAGTAGATCTGTTACATTTTCTAAGTATCCTGTCAATGAAATGCAATCGTTGGTTAGCCTTTCCCACAACATTTTCTACGTGTTCCTTCCAATTTAAGTCATTCGTAATTGTAATTCCTAGGTATTGAGTTGAACTTATGGCCCTTAGATTTTACTGATTTATCGTGTAACCGAGGTTTAACAGATTTTTTTTTAGCACTCGTATGGATGACCTCAGTGTCGATTGCCAATTTTCGCACCATACAGACATTTTTTAAATCTTTTTGCAATTCGTTTTGATCTTCTAATGACGTTACTAATCGATAAACGACAGCGTCATTTGCAAACAACCTAAGAAGGCTGCTCACGTTGTCTCCTAAACAGCAAAGAGCCTGTAACACTACCTTGGGGAACTCCAGAAATCATTTGTATATTACTCCATGACTTTCCGTCAGTTACTACGAACTATGGCCTCTCCGACAGGAAATCACGAATCCAGCCACATAACTAAGACGATATGCCACAGGCACGCAATTTCACTTATGTGGTACAGTGTCAAAAGCCTTCCAGAAATCCAGAAATACGAAATCAATCTGAAATCCCTGGTCAATAGCACTCAACACTTCATGCGAATAAAGAGCTAGTTGTGTTTCACAAGAACGATGTTTGTAAATCCATATAGACTGTGTGTGAGTAGATCGTTTTTTTCGAGGTGATTCTCAATGTTCGAACACAATACATTTTCCAAAATTCTGCTGCGTATCGACGTTAATGATATGGGCCTGTAATTTAGTAGATTACTACCTTTTTGAATATTGGTGTGACCTGTGCAACTTTCCAGTCTTTGGGTACGGATCTTTCGTCGAGCGAAAGGTTGTATATGATTGTTAAGTATGGAACTATTTGATCACCATACTCTGAAAGGAACTTAACTGGTATACTTTGTGGACCAGAAGACTTGCTTTTGTTAAGTGATTTAAGTTGCTTCACTGCTCAGAGAATATCTACTTCTACGTTACTCATGTCGGCAGCTGTTCTTGATTCGAATTCGGGAATATTTTCTCCGTCATCTTTGGTGAACAAATTTTAGGAGGCTGTGTTTAGTAACTGCTCTTTGCCAGCACTGTCTCAGCGTTCATTTCTAAGTTCTCTGTGTGTGGGACATATACGCTCTCCGTTTCCGGGTTGGTGTCTGTCGACACGGGTGGATACGTCAGAGGCGCGCTGACACGCCTGGGCCTGCCGTGCGCTCGACCGGTGCCTCTGGAAGGTAGCCGGGCCACGCGCCACCTCGAGCTCTCAGTGGGGTTGCGTATCGCGCACGTCCTCGGCTGTTCGTCCTAGACAACAGATACCCGGCAGTCTGATGCACTAATGACGTAACGTGTTACAGTAAATCGATCCTAATTGGTATACTCTGTTGAGATCCGGCAAGGAAAATCTGTTATCTCCATCTCCCACCATAAACAGAAATTTATTGTCCATGTCCACTTAAATCCTGACGTACGTGAACACATGGTATTCAAATAGGAATTTGAATACTTCTATGGTGCGCAATTCTAGACCAGCATGTGTTGTTGAACCTCACTTACATTGATCAGCCAGAATATTATGACCACCGATCTAATATCGATATAAAACCGTCCGGGCGATGGTAGCGTCAACTGGCGAGTAATGGCTGCTGCTCACACACGCACGGTGTATGTAGTATCAGAGAGCGCACTGTGTGCATGTAGAATGGGGAAGGCGCGCGATCTACTTGAATTTGACCGACGACAAATTGTGCTCGGCACGAGCATTTCGGAAACTGTATGACTTGTCTGGCGTTCGGGGACTGCTGTGGTGAGTGTCTTCAACACGTGGCGGAACCAAGATGAAAGCACGTACAGACGTCGTGGGGTTGGGCGACCACCTATCCAGGGCAGCCTAGTAAAACAGCATAAAACAGCACAGGCGGCGAATTGTGGCGGAACTAACATCAGACTTTAGTGCTGGGCCGAGTACGATGACGCTCGTGAAGAACACTCATAACGATGGGCCTCCGCAGCCGACATCTGCATGTGCCAACGTTAACACCACGACACGGGTAACTAAGACTGAAATGCGCACGTGACCATCGTACACTGGACTTTGGCGAATTGGCAGAGCGTTACATGGCGATGAATGCCGACAACTTCTTCATCACACCGATACGAGTGCGCTAATCCGTCATGTACTGTGAGACAGAGACAAGCTGACGGCGGCTCAATTATGCTCTAGGGAACATTCACGTGGGCATCCATGGGTCCAGTGGATCTCGTGCAAATTGCACCATGATGGCCAAGGAGTATCGTACACTGGTTGCAGACCACGTACACCACTTCTTGACGATCATGTTTCCCGACGGCAGTGTTATTTTTTAACAAGATAATGCAACATGTCACAAGGCGCCGGGAATGTAAAGCAGTCGTTCCTGGAACACAGCGGCGAGTTCCAGTTTATACACTCCTGGAAATGGAAAAAAGAACACATTGACACCGGTGTGTCAGACCCACCATAATTGCTCCGGACACTGCGAGAGGGCTGTACAAGCAATGATCACACGCACGGCACAGTGGACACACCAGGAACCGCGGTGTTGGCCGTCGAATGGCGCTAGCTGCGCAGCATTTGTGCACCGCCGCCGTCAGTGTCAGCCAGTTTGCCGTGGCATACGGAGCTCCATCGCAGTCTTTAACACTGGTAGCATGCCGCCACAGCGTGGACGTGAACCGTATGTGCAGTTGACGGACTTTGAGCGAGGGCGTATAGTGGGCATGCGGGAGGCCGGGTGGACGTACCGCCGAATTGCTCAACAAGTGGGGCGTGAGGTCTCCACAGTACATCGATGTTGTCGCCAGTGGTCGGCGGAAGGTGCACGTGCCCGTCGACCTGGGACCGGACCGCAGCGACGCACGGATGCACGTCAAGACTGTAGGATCCTACGCAGTGCCGTAGGGGACCGCACCGCCACTTCTCAGCAAATTAGGGACACTGTTGTTCCTGGGGTATCGGCGAGGACCATTCGCAACCGTCTCCATGAAGCTGGGCTACGGTCCCGCACACCGTTAGGCCGTCTTCCGCTCACGCCCCAACATCGTGCAGCCCGCCTCCAGTGGTGTCGCGACAGGCGTGAATGGAGGGACGAATGGAGACGTGTCGTCTTCAGCGATGAGAGTCGCTTCTGCCTTGGTGCCAATGATGGTCGTATGCGTGTTTGGCGCCGTGCAGGTGAGCGCCACAATCAGGACTGCATACGACCGAGGCACACAGGGCCAATACCTGGCATCATGGTGTGGGGAGCGATCTCCTACACTGGCCGTACACCACTGGTGATCGTCGAGGGGACACTGAATAGTGCACGGTACATCCAAACCGTCATCGAACCCATCGTTCTACCATTCCTAGACCGGCAAGGGAACTTGCTGTTCCAACAGGACAATGCACGTCCGCATGTATCCCGTGCCACCAAACGTGCTCTAGAAGGTGTAAGTCAACTACCCTGGCCAGCAAGATCTCCGGATCTGTCCCCCATTGAGCATGAGCATGTTTGGGACTGGATGAAGCGTCGTCTCACGCGGTCTGCACGTCCAGCACGAACGCTGGTCCAACTGAGGCGCCAGGTGGAAATGACATGGCAAGCCGTTCCACAGGACTACATCCAGCATCTCTACGATCGTCTCCATGGGAGAATAGCAGCCTGCATTGCTGCGAAAGGTGGATATACACTGTACTAGTGCCGACATTGTGCATGCTCTGTTGCCTGTGTCTATGTGCCTGTGGTTGTGTCAGTGTGATCATGTGATGTATCTGACCCCAGGAATGTATCAATAAAGTTTCCCCTTCCTGGGACAATGAATTCACGGTGTTCTTATTTCAATTTCCAGGAGTGTATGTTGGCCCCTCAACTCGCCAGATCTGAAACCGATCGGACGTTGTGGGAATGTGATTGAACGTGGCGTCACAGCTCATTGCCCCTTCCCTGGAATTTACGAGAATTGGGTGACTTGTGTGTGCATATCTGGTACCAACTCTCTAAAGCGACTTACCAAGGTCTCATTGCTTCCGTGCCACGATGCGTCGCCGCTGTTATCCGTGCCTAAGGTGGACATACTAGTTACTATGCTGATGTTCATAACGTTCTGGCTAATCATTGTATACGCTGAAACTTCCTGGCAGATTAAAACTGTGTGCCCGACCGAGACTCGAACTCGGGACCTTTGCCTGTCGCGGGCAAGTACTCCTCCAACTGAGCTACCCAAGCACGACTCACGCCGCGTCCTAAAGTTTTAATCTACCAGGAAGTTTCATATTAGCGCACATTCCGCTGCAGAGTGAAAATCTCATTCTAGTGTATACGCTGTTAGCATGTGTAAAATCATTTGTGCCTCCTGTCTCTTAAATTATTTGCCTGCAAATTAGCGAACTTTTGCATTTCATGTAAACGATAACAGCGAATTGCGAAAGTGCACACCCATAATCTCATCTAAAGAACTTCTAACATTCTCGGCGATAAAAATATGGAATTCAAGTGCATTGGGCTTCACACAATCACGATCAAAGATAAACTTCAAATAATGCACGTTAAAGAAAATAGCTGTGCAATAGCCAAGTATTCAGCGACCAATACGCCGTGGTCTCTGCAGTGCGCGGCTCAGCGTCGTCCGTTTCCTTAACAGAGTGGTCAGAATGTTTTACTGTCGTGCAGCGGATGCGGGTTCGATTCCCAGCCGGGTCGGAGATTCCTCCGCTTGAGTGGGTGTTGTGTTGTCCTCATCATCGTTTCATCATCATCGACACGCAAGTCGCCCAGTGTGGTGTAATTGAAAAGACTTGCAACTCGGCGGCCGAACTTCCCCAGGTGGTGATTCCCGGTCATCAATGCAATACGATCATTTCATTTTAGCTCAGCTCTCGACGAGGCTCTCAGACAAGCTGCTTCTAGACCACCACGCCCGGCACCGCGCGAGGTGACGCAATGGTAAGGCACCGAACTCTTCTTTGATTTAGATTTTCTACCGTTTCCCGTAATCTCTTGAGACAAATCACGATTCCTTTAAGAGCGCGCAGCCAATTTTTTTCCTCGTCCTTGTCCATCCATAGTTTGCACTTCGTCTAATAACGTCATCATCGACTCGGCATTAAACCCTAATTTTCCTTTCCTCCTCTAAAAGCTAAGAACCTTATTTTATTCGACCGGGTTCTTCGGATTTCTTCACGAGCGTCACCGTACTCTGTGCTAGTTCCTTCACTATACGTGTACGTTGTAGTCAAGATAGTCAGACTGCTCAGTAAGGAGATGGCCAATCTGTGGCGCACAACTACACGGACATAAGTGCCCTTTTATCTAACTTTCTGTTGTATCTATCTTTGCGTCTTTTCGCACTGAGCTAAATGCGAATGTGTCGCTACGAAATCTTTGGCAAACACTAAATGTCATATTAAGCGAGCATAAAACATGCTCCAAAACTGTACAGCAGCCCTTCGTCGTGGATATAGACTTATAGTTTCATCCTACCTTTACCACCCCCAACATCACCATCACCACTGCCACCACCATTATCATTGCCATTGTTGTTGTCGTCGTCGTCGTCATCTAAGTTAAAACCTTGTTCATGTAGCCGCTCTTCTCTGACTCTTGACATCTGTACTATTGAATTCCAGCGGCTGTAGTTCATTCCACGTTTTAGTATGAGTGACATGTCTCCCAGTATACATCTTACACTAAAGATCTTTAAGATGCCGTTATGCCAAAGTAAGTGTCGTAATAATCTGGTTTCCGTTTCATTGTGTTGTTGATGAAACTCGTTTTTCCTTTATTTTCGTATATCTGCTTTATTACTTCTTAATGAGCAGAAGAGAGAGGGTATACTTCTAGATTCTATTGTCATAAAGCGATACTTCCTACTTGCATCACATTCTGGTCAGGGAGTGAACACTTTTATGCATTCAACGTAACCGAACGATTGTCAGTATCACTTGTCATCTTCCTTATGACCAGAATGGGGAACCTTTGAAAATTTCTTGTATTGAGGCTGAGAAGTCGACTGCGTAGGTGGTTGAATATCGAAGTAGATCAGTTGGGGTAAATGTGGTTCGAAATGAAAAACCATAAGATTTAATACACTTAATGCTATCTTAATCTCTGTTGCTAGAAATGAACAGACAGAAGAAAGGCGGTTAATGAGATTTCTAATCGCGAGACTCCGAGACCAGGATGCAGTATGTGAAGGAAACACAGAAAGGGTTCCCAGGTCGTCATTCAGAAAAATCATTGCAAAACTAAACTAATCGGAAATTTAAGACTGTATAATGTACTTGCTGACGAATGCATAACCTTCAAGAATGCGTGCCTCAACCAGTGTTAAGACTGATTTTGCTTGTCAGAACGAAAGAACCATTCTGTCGATGTTTCGATCCTGATTACTTTCGTATTTTGATATGTTATTGTATCCACCTATAAAGTCTCAGAAGAAGAGAGGAAATAACTGATCATATACACACTGCATGAATGAAACAGAATTTTCATCAACGTTGTAAACTGAATGTTTTTGTAGATTCTATGACTTTTCCCTCATTTTGGTACCGCTTCGAAACGAGGAAAATGTTACACGTCGAGGGACCGAAAAAGGGAACTGTACGCAGAAAGAATCGACTTCATTTTGCATATCATGGCTTTACGATACCTGACATGAAAATGAACTGCTCGAAAGATATTCCTAGCTAGTCAGACAAATTGATTGATTGATTGACAGAGTAAGGGAGTCAGTCGGTGACAGTATGTAGAAATTGTTTTGAAATGGGTTTTATGCGGTATGTTGCACTACCGGACTTTACCAAGATGCAGTGTGAAATATGTTGTATGTTTTCTGTACATATTCTCTGGTATCCACAATCCAAACTAATTATTCTCTTATCAAATGCCGACCGGAGTGGCCGAGCGATTCTAGGCGCTTCAGTCTGGAACCGCGCGACAGCTACGGTCGCAGGTTCGAATCCTACCTCGAGCATGGCTGTGTGTGTCGTCCTTAGGTTAGTTAGGTTTAAGTAGTTCTAAGTTCTAGAGGACTGATGACCTCAGATGTTGAGTCCCATAGTGCTCAGAGCCATTTGAACCATTTTTTCTTATCAAATTGCGGGTCTCTTTGGTACTATGTATCTAGCAAGCGAAACACATGTTGTATTTGAATGACTGGACTCTTTATAACGTCTGAAGGAACTTAATTTTTCAAAATTCAGGCTGGTATGAGGAAAGCATTACGTTCTGTTGCTGACATTTTAAATGAGAATAGCGCTTACTCTCCACGGACTTTGATCCACGTAACATTCGTTTACTTGCAGTAGAGGCAAGAATTAAAGTAACTCGAGTATTGGCTGCATATACCACGCAGGGACTGAATATCATACAATTTGATCCTCAAGCAGGGAACATAATCAACTAGCTTATGTAAATAAGACGTCCGTCTCCGTAGCTGTGTCGTAAGCGTAGATAGCTGTCATGCAGAGGTTCTGGGTTCGGTTCTCGGTGCTCCCAAGGAACTTTCCTCCGTGAGAGGACTGGTACGGTGGTACGGCGTGCACTCAGCCTCGTGATGTCAACTGAGGAGCAACTTGAATGAGAAGTATGGCTCCAAGGTTGGAAAGTCTGCATAACGGACGCGAGAGCGTCGTGCTGATCGCATACTCCTCCATATTGCATTCGCATAACACTGCAAGGCAGTGGATAACACGGCGGCCGGTCGACATTCCTTGGACCTTCAAGACCTGGACGAGGAGCTCTTTTTTATGTAAATGAGAAAATGAGAACAGTCATTACTCTTGTCCGCCCGATTTGTTTTATTAGTGCGTGTCCAGACAACAGTTTTCTGGAAGCCAACTTTCTCCGGCCTTTCATCTAAAAGTGGTACTAAAGCAATGATCATTTCGTAGCCATAGATGCGTTCGGTCATTAAAACGAATTCATGTTCCTCACTCTTTTTGTGCTAATGTATGTGGATATTTTCGTCCCAAGTACAACGACTTTATCGTACACTGAACACACACATTTCAAAAATGCTATTTGGTTGTAAAATTTCCGGCAACAGTAACGTCATAGAAGAAATTTACATTCCTCAGTCTAGTCAGGTGCAACGATGTACCCTTCTCCAAAGAGTACAGTAGGAGACGAACGGCGCTTTCGAACACATTCAGCTTTAACAACCCGTAAAAATACTGCTTCACCAGTAATTTTTTTACCACCGAAAAAAATTCGGAACGAATAATGAAAAGTGCAACACTCAGCTGTTCAGCGTCCACTATTTTTCCGGGTATAAAACGTACAGTGTGTTGTGGACTGGCAAGACAGCCAATCCACTAGGAGGAAGCCGAAAGGCACGCGTTTAAGCTCACGCAGGCTGGCGTGAGGTCTGGAACAGGACAAGGAATTTATAGTAGCAAAGAACGTACGTAGCTGCTGAAGTACTTAACTTTTAATCCATAATTGGTGAACATCGCTCTTGACGGTACATGTTTTACAGCATCAATAGTAACTGGTAATGGCGCCTTGCTAGGTCGTAGCAAATGACGTAGCTGAAGGCAATGCTAACTATCGTCTCGGCTAATGAGAGCGTAATTTGTCAGTGAACCATCGCTAGCAAAGTCGGCTGTACAACTGGGGCGAGTGCTAGGAAGTCTCTCTAGACTTGCCGTGTGGCGGCGCTCGGTCTGCAATCATTGATAGTGGCGACACGCGGGTCCGACTTATACTAAAGGACCGCGGCCGATTTAAAGGCTACCACCTAGCAAGTGTGGTGTCTGGCGGTGACACCACATTCCTGCGCCGCAAATCGGCGGACGGTTGTGGTATAAGGCTTCCGCCCGCCGTGGAGAGGACCCCATGTTGGCGTATGCGACGAGGTGGGGAGCCTAACAACAGGCGAGGCTGTGCCACCCGCACCCTGCCATTCGGCCCGAGGGGAGCAAGGAAACGCCTGAAAACCTGCTTCAGGGTGCACGCCAACGTGCGGTGTATGCGCCCGTAGAGAGACAGGAGGGGCCGAAGGGTCGACCTCCATCGGGCCGGGGCACCCGACGGGCAAAGACGACATATGGTCCGGAGCGAGTTCCATGTCGGAGGACAACCGGTCGCGGGAAGCGATCGGCGGCGCGTGACCCAGGGAGGCGCCCGGCGGTTGGAGCGACGCGTCCACGGCTGGCGTCGCCGGCGGGAGAACAGGCTGCGGCGGCGGCGGCGCGTCGCCATGGGGCAAAATGGAAGGCAGCGTCGGTAACACCTGGGGCTGAGGCGAGCCAGTAGATGGGTCCCCAGGGCGCTGACCGGACGGCACCGTCGCTGAAAGCAGACGGGGAGCGGCAGATCCCGTGCGACGACAGAGGCGCAGCTGTTTGAGATGCCGACGCACCTCACCAGAGGCCCCCAAAACCAGATACATAGCGCGGCCGAGGCAGCGAAGAATGCGCCCTTCGAGCCAACGCCGTGAACCTCTATAGTTGCGGTAGTAGACAACGTCGCCTGGGGCAAAAACAGGTGTCTGCCGCTGCACAGGAACCTGATGCGGCGGATGTAGCAAAGACATCAAGGTTCGATGAGGGCGACCGTGGAGCAACTCAGCTGGCGAGCGACCATTTCGGGGCTGAGAGCGATACGAGGACAAAAAGAGCAATAACGCGTCCTCCCGAGAATGCGACTGTTTCAGCTTCAACATCTGTGACTTGAAAGTCCTCACCAAACGTTCAGCGGCACCGTTTGACTGTGGCGAAAACGGTGTGGACGTCAGATGTCGAATACCATTGGCCTTGCAGAATGACTGAAATTCTGCGGACACGAATTGTGGGCCGTTGTCGGAACAATAGTCTGTGGAAGACCTTCAATGCAAAAGATAGCAGATAACGCTTGGATGGTGGCAGATGGTGACATCCGGACAACAAAAGGAAAATTACTGAATGAATCTACCACAACCAACCATCGAGCATTCCAGAATGGACCAGCAAAATCGATGTGTAAGCGTTGCCAAGGGGAAGTGGCTTTTGGCCATGCAAAGAATTTCCGCGGTGGTGCTGAGTGTTGTTCGGCGCACACCATGCAAGCAGAGCACATATTCGTAATCACGGCAGCGATTCCGAACCAAGTACAGTGCTGACGAGCAAGTTGTTTCATTCTCACTATACCCCAATGTCCTTGGTGGAGAAGCCGTAAGACAGAGAACTGTAACGAACGTGGGACCACGACCCTGGACTGATCATTATCAGAACGCAACAGCAAAACACCACGTCATACAAAAAGTCTCTCCTTGTGAGCAAAAAATCGGCGAACCAACGGATCCCCGATCCGTGACTTTGACAAGGGCCATTGCGTAGTAACAAAACGCAGAAAGGTAGCAAGGACAGGGTCAGCAGCTGTGGCTGTAGCTATACGACGAAAATCAGTCGGAAACGATTCGACCACGTCATCGGTTTCCGCATCCATGAACATGCAAGCAAATTCGGAAGAATCGAATGCTCTATCCTCAGCAACAGGCAAACGGGACAACGCATCGGCGTTTCCGTGCTTAGCAGTGGACCGATACAAGATATCGTAGCGGTACTGCGAGAGGAAAATAGACCAGCGAATGAATATCTGCGCTGTACGTGGAGGTACAGGCTGGGTCGGATGAAAAAGCGATGTCAACGGTTTGTGGTCTGTTAAGATGGTAAAGTGACGACCATACAAGAAATCATGAAACTTTGGAACACCAAATACGAGAGCCACTTCTTTCTCGATCTGGGAATAATTTCGTTGCGCAGGCGAGAGCAATTTGGACGCAAAGGCAATAGGGCGATCGTGCGAACCATCTTTGTGCGCAAGCACAGCACCGATCCCGAAATCCGATGCATCCACCATCAACAAAAGGGGCTTCCGGGGATCGAATGGCGTAAGGCAAGTATTGGAAAGCAACGCCGATTTCAACTGGCGAAAAGCGCGTTCGCATTCCGTCGTCCAGACGAACGGAACACCTTTACGGCGTAAGCGATGAAGCGGAGCTGAAATGGAAGAGGCGTGGCGGACATATTTATGGTAATAGTTGATTTTTCCCAGCACACACTGCAGATGCTTCAAATTCTGCGGCGAAGGCAAGTCTTGTATGGCACGGAGGTGCTCGGGACTGGGATGTATGCCTTGGGCATTAAGTACATGTCCCAGATATGGTAAGTCACGAGCAAAAAACACACATTTGTCCTTCCGCAAGCGAAGACCATTTTGTCGCAAGACCTGAAATAATGTTCTGCGATTGGCTAAATGTTCTTCTGCCGTCTTTCCGGAGACCACAATATCGTCCAGATAGTTTGCTGCAGTAGGGACCGACGCACAAACAGTTTGTAGATATTGCTGAAACAATGCAGGGGCGGATGCTCACCCGAATGGCAGTCGTTTGAATCGATACAAACCAAGATGCGTGTTAACCACCAAAGCGCGCTGGGATTCTTCGTCCACCGCTATTTGCAAGTACGCATCTGCGAGGTCCAACTTCGAAAAATATTTACCCGGGCACAGTTTGTCAAAAAGATCTTCTGGCGTGGGGTAAAGGAAAAGTTGCAGTCACCAGTTGTGGATTCACTGTTGCCTTGAAGTCCACACAAAGTCTCAATTTTCCGGAAGGTTTTTGCAAAATTACAAAGGGGGATGCCCAGAGAGAAGCCTGCACACGTTCAATTACACCTTGTGATTCCAAATCGTGTAATGTTTTTGCGACCTCATAATGCAATGCGTGGGGAACATTGCGCACTTTGAAAAATTTCGGTTGCGCGTTTACTTTCAGTTCCAAATGTGCTTTATAGTTCTTAGTGCAACCAAGGCCCGGTGCAAAAATGTCTGCAAATTCTTCACATAGACGAGAAACACTGTCGGAAGGCACAGTCTGGTTCACTGATAGGACCTGATTTACTATAGACAAGTTAAACAACTGAAATAAATCGAAACCAAACAAGTTCACTGCAGCAGAAGAACGAAGGACGTAAAATGACACAAGTTTTGTGTGTCCCTTGTATGTTGCAAGAAGGCTGCACTGTCCTAACACAGGGATCGCTTGTCCGGAATAACTACTTAACATTTGCGGCACGCAACGGAGGTGTGCCCAGCCGTTTGTACGTGTCGTGATTGATCAGTGAAACTGCAACTCCGGTATCGAGCTGGAATGGTATCATTTTGCCGTTAATGTCCAAGTCTACAAAAAGTTTATTGTCCTGCTGACGACAAGAGCGACTGTCGCGTGCATCGTGAACTGACGCTGGTACAGAATCACTTGCGACTTGACGGGATTTCCGGCGATGTCGACACACACTATTTGTGGGACGAACGCAGTCACTGTTAGAGAGAGTGCCACTGGGCGGAGTGGCATGAACTACAAGAATTTCCATAGGCGAAGTTTAATGAGCCGGAGTATCCTTGGTTCGATTCCGATTCCGGTGTGAAGCAAAGGGCCTGGAATGGTTTTGAGCTTCCGATCGGAGCTTTTTCTGGCAAACACTTTGAACATGTCCTTTTTTATGACAGAAAAAGCAAATAGCCTGGCGTGACGGGCAATTCTCACGCGAATGTCTAGTAGCACACCGCGGGCATGATTTCACTGCATTTGCTTGCTGGCGCGAGGACTGTTTACTGTTCCGTGCAGCTTGCCCGGCGGGCCGGTTAACCTGACACACGGGTGGCGAAGTTCCTGAGCAAAGTCAAGTGTGTCCTGCCGATCCAATATGTCCATCACTTGTTGAAGGGAGGGATTGACTAGTTTCAAAATCTGTTCCCGGATACGAACATCGGAAACGCTCTGTGCAATTGCATCACGCACTTTAGTATCTGAATAAGGGGTCCACATTGACATCCAAAAGCACAATCCCTAGTAAGGCCTTGCAAGGTTGCAACCCACTCCCGATTAGTCTGACCTGCCGTACGTTTTGTACGAAAGAACGTATACTGTTTGGCAACTACATTGACTGATTCTTTGAAATATGCATCTAATGCAGACAAAATTTCGTCGTAGGACAGAGTTGCTACGTCGCGTCGGGGAAACAATTTGACTATCACACGGTACGTTTGGACGCCGACGGATGCCAACAAAAAAGGCTGCCGCTCGTTGCCTTGAATTCTGTAGGCGGCGAGATGGAATCCAAATTGGCGTGACCACTCCGTCCAGCTTTCCAGTGCCGCATGAAAAGGACGAAAAGTTGGTGCAACTGCGTGTTGTGGCTGCGTGAGTGGTCGAATGGCGGCTGCCACATCGTTTTGCAGTGTACGTTGACCCTGGACGAGCTGTCCAAGGGCATCCAGTAAGGCCTGCGTCTGCTGATTCTGTAAGCGATAAAATTCGGACAGTACATCTGGAGATTGTGGCGAAGCCATTACACAAGTAAATCAGGGCAGTATAGTTACGAACGCGAATTGGGCTCGTCGCCAACTGTTGTGGACTGGCAAGACAGCCAATCCACTAGGAGGAAGCCGAAAGGCACGCGTTTAAGCTCATGCAGGCTGGCGTGAGTTCTGGAACAGGACAAGGAATTTATAGTAGCAAAGAACGTACGTAGCTGCTGAAATACTTAACTTTTAATCCATAGTTGGTGAACATCGCTCTTGACGGTACATGTTTTACAGCATCAATAGTAACTGGTAATGGCGCCTTGCTAGGTCGTAGCAAATGACGTAGCTGAAGGTTATGCTAACTATCGTCTCGGCAAATGAGAGCGTAATTTGTCAGTGAACCATCGCTAGCAAAGTCGGCTGTACAACAGGGGCGAGTGCTAGGAAGTCTCTCTAGACCTGCCGTGTGGCGGCGCTCGGTCTGCAATCATTGATAGTGGCGACACGCGGGTCCGACTTATACTAAAGGACCGCGGCCGATTTAAAGGCTACCACCTAGCAAGTGTGGTGTCTGGCGGTGACACCACACAGTGCATTAGTCATTATCATATAAAGTTAACATTTCGTAATTTGTGGCATGCAACGCACGGTACACTTCCGTGGCTGGGAAGCAGGGAGATGCGCACACATCCAAGCGATGCGTCATGTGCTACAGAGTGAGCTCATGACGAGTCCGCTTATCCAGTTTCTCGTCTTCTCAGAGCAGCGGGGAGCCGTGCAGTAATCCACGCTTAGTTATGTCCTTTACAGTTCAACGATTTTCAGACGCCACCAGCATCCTACCGTTATTTTTCACCCAGTTGTTTTTTAGCGTTATACAGCAGGATCTAAATTTTCTGAACCATCCACAAGTCCAGTTACCCCTTTCACACACGTGGCTACGTTCGTTAAATTTTGGTAGTAGTTTGAATTACGTCCTCGATTTGTCTATATGAGAACACGATTTTGTGTAGTGGTTATCGACAGGGCTAAGGTATACCTGTCTGTCCTTCATAAAGCGCCCCAAGCTGACTGCGTACAGGTCCACACGAAAGCATTTTTAAAGCTACGTCTTTGAAAATTGGTATTAGACATCTCAGTTACAAATAAAAGAATACCTGAATGAGATTTTCACTCTGCAGCGGAGTGTGCGCTGATATGAAACTTCCTGGCAGATTAAAACTGTCCTGCCTGATTGATTCGTCATCGCCCAGCGCAAACTGCTAAAGATAGAAACTTGAAATTTTGATAGGCTGCTGATTTTATACTGTAGGTGTTCTTTAGGAACGTATTTTTCGAAATTCCTTCCCTAAGGGAGTGAAATAGGGGATGAATTCTTTTTTCGAAAAATATCGCTATTAGGGCAATTTTGAAGCTAGACCTACGAAACTTGGTCTTTGATTTCTCGATCAGAGATAAAGAAAAACATTTTTGGAAATGTAACCGCTTTGGCGCTGAAATATTGGGCGAAAATAAATCATTATTAAGGAATTACTAAAGCATTTTTAAAGCTACGTCTATGAAAATTGCTATTAGACATTTCAGTTACAAATAAAAGAATACCTGAATGGGATTTTCACTCTGCAGCGGAATGTGCGCTGATATGAAACTTCCTGGCAGATTAAAACTGTGTGCTGGACCGAGACTCGAACTCGGGACCTTTGCCTTTGGCATTCAAGTGCTCTACCAATTGAGATACCCAAGCATGACTCACGCCCCGTCCTCACAGCTTTACTCCTGCCAGTACCTCGTCTCCTACCTTGCAAACTTTACAGAAGCTCTCCTGCGAACGCTCCTGAAAGAAAGGATATTGCGAAGACATGGCTTAGCCACAGCCTGGGGGATGTCTCCGCAATATCATTTCTTTCAGGAGTGCTAGTTCTGCAGGGTTCGCAGGAGAGCTTCTGTAAAGATTGGAAGGTAGGAGACGAGATACTGGCAGAAGTAAAGCTGTGAGGACGGGGCGTGAGTCGTGCTTGGGTAGCTCAGTTGGTAGAGCACTTGCCCGCGAAACGCAAAGGTCCCGAGTTCGAGTGTCGGTCCAGCACACAGTTTTAATCTGCCAGGAAGTTTCATATCAGCGCACACTCCGCTGCAGAGTGAAAATCTCATTCAGGTAGATATCAGTTTCTTGGGAAAGTATGCGGGCGCTGATGACCGCGCAGACAAGTAGAGTGACGTTGTTTGTCATTACGTAAATCATTATCGCGACAGTGGTGATGGTGGTGGTGGTGGTGGTGTTGGTGGTGGTGGCTGCCGAATCGGATACTATTAACCACTACCGTTGCACCACCATAATTGAGAGTCCAGATTGTGATACTAATCACAGTAGTGGAACCGAGAGCGCTGGTAGTTGCAGTAGTGTTCTAGAGTAAAGGAACTACCTTGGACATCCCTCGCGCGTCAAATCATCTTTGAAAGGGAGATCAGTACGCTGTGAAAGATTTAGGTGTATCATAAGATAGGGACTTTACTGCAGTCTTTAATACATTCGGGGCACCAAGGAGATCCTCTTGGAGAAAGATATGCATCATAAATCTATGTGCACAATCGTGCCTGGATACTAGGTTTAACTCTTTTGAGCCCCGACACTATGAAAAAAATATATACTTATCAAATTTTTCATAAAATTAACTTTTATTATCTTAGTAAGCAACCAATGCAAGAAGAACCTGGCAATAAGTAAACAGTCGATTGTTTTAAGAAGGTCGTTTCACTTCGGAACCACTAGGACGTACAGTTTTCAGCCACCCCTCATTTCATGTGTTATATTTGAAAGGAAAGCCGTTTTTTGTGTAGACACTATCTCACGTCTCGAAACTTCCATGAACTCATAAAGCCTAAAATAAATTCTAAATAACATGCAAAAAATAAATTTTCTATCAAAACAACATATTGCACCCTGTGATTTCATTTCGGAACCATTCATAAAAACCGTAGTCCAAATTCAAGATTTCCATGACAATAACATTATATATACCCTCTCTCCCCATTATGGACATTATTAAAAAAAACCGCATGTTGCAATCTTCTACCATCACGTAGCACCATCTCCAGCTTTGAACGCTATAAGTGATTCTTAACAATGCACTACAATCGTAGAAGTACCTGAGTGTACCACTAGATGTCTCAATCATGCATTATCATTGGTGGTTTCGTGTTAAAGACACAGGTAATTTTTAAAAAAAAAAAGGTAATAAACTGGTGGTTAACGAACGAAGGTGCATAGAAGAAACTAGGCGTTCGCTCCCCTTTTCCCTCCCCCTTTGCCGGCCGGAGTAGCCGAGCGGTTAAAGGCGCTACAGTCTGGAACCGCACGACCGCTACGGTCGCAGGTTCGAATCCTGCCTCGGGCATGGATGTGTGTCATGTCCTTAGGTTAGTTAGGTTTAAGTAGTTCTAAGTTCTAGGGGACTTATGACCACAGCAGTTGAGTCCCATAGTGCTCAGAGCCATTTTGAACCCTCCCCCTTTCCCCCGCTGAAAAAGGAGGACAGATCACAAGCCTCCTTAGTGATGTGGATTGGACTTTGAGCAGAGAGAGATAAAGAAACTAAACGGAAAGAAAGCCTGTCAAGTTACATGGTGTCACATTGCAATGGGAGCCACTGTTTCGGCACTGTGCACGTGACAGTTATGAGCCTCTGTACTAGGAAGATTTCTTTTGATTAAAGAGCTGTAGACGATCCATGATTGCAGGTCAACACTGAAAATCTTCTATATGAAGAGTCATCTGAAATTTCACTATTATCATGCTACTTTTGGTTGTACTTAACGTAAAAGATAACTAGAGAAGCACTAGAAAACAAAATGAATTTTTTTTCACATTTGGGGGAAGTTGTGATGGAAAGGATTGCTGTACCGAGTCTCGAACCGTTACACCTCATTTGGAAGGCAGGCTGTTCGTGTGTACAGAGTTATTCCTTTTATATGTATTACAGACAGGGTTTTATGGGTATAAGTGCAGAAATTTTGATCACTTTTGTATGTGCCCACTTCAATGTGTTAGTTTTCTCTGAACCCAACAATTTTCTCGCAAATACGTCATGTAATTAACTACCTGATGTTTTCTCCACGGTCGTAACTGCGCCACTAAGTGGACTACGCGTATAAGTATAGATTAACCGTTTTGCGTTCACGCGTCCACACTTCACCTGTTACCCTTGTGAAAATAAGCTTTAATGGCTTGCTCTTGCCACACCTTCTTGGAAGTACTTACCAATCTAACAACATGATACTCCTTGTAGCTATAATAATTAGTCTGCAAATAAATACCGATTTATTGTTATCGAGTACGCTGTCCATAGCCACCACTAAAAATATCTACACTTATACCCCTAACATTCTATATATTTGACAAGTACGTATATTCAAGGAATAAACAGGATAAACTTCCAAACTAGTTGGAGAAGTGTGGTTGAGATCCCCGTTGCGACACTCGAGTGTAGCATTCCGTACGTGGCGTGAACCATTTCATGAGAACGCTGGGATGATTTCTTTACTGAGAGCACGCTGCAAGCGTTGCGGTGCGGCCGTGACCGCGGGCAGAGGTCGCCGTCGCCGCGGATGACGCGCCGCCGCCGCCGCCGCCGCCGCCGCTTCTGCTGCTCCTCTCCTTACAGGGACACTTTTTTCCGCCCGCGTGATGTCACGCGCTGCACAGTGTCCCCCAAATACTGTCACGCCCCACATAGCACAAGCACAGTGTGCATCGGCAGTCACAAATAACTCCCTATTACAGTACTGGCCATTAAAATTCGTACACCACGAAGATGAAGTGCTACAGACGCGAAATTTAACCGACAGGAAGGAGATGCTTTGATATGCAAATGAGTAGCTTCTCAGAGCATTCACACAAGGTTGGCGCCGGTGGCGACACCTACAACATGCTGACATGAGGACAGTTTCCAACCGATTTCTCATACACAAACAGCAGTTGACCGGCGTTGCCTGGTGAAACGTTGTTGTGATGCCTCGTGTAAGGAGGAGAAATGCGTACCACCACGTTTCCGACTTTGATAAAGGTCTGATTGTAGCCTATCGCGATTGTGGTTTATCGTATGGGACATTGCTGCTCGCGTTGGTCGAGATCCAATGACTGTCAGCAGAATATGGAATCGGTGGGTTCAGGAGGGTAATACGGAACGCCGTGCTGGATCCCAACGGCCTCGTATCACTAGCAGTCGAGATGACAGGCATCTTATCCGCATGGCTGTAACGGATCGTACAGCCACGTCTCGAACCCTGAGTCAACAGATGGGGAAGTTTGCAAGACAACAACCATCTGCACGAACAGTTCGACGACGTTTGCAGCAGCATGGACTATCACCTCGGACACCATGGCTGCGGTTACCCTTGACGCTGCATCACAGACAGGAGCGCCTGCGATGATGTACTCAACGACGAAACTGGGTCCACGAATGGCAAAACTTGATGTTTTGGATGAATCCAGGTTCTGTTTACAGGATCATGATGGTCGCATCCGTGTTTGGCGGCATCACGATGAACGCACATAGGAAGCGTGTATTCGTCATCGCCATACTGGCGTATCACCCGGCGTGATGGTATGGGGTGCCATTGGTTACACGTCTCTGTCACCTCTTGATCGCATTGACGGCACTTTGAACAGTGGACGTTACATTTCAGATGTGGTATGACCCGTGGCTCTACCCTTCATTCGATCCCTGCGAAACCCTACATTTCAGCAGGATAATGCACGACCGCATTTTCCAGGTCCTGTACGGGCCTTTCCCGATACAGAAAATGTTCGACTGCTGCCCTGGCCAGCACATTCTCCAGATCAGCTGTACCTGTACACGCCATCCAAGCTCTGTTGGACTCAATGCCTGGCGTATCAAGGCCGTTATTACGGCCAGAGGTGGTTGTTCTGGGTACTGATTTCTCAGGATCTATGCCTCCAAATTGCGTGAAAATGTAATCACATGTCAGTTCTAGTATAATATATTTGTCCAATGAATACCCGTTTATCATCTGCATTTCTTCTTGGTGTAGCAATTTCAATGGCCAGTAGTGTACTTACATCGACAGTCCGCTTGCACTGTGTACTGCGCTTATTATTAAGACGACATTGCAGTGCCTATGCTATTACGAATTACGATGCAGTGTTGCTTAGGACATGCATGCATGTCCAAAGGAACAGGCACTGTGGCGACTACAGTCGTTATGAAACACATTAAGTGTATTCACAATTGCGAATAAGGACTACCGTCAGCTGTAGAATGGAATGACGACAATGAAAATTTGTGCCGGACCAGGACTCGAACCTGAGTTTCCCGCTTATCGCGAGCGGTCGCCTTCCCATTAGGTTATCTGAGCACGACTCACGGTGAGACCAAAAGTTCCATATGTCGCCAACCACGTGTCTACAACCTGTCTCGTACATCCATTACGTACATTCCCGTACAGGCAAGACATTGTACTTGAAAGTCACTTGTCCGGTGTCGGTGGATAAGTACGATATTGCAGTGCCTGAGTTATTCCGAATTACGATGCAGTGTCGACCTCTCGCGGTAAGCGGGAAATCCGGGTTCGAATCCCGGTCCATTACAAATTTTCGTTGTCATCATTCCATTATACATCTGATGGTTGTGTATAATCGCATCTGCGAATACATTTCATGTATTTCATGTCGACTGTAGTCGCCACAGTGCCTTTTCCTTCAGACATGCCTGCATGTCCAAAGGGACGCTGTATCTTAATTCGGAATAACACAGGCACTGCAATGTCATTTTGATCCGCCTACACAGGGCAAGCGGCTTTCAAATAAAACGTCTCGTGTGTACTGGTTGGTTGAAATGGCACTGAGCACTATGGGACTCAACTGCTGTGGTCATAAGTCCCCTAGAACTTAGAACTACTTAAACCTAACTAACCTAAAGACATCACACACATCCATGCCCGAGGCAGGATTCGAACCTGCGACCGTAGCGGTCGTGCGGTTCCAGACTGTAGCGCCTTTCACCGCTCGGCCACTCCGGCCGGCTTCGTGTGTACTGGAATATACATAATGGATGTACGAGTACGCGTTGTACACATATGGTTGACGATATATGAAAATTTGGGTGTGGCCCTAAGTCGTGCAGAGATAGCCTAATGTGAGCCGGCTCGGTAGCTCAGCGTGTTCGGTCAGAGGGTTAGCTGCCCTCTGTAATAAAAAAAAAAAAACTGATTTAATCGATCAACAACGAACTTAAACGGATGCCTTACGACGTCCGCCCCGAGCAGATGCAACGAACAAAAGCGAACAAAATGAGATAAAAAAATAGTAAGGCGACCGCTCGCGATAAGTGGTAAATCCAGGTTCGAATCCCGGTCCGGCACAAATTTTCATTGTCTTTATCCGATTCTACAGCTGAAGGATGTCGCTATTCGCAATTGCGAATACATTTGATGTATATTATTATTGTCGCGTCTACTTTTATTTTTAACCTATTTAAGCGTAAGTGATATATCCGGATGGTAATACAATTTGAGGGAAGCTTATGTCGTATGTTGCGTACCGCCGTGTTCAACAGACAATGTACATTCAGACGAAGATACGAAAGAAGAGACATTGATGATTATTTTCGCGAGTAATGAATAGGGTCAGATGCCTCTACTCTCGTGCCCCCAATAACATTATGCCAACTTACCGGTAGATTTACAGCGACAATGGGGACTGAAATATGGGAAAACTGTTTATCAAAAATGTGTAAGAGCCACCCCATGAAACGGACACATTATTCACTACGAGTTCTGGTTGACCGCTTGCTTGCGATATTCTGTTTAACAGGTAAGCAGTCCGCCCCGGTAGCTGAGTGGTCAGCGCGACAGAATGTTAATCCGAAGGGCCCGGGTTCGATTCCCGGCTGGATCGGAGATTTTCTCCGCTCAGGGACTAGGTGTTGTGTTGTCATAATCATCATAATTTCATCCCTATCGACGCGCAAGTCGCCAAAGTGTCGTCAAATCGAAAGACTTGCACCCGGCGAACGGTCTACCCGACGGGAGGCCCTAGTCACACATATACATTTAAGGTAAGCAGTATGAAGATTTCTGATCATACTCTCACTGCCTTTATCATCTCGAGTCGCCTGTTGTAAGAATTTTCCTATGGCTGGCGGCAGTGCAAAGTTTGTCAGTGTCAGAAATCTTTTAGTTGACGTTTGGATAACGTAGTAGTTTGTTGCGGGTTCTTCTGCGGAGTTGACTCATCGCAGGCCCTCGTTATCTCCACTGTTTTCGAATAACCAAGTTGGAATTTTTGCAAAGGTTCCAAGAAGTGTACCGATCAGATATTGGGATTTACGTACAATGATCTGTTTGCTGATATTTAACTTTGAGTTGAGCTATCTGATGTGCTTTTAAACATTTTCTCTTAGAATGTTAATTTCTGTACTGTGTTCCAAATTTTGTTTAATCGTTGCTATTATTTTCTGGGAATATACGCAAAATCGTAGCACATTGTTTGTAACTCGAATTCAGTTACAGAACTTTATCGGCGATTATTTTTGAAGATTGCTGTAATTTTTTTCATCGTCACTTAACCGGACGAGCGTTAGTGACCGAGACGCCTGGACTGGTATTCTCATTACAACACAAGCATTGGACACTTTAAACGTCCTAGAGCTTCACCTTTATGGTGATTACGAAGACAGAGAAAGAAACTGATGTTGCATAGATTCTTGGTGATCCTAATATATAATAATTTTCCGTCGTTTGTAGTTTCACAGAGGCCTTGTATTAATATGAGTGTTTATCGTCAGTTCAGGAAAAAATGTTTTACTTAGCGGCTCCAGCATACCTCTCTCTCTCCCTGCTACTGTGATGAAATGTCTATGAGCACGCACAGCCATTGTGTCTGTTATCTGTGCTCTGTGGTCGTCGTTCCGGGTTGTGAAATTCGGGACACTGACCGAAACAGCACGACTGTTTGGTGCGAGACACATTCGATGGATGCCACTAATATTCCTTAATGCGTGTAAACATGTCGGACGCCAAATTTATGTGAAGGGTCAGCGGGAATAGGTCAGAGATCGCGTCTGATTTGATTAGTGGGATCGAATGCTGTTTCCAACGCTTCGGCTTCTCCTTTCTCGTGATCCACTCGCGTCCGTTTTCCTATTTGATTTCGTGAAATATTGGAAATTTTATACTGTACATCTTTTCGCGTCACGGCATACAAGCGTACGAGCGTTGCAAATCATTGTCAGGATTTTCACAGTCATTTGCATTTCGAACATCGCCTTGAATCGTCCTCAACTTCCTTAAGCTGATGTTAACAGAAGTGGGTTCCTTTCATTCTTCTCAAACTGGGTTGTTATAATTAAAGTGCAGTTAGTCATAGAGGTCCGGTGTGGGCTGTAATTATCTTATGCCAGCGAAACTTGTTCATAATGCGTTAACGCGGAAGCGATTTACGCTTCAAAAACTTAGTTCCTATTTTGGCCACCAGGTGCAGATCTGGCGCTCTGAAGAAAGATGTATGGAAATGTTTCCCTATGTAGTGGGTCAGGAAAGTGACGTGTACAGAAAAGGTTAAACAAGTGAGGTAGGCATAATGTTGATTTTACTAACCTTGCTGTATTTCGCCAGATTTGCACCTGTTGGCCAAAATTAGAAAATTTTTTTAGTGTAAATTGGTTCTGCATTAACACGTTAGCATATCTAGCAACTTTCAATGCCATACGATAATTACAGCTCACACTGGACCTCCATCAGCAGCTGCACTGTAATTACAACCACCGCTGTACCAGAGCGCACAAATACGAGGGCGTGCTGAAAAGCAATGCTACTGATATCGTTTGAGGTGTTACGTGTCACGCACATTACTCGGTCGGGTTTCCTACTTCGCTGACGCAGGTTGCAACCTTCTGCCGCTAGAGGGCTCCGAATCGTACCATATAAACATGGCGATGTGTAATGTAAGTATGTCGGTGGGTGAGAAAACTATTAAAAAAGTAAAGCACGAATTCGAACATTTCGTCCACACATGGAGTACACTCTCCTTCAGCAAGACAGTTCCAGACCACACATGAATGCTGACACACTCCGACGCCTTGGGTTCACAGTCGTCGAGCATCCGCCCCATCCGAGTTTCATCTGTTCCTAAAAGTTAAAGAACACCTTGGAGAATCTCACATTGTTAGTGATGGAGCGGTGCAAACATTGGTGAGGTTATAGATCCGTCAACGACGTCAAACATTCTACACTGACTGTACCAAAAACTGGTCTCTCGTTGGGAGAAACGTGTTCGCCGCCGAGGTGATGAGAAATAAATATGTGAGCATGAAGAATAAAGATGTAGCATCTTAATGAAATGTGTTTTATTTAAGAAGCTTAGAGAATTTTCATGTAAAAAATTCGGAAGCATTACTTTTAAGCATGCCCTCGTAAATATACTTAAGAGATACGTGTAATCTCCAGCGGACGATGACTTCTCATTGTAAGAGACCTCGTATTGGCAGTGACTGATCTCCATCAGTGAGGGTAAAGTGACTCAAAACACAATATATACGTATAACTGAAAGAGTCCCATTTAAATTTGATTTGTAAATTGTAAATAGATTGAACTACTTTTCTTACTCCTTCTTCTAACTGTGCTCTAAATTTTCCTAACATGCATGTACGAAAATCATCGTATTTTTGTTGCTGACGAACGCTTCCTTTCACATTCTGTCATTAATATTTGACTGAACATGCAGGGTGACAGTCATTGAAGAATATGGAATAAAGTCTTGATGACTTCTGATCGGTTTGCGTTAAGACATTCAAACTCCACGGTTGGCCGCGGCGCAGGATGAGAATTTTATGGTTTGGTTTAGCGACGAAGCGCACTTTCATTTGGATGGGTTCGTCAGTAACCAAATTGGCGCATTTTGGGGAATTGAGGATCTGCATTTCGCATTCAACGGGCAACTGTGTGATGTGCAATGTCCAATCAAGAAATAATCGGTGCAATATTCCTTGATGGAACGGTGAGTGCCAAACGGTACATGAGGGTTTGGAAGATGATTTCGTTGCCATTATCCAAAGTGACCCTGATTTCGACACGATGAGGTTCATGCAAGATGAAGCTCGACCCCATCGAATCAAGGTGCACTTACGGGACCGCATTCTGGCTCTGGGGTACCCAGTGGCCAGTTTCATGGGCCTCGATTGGCCACCATATTCTCCGGATCTGAACTCATGCGCCTCCTTTTTGTGGGGCTATATTAAAGACAAGGTGTAAAGCAATAACCCCAAAACCATTGCTGAGCTGAAAACAGACATACAATAGGTCATCGACAGAATCGATGTTCCGACACTTCAGCGGGTCATGCAGAATTTTGCTAAACGTCTGCGCCACATCATCGCCATCGCCAAGGGTGGCAGGCATATCGAACATGTCAACCTAAATCCGAATATCTGTAGTGACGATTGCATGTTGAATAAAGTGTGTGCACGCTGTAGTTTGTTACTAATTTACGTTTTTTTCGTATAGTTCAGAAGCTGTCACCCTGTATTTACTGCGTTTACACTCTACAGTGGCAGCAGTTACCTTCGTAACACTTAGACGCACAAACAAACTGAACAGCACATTGACAACACAACGAACAGACATGGGCACTCTGTGCCACCTGTCACCGCTATTGGCAAAATCGTAGAAAATCATCTTCGGAGATGTGCAGGTGGCACGTGAAATGTCAAAGAGTCGATATGTGCGTTTAAGTATTGCAAGGACTGCCGACTGGAGTGTATAAAAATATAACAGTCCGTCGTGTCATAGTGAAAAAAAGATAACGATACTGTCGTAGGTAGAACTAATGATTAAATAGTTCGAGAAGCATGAGAGCCAAAACTTCTTAATAACCCGTAGAAAGAGGGTAATACCAAAAAGGAAAACTAAAAGTTGTTGCAAACTATGTTGACAACTTTCTGGTCTATGATACACTGAGGTGAAAAAAGTCTTGGGATTCCTCCTAATACCGTATCGGACCTCTATTTGCCAGTGTAGTGCAGCAACTCGACGTGGCACAGACTCAACAAGATGTTGAAGTGCCATGCAGAAATATTGAGCCATGCTGCCTGTATAGCTGTTCATAACTGCGAAAATTTTGCCGGTGCAGGGTCTTACGTCCCATAAATATTCGAAGGGATTCATGTCGGGCGATCAGCGTGGCCAAATCATTCTCTCGAATTGTCCAGAATGTTCTTCAGACCAATCGCGAACAATTGTGGTCCACTGACATGGCGCACTATCATCCATAAAGATTCCATCGTTGTTTGGGTACATGAAGTCCACGAATGGTTGCAATGGTCTCTAGGCGTGTGGCACGGTCAGGTATCCTGGTAGAAGATGGCAGGCCGTCGGAGAAGACACCAAGCATGAGGGGATGCAAATGGTCAACAATGGTTGCTTCGTTTACTGCGACAGATCCGATGGAAGACCAGATGAATGTCCCCCAAAGCATAACACGGCCCCCGTCGGCCTGCGTCCGCTGCGCGGCACATGTTTCGTCAGCCGTTCGCGTGGGTAACAGCATATTGACCTGGTGAAAGAAGAAACGTAATCATCCGATGAGGCAACACGTTTCCATTGAAACCCGGTCTAGCATTGGTGAGCACGTGCTCACTGCAGTCGTAGTTGACAGTGTCGTTGGGTCAGCATGAGAAAACGTAGGAGTCATATGCTGCGGAACTACATATTCTACAGTTTGCGCTAAACGGTGTGCTCCGAAACACTAGTTCCTCCACCATCATTATACTGTGTCGTCAGACGTGCCACAGATCGTCGTGTATCCTGCTGTACAAAGTTTGCAAGCTTCGGACGCCCAGTTTCTGTTGTGAGGCATG